>NC_135443.1:10934896-11604896 GCF_051991255.1 Vanacampus margaritifer
CTTGTTCATTTTAGTGTCAGAGCTATGTCACTTTTTGCACAAATGTGGTGCCGATATATATATATATATATATATATATATATATATATATATATATATATATATATATATATATATATATATATAGATAGATATATATATATATAGATATATATATATATACAAGGAAAATAAGTATTTCACCCCCTGGTGATTTTGTGAGTTTGACCCTTTACAAAGAAAGGAACGGTCTATAATTTTCATGGTAGGTTCATCTTAACAGTGAGAGACAGAATATTTAAAAAAAATCCCAGGAAATCACATTATATTAATTTTAAACATTTATTTGTCTTTTATTGAGGAAAATAAGTATTTCACCCCCTACCAACCAGCAAGAATTCTGGCTCCCACAGACCGGTCATGTGACCAGGAGGCACACACATTAGTCCTCTTACTTAATTGGTATTCCTAATTAAGTTCCCGTTACCTGTATAAAAACACACCTGTTCACAGAATCAATCAATGCATCAGATTCCAACCTCTCCACAATGGGCAAGACCAAAGAGCTGTCTAAGGACGTCAGGGACAAGATTGTAGACCTGCACAAGGCTGGAATGGGCTACAAAACCATTAGCAAGCAGCTGGGTGAAAAGGAGTCAACTGTTGGTGCGATAGTTAGAAAATGGAAGACACACCAATTGACCATCAATCTCCCTCGGTCTGGTGCTCCACGCAAGATCTCACCTCGTGGAGTGAACCGGATCATGAGAAAGGTGAGGAAACAACCCAGAACTACACGGCAGGAGCTTGTTGATGATATCAAGGCAGCTGGGACCACAGTCACCAAGATGACCATTGGTAACACACTACGCCGTAATGGATTGAAATCCTGTAGTGCCCGCAAGGTCCCCCTGCTCAAGAAGGCACATGTACAGGCCCGTCTGAAGTTTGCCAATGAGCACCTGGATGATTCAGGGGAGGCTTGGGAGAAAGTGCTGTGGTCAGATGAGACTAAAATCGAGCTCTTTGGCATCAACTCGACTCGCCGTGTTTGGAGGGCGAAAAAAGCTGACTTTGACCCCAAGAACACCATCCCCACCGTCAAGCATGGTGGTGGAAACATTATGTTTTGGGGCTGTTTCTCTGCGAAGGGTACAGGACGACTTCACCGGATCGAGGGGAGGATGAATGGGGCCATGTACCGGGAAATCTTGGGTGAGAACCTCCTTCCCTCAGCCAGGATATTGAAAATGGGTCGTGGATGGGTGTTTCAGCATGACAATGACCCAAAACATACAGCAAAGGCAACAAAGGAGTGGCTCAAGAAGAAGCACATTAAGGTTATGGAGTGGCCTAGTCAGTCTCCAGACCTTAATCCTATAGAGAACTTGTGGAGGGAGCTGAAGCTTCGAGTTGCCAAGCAACAGCCTCGAAATCTTCAGGATTTGGAGAGGATCTGCAAAGAGGAGTGGGCCACAATCCCTCCTGGGATCTGCGCAAACTTGGTGACCAACTACAAGAAACGTCTGACCGCTGTGCTTGCCAACAAGGGTTTCTCCACCAAGTACTGAGTCATGTTTTGCTAGGGGGTGAAATACTTATTTTCCTCAATAAAAGACAAATAAATGTTTAAAATTAATATAATGTGATTTCCTGGGATTTTTTTTAATATTCTGTCTCTCACTGTTAAGATGAACCTACCATGAAAATTATAGGCCGTTCCTTTCTTTGTAAAGGGTCAAACTCACAAAATCACCAGGCGGTGAAATACTTATTTTCCTCACTGTATATATATATATTTAATGCATTGATTACTCCTTTTTTATTGTGGTTTTGTCATGTATGGTAGGCAAAGTTTACATTAAAACATGAATAAAAAAAACATTATTTGACAACAAAAGTTACATGAAAAAAACAACATATCAAAAGGAAAAAAGAGAAAAAAACATTTGGCATATATCTTATCATTGATAATAGAAAGCATTTGCTCGAGTTTGATGCTGAACTGTTTCTTATCATAAATTTTAATTACTGTAAGTATGAATAAATTCAGAATTTTTCGTGCCAATCCTTTTAGCGTTAAGTGTGAGCTAAAATGTATACAATAGAGCGAGTCAATGAGGAGCTACATGTCCAAAGCTTAAAAAAATAGACTATACACTCTGCTCTGGATATTCTTATTGCCTCAGAGGGTAGATCAAAAAGAGCTACTCCTCCCTCATGTGGAGCGTGTGTGTGTGCGTATGTCACGGGTGAAGAAGTTTTACAGATTCCATCCGTCGCCCTACAGCAAGGGTTAAATCACGGGCAGACACATCCGGCGGCTTTCTTTTTTTGGAGCCACAACTGTCCGTCAATCAGAGCCTTCACACAGCTACTGTTACTTACTGGATCAAGTGTCACGGAAGGACAAGATGATGAATGTCAATACAATTTTTTACATTTCAAGTGGAGCCATGATTTGGTCACTTGCTTATGAGAAGTGGACCTGGCTTGTAGCACAGTAGTGTGCATGTGTCCTGTGGCTGCGAGAGTGAAAGAGGGAGGTGAAGGGAGGGAAGGCATGTGAGTTAGAGATAAGGATGGATTTTAGGTTTAAATTGATACATTCTTTACCACTAAGTGGTTTTAATGCTTGTACTGTGTCTGGCTAGACAAGCCACACTTGAACTCATATAGCCTTTTTTTGGTGAACACTGCAGATTCATTCAACACAGAAAAACTGTAAGAAGGGTTAAATCAGGCCTGTCCTTTGCAATTTCAGTTTCAGAATTCACATGCCCTTAATACATTATTTTTCATTTATGTTTCCCACTGCGGCAGTTTGCTGACATATTCAGATGTTGAACTTGAGGAATGCTTCATATTTTTGTGCAACCAAAGACTCATTCTGGCTTTAGTCTTAATCAGCTCCGCATAATCTTGTGATAAGCAACAGTAAAACCACAGGAATGTCAGTGTTATCCTTAAAAGTCCATTTCCCTCTGATGACTGATGCTTTGCATTTTTTTTTTTTTAATATTTTGTCCGAGAATAGCTGCAACTTTACTCATCTTTTACTTTGATGACATTACTTGTTTCACAAGTTTGAAGGAGCAAAATAAAAAATTTCTTCCACCAATGTGCCTCCTTGGAAGAAATATTTGATCATATATACTGTATAGGTGGCTGTGTGTGTGTAAAACAAAGGGAGTGAGAGAAAATGAAAGAAGACAGAAATAGTTGAGGGTGTGTAGGCAATGCGCTGACCACCGGCATGCATATGAGGAAGCAGCCTCCACTCCACAGACCAATGGACGGTTGAAAGACACTCCACAGCGTTGCACTCAGCAGGCCAAATGCAAGTCTGCTGTCCCTCCCCACCCTCAGCTATTCTAGGCACCGTGCTGGTTTTCACTCAGCAACCACATGCAAAGAGTCAGAAATGGAGCAACAGGAGAAATTGCAGCTTTTGCAGATGAGGGAGGAGCAGCATTGTTGCATGTTGTTTTTGTCAGCACGTCTTTATTTTATTTTATTTGTGACAGGGTTTCGGTGGCTAGGTTGTTTATTAGATTGTAGAATTTTGTAAACATGACAAGATTCACAGAATTTTGAAGACGAGTAGGACATGAGCCATATATGGACATGTTGAGGAAGCCAAAATTGACTCGCTTGGGTCCGACAGATGAGAGTGGCATGTGCAAAGTGCATTTATACGAAGAAAATTTTGTAGACTAAATTTTGCTCTAAAAAGATTTGGTTTGGTCCCACTCTAAAAAGAGTAAAAGGAAAGGAAAATGAAGTTGTGTCTGTTTTTACACAAAGTGCAGGGACGCCTGTTTACAAAGTACAAAAACAGAGCGGTTAGAATTACGTTTTCTTTTTTTTCTTTTTCTTTTTTTTTTTTAAAAAAAAGAAAAAGAAAAAAATAATTACGTTTTCAAATCAGGAGCAAAATTTGTCATGTTATGTCACCAGGAGTAATTTGTGAAATAATCCACATATTAATCAGGTAATATTAATTAGAATGAGTCTTCATCATTCATTCCTTCTGAACCCTTTGCAAAATAAATAGGTTTTAGTTATAATGGATGACAAGCCAGGCATGATGAAATTGCCCAAGGACATGTGATTCAGTCTTTCCTCACCTTTTCAGGCAATGGCCTACTAGTGAATTGTGTCTGGAGCTGTCAACATAAACCACAGGCGAGTCAGTCAGGTGTGTATGTGTTTCATCTTTGGCCTACTCCACCCGTTAACACAAATAATTGTTGTGTGCTTGATTTTGACACATCTTACATGGTATAAACAGTAAGTAGAGCCCTTGACATAATAGCGCCTGCTCAGTGTGTCTGGCCTGTAACGTCTCATTTCACTCGATACCCCTAGTAATTGAGTTTTTGTTGTTATGTCTTTCATTATCATGTGACTATATGTGCCCCCCCCCCCCTATTTTCCCCATATTGAAATTGTGCTCATGAAAAAAAAAAAACTCAAGATCTACCAGAATGGATGCAGCATGGCTGTGATTGGGAAGGCAGTGTTAAGCTCCATCCATCTTCCCATCAACTCTGACCAGCTTCCCTGTGCCCCTGCTGAAGGACAGCATTCCCACAGCATGATGCTGCCACCAGTATGTTTCACAGTGGGGGCGGTGTGATCAGGGTGATGAGCAATGTTAGTTTTCCACCTCACATAGCACTTTCCATTTAGGCCAAAAATATTCAACTTTGGTCTCATCAATGCACCTTCTTCCACACGTTTGTTGGTTACCCTACATGGCAAACCTTTTATGCCTTTCTTTCAACAGTGTCTTTCTTCTTGCCATTCTTCCATTAAGGCCAGATTTGTGAAGTGCGTGACTTACAGGTGTCCTGTAGGCAAATTGTCACACTTGAGGTGTGGATATCACATAAAAGTTCCAAAAATATACTGAAGTTTGTGATTTTAAGTTCACAATATGTGAACACGTTCATGGGCCATAATAAACTGGAATACTGTACAGTAGTTCTAAATGTAATATTTGGCTGCCCCCTGTTGGTCGAGTTACGTAATGGCAGTTGTTCTGCTCCATCAGTTCATATATAGTCTTTATCTAAAATATAGTACAGTATAATAATATCTATCTATCTATCTATCATCTATCTATCTATCCATCTATCTATCTATCTATCTATCTATCTATCTATCTATCTATCTATCTATCTATCTATCTATCTATCTATCTATCTATCTATCTATCTATCTATCTATCTATCTATCTATCCAGGAATTCCTTAATCTACAATTCAATATACTATGGTAAAATGAACATTCCCTTGATGAGCAACAGCCCTGGTGGACATTCCTCTAGCGAAATTATAAATGTATGCATCCTCACCTTTATCAGTTATAAGAACCGTTTATGCTATGGTGACAATTTATTGACTTAACGAAAAATTAGAGGGGGGGGGTCTCCTGTTTGCGTTCTATGTACAGTATACATATATTGTATCTGCTATGTTGCCAAATTATTTTCCAAACATTATCAGGTCCCAAAGTTGCCAGGTCTCATCAATCAAGAAAGTGAATTCGGTAATATCCAGTAATGCTTTAGTGGTGCACAAATCATATTTTTGAAATACTTACATTTAATTATAACGTTAAAAAAGTTTATAGAAACAGGAATGTACCGTTCAATATCACACACTAGAGGACAGTGTCACACAGTTGAAATCATGAGATTTAAAAAGATAGGCAGGGTGTTGTTTTTTGTGCCGATGGTATTTTGCTTAAAAGTAGAAAAGAGCTTGCCTGCTGAACAAATCACATCCCTACTTGGTCAAAACAGGCCTACTGTTCTATGAATCCAGGTCAAAAAATGCAGATTGGACGTGAAATTCAGAACTAGATAAAGTAGCCAGGGCCTAAGAATTAACTAAAAAGATTACTTGCCCTTTAGCAAATAAAATGAGTTGCAGCACATTTTTTGTCCTTAAATGGAATTGCACATTGGATAAGACCGGTTTCTATACGGACATTTATGGATGAGTTACAAGGACAAGGAGAGAAAAAATGCATTTGTAGCCCATACACTAGTGCCGTTAAAACTATATCTGAACAAACATTTAAATGGCTGATGGGATAAATTATAAATATCTTTACCCATCTAATGAACACTCAGCACTTCCTACACAATTCCCCAGAATATTAACCCTTCATTTAAATCCATTCTCTGTTCATCCCTGTTGGTTTAGTAATTAATAAAGTCATTCCGTGCCACTGTTCAAGCTACCCAAAGCAGGTTTCTGTTTGTAATGTTTGTACTGGTTTCCTGCTAATCTGCTTGGCAGTCTGGATGGACCATTGGACTTTTAATCATTTAACTATGACCTTAGGTTTAATCTGTACCTTGTATCTAACCAGTGTGCCATTAAAACTCATTCACTGCCATTGACGGCTATAGACGCCAAAAATTTATTTGAACTATTTCTATTAGTTTAATATTTTCCCCACTTTTGTTAACAAGTGTATGAAAACCTAGAATGTTTTTATTGTATTAGAACAGATATAAAATTTGTGATTAATTGTGAAGTTATGCGATTAATTACGATTAAAAAATGTATTCGCCTGACGCCCCTAATTTTTAATAATCGTTTCTTAAAAAAAAAAAAAAAAAAAAAAGATAAAAAATATTTTATTTATTTCTCTTAAAGAAAAGATTTTAAAAAATTAGGGGCGTTAGGCTTTAAAAAAAAAAAACGTAATTAATCACATGACTTCACTCGTGAACTCACGATTAATCACAAATTTTATATCTGCTCTTAACGTTAAAAAAAATAATCTAGGTTTTCATACTCTTGTTAACAAAAGTGGGGGGAAAATGTTAAACTAATAGAAATAGTTCAAATGAATTTATGACGTCGCTAGCCGTCAATGGTAGTGAATGAGTTAAAAAAAAATAATTTAGAAACTAAAAAATTGCTTTTCTATGACTTGTATGCATGACGGCACGGAGATGCATGTGGTTAGTATGTATGTTTCACAGTCAAGAGGTTTTGGGTTTGAATCTGTGTGGAGTTTGCTGTGCTTGGATTTTCTGTGGCTATTTGGGTTTCCTTGCACATTCCCAAAACATCCATGTTAGTAGGATAATTGAAGACTCTAAATTCCCAGATGGAAATGTGTGGGAGTAAAATGTTATCTGTGGCTGCTTTTATTTATTCCTGGGTAGCATGAGCATTTGAGCAGATGTGTGTGGGATGATAAAATTACAGTTTTGACAATATCTGCTTATCTGCTGACTTTGACTCAATGGGAACAAGGCCACAACTGTACGCAGTCCGCTATTAACACATTTCCAGTAAGACTGCAGGACATACCCAGAGCGATAGCCCGTTCTTTTCTCCCCACAGCTATTCCTCTGGATTTCTCGAGGGGTTTTGTTCCCTGTTGGCAGAATGCCGCTGTGGTGTACAAAAGAACAATACTGTGTTCAAAGTGTTTGGTGGGAAAAAGGCACGTAGCGTACATCATTACATAAAAGAACTTCACGCTACATTACAATCAGTATTGCCACTTAATCATTTATAGGCTATTTAGTGGTAAAGTCCTTTTGGCATGTAAAAAAAAAAAAATACAGTATGGGTATAACCTGTTGCTTTGTAAAGTTACACATTTTGTTAGCTTTTTTTTTTTTTCATGAAAAAAGGAAAATGAATATTCAGCCAACCTCTCTGCTCCTTGAAAACTATTTTTAACTCTTAAATAAACCTGACTGAGGACTGCAATAACCACATGCAAGGTTGATTTGATAGTGAGCAAGTCAGTACATATAGTCAGTGTCCTCTGGAGAGAAAGTGAGAGGAGCAAATTCTAGAGGTAAGCGTCTGCATTTAATATTGATATATATATATATATATATATATATATATATATATATATATATATATATATATATATATATATATATATATATATATATATATATATTGAACGTCAAATCCATCATGTTTCAAGATTGCAAATTAGAACACTAAGAATAAGCACACTGATGAATACAATGATAACAGTTTTTTTTCTTCTTCACTGTAGTCAAGTCAGTAATGATGATTTTATCTGCGAGCTGTGTTGTTGGTCTTGATAACTTGCATCTCAACTTCTTCTGGAAACTTCGGACAGGTTCTTCCGTCACGTGATCACAGCAAATCCATAAACGGATGACAGAAATAAATAATTTCAGTCATACGTTTACCGGCCAAGATAAAGTGTGGTTTCTAATTTGAACAATTCAATATTAACATACGTCTGACTCGGCCTGTCGCTGGAGGACCTAAAAATAAATAAGTAAATGAATAACCGCAGTCATTTGGTTAAGCGGAACCTTTCATGAGTGCGTTTGAAACCAAACGGACTATTTTGTTCGATGCACCAAATAGCTAGTCGAACCACTTCTGACCAGGCTTCTTTAATATTAATAATCTTCAGCAACTAGGTCCGCGATAATGTAGACATTTTTTATTTTCAACATAAAAGACGCGACGTGTTGAAAAACCGAATGTCATTATGCTACGCGTTTAAAAAGGTGTTACGAACCTCAGCCAGCAACATTGTTTTGGTCGTTGACAGGACTGTCACTGAACGAAGCTAGGTGCAACGCGGCTGTTTGCAACCGTAAGTAATAAAACTGCTTATTGTTTTTTCTTATTTTTGCTACAAAGCAACGACATTGTCACTGACAGACAGACGGATTGTTCAGGTTGCGTCGAGTTTCTGTCTGCTGCTAGGTAACATCCTCCCTGTCACCTGTGCAGTGTTTGATTCGATTTGTACTACCGATTGTACTCATGCTGGTCCTACTAGGGTGTTCACATGTGATGTTTTAATGTTATAATTTACAGCACTTTTTTCTGTTTAAAAAAAATCTGTTTATAGAGGGAAACCATGGCTATACTATATTGCAATTTGTCACCATTAATTACAAATACAGTGGTTGTATTGTGATTTGTAATTATTTTAGTAGCTTGTTTAAATCCACATTACAATCAGTGATTAAATTGTTGTCAATTCATCCATTCTCTCCCCTCAAATTAGTAATCTGAAGATTTCCATTCTGTGCAGGCCTTCAGGATGGCCCAAGCAGACAGCAAAGTCCTGATTCTGGGAGCCTTGGCTGGGGTGGCTGGCATCGGCTTGGCTGTGGCATGTTACCAGGGCTATAAGATGAGACGGAGAGCCTCATTGCCAGCGCGCTACCTGCTCACTAATAAAGAACTTTCACCTGGCATGACGTTAATCAATAGTCCCGGTATACCTGGAGACCAGATTGAGGTACTGGACCGCCTTGAGGCCCTACTTCAGTGTGTGTCAGAGCTGAAAGATGAGATGAAGGCATTGAAGAATGCCTTGCCGATGCGGCATGGTCAAGTTGTCGAAGAGCTGCGGGGAGGTGATAGGACAGATGCACATCGAACTGCACCTCTCCACAGGACCACACCAACGCGGAGGAAAAGAGCTGGAGGCAGCATTGCTGGGGCCATAGCAGGGGGGCGAAGTTCTGAAGAAGCAGAAAGTGAGGGAGGGTGAGTATTAACATACATAAGGGGTGCATGATGATTGTTAGGTCCGTTTTAACTTAATGATCATAGTGATGTGTACTAATACTTTTGAGCACCCTACTGTATTGCAAACGTTTGTTTAATTGACCGCTGTCACTTTAAGCATAAAAGGTTTTCAACAGAATCATACACTATGTCGTAAAAGTTCTGTCAGCACCTATCTACAAACCCCCCATATAAAAGACCCCTTACCCCCCCCCCCCTTCAGATGTGATAGATGTGGAAGCTGAATTACTAACCAGGTGCAACCAGTAATCTGTCTGCAAATCAATACAATTCTACATTACGTCATCATGTGCATTCTGGGAAGAATATTATTTAAATGGATAAATTTCAGAAGGAGAAACTATCACACATGAGATGACTTGCAGTAGTTGATTTTGTGTCTTTAAATAACCTGTCTAAAAGGCATGTGTAAACAACAAGCTAAGTGGTGCCAGTTTAGCACAGGCAAAATAAGAGGCGGCGGAGAGAACTTTTCTAATTGTACGATTTTGAAATGACGTAGACAAAGACTGTTGTGACATGTTGTGTGTTGAGCAGTGCAATTTTGGCCCTTCTGTGATCCAAGGTCACAAAAAATAGTCATGCCGTATAATCATGACTCTGCATTTCAGTGCGTCTGGTTCATTCCAGTACACTCGAAATTAGTGCTGGTGTCTTGCGATGCCTTCCGGAATGTTCCTTGGTGATCTAAAGTGCAAACCCCTGTTTTAAAAACTCACAGTCTCATGAGTGCACATGCCATCTAGTGGCCGCTATTTGGGGTATTAATAAAAAAAAAAAAACAATATTAGTGTGTAACATGCCCACTAACCGCATGTGCAATCTATTAAACCAAAACACACAATTTATCACCAGCTATTTGGGATGATAGTAAATCAGACTTCATAGATTTTTTATCTTTGACTTTTGACCATGTCATCCTTTATTTTTTCAAGCACAAATGAGTCACATATTACCAAGACTTATCACATCACACACTTTCAATGATCACCCGTGACATCTAATGGAAAAAAGAAAAACTTAGTGTTATCAATATTTTTTTTTAGGATGGTAACATTACTCCCCTGGAACACATACATTTCCATTATTTGGGAAAAAGATGCCCAATCCAAACAAATCAGAGGTCGACTGTCAGTTAACAACAGAATTTCTTCAACCATAACGAATGTATTACATAATTCAAGTTTGACAGGTCTTAGGGTAGATATAGAACTTGTATGAAATTTCCTCAATGTCATCCTGACACACTTTCCTGTACACATTGTTTACAGAGTTGGATTTGGCCAAACTAAGACGTTAGTAAACTGTAAAGTCTCTCCCTTAAGCATTAAAAAAAAAATAATGAAAACCAGCTCTTAACTCGTATCAGAAAGAACCATATTACTTTCCTATTTTGTCTCAGATGTGTGCAAAAGAATTGCCCCAATTCTCGGTTGTGTGGTATAACGTATTTGTTTTAGATTCTTGTGTAAACAGATGGGTAATGAAGGACCACATGCCTTGTCGCCCATCTTTATCAACAGCCAAATGCCTTGAACCCATGGCAACCTTTTGTAACATAAACAGAGGTTTATTTTTGTTTTTTTGGGTTTTTGTTTTATAAACAGGCATCCACTAACTTGACTATATTCCACATAAAATCAGACACTTCAAGCTCTTCAATGACATTCAGCAAAAACATTTGGATCAGTCTTCTATTCTGATGTTTCACTTTTTAGGTATTTGCTCGCCATATTGCACACAGACATTATACTATAAAATAAATCCCACCATGCATATAACTCCTTTAATTAAAGAGTTTTGTCTTACTGCTTTGTTATTTTTTTATTTTTTTAATCCAAGGGTGTGGGGGCGAGTGGCGAAGGAAAAGGGATCAAATTCCACCCCTTTAGGGAATCATGCTGCTTTCCCACCAAAGGAGCCAATTGCGCAATTTGTCCTTTCAGTTCAGCTCAGATGGCATTCACATAACATAAATAATTCTCAAACGGCAAGGCCGGATAGTGACTATGCTAAAGTTATACTTCTTGCATATGTTGCCACAGCTAGCTAGCTCTCTGCACGTTGGAGGAGAAAACAAAACATCAATCAACCTGTCGGTGTGCCAAGCTGTCAGAGGCCTCATTGAAACATGTCTTGTAGAAACTTGTAATTCAGAACAGTATCCGCTGCATTCATTCACGTCATGCGACTGTAGCTCAAGGACATTACAGCTTCGTTTTTGTTCAAATGCATTCATGACATTGGAGAACTGTTGATTTAAGCATAAAAGTAGTGTTTAATGACGGGCAAGTCTGCTCAACATGCTGTCTGTTTCAAAGAAAGCAAATGGATTTGCTTGTTTATTTTGTGTAACTTCGTCATGGGAATATTTGCTCTTTTGATATTAATGTATAAAATAGTTTCCCTCTACAATTAGTTTCTTTTCATTCAGTTTTTGCAGCCAGTTTGGGGGGAATGGTTCTTTCTCGAATGCAAATGAGTCACTGCTCATCTATGCAAATTAGGTGTTGAGGTGTTTTGAACCCAGTATCTGAATTCTCCTTTTGAGTAATTTGTGCAGATGGTAAATGGTAGGGGTGTGCCAAAAAATCGATTTAGTACGATTCAGAATCCATTTTAAATGTCCCAAAATTGATTTCATTTAAATTATTTTATACTGTCTTGCCTTTGTTTGTGTGTGCCTTTATTGGGAGCACTGTTCATGTTGTACTCGATTTGACCACTTAGGGGCAGTGTGGTTCCACGCGGTCTGATACACTGTTAAGTAGTAGCCACATTAGAGAGTAGAAGGAAAAAGTCACGATCAAGTTATTCCAGTAAAAGTTGTTGTTTTTTTTGCAGTGTGGAGCTGTTGTTTTGGGTGATAAAAGTGCTGCGAGTAGTGCGCTAATTAGCATTAGCGAGTCAGACTGAAGTAGGTCTTTACAATTCTTTGCACATCTATAAATTAAAGCAAAATTCATTGTCAATCAAATCATTTTGAATCAAAAATCATTCTTAACCGAAAATCGATTCTGAATTGAATCGCAGACCCAAAAATGAGACATTCAAAGATTCCCACCCTAGTTAATGGACTTTTACTTGTATAGCGCTTTTCTACCGTACGTATTCAAAGCACTTTAATGCGTTTGCGGTTGCAAAAGTTGAGGATCGAACCCACAACCTCCATGTTGGAAGACAGCCACTCTACCACCTGAGCCATGCCGCTCACATGAAGTAGATGAATGACCAAATATGGTTAATTCCACATCTTGCTGACAGTCACAGCTTACAAAATATTTTATTCTGCCCTTTTTCTTTTTATCAAGTGTGCATGACTTTCAAAATGAGCTTCTGCCTCTTGGGAACAAAAGGTTACAATGCTTTAAACACGTGCTAGTTGTTATCGACGAAAGGTTCTGATTGGCCCTGGAAGTGGCAACTGAATAAGCTAGCCTGCATGCTCAAAGGCCCGCTGATGTAAACATGGTAACATGGGTTTGTTTTTGTACAGAGTAACCAAGGAGATTTGCTAAGCTCTTTTGAAAGCTTGCCATGTCCTTTGGGTTCTCTGTACTCGGTAGCTCTTCTAATGAGCACATATCCTGTGGACAAACAAGCACCAAAGCTCTCAATAATTTTGGAGCATGTTGCTTGTTTGAGGTTTACCCAGCACTGTGCTCTTGTTTCCACATATGTAGTGCAATACCAAAAGTGAATTTCCAGCCATAAATCAATCAGCAGCCTCATGGATTTTATTATACTTTGTACAGTTTTATTTCATTGTATCATTTTAGTTTGGCAGGCACCAGGCATCTGTTTGAACTACTCTGCTCTGCCTGCAAATTACAAAGCAATGCCACAATTATGAGTTTTATGAAATGGAATAAAAGGTTAAATCAATGCCCAGCTAAAAACTATAGCCTTCAAAGTGAATGTCATTGATATTGGTGACTTGGTTTTGAGATAATGCAACAAAAATCAAGAAAGGTGTTTCTTTTGGTTTTTGATTTTTTTTTTTTTAACTCATTTACTGCCATTGACGGCTATAGACGTCAAAAAGTCATTTGAACTATTTCTATTAGTACCCGTAGGCAGTATTTTATTTTAAAATGGCTTGGTCAGAACCAACAAAAAGCTAAAAACGGGTCATAATAACGCCTAGGGGTTAACATTTTTTCCCACTTTTGTTAACAAGAGTATGGAAACCTAGATATTCTTACTGTACATTTAGAACAGATATAAAATGTGTGATTAATCAAGGATATATGCCCCCCAAAAAATACAAAAAAAATACTGAATTTGATTCTCCTGTTGTCATAGAGACCTTGTAGTGGTGTGAAAATGCTACAAAAAAAAGGATAATTGTTTGGTTGTTTAATTCAAATCAAATTATGACATTTCATATAGTCAAACAGCTTGTAAATATAGTATATTAAATTATTCAATATATAAATGGATACTCCTGCCTTAATCTCATGCATAAATATGGCTGGGATTGAATGGACTGATGTTGATCCAGTCCTCATTCTTCATACTCTCCAAATCCTGAATGTTTTAAGTCTTGGCAATATGAAGCTTCAGCGCCACCACCGATTTGTTGCTGGATTAGTGGCCATAGAATGGCTAAGCCACTCCATGACCGGTGTAATCTTTTCACCTCAGTGATGGAACACTGAGTGATAGTCTTCGGGTCATAACTTGACGCAAATCATGCAGTTAGGACGCTAATTCCCCTCACTCAACTCAGCGGCAGCAGATAGAAATGAAAACAGCAGTGGCCCCAGTATTGAACCCTGTGGAACACCATACGTTCCGTTATACATGTGAATTCATATTGCACATTTGTCTGACCACTTTCTTTCATTCCTTGACATAGTTAGTGTGAAGGGATTATAATAATAAATAAATCACACGACGTAACATCACAACAGCCACAGATCGACTACTGAGCGCACCAAATTGCCTGCAGCACAGATAGGCCAAGCAATTTAGCAGGATCACCAGCGAGGGCCAAGCGGGGCATATCGTCATGAAACATTTCAGTCGGGTGTGTGTCTTGACCTCTGCCGAACCCCTGAGACTGACTCACCGAATCCCTAGGGTTCAGTTGAACCCGGGTTAAGAACCACTGCCTTAGTTACAAGCAGTTACTTTGCAGATTTACAAAGTAAAACATTTTTTTCCAGCTATGTGGGTTTATAGATACATTTTCATACAGTTAGTATATTGTGGTAATGCAGTTCATAGTTAACGTTTGTTTTGCCATCACACCATTGTGACATCATCATTGATGTTGTTGACTTGTTTAATTATGGTTCACATCTGTGGAGCACAAATGTCCTCATATTACGTCTGTAATCATAGCACTAAGGCTGGAAGGTGTGTGCTGCGGGTGGAGTCGCGCCGGAGCCTGCGGCGCAAGGCACCTGTCGGGTCACTGATGTTTGTGTCTGCAGCCCGCTCTGACACGCCACTCGAACCATGGCCTATAGCCCAAAATATTCCCTTAACCACCATTGACGCACATGGAGCTTAATAGCTCGTCTCTCTTCTTTTTTTTTTTTTTCTCCAACTTTGTGTTTCTCATTTCTAGCTCTATTATTGATAAAGAATTGCACTTGATTACTGCTTTCTAGGTGCAATCTTAAATTGTTACTATGTACTCACAGTAGTTGAAAGGCGTGTATGAAACATTTCATGTGAGTGTTGCGTGCCTCACCCTGACAAACAAGCCTCCCTGTCTTTGTACAGAAGCCCTCAGGTATACAGGTAAAATATCAAAAATGACATCCGCTAATATTGAAAACAATCTTGTAAACAAATGTGACATTGTTCTTTCACATTCTGTGAGCAATTGACCAACAAAAATGGTTGTTGTTTAAGCCATTTTTATGATTTAGCAAACACATCATATTACTCTGCTATGACTAGAAACTGTGATTAGTGAAGCGTTATTGTTTCTGGTAAAGCCCAGAATATTTTGTGACATAACACAACACCACAGCACTGAAATATTTTCTATAATACGGAGGACCTGTACTATAGAAATCAATACAAATTTATGTAAATAAACAAGGATCCTTATGGAATACAATACTTCCTTTCATTTTCACCGTCAGGGTTCACCGAATTGGGTCACTCACATGGTTTGTTTGGCACAGTTTTACACCGGAGGCCCTTCCTGATTTTTTTTTATCAGTCTTTTTAATCCATTTTAACCATCTTAATTTAATGTAATTATTTTAGATGAATTTAACATGATTTTTTTTGCAATGTCTGAATATTATTTTGTTTTCCCTTTCTGTAATGCTTTTAATGTTAAAGCACTTTAAATGATCTTGCACATGAAATGTTCAAATGTAGTTGCTGAGTTATGTTATCAAACATGTACCATCTGCTTGAAAGGCAGAAACATGTACAATAAAAGTAGTTTCCATATGATGGCCGCCTGCCATTTTTGGTTTGCTGAACCGAAAACAAAATGTTTGTCTTATTCCGTTTTTGCTGTGGCTTTTAGTACTAGTTACACACTTAGTAATTGCATGCAGTGACAATGAACTGCAGGTATTTATTTTCTACATTTGTTGTTCCAGGTATATCACTGCACTGACAGACTCTGATGAAGAGGATCAAAGTGATGATGAAGAGTGGGACGAGAGGCAGGAGGCAACAGACGAGTTAACTTGCTTACTGGAGAAGATCGACTCTTTGCATCAGGGCACAGATGCTGACAAAAGAGAAAGTCTGAACATCCTAACAACGCAACGAGAAGAGGTTTGTTATAATAGCTAGAAATGGCCTTCGACTCAATTTTGGGATGTTTTCAGTCACTCACTTAATATTCATATGTTTCTAGTTTGGACAGAATTCAACGTTTCTTTGGCGTCTAATCAGAGCACATTGCGACGTTCATGACATCAGCTCCACACTCGAAGAAAAGAAGAGCCATGCAGAAACTGGTCATCTTAATCTTATTTTGTCTTATTGTTGTGTATATATATATTGTATTATATGTGGGCTAGATTATGAACAGGTTTTCTCTACTACACTAGACCCCCGCATGCTCACCAGTCGGCATCTGCAAATTCGCTTATTTGATGTTGTTGTTTTTTTCCTCAGTATAAAATCCCCTTTTTTTATCGAAAATTTGAGAGGTTTATCAGCATTTTCGGAATTTTTTTGGGGGGGTGGTTCCAAAAAAAATAAATAATCCAATGTATTTCATGGCCGTTAATTTTGCACAGATTTTTTATATTCGTGGCCCGGCCCTGTCCCCTTCCTCCTCACCTCCCAAATAGTGGGGTTCCATTATACATATTGTAGTTTTAAGTTGTAATATTAACATTGGCCACTAGATGGCAGTCATGGCTTAGTTGTGTGTTTAACGAGTCTTAAACTGCCCTAGGCTGAATATTATAATTTTTTGGTGTGGATTTGGAATAACATGCAATAATTTTGAAATTTTGAATGAGTTGATTTATGTGGGGGGAAATGCACCAACTGAGTTCTTGCACTTAATGTTGGTTTACTGTTTGATGGTTTAGTGCCGTCCTTGAATGGTGATTTTTATGCGCGAGAGCCCTTTGAACTGGAAAAAAAACAAACCAAAAAACAAAATGCAGGTTATTTTTATTCCCAAGAGCCATTTGAACAAAACAAAAAAACTAAATTGCAGTATGTGGTTATTTTTTGATTGTTCAAAGTTTCAAACCCTTTGCTGTCAAAGCCTGGAACTTTTATACATGTACTGAAAAACGTATTATAAAAATTTAATATATAAAGATAGTATCAGTATAAAAAAACAATAACAGATGCACATGCATTTTTTTCCCCATATTTAAAAATGTATTTTAATTGCGTTCTTGCAAATTGAGTTAAAACAATCTCACTAGGCTAACATCTTTTGAGATAATTGAGAATAAGTGGTATAGAAAGCAGATGGGTACATTATCATTATTTTCTGTCATGTATACAGTATGTTTGTTTAATTATTCATTCTTAAACATTTCTCTCTTAGGAAAGAAGGTTGGTGAGGATGCAGTGGCGCTGAACCCGAAATGTGCTGAAAGTCACCAATGGTATGTTCAATTATTTATTGTTGTGTGTTCTATTCTCTGTTCTTTGAGCTGTTACACCTTCCATACATAAAATGTACCTATGAAAGAACAAAGGTACAAACATAAATTCACGCAAGACAGCTTGATGGCTTATGTTCAATCATATAAGGTTGTATTTTCAAACAAGTCTCACAAAACTCCCTGTTCAAATAACACAAATAACTATAGAAACGCTTCAACAGGTAAGTGGCAATTTTTACAATAAGGAAGGCAAGCGATGGTTCAAATGTTTGTCTCCTTCTCACGTTCAGATCACCCAATCACACCCCCGAGAGTATTTTAAGTTTGGGGAATGCCAACAGTTAAACTTGGCTCAATAAACTGACATTTACGTGGATGTCACGAAGACGTGATGAACAGCAGGCATTTATTGTTGCTGTACTTCTATGTTGGGCTTACTTCAGTTATTCATATCTACAGATGTGTGTTGCTTGAAGCTATTTTAAATCTTACAATTAGGGCCCGACCGATATGCACTTTTTGAGGCTGATACCGATTTTTGGCAGAAAAAAATAACCGATTATTTAAAAATATATATTTAATGCATAAAAAAATATATTTGTTGGCCTCTTGGGGGCAGTGTGTTGCGATGCATCCACGTTGTACACATTTAAAGTTAGTACAGAAGAAAATTGCGATTGAGTTCTATTAAAATAACTAGTTTTTCACACATTGGGAAGAATTTGAGCCTTTGCGTTGTGTTATCTTACCTGTGGGTACGTGTTCCCACAGCATTTGTGTGTGGATTTTTGTTTTTTTTTTAAGGAAAAAAACTCTCCACGTTGATGCTAATTTCCTGTTAGCATTTGAATGGGATTAGTGCTAGGCTAGCTAGCGATGTTTTAAAACTGAAGCATGTTTTGTATTTAAATATACAGTGGATGTAATTCTTATTGTCGTGTGTTTAGTTTTACAGTTAACTCCAATTACACGGCTTAAAGGACGCTTGGGGGACAACAGAAAAAACAGAATAACATACGCTACACACTTGCTAGTTTCCAATGCTACGCAAACAAAATGGTGCATTCAAGGTACAGTAATTTCGGGACTATAAGCCGCTACTTTTTTCACATGCATTCGACTTTGAATATAAAGGTGTGGCTTATCCATCAGATCACAAGGGGACGCAGTATAAAGGAAGCGCAATAGCGTCAGACAGAGCAAAACAAACCAAGTGACCCCAAATACAGTAGCAGAGACGGAACGAGTGTGAGACAATTTGCGCCCTCATTATGGAAAAGAAAGTAGCGGGAACCCGGTGCGGTAACATTAAAACACCTGCGGCTTACAGTCGGGTGCGGCTTATATGTGTAGCAAACTCGAGTATTCCCCAAATGTAGCTAGCACCGCTTATAGTCAGGTGCGCCTTATAGTCCAGAAATTACTGTACTTTCACAGTGTCGGGAAACTTCGGTTTTCTTCGATAACGTTTTAAGGGAAAAATAATCGGCCGTTGTTTGAAGGACGATCATCGGCCGATTAATTGGTCAGGCACTACTTACAACTTTGCCTGTGGAGCGGATGTATTGATTTTAGTTTTGCTTGTTAACGTTGCATTCTACGCATTATTTTAACCATTTACATTCTCTGGTTTAGCACACTTGAGTTGTTTCTTATTGTTAACTTGGACACATTGACGAAAAGGAGGAGGGCTTATTTTTTTTTTCTTGGTGTGCCTACCTAGATGCTTGTGAAATCCCCTTGCTTTTAATGTGTTTGGCAGGATGGCATCAGAAATCCTGTTGGTATTTGTGCAAACCTGGTTGGTACATTCCTCATCTGAAATGATGCTCATGTCAAAACTTGACTACTCATCATACACGGAATCTACCGCTGTATTAGAGAAGACCCACTGACAGCTTTTTGAGTTAAAAGAAATACTCTAGTTGCATTTGCTGAAATCTGGTATGGCTTTTAGTGTATTTTACGCAAGGTATATGGTGTTTGTTTTTATTTAGAGTGTATTATTTTGTGCATATTTGAATACACAGCTTTCTAGTGAAAAACACCGAAACTGACTCCAGTCATGTTTGTTAGGATATAATTAGCATTAGGTCACTCATGTGCTACAACGCTTAAGGAATAGAACACTGTGTTTGTTTAGTTAATTAAAAGAAACAGCTTTTGCAAAGCTTAATTTTTAATCCTGCACCCACTTAATGGAATTTGCAAGATCCTTAAACCGAGTAAATACACAGAGCAAAAAAGATCAGTGGTTACAAAGTACATTGTAAAGGGGAGAGGCAAGAACTGGGAACGGTACCAGGCCGTGTCACAAGGAAGTTTATGTCTGAGGTAACTGTTTACAAAGTGTACTGATGCCGTGAGAAAACTTGTCACCTGTTTTCCTATGTGCCGCCCTGCCTGTCACAATTTGGCAGATGTTGTTTCGTAGAGCTGCCGTTCAGTTTCTGTTCCGTCCACTGAAACTACTACGGAACATTCCTTGCCCTGCTGAATGGAGGGATTTTGGAACCTTTACCTTGCCAGCTATCCTTTTTTATTTATTTATTTGTTTTAACTCTGGGTGGATCTTACAATTTTGTTATCTTCTAAAAAGTGGGGGGTGGGGGTCTGAGTCCATGACACCTATTTTTTCCCCACCTTTTTCAAACTCAATGCTCCACTTAACCAAATAAGTTATTTTGTGTGATTGTAAGCAAAATCAATGGCTTACTTCCCTCATAATGTCATTAGTACATTACAAAGCAAGCCTTTTCTACCTGGATGTCGTCCAAAAGTTTACCAAGAAACGTCATTCTGTAAATCCAGTTGGGTTAAGCACAAACCCTGTTTAGTCAAACCAGTTGTACACGTATCTTTTTTTGGTGTCCAATTACTGTCTGTGATCTATAAATATAAGCAGCTAAATTGTTCCATTCACAAAATAATGACTCAATCACTGTAGCAACTTTATTTTATTCAATTTTATTTGAACTACATGTGTTGAGAAATTAGTGCCCATTGTTGGACCTGAATTCAAGCTTAAAAAGAAAATGAGTTTATATACATCCAGATGCACTTTTAAATCTCTTTATACTACATCAAAAATAATATATGTTTATTATACAGTAAAAAAACAAAACAAAACATCGGCATTGGTTTGCACGTTAAAATCATTATGTTTCACAAAGATTGATTTTTTTTTATTGTAAATTCAACACATTCTTATTTTCATCACTTGCCTCAATTCTGATTCTTAATGTACCAAATATCATTGAAATGAACAACCCTAACCTGTTCTTTAAAATGATTGACAAGCACATACTAATGGCGCACCGATCGTGATCAGCCGATTTCCGTGGAAAAGTGTGTGATTGGCATATGCCAATTAATGCCTTTCGATCACCCCAAAAAAAAATCTCGTCCTTTGCACATACATACAAGACATTTCTGAGTCTCACACATGCACCATTCTTTCTTGGTAATCGGCATTGCATCATCCAAATGCAAAATTAACATCCAGATCAGTGAAACTGCTTTAAGACATTTTAAAATGTAGTGCTTAAGAATTTTACTCTTCAATCATGAAGTGTTTTAACAAGAACTTAATTTCAAACTCATAAGCCAAAATCACCCTCTTACACCCTTATATGAATCACCCATATTTGGCTCATAGGGGTTCTCGTAATAGTAATTTAAAAATCTGTTACTACAAACTGATTTGCAGAACGATATAAATATATTTTCTAAGCGTTGAGTCACAAAACAATCTTGACATTTTTTTATTTATTTGTGAAGCATAAAAAGTTCTCATGCCCTACCTAACTAAATAAATGGAAAGTAATGTGCATAATCTTCCATATGTTCTTAATTGTCAACTGAATATATTTAAAATAAGTGACGTTTAGATATCTGCTCTTTAAAGTGCCCTAACTTTGACGTAAAATAAAATTAACCAAATGACTGCTCCGTAAGCACGGAAAACTTAAAATAACTGCTTTTAAAACACTGAAAACTATTTACTATTGTAAAGGACTTGAGATTTCCGTTATCCATCATCGTCATCGCTAGAGTCATAATCGTGATTATCCTATAGGTATGAATACTATTTTGAGGCACTGTATGCACACACTGAGTTCTCAGCAGGCCGACAGGTGGTTGATGCATTCACTCTTAAGCCACCTTCACTGATCTCACCATGCAAAATTCAGGTCATGTGGATGATCCTGCCTTTGGGGCCTCTGTGATTGTAGAGGTGTGCGGATTAGCAGTGGAAGCCTGTGGCCAGTCAGAAAGGTTGTCTTTGACCGCTGCAATGATTTATTTCTGGACATTCTGTTGCCTCGCTGATGTTACCATGGCAAGATTGGTCCTGCTCCCAGAATCCTCGGTAACACGGGGCTTCAACTTAGGGTCTGCAGGTTTCCTTGGTATGGAGTCTTGAACAGGGTTGTCTTCGAATGCTTTAACCAGGAGTTCTGTCTTAAAAGCAATATTGACACATTTTTAGCAGTTAGTTATATTTAACTTGTCTGAAACTGGTGGGGTTCAGTAGTCAGTGCCTCCAACAAGGTTAAGAATCACTATTATCTCTTTGACTGCCAGACGTTTTCAGAAAAGGGATGCCGTGGGTGCCAGCCGATTTTAAGCATTTTTACTGATCTTTCAAAGTCCACAGAAAATTATGTGTTTGGACTATGAAAACACATACTACCAAATGAAAGATTGGACTCTCATCTTTCATCAGAAAAAAAAGTTTGTTTCTACCTTATTCCGTTTTTCAGTAATCAACAATAGAAAATGGTTAGTTTCACCTCTGTTTTGAAACAAACGTCTTTTAACGTCTTTGGCACTCCTCCCTAGGATTTTACTAGACGTTATTTAACGTTTTTGGCAGTCAAAGAGTTAAAGACAAAATAATCATGATAAAGGAAGGTTTAAAAAAAAAAATACAGTTTGGCAAAACACCATCACGGCTAAGCTAGTCATCTATTGGAAAACAGTTTTCATATACCTATCAATTATGACTCCAAGTATTCTCACTATGCTCACTAATCATCCATTTTCTAAACCAGTGAATCACAGAGCAATTACGATGCAGACAATAGCGTGACCAACACACTGCATGATTGTTTCCATCTGTTTTCCAGATTTGCACAAAATGAACAATATCTCTCTCTGATCATTGTAATTATATGTATCCTTCCCCTAATCTCAATTGGGAGACTGAGTGATTAGCTCAAACAGTAGCCCGCCGCCAAATCATGCACTGTTAAATAAATCCCCTTGCACATTCCAGTACACAGTCACAGACTCGTGCAGTGGCAGATTCCAACTGCCAGCAGCACCACCCTGGTACATAAAAGGTGTTTATGCGGCGCTGTGGTGTTTGGCAGAGCACCAGCAGCCTTGCAGTGAAATACCTTGTTCAGCTCCCTCTACTCTTCTCCAACCTCTGAACTTCATTCATTCTGACAATACAGATACCGAAACGCACCCACCTGCTCTATAGTCCAAGTCAGTTAAATAAATAGTGATGATGAAGGAAATAATTGTTTTGTTTGAGAGTACAGTTACGAACATTCGAATTACAAACATTGGCGGATACAAACAAACGCCGACTGATGTCCATAAATGCCGTGAAATGCCGTATTGCACAGGTAAGATCAGATTTTTAAGTGCGCGCCACATCATGCATTACGGTACTGTGCTGTAGTTCCCCTTTCTGCCATAACCCTGCTGAGCAGCACCGCGCCATACTAGCATCTCATCTCTCTCTCTCTTTCTTTCGCTCTCTCTTGCTTGCCCGGTAGTAAACTTTATGCAAGTAAACTTTATTTAGCATGGCTGAACGAAAGGCCAATGCATTTCTCGCTTGTGTTTGATCGCTGAGGTGACTCCACACCAACGTTGCTTTGAGCGGGAAACAGAAAGGGCTCCTCCCCTTCTGACAGGAAAAAAAAAGTTAATCTTGGTACCAGAGGTGGTGTGTGCTGCTATGCTATCTTGGTTGACAGTTGAACAGCTATGTACGCCATCGCTCCCCATTATCATCATACACATTGTTTTCAATTTTAAAAAATTATAAATTTAATGTATGTATAGAATTAGACAGCATAAATAAGTCTACGTATTGCACATAATTACATTTTATTTTTATTCTGTTTCTTTTTTCTTTTCTTTTTTTGAGTATGGCTCAGTGATATGGTGATTGTTTCCCAACTGGGAGGTTGTGGGTTTGATCCTAATTGTGACAATGTCAAAGTGTCCTTGAGCAAGATAGCAGCCAGCCTATGGTGTATGAACGTGTGTGTGTGAATGGGTGAATGTGAGGCTTTGTAAAGCAGTATACATGGCATAGCATAAAAAAACAGTCCATTTACCATTTTTAACCAAATATTTTCTACTTTACTTTATTTTATTTCCATGTACCTCAATTTACGAACGATTCGACTTACGAACAATTCGACTTACAAACTGCCTCTCGGAACCCATTGTACCCCAAACCCCATTGTAAATTAAATACTATCTAAAACACCTAAAAACCTGTTTGGAAGATTATTTCTTATTTCCATTTTTAATAAAACAGCAACATTTACTTACCTGTTGGCCACAGCTGTAGGTTGACCAAGAGTGTTTAAGAAAATGCATTTTAATTCCGTAGTAGAATAACTATCAGGATGGTACCTTTCAGGTATGCCATCATGTGTGGGATTATGGCTGAATATGACACCATGCAGAACAAGATCAAGAATGGCTACATTTTTAAGGTAAGTTGAAGTTGTTGTAGTTATTGCCCTGTTGCTTGATTACATTCAAATGGCACTGTTTCTCAACCTTTATTGAGTCAAGGCATGTTTTAGTTCAAAGGAAAATCGGTTCACAAAAATGTATACAGTACTGTATACAGAATAAATATGCACCTTCTGTCATGTAGTGGAAGAGCATTTAGTTGTTTTGTTATTGTATGGCTAGCATAGATAAATGAACAAAAACATTTTTTTTTTAATTAGAAGGTAATTTTTGTTAAAAATAATTGACATTGGGCAATTTCCCACATCACACCTGATGATTTCTCACGGCACACTAATTGAGAATCACTGCCTCAAGCATATATTGTACATTTTAGTTTCTGTGTGTGTTCCAGGCCTGATTTCAAGGTGCCGGTACTCGAAACAGCAGTGGCAGTTTTACGATCTGAAACTCGAAGTTAGAAGAATAGAAAATTGTTGTTAGTTTCATGCGATTCACGACGGTGTCCAATACCGCCCTCTTGTGGCCATTCTATGATCAGGAACTAGAAATTAAAAGAGAAAAGTTCATTGATTTGATTACATCATGGAATTTTAAGACCTTCCACAGATTAAATCTTACCTTTGACACCATGGCAATGTAATTTTCTTTATAAAATATTAGGTATTTTGCTGACTATTATTCTAATGCGGAAGTAAAACGCTCGGTTCGGTAAAACCCCGCCTCTCCCCGTGTGGTTGCCGCGCCCCTCTCTTCCGAGCCGACTGCTGCCAAGGAGCGCTGTGTGGCGCAAGACCAGGTGTTGTACCGCAAATTGCACCCCCGCCTCCTCATACGTTGTTCGAGTTGCCCCTTGATTAATTACGCAAAAAAAAAAAAAATCTCCAAAAAAACGGCATCTAGCCTTGTATCTTCTATCAGCGGCCTCCCCATACCACAGTTTACCTGATAAAGGTATTGACAGGTGAGCGAAAGGAGAGAAATACGTGTGGGAAAAAAGTGATCGAGAGGACAAATGGAAAAGCGAGAGGGCGGGTGCGTGAGAGGCTGAAGTGTGCGTCTGCTTTCCACGATCGCGTGTGTGAGAGATGTTTGTGAAATAGTTGTGGCTTGGTGCTGCAGGACAGATCAGGTCAGAACAGAAGGTGATGGAAATAGCTGCCGTGTCATGAATCAACTGTGGAAATGTTCACCCTGTCTGTCTGGTTTGCTCTTTCCTGCCTCAGGATCACCTGGATAAAGCCATCGAGCTGAAGCCTCAAGATCCCCTGTCCTACTACCTGCTGGGCCGCTGGTGCTATGCTGTGTGTGACACTCATTATCGCGCACATCTCTCCACACATCCATGGGCGCTTCCGCCCCAAAAGCCGACCCGACCTCTCGTCTCCCTTTGCAAACACACCCAACTGTTTCCCCCTTAATCACCGCCGCTGTTTGGGTTTTCCTCGAGGTTTGGCCATTGTTAGCTTTAAATCAGATTGTAAGCTAGAACTTAATTTTGTTGATGCAGCTCCCGATTGTTTTCACAATGTCTGGTCAGCCAGTCATTCTGTGCTAGAAGTTCATTTGGAGCATTGCATGACTCATATATTTTTGTAGTTATTTTTCTCGAGTTGCTGCAGTCCAAATGTCAGACTAGCTGTCAGGAAGGAAATAAGTTATTAGGGGGGATCACTTGTCATTAAAGTCAACAACACTCACATTTACTAATCACGCTTAGGAGTCAGGAGCAGTGCGCTAACACCTGATGTTTTCACAGGCTGCGTTTTATAGGCCCGCTGTCGTGTTTGCATGTCCCACAATGATCTACTGTTTGCACTCGGCAAGTGCCTCTGTTTGAAGGCTTCCGCGATGACGCCATGGCAATACTACACCTGTAATTAGACAGTGCTCAAATGAATAGTGTGAAGCAGACTTCTTCTGGCTATTATCATTGTCTGACAACAAATGAAATGAATTATATATATATATATATATATATATATATATATATATATATATATATATATATATATATATATATATCTTTTTTATTATTATTATTATTTTTATTTTATTTTATTATTATTATTATTATTTAAACATGCAGGTGGGAAGGTACCAGTGCGTAAACCACCAAAATACTCCCAAAGTCTCTTTCACGCTAAACTTTTTAAGTTTTTAATTTTGCTTATAATTGATTGGAGATATGTGCTCAAAAATCGGCCCCTCACTCGAATCAGTATTCCGAAATGACCAGCATCTCCATTTGTTTGCCAGTTAGCAACTTTTGAAATACACATTACTGCCATCTACAGGCCTTAAGTGGAACGGCTTCAGCCCAATCATACAGTGTCGTAAATGGTTAGCTTCGATTTTTATCACAGCGATTCAATTGTGCAATGTGAGTAGAAATCAAAATGTTTTAAAAATCGTAACACAATTAAAAGAGCAAATGCTATGTTTTCCATCCGTAGGACTTCTAACTTTATTGTACTCCATGGAGGATCTGGCGTTTGACCCTTAACTTGTAGGATGTCTGGTCTCATTGGTCTCTTCACCACTCGCCCTGTTCATTGGCTGTTGCCACTGACAGAGAATTTGTATATAAAAGCATTTTTAAATATATATTTTTTGAAATAATCTTTTGTGACACCAGTCCTAGAACATTTCTGCCTTTTATACACAAATTGTAATGGCAAAGTAGACTACACTGACTATTATTAAATGCATCAAGAGAGAAGTAAAAACTGCTTTTGACTGCTAACGAGATGCATTTAATAACCGCTAACAAAGCAAAGTTGAAAAAACACCATCAAACCAAACACCTACATTTCAAAATACTTTTATTGCTTAGCCTGGGGGAAAAAATAGGCAAGTAGCCATTTTTTTCAGCTTAGAACAGAGAATAGGTTCCAAAGAAAAATAACTGTGCGGAAAATGCTGAACCATGAACATGCGGGAGAAATGTACTCAAAGTACTCTTTTACGGAATCATGTTTGTGTGCAACGGATCGTGTAGTGCTGTTATCCACCATTCATCATAATGCCACCCTCTTAAAATAATTGCCTAAATCTTTTTCTTTCTTTCTTAAATTATTTTTTGGGGGGGCCTAAATCATCTCAGGATGCAAATGATTCATTTTTTTGTGAAAAATCTGAAAAAATGATTTAGGCAATTATTTTAAGAAGGTGTCAATATTTACATTTCCCCTTAGATTAACTTCAATGCATAAACAAAAAATATCATCTTATTCTGGTGTCCCTTTTGCAGGTTGCCCAGTTGTCTTGGCTTGAGAGGAAAGTTGCTGCCGCATTATTTGTGGAACCTCCCAGTGCCTCAGTTGAAGACGCACTGAAGAATTTTCTGAAGGTTCTGTATTTCTTCATTCATACCAATTAGTACTTAGCCATATCTATTTGGTTAATAATGCAGTGACAAAAAGAAAATATTCAAAGCATTCCACTCTGGCCTCTGCTACTATGTTGAGAAAATGTATTCTCACAAGAAATGACCAAACGGACTCTCCCTTATTTATTTGTCTGTCTTTCTACACCATTGTTGAGGTCGCCGGACCGAGAGGTGAGTTACATAACTGGTTGAATGAACCACATACAACTGCAGTCGTTTCGTCCCTGGGCCTGAGCGTTAACTCATTCACTGCCATTGACGGCTATTGACGTCAAAAATTAATTTGAACCATTTCTATTAGTTTAACATTTTTTCCACTTTTGTTAACAAGAGTATGAAAGAAAGCCTAGAAGAAAAAAATATATTGTACATCTAGAACAGATATTAAGCTTGTGATTAATCACGAGTTAACTATTGAAGTCATGCGATTAATTACAATAAAAAATTTGAATTGCCTGGCGATTAAATTTGTAATCGTAATTAATTGCATGACTTCACGAGTTAACTCACGATTAATCACAAATTTTATATCTGTTCTTAAAGTACAATATAAAAATTGTAGTTTTTCATACTCTTGTTAAAAAAAATAATAGAAATAGTTAAAATGAATATTTGACGTCTATAACCGTCAATGGCAATGAATGAGTTAAAATAGTGTTGAGCTGTATCGGCGGCCAAGACTTTTAGCACTCTATGCTACCAAACCATAGAGCGTGGGCTCGATGACCGATGTATATATCTTGAAAAGTACCTGTTGGGGCAAAAAAGATTCGGCGCCCCAGCATGGGGTTAGTAATTGGGGTCATGGGGTCACCCTGAACTGTTTTGAGTACTGGTGTCTCCAGCACTGTCAAGTCTATTAGCAGCCTGCGTGTGTGGCCCTGCCCACCAAACTGCCCCACCCTCCACCTGCCACATGATACAACCTTGGACTTAACCAACCCCAATTTAGACAGGGCGAGCTGGCCGCAACGAGTCGACTGACTGAAGCTGCACAGCTCATGCAAAAAAAAAAAAAAGAAGAAAACGAAGTCGCTATTAAATGAAGGCATGTGTTCCTGTGCCCCATTTGACAAACGCTCAATTTCAAATTCCTCCCAAATATCTCCTGTGCCAAATTCTCCGAAGCCAAACCCTTGGTGTGTTTAGAGAGGCTTAATGTGTGTTCTCACATTTAGATTGTTTATATAGTAGAGATGTGAATTTTGCTTCTGGCTAATATAACTGTGCGTGCCTCTTTCTTGCGTCTTGTATATCTTTACCCATCAATTTCTTGCTCCCTGTTATAACACGTTGCCCACGACATGGAAGCAAAGCTGCCAAAATACTTTTTTTTGTTTTTTTGTTTAGCGAGGAAGCGCAAAGAGAAATCAACATAAATCCCTCTGAAAGCTAACCATAGCGTTTTTCTCTGTTGTAGGTTGAAGATATCCAGCCAAGATATTCCAAACTCAACTATGTATTTCTTGCTAAGGTCGGTTATCTTATAGGGTCCTTTTGAAAGTATTTTTAATGTTGAAATGTCACCTCCAAAAGTATTGGAACAGCAAGGTCAATATGGGATCCAGGTCAAAATATGAATAGGAGACAAATGTTCCAAATTCTAGTTTTTATTTCATGCGCTTTGACAACTTAATTGTTTCTGGGGTGTTTCTCCCTTCAAGGGGGAGTCAACCTTAAACGTTTCTTGACAACAATATATTTTATGTGACCTCACTAGTCTAAACATGCCATTCTGATTAACATTACATTTGTGGAATATGAGTTATGCAGCGAAATCCAGCCGTTTTTTATCCATCTCACCGGGCGGCCATTTTGCCAAGATGACATCAAAGGTGGTCAGGCAACGACGAATCACAGCTCACCTGTTTCCTGAAGCTGAGCTGTGATTGGTTGTTACCTGAGACCTGAGCAACTGTGATGTCATTTTCACTCGACAGCCAAGTGGCAAAATGGCCGCCTTCTGATATTGATAAAAACTGTTGGATTTTGCTGCTTAACTCATATTCCATTAACGCAATTAACCAGAATGCCATATTTAGATTAGTGGGGCTGTATAGAACATTTTATTGTAAAAAAAAAAAAAATTGGGGGGGGTTTGACTTCCCCTTTAAGTTCTATTTTGGATTTGCAGTCGGTTTTTTGGGTCATGATCTTGTTGCATGGTGAAGCTTATCCCGATTAGTTTGGATGCATTTTTTTGTGAATTGCCATAGAAAATGGTTTTGGAGACTTCATTAAGAATTCATTGTGATGCTACTATTATGAGTTACATCCTACCCAAATGTCTTCAGTATACAACAAAGGATTTGACTTTGCCGTTCCAATACTTTTGCAGTGTGTTTTGACTTAATTTAAGCTAAAGTGTGTATGAATAACAATAATAACTTAAACGTTAGAAATGGGTCTTGGAGATGCTGTCTCAAAAGTTGCTTTGCTGTCTGGTTGTTAGTTGGGAAATGAAGTTATTCAATTACAAATGGGAAAAAGTGAACATTTCTAAATCTAAATTGCTACCTCTGACAGTCTCAATCAAAACTGAGCCTTAATATCTTTGCAAAGGCAACATTTTGAAGGCGGGATCAGAGTGCAATTGTACCTCATGTTTGTATCACCGACATATTTGTTGACATCCTATGTTGGCATTTATAATGTTTTCTCCTTCTGTGCGACAGTGCTACAGAGACATTGGGTACATGAAGAAGGCGAGGCAGATGTGTGAAGCTGCTGCATCGATGCAGTCTGTTTCAAAAGAGGTAGGAGTTGTCATATTAACAAAAAAAAAAAGAGTACTTTCTTGAACCTGTGCCCCTGCATGGTACCACACCAGCTGAATAGAATGACAAAAATAAACACATATGCTAATGTTAGCTTACCCTGTTCTTTAACTCTGGAAAAGGTGCAATGGAGTGTTTTATTGCGTCACACTAATATAAATGGTCCGTTAATAGGATGAAGACGCACAGAAAGAGCTTGACCTTCTCTTCCCGGAATTTGGATCGTTAGAACCCGAAGGTGAATTGGACCTGTAGCTTCTGCTGCTATAGGCCAACGTGTGTGCCAGTGAGTGCACTGAGACCATCAGAATTCTCAAGTTGTTGAGTTCCATCATCCATGGGAGCAAAATTGGCTGATAGAGTCAATGATCATTGTTAAGGTGGGTGTGGCTAGACCCTGGTGGGCTCCCCGACCTCATCACGAACGCTTGAATGGGAAGGTTGGACTTGTTGCTACTGCCTGTTCCGTCCCGTTTGTCAGCCACATCAACAAGAAAAGCAGCTCGGACAAAGCCAACACAGCCAGTGGCCATTTGTTGTCCAGTCTTTGCTGATGAGTGGCTCTATTTTCCCGCACCTGCCCGACGACATGAAGTAGCGCCAATATGCAACCATCACACGCAGTTGTTTTGTCAACGGTGAGAACTATTGATTGACACCGTTGGCGTATGTTCAGAGTCAAATGGATGTCATTCATCGTTGGCCTCCCTGCCAGTGGCACACCTCCCGTGTCTATGATGTCACGTCGTTGCTCTCACTACAGATTACCAAGTGAGTACGTCACAACTTGCCGTAATACGCCAATGGGTCGTAGTACACTAAAAGCATGTTGAATTATTTGACCAAAAATGATACCTGAAGCACGGTCACTTGCAAAATTTGCAAGTCATCCAAATACAATTGAAGCACAAGTGAAAAAAGTTTTTTTTGGGGGTGGGGGGGAGGGCTGCTTTGGGAGAGACACACACTAAATTCAGCCTAAATGGTGAGTTGTATTCTTAATCATTTGTTTTTATTTACTTCAATGTGGTTGTGTCAAACTGTCTTAACGCGAAAAGCCGTTTGTGGTGCAAGATATCGCTGGTGTCATGAATTAATCGACTTCCGCTTGACTTTTATCGCATTATAGCCGACCAAAGCATCGCATAGACATTTTATATGCCGTATATATTTCGGCAAATTCTTGAATCGAACCTTGGGGTTTCAATACAGAGACTAAGCTTGCAGATGTGTTTTTAAAATGCAACGGAGCTCCAGTTAAATTCTCTCTTAGACGTAACATTAATTCACAAAGTGGTGTGAAATGTGTTTTTGTGTTCTCTGCATATAATAGAGCCATTTAGAAGTAGGTTTTGTAACAAAATAAAATAAAATAAAAATTCCTCTGTAGTCCAAGCTTTGGATGTGTGATTTATAAAATACTGAATGTAAATTTGGGTGAATAATATTGTTAAATTATAAGGGTTGAGGTTTGATTTTTTTTTTTTAAACTGTTTTATCAATTACCAATTGCTTTAACAGCTGCACTCTAAGGGCCAGAGATGTATTTATTTCATTCTTTACATTTGTTTTATGTATTTTTAATCTGCTTTTTGGAAAGAAAAAAAAACTTTGTCACATGACATTAGTATATAGGCAAGGTGACGTGTTGCATGTGTGTGATTTTGTTTTATTGAACGCCAAAGAAATCCAGATATTTGTTAAGGATGCAGATAACCTTCTCAGATGCTGTTGGTACCAGAATCCATAATTAAATCTGCTAAATCAATGACACTATCGCAATCCTCTTGTGTGCTTTTATTTATTTATTTTTTTACCTTGCTGAATTATGTAATGATTTTTATTATAAACTTATTTTCAAGGCATGTACTTTTTTTTTGCCAGGATAATATTGACATTTTTCCCATATCTGATTCAACCAAAATAGCCCGCAGGTTTAGTCATGTTTCAACGTCTTAGTTCATGCTTGAACTACATTTACCTCCCAAATGAATTTAAATGACATGTCGGATACTGTTTTGAAAATGTTGTCTTCCTCTTCCTCCCGCGCACGTCATTGAAGAGGGCGGGAGAATTCTATGGAACGAGTCCTCAGACAGAGTCGATCTGCGGGTGCGATGGCCTCTAATCTTGATTTTGGTACATGCAGGCCTTGAGGAATTTACCTTCGGTTGCATAATAGCACCTCACATTTTTACCAGTGTTCTTTCTCCTCAAGCTCAAATTCCTGAGGAAGGATGAGCCGATTCTTTTAATTATTTGAAATCGCCTCACCTCCGCCTTCATGCGCGCTTTCTGTTTTGTGTGGCCACACACACACAACATGATTGCACTTCAGTTTCTTTTGTTCTCCACCCTATGAAACATTTGTGGAATTCCCGATTTGTTTCTCTCCTTATGGAGGCTATCAGCTGATTTAATGGCAATTACTTGTCAACTGTAGAAATATAAACGTCCTCAAATTGAAGACACAGCTGCATCCTAGCTCCAAACTAGTAAGTCAACAATAATTATAAAAAAAAAAAAAAGTGACTCACGTTATAAACACAAGCTGTGATCTACCTGCATGTTCTTACAGCATTTTTTTATTTTTACCATTTCTAATCCCTCAAGGGGGAAATTCAATTGGTTTTAAATGATACATTTAGAGTTGCATTTAAGCATGAACCTGCTCCATTGATGCATAAGAGCATGCAAACTCCTCTTGAATTGGTCGTGTCTAATGTTCATTCCGATTTATGTGCTAAAGCCAAAATGTTGAACTGAACAAAACTGCAGCAGCGTGTTGTGAATACTCCAGATTAAATGCGGAGGTTCTCGCTAATCTTGTTAATGCAGTCTTGACAGTACAAAGCTTTAATGACATCTTGCGCTTCTTTGTGCAATATTTAATCTTTTCTCAGCAGGCTTATGCACGTCCGACACAGTATGAGGGACTTCGCATATTGATGTGGAACTCTACAAAGGTTTCCGCCTTCTTGATATTTCTCATCTGCCAACTGCGGATTTAACTACTAAACTTGGTGTGTTTCCACTTTTAATAATATAGGTTAAAACCTGTGACAATTGGGGCACCTTGAAGTCGCCATCTTGAACGTGGCACTGTTAAAAACCAGCATGTTGACAACCTTATCAGTCATCATCTACTATACTTGTATCACACTTTTGTTATGCACTCCGCATGTCTCTAGCTGATCACGTACAGGATGTTCTGGCGGTGGGAGATAACGGCTGTGCAGGGAAAAGCATTCCCCAAACACTTCCATTTGTCCTTACCTGGTGAGAAGAGCACATCTGGGACAGCGATCACTGATTTGTGGCCCACACTTGTGTACTGAATAGAAATGGACCGTGAGACTTAAGCAGTTCAGAACTAAACACTTTTACTGCCCCACTCGATTGCCACTGTATTATTCCTTCAAAATATAGCCATTAAAAGCTAAAATTATGGCAACAAAAGTGAGTACACCCCAAAGTGAAACTGTCAAAATAGAGCACAGTAATGAAAAAAAATTAGCTGTTGCTACATCGCTGTTTTTTTTTTTTTAGATGGATTCCTGGGGCAGCAGATAGAATGAAAGCAGCAGAGGCCTCGAAATTGAACCCTGTGGAACACCATACATTATAATTGTGGATTTTTATTGCAAATATTCATCCAACCTCTTTCTTTTTTTTCTTCTTTTTTTTATTTTTTTGCTTGATGGGGATTACAATAATTAATTAAAAATTAATAATAATTACCATAATTAACAAATCACACTACGTACCATCAAAACAGCCACAAGTCAACTCCCAAGCTCACCAATTTCCCTGCGTTGTTGTTCTTTTAGTGGATAATTTAAAAGAAATACCATCATGACCTAATGTAGGTTTATTAATTGGTGCATGAATATAACAGCTCACAAGTAGCGCTTGCATGTACAGTAGTTTTCACAATTTATTATTTACATTATTTGGTATTACATCAGCTTCCTTCCTCAATAACTACCTTGCAGGTCAACCCTAGCTGAGCCGCTCCGTCAGCTTTTTTTCCTGGTTGTGCACTGAGTCACTATTAACTCATTTGCTGCCATTGACGGCTATAGACGTCAAAATTTCATTTGAACTATTTATTAGTTTTACATTTTTTCCCACTTTTGTTAACAAAAGTACGAAAATCTAGAACATTTTTTTACTGTACATTTAGAACAGATATACAATTAGTGATTAATCGTGAGTTAACTAGTGAAGTCATGTTATTAATTACATTTAAAAAATTTAATCGCCTGATGCCCTTAATAAAAAAATTCTTAAAATCAATCTTTGACGTCTATGGCCGTCATTGGCAGTGAATGAGTTAAAAATTAGGGGTGTCAGACGATTAAAGTTTTTAATTGTAATTAATCTCATAACTGTAACAGGATTAATCACAAATTTGATATCCGTTCTAAATGTACAATAAAAAAATTATAGGTTTTCTTGTTAACAGAAGTGGGGGGCGGGAGGGGGGGGGGTGAGAAACTAATAGAAATAGTTCAAATGAATTTTTGACGTCTATAGCCGTCAATGGCAGTGAATGAGTTAAGCAGGAATCCCGTATTAGATGAAGACTTACAGACAGTTAGATGTTGGAATCCCGACAGTCCTAAAATAGGCAATTCATGATCGGTTTGTGATCACGTCTTTCTTAAAGTGAACGCGTTGTAGATGTGTTTTGCCGAACTTGACATCATCTCATAAATACGTTTAGTTCTTCGCCTCCTGTTTTGTCTGACCTCATTTTGTTCCCATCCTTTTTTAAGAGTCCGAGGTACCCGCGTTGATGTCCTCGTGGAAAACCTGGCCCGCCCTCACCTCTTCGAGCAGCCTCATGTTATCCCGCAGAGCTACGGCTATCACGTAAGAGTTCGGTTTGAGAGTCAGCCCGTAAGAATAGCCGAGGTCCGGCGGCTTGGCCGGGTCCGTGCTTATGTGGCACTGGTGAGCCAAAAGAGCTGTGAAAAGGAAGATCTGAATCTTGGACAGCTCTTCCCCAATGCAGCGCCGCTTCCCCGCCGAGAAGATGAGCACGGAGTTGCACATGTCCTTGTCAAGATGGCCGCCGGAGTGCAGGAACCGCTGGGGGTTGAATTTCTCCGGCTCAGACCAGACGGACGGATCGTGATTGGACGACCACTGGTTTACAAAAACCACGGTGTTTTTGGGTATGGCGTAACCGCCGATGGAGGTGTCGGCGGTGGTGTAGTGAGGGATGGTGAGCGGCACGAAGCTGGTGAAGCGCATCACCTCGTAGATGAAGGCCATGACGTAAGGCAGTTGAGGCTGGTCCTCGATGGTGGGGAGGCGACTGCGGTCCACCACCTTGTCCACTTCTTCTTGGAGACGCACGTGCATCTCCGGGTACCTTTTTGTTCACCAGGAATCCACCATAGGGGAAACAACACCGAGTTAGAAAAACATTCTTTTTTTATTTATTATTATTTTTTTCTTTTTTCTTTTTTTTTCTTGGAGAGCTCAGTATTGTTCAAGAAAAACTTTCAAATGCTGATGCCATCGTAGTTATCTCTTATGTTATTCTGATTCCTTATTTCACATATTTTCCTCATTTTATTTAACGCGATTGAACTCCCACATAATACATCCAATTTACACCGTTTTAATTTCATCATGCTCCAAAAATTCAAAAACTACTTAATCCCATAAATGTGGCTTAAATGCATAAAATACACATTCATCTTCAATGACAACTTTTCAGCATTATTTTTAAATAACATTCCATATTTTCGATGACAAAATTCACTCATTCAGCAAGCCGTCATTAAATACCTTCACACATTTCGAAGATTCCAACAAGTCATCCAGCTTTCGGCATTCACACGCAATTTGTCCACAAATTGTCCAATACTACCGTAATTAAAAAAAAAAAATTAAAATTTAATTCAACAAAGTCAACAGCTGTGCTCATTTGGGATCAGTAAGTTATTCTATTTTTTTCTTTTTAATTATTAACACTTTAAGAGTTCCAATATTTCAGGTCAACGATGAAATTATGGCATTACAGAGGTCATAAGGTAGCGACGTAACCTAAATTTGCACATAAGTCAGAACGCACTGTCAATCACTAGCTTATCTTAACACAGAAGTGATATTAGAGTTACAGTTAACAATTGTACAAAAAACACCAAGGCCCTAAATATTGAATAATCTAATGTGACAGTTTACGGCGAACAAATCTCATTTTTCCAAATGAACAAATTTATTATCTCACAATATACTGTACATTAATAATCATGCCCAAAGATGTACATTGTAAAATCTAACCGACAACTGTTGCTTTCTGTAGTTTTGAAGGGGATTGACATAATAAATAATAAATAATGTTCAACAAAAACTAGAGTGATCTTAAATACTGTACTTTCTTCTTTGGTCCAATTACAGTCTACAGTATCGGTTGACAGTGTAATTATGCCCACAATGAACAGAACAAAATAGTGTCATGAACCTTACAAAATAAAGCTGGAACCCGCAATGGAGGTCGTCATCATGACTGAATCTCATCACGACTTTATATTTCATCTAATTTTTTCCTAGTTTTAAAGTTTCGTGACAATTTTTCACTACGTGCGAAGATCTTTTGAAACCTTATGTGAACCCTGACGAAAACCCCAAACTAGCTAGTTCGCATTTATTTAAATTTCCACTTTATGAAAAAAAAATTATGCTGAGAGTGGGACCTCCCAACACTTTTTATTATATAAAAAAAAAAAAAAAAGTTTAACTAAAAAATGTGTTGAAATTTTGGAAAACTTTATTTAAAGCAGAAAACTTTAAGGAAGTATTTACTTTCTTAGTTTTTAATTTAGCTTAACACATGCTAATGACCCGGGAAGTTACCTGAATTTTTAATCATTTTTAAACAAAGCTGTCAATTCTTACATGTTTAAAATATATATATATATATTTTTAAAGAGTACATTTTTTAAATTTAAGCTACTACGTTCTCTTTTACTGAAAATTAATACTAGCTAGAAATATCGGTCAGCGGTCTGAAAAGAAACATATCGGCCTATCACTACCTAACACGCCGTCGTACATTTTCGATTTTATCTGTCACTCCGTTTTTATTGTATTTCATATCGCCGCCATCGCTTGCCGCTTATCCACCCAATTATGAACATCAAATTTGTTTTGCTCCTTCAGGTAGAGTGACTTTTTTTTTCTTTCTACGACACTTATCACAGAAGCTCACAGATGAGGTTTTGCGCAAATATGAAGATGAAGATATGTCACAGCATTGCATGTAAGCGCACGTATTCAATGAGGTCTACTCTGTACTTATCACAGCCTTGTGGGGGGGGCGCAAATTTGAATAGTATCTTTGGGTTTCTGCGATAAGTAGTTAAACGCAGTAGCGGTACTTTGACTAGACATTTTTTGAGATACGAGCCGTTGCTCAATTTTGTCCTTTAACTTTCGAGCAAACTTTTAAATTACAACTTGAAACGATCTGGCGGAAAACTTTCACAACATGCGGCCACCATCAGTTCATGACGTTACGTCTCTTTGAGTCTATTGTTTTGTTGTCACTTTTTCATTTTTTTTGTGTGCAGTTATTTTTGGGGGTGGGGGGTGCTATACAGTAGAATTATTATAATGTTTGTTTATACAGTACAATTCCATATATTGCTCATTTCTTTATCTCAGAGTAGTTCCTTGAGATATGAAAGGGCAAATTTCTAAATTTTGGGGTATAGTTGCAATTATTATTATTTTTTTCTGGAGAGCTCAATTAGTTGCAATTTCAATAATGTTGATATGCTATTTTCCCCTACAGAAAGGAAAGTGGCTTACTTGACAAGGATGAGAATGATCCACTGCAACATTGTCGACAAGGTGTCTTGACTTGCTCCAAATATATCTGCAACAGTGGCCGGCACAAAGTCCTTGACCGACGGATGGCCACTTTTCTCCCCGATTTTGTCCAAGGCCACAATCAAAGCATCCGTCATGTCCCTGATGGTGCTCGACTGAAACGTTTTCCTGTGCGCTGTGACTTTTTCCAGAATAAAGACACCGAACTCGCGGTTGAGCGTCTTGAAGTTTTCAAACAAAGTTTGGATGGGGTTGGGGAAGTACTGCAGCCAGGGCATGACATCGACCATGCTGCCCGCGCCCACCGTCTCCGTGAACTGACTGTTCCTGCCCACCAACCGGCGGAACTCGGCGTCCTCATACGGGTACCTTTTGCCGAAGCACACCGCGCTCATGATGTTGGCCGTGGACACCACCAGGTCCTCCATGGGTACGAAAAACTTGTGCCGCCGGGTCTTACGCACGAAGACCTGCAGAAGCTCTTTAAATTCACAGATGATGTGCCGCTCGAATGTCTTTTTGGTCACCTGGTTGCCCGTGGAAAACATCCTGACGGTGGAATGGGCAACCCTGCGGTGCACCTTCCACCAGTCCGACGTGGTGGTGAAGGCGAGCCCGCTGCCGTTGGAGATGTACTGGAAGGAGGTGAAATCGGGTCTGCCGGCAAACTCCGAGCCCTGTTTGATCAACGCCTGCTTGATGGAGTCCGCGTTCAGCACCACCACGACCCGGCAGCCCAGTTTAATCTGGAACACGTTGCCGTATTTCTCCGCCAAGCGCATGAAATACAGGTGCGGCGCTTTGCCCATTTGCGCAGCGTTGCCGATGATGGGCCAGGCGATCGGACCCGGCACGCGCAAAAGTGAGCGCCGCTGGAACCAGCGACACACTTGGAAGGACAGCAAGAGAGTGACACAAGTCACTAACAGGCTGGTCAGAAACGCTCCGCCGCTCTCATCCACCCTCAGAGCCATCTCGACCATCCTGCGGGGGGGAACAGCATCAATTTGAAAGTCGCCTTATGACCCGCAGAATCGAAATTCGGTAATTAAAAGTCAATAGGCTGTGAAAAAAAAAAAGATCTATCCAAAGCTTATTTTTTCTCTCTTTTATGAACAAAGTGGTAAGTTGTAATAATTGATCCTGCTGCTGTTGCGCAGCCTGCTCGCACCTTGCAATTTTGCAAAAGTCCCAACATCGCAGCCCGCAGCGACTTTGCTCCGCTTTGATAGTGTGGGCAGACTTTTTTTTCTTTTCTTTTTTTGGTAGGTGTCGTTTCACGTGCAGGGTGTCACCCCACCCCCACCCTCCTCCCTGCACTATGCGGGTAATGCCGTGTCATGCGCAATTCAATGATGCAAAAGTAATTTTGTTGTAAAACATAGACAATTATACATTATTGTTATTATTTAATAAAAAAATTTTTTTTTTTAAGTAGATAGGCCTACATAATATTTTAGGCTATATTAGCACAAGTAGTAGGCCTACATTTTAAACTGTAAACGTCACATTTTAAACTCAATTATTATTCTTATTATTGTATAACACCATGCAGAATTAATATATAAATTAACAAAATATGGAACAGAATGGCACTTTCTATAATCTAAACTTCTTCTCATTAACATTTTGGACATGAAAAATTATTGTAATGTTTCATGATTCAATATTTTGTTTTATTGTTGTTACAATAAATGTTCCAACGTCTTTATTTCTTGTATTTATACTGTAGGCTAACGGTGCTTAATATAGAAATAAATGAAAACTACAAATAAGACAGAAAAACATAAATGCATGCATGGTCCATTTAGATTATGTGCAAACTAGACATCCCAAGACCCTCTTTCACAAGTTTGATAGAAAAGTTGTATTAAAAAGTGGCTTTAAAAATATATAATCATTTTCATTTTTGATTTACGTTGATGTATTCATTTAAGAAATGTAGCATTATTTTTTATTTTTTTTATTTGTGTGGTTTCAGTGTTGAACTTCACTATAATGTAATGACAATCATGCATATATGCAGCTCCCATGATGCACTGCACCACAATTATCAATACATTATTCAATTTGTATAGGAACTAAATTAGTTTGTCTTTACAAAGATAAAAAATATTCAGCTTAGCTATTTTCTTTTAATTGAAGCTAGTTAGCAACTTAGCATAATGACAGTCGTGCGTCTTGTTTATACCTGAGGAAAAAATACCGCAGCTCTCAGCATGCTGCGGTGGGCCTATAGTTTTACACCACTGCCAACTACAATTTTAATAATTCATATTTTTGTTAAATAATCCCTCTGACAGTGTCAGTAAACACAATATTTGCAAAGGAAGGATAGTTGCTACAGCTTATGTAATGGGATAGCATTATATTGTGTATAGTGTTCAAAATCCTATATAGCTAAACTATTATTTCCGTTTCATTTTGTATCGTTTTTAAATTATTGTGTTAATTTTCATCACTTATGATAATTTGTTATTTTCTTGCTGGCAACATGAGGAATGAATAAGCAATAAAATATAGAACTCCCATTCGGATGACGAGGCAAAGTTAAAGGCAATTTGTACGTGTACGTTCCAATCAAGCCACCAGGAGGAGGCGATCCCACAATGTCAAGCATTAATAGCTAATTACAAATGAGTGCACAATACACAGGAGGCCCTGTGGCCAGAGCTGCCTCATGCTGATTCGTCATTTCTGTCTTCTTTGTTGCAGGATGCAGTCATTCTGCCGATCAGTGGACTTGATGACGTATGTGGATGTGTTGCAGACTCCATTTGTGTTGATGTGAACTGCTTGCTGCTCAGCTCGGACCTCCTGGTTACGTCTGTTGGCCGAGTAAAGATTTGGGGATCCGCTTCAGCACCTCGGACAGCAGCATGGATCACACTGATGGCCAGTGAACCCCATCGGCCTTCCATTTTCTATAGCGCTTTTCCTCACTGAGGTCACAGGTCAACGGGAGCTTAGCTTTGTTGACTGCACCCGGAACTGGTCACCGCATGCACTCACATTCGCATCTAGGGACAATTATGAGTCTGCAGTAAATATAGTGTGTATGTTTTTGGAATGTGGGAGGAAGTTGGAGTACCGCAGAGAATATACCAAGCAAGTAGGGGAATACACACAGGAAGGCCGAAGCTGAGATTCGAACCCGAAACTTAGAACTGTGAGGCAGATGTGCTAATTCACTGTACAAACCCCATACAGAAAATTAATTAATTAATAAATTATATGAATAATAATAATTATTATTATTTATTATTATTATTATTATTATTATTATTATATTCATAATATTCATAATAGTCATAATAATAATAATAATAATAATAATAATTATTATTATTATTATATTTATAATATTCATAATATTCATAATAATAATAATAATAATTATTATTATTATTATTATTATTATTATTATGAAAATTATGAATTACTGTTAGCGAGAGCCACTACATTGTGATAACTTACATTGATGTTTCTGCATCTGGCAATTTATTATTATATTATATTATTAGTATGGGATTTTTTTTTAATGGGCTTTAGGTGAACTGATGAATACACACACGCTCGCACGCACGCACGCACACACACACACACACACACACGCACATACACATACTCACCAACATACAAAAAAAGGGTATATATATATATATATATATATATATATATATATATATACACATATATATATATATATATATATATATATACACATATATATATATATATATATATATATATATATATATATATATATATATATATATATATATATGTGTGTATATGTGTATATATATATATGTATATGTATTTAAAAAAAAAAAAACATTTATTAAAAAAATTTTTAATTGATTTGTTGGATTTTTAAAAAAAGAAAGAAAAAAAAAAGGAGAGCAATGATGATGTCAAATCGAATGAACAATACTGAGCTCTCCTGTAAAAAAAAAATATATATATTATTATTATATAATAATAATAATTATATATATATAAAAATAAATATATAATAATAATAATAATAATAATAATTATTATTATTATTATTATTATTATTATTATTATTATTATTATTATACCACTAGTACTTTTGATACATAAACCCCCTGCCCCCAAAAAAGAAAAAGACAGATAATTGGAAAGAAAGACCTACATATCCCAATGTAGCATTTCTCTTAAAATTTCATGCAATGAATGGCAATTTTTTCTTCTTCTAATTTTTAGTCCCTGTAAAATGGCTACAAGAGTACCGATACCTTGAAACAATGACAATGACGGGTATGGACCGGATCCCGTTGACTGGCACCAGTATTCGCTCATCCCTAATTTTGACATAAAATGTTTATTATTACCTTTCACCTAGAAACAATAATATGACAAATATTTATCTACAATAATGAATTTCAATTAATCTACCTGCAGCAAATCTGTTTGCATTATATATTAAATCACATATATATTAAATCATACCAAATGTCCATGATGTCCCTTGTATTTTATTGGAAATAGTTCCACTAAAAACTTAATAATGAACCGACATAAAAAATAAATAACTAATATATAACAATCATCATCATCATCATTTAAATATTCCTAAATTAGTGCCTGATGAAGTAAGATTTCGAGGTAAAGTGCACTCACCCGATGTCCAACTTTTGTCCCTTGATGAGTGTCAGACAAGTTGAGTGCGGTGGTGCATTTGTAGTTAGCAATCGGTCCAGGAGGGTCCAGGAGGGTCCAGGAGGGTGGAGACAAGCCAACGTGTGGACTGAACCCAGCCTCCTTTACTTCGAGAACCTTGTTCATAAACCAAGCCACACAATGTGACTTTCTCATATTTTGTTTACAAACCGCATGTTACCATTAAATTGATTATTGTAAATTACAATGACAAATTATTTCCATGTACATTCTCCCCTTATTTTTTTTTCTCTATCAATGTCACAAGATGTTAGTTGTGAGAAGACCAAGGACCAATAAAACGGTTTGAGCTACACTGAATAAGATGAGAGACGCCAATGGTACGTGTTGACTATAATTGTTTCCTGTTTTTATGGTATTGTTGTTGTATGCATATTTTTTATTACTTTTAAAGTGCTCTATAACGAAAATTTCATTTGAGAAATAAAATGGAAGAAAACTACTGAGTGTGAGGTCATAAAGCGCCTTTCTAGGAACTTCTCAGCATGTTCAGACAAGATCAAATCTGAGCCTTGACGTACTACACACTCACACACACACATTCAGATCAAACCCAGCCATTATTTATGTAACAGTATTTGACGGGTCTTCCAGTTGGGTTTCTGTCACCTTGCTGAACCCGTTATTTCCTGCTGGGCTTAAAGTGTGCCTTCTGTTGACACTGTCAGTTTCACCTGCTTCCTGTCACTTTTGTCTGGCGCATCAATCCCGCTGCCCGTCTTAGTCTTGGCGATTTATTTTTCTTGGTTGGAGGGAACTAGTGATCCTGAACATCCCTCGGTCATGTGGCAAACTTTTGTTTAGTTTTTTTAAGAGGGGCTTTTGTTTAAATACCACACACTCTAAAGCCTTTTAAATCCATCACAATAATCTTATTTTCCACTTTAAATTTAGTTTTGACTGCCAGGCAGTGAGTCTTTGTTAGGTGAAAGGGAAGGATACACTTCTTTTTTTTTACTTTGTCTATTTGTTAACCTTCCTCAATGTGTTGTTCTAGGAAAAAACTTTATTGGCATTTTGCAGGTCTGCTGTAATTCAAGTCTGTTCGACTCTGCTTTTCCTTTTGATGGCGTAAAGCACATTCAGTAAGTGTTGTGATGTATTAAACATATTTATCGCCCTTATAGCTTTATTTAAAATGGTATATATCATAAAATGTTTTTATTTCCTTTTTGTATATAATCCTCCTTGAGCCCTTAAACCTCACATTTCTTCCTGTTTGGTTGCTGAAATATTTTGTTAATCCACTCATACGGCAAGTGCTGTGGATCATTAGTAGTTGTAGTTAGTTTTTATTTATATTAAGTTAATATAAAATTATTAACTTAAATTTAAATTTAGTTTTCAGAGCGAGTCTGTTAGTTTTTGTTTTTTAAATACTTTCTTTTAGTCCAGTTTGTATTTGTTTGACGTTTTTGTGTATTTCTTATGTGGAAGATTTTGAAAAGACCCAAAAAAACAACAAAAAACGTCACAGTAAGTATTGTGTAAAAGTCAACAAAAATATGTTTACTTTTCTATCAAAAGGTACTCGGTGTGCTTTCACACTGGCCACAAACTCTAAAGTGCAATAAGTGCAGTACTTAATACTTATTCGAAAGTTAGATGTATTACAACTAGTGGTGCAACGGATCACAAAAGTCATGGTTCGGATTGGATCGCGGATTTGAGTCACGGATTGGATTGTTTTTCCATCGAGCCCCCCAAAAAATGGAAAAGATAAATAGTACGTTGTCTTTATTTAGTTAAGCGCTTTTTCCATTTAAAACCCGTGGGCAGTATTTTATTTTGACATGGCTTGGTCAGAACCAACAAAAAGCCCAAAAATGGTCACAATAACGCCTAGGGGTTAAAAAAAATCAATGCAAAATGTCTAATATAGCTATTTAGGATTTAGGAACGCGACTTTTAAGTGCAATATGAGGCATGGTTCTTGTGTAAAATAACAAGGTATTAATGGCTTAAAGTTGCGTTCCTATAATCTAAACAGCTAAGTTTGACATTTTGAGTTGAATGTTTTTCTTCTTTAATAGGCAAAAGTGTTTTATAAAATAAATGAAGACAACGTTTTTTTTTTATAATGAAAAGACCTCAACGTGCAATTTAAACATAGAGAGTGAATTACAAATTAGCCATGGTCCAGAATATTGAAAAAATAATTAACCCCTAGGCGTTATTGTGACCATTTTTGGGCTTTTTGTTGGTTCTGACCAAGCCATTTCAAAATAAAATACTGCCCACGGGTTTTAAAGCTGTCAAACTTATTCATCAGCCGCACTCTCAGAGAGTCGTTGGTCATGCTAACAGGTAGCCGCTAGCCACTTACGTCGGAGACTTCTGCCGTGTCGTACAATGACAGCGTAATTAATTAGCAGTTTCTTAGCATCCTAAATTAGATTGAATATGTGTTGGGGATAGTGTTGTGTTGTGGAGTGCCGCAACTACAATGTCAATCAACTACGATCAAGCTAGCCATCACTCCACGACCGGGGCGAACTTCAAAGTAAAAGTGTACTAAGGCTATTTGCTTTGCCGTCAATGTATTGCTGTATTTGGTCAACTTTATTGTGAAGTTAGACTTAGCGTGTATGTTTCAGCTTCCTTGACAAGTCAGAATGGACTGTGAATGCACACTTTGTGTTTGCTGACAGCATTCACACAGTTACAATTCTCTATTTTTTTCCCCCTCACTTATTTGAAGCATTTCAACTCCCACACAATACATCCGATTTACACTGTTCCAATTTCAACATGTTCCAAAAATTCATACCTCCCAGGATATTATTTTTCTCAATCCACATACTAACAGTTTTCCCACAATTTAATATTTTACATTAAAAATTGCCCTTCATTTTCAATGGGACGGATGTTCAACATTTTAAGTCAGCATTCCACTCCCTTAAATATTACTCATCATCATTCCCTGCTGTTTAGAACTGCTGCAGTGGGTCAGTTGTTAGAGTGGGTTGTCCCTTGTTCAAGGAGTTGGTGGTTCAAATCCCAACTGTTTATTGTAAATGTGTCCATATACACAAGATACTAAACATTATTATGTATATATATTAAATATAATAAAATACATTCTTTCCTAAACATGGATTAAACCCATAAAATACATATTCATCTTCAATGACAACTTTCATTTTTATTCCACATTATTCAATACAATTTTGCAGTTTTTCACTGTGACTAGTGGTTAGTGTGTGGGAGACCTGGGTTCGTATCCCGGTTGGAGCAGATTCTAGTCCAAGTTCAATTTTATATAATAATCATCATCCAATTATACAACATCCTTTATATTCAATGTCTTCATTCATTTTTAATGACACGATCACTCATTGCATTCAGCAAAAGATCCTTCAAATCCTTTATTATTATTATTATTATTATTTAATTTCTGGAGAGCTCAGTATTGTTCATTCTGTAATTTTACCCATTTGACATGTCATCATCATTGCTCTTTTTTTTTGGTATGTGGGTGAGTACATCCTTCAATTCCATAACGAATCCTGGCTTGGACTAATTGTGGTTCAAGCTCCATTTTATTTAATATAATTCCATTGTATTTAATGATTGGTATTTGTTTCTCATAATTTATCATTTTTTTCAGAGACATTGTACATTCGATATCACTCACTATGCCACATGAATTCAACTTTGCATATTCAGCTTTCAGCATTCACAGTCTAGTTATAGATTAGTTAGGTTTAGTTTGTTTTCTTAAATGCCTTTTGATTTTTGTTTTATTCCGTTAACTAAATTTTCAATTTTAGTTGTAGTTATTTGGTTCGTTTTTTTTTAACGCAAATAACCTTGGCGCTGTGATGTGACAGTCGCCTCTGCCGTCGGCCTCCAAAGAAAGCTCCTCAGTGCTTCCTTTTGCTACGTGACTGACAGTTCAATTGCTCATCGCGTGTGAGTGAGAATGGAGGTCAGGGCGGAGGTGGCAGGAAGGCGTGTACAGGTGATGATTTGCACCTGCAGCAAAGGTATGGTTACACCGAAACATGTTTCTGGTCCGACTGGGCTGCGCGTATTTCAATGTCCGAAAGTGAATTTTCACAGGAAGCACATTGAATAAGTCCAAGCATCCATTACTTTGATTTATGTCGGCCCTTGGGTGGAAGGAGCCGCATGACCTCAGAGCACTTGCTCGGCTTATCTCACTTTACACATCTTATGCTGTGAACCTGTGGGGAAGTACAGGGGCCTCCGACTGGAAGGGTTCGGGAAACATGTGAAGTAGTCACGCACATGTGCTTCATCATCCGTGTGTCAACAACTTCACCAAATGTGGCTACGCCTCTGGGGGCAAAACGCAAACAGGTTATTATGACAACGCTCTACTTTTGACAAATGGAAGCATATTTAGAAATATATAGAATGTTTTCAAACAAAGATTGTATGACAAAGATGAAAGCCACTTTTCTTTTTCACTCTATCATTAGACTGATCCAATCACTTTTTGTCGTGACGAGATTTATTTTTTAGCATTAGTAATGGATAAATAAGCAGGATGAGTAAATAAAAGTGAATTTTAGCCAAATAATCAAAATGAATTTATATCATTTTTGGTTAAAGAGCTTTTCATTTACGGATTGTGTTGTCACAATTTAGTAGGATTTAAAAAAAATATTTGCAACATAAAATTCCTTAATTCCTAACCTCTTAAACTATAATTTAATTGATTAATTTTGAAAAAAGACTTATTATTATGTGGGTGTTTTTTATTTTATTTTTATTTTTTTGCATGGTACAAATGTAGGATGTCTGCCATGTTTATCTAGCCTATTGCAGTATTGCTCAAATTATGTTTTTAGTTCCCGCACACACAAAAAAAAAAAAACAATGGTGAAGAAGAAAAATGAATAGATTGTGCATAAATAAAACATTTTTAAAAAATTATTTATTTATTATACTATAATCTCATAATTGTTTTTTCTTACACTAACTTCAGATTGCGCATAACACTTTTTAAAAATGTATATACATATATATATATATAACAATTTTGTTTGTTTCTGTTACTGCTCCTGCTCAATACTACTTCGCCCATCATAAGTGTTTCAAGTTATGTGTGTGTATTTCTTATTTCAATGTCTAGGAATGTAAAAAAAATATGTATGTATGTTTATACTGTATATACTGTATATTTAGACAGAGTTGTCTCAATCTGTTCACGTGATCAGAAATCGGGGCCGATCACTTGATTTTCAGCTGATTGATATCAGCTGAAAAAGATCGGATTTTAAAAAAAATTCTTAATTTCTTGAGTCAAAAATAAAATTGATTTATTTACTTGATTTGACCACTGCTGACTTACAGCGATATAGAAAGCTATCATGTTGGGATATCTTTATTTATCTGGGGTTGGTGAAAGACTCTGGTTGGTAACCCGGTGGGTAGTAGGTAATGTCTGGTCGGTGCTGGATTTCACTCTCCTTTCTTTTCTTTGATCCTTCCTCGGGTCTCCTGACAACCTCACGACCCAAGCTGGATTCTGAAGTATTCGGTTTAGGTGAACGGTATGGGATTTTTAATAGGTTTTAGGTGAACTAATGAGTACACACTCACACACACGCACACATGTACACACACACATACAAAATAAAATAAAATAAAAAATAAAAATAAAAGAGCAATGATGATGACATGTCAAATCGGTAAAATTATAGAATGAACAATACTGAGCTCTTAAGAAAAAAAAAGGGAAAAAAGGGATACCTTTATTTGAATTTTATTCTGTCCTTGGTTTTAAAAATAAATAAATAATTAAGACAATTGCAAGCAACATTTTGTGAATTGTAGTGATATTTTAAACAGCAATGCTTATTATATAAAGATTCATTAAACGCAGAACCAATTCCCACATCACGGTCAAACATTTACTTGTTGGAGGTTCTGTTTTTTTGTGCGCATGCCATCCTTAATGACTTGCCGCGGCGTTGACCTCGCCACCGCAAGCAAAGTGCCATCTGTCTAGGCGGGCGTTCGATAGGTTGAGCTTTCGGATTGGTGCGATTGCTGTGATCCGACAACCTGCGCTCACTCCTACACCACTGCGCTATTTTATTCTTTCCAGGAAAAACAACAACCCTGCTGCCTCTCCAATTTCTGCAAACGGGTGCTAATGAGAATCCCGATGACCTTGCAGATGAACTGAGCATTGATTGAAGTAGCTGTTTGGGCTTTTTTGTTTTGTTTTTGTCTGGCCCAAGTGCCACTGAGGCCCTTGCCAAAGCGTAACCAGCAGCCCGTGAAGGCATCTCCCCTCCATTCTCACACTAAAAGGGCATTTTCCCCCTCGAATTCCGAGTGGAAGTGAAAGCCAGACTTTGGGAAAGGAAAAGCTTTTGAATCCGGTTGAACTCTTGCTACTTCTTTGCAAAGAATGGGGCGCTTAATACGAGTCTCGCCGCATGACTGCGCATTTCAAATCCACGCCGGCTAAAAAGGCTTTGCTCGCATCTTCTCTGCTGCTGTCAGACAACTGTTGTCATCCATCACTGTTTTGATTGGTTTAATCTAATTGAAGTGGCTACATGGAAAATAACTAGTGTGTGTTGACAAGTTAATGAAGGCTGAGGTATTTTTGTTCTCGTAGGAATTGATGTAAAAAATAAATGATTGTTTAATCAGGACATTGGATGGATTTTTTTTTTTTTTACAAGTGGATTCGGTCAACAATTCCAACAGGTTTGTGCTGTACATAGCTTAAACTTGCATTCTGCATTTGGTACCCAGTACCTTCAGTGGGGTCATACCTGACTAAGCCCACCTTTTAATACATTTAATGTTGCTATGTAAAAATAAAAACCATCATTAGGCTATGTTGAAGAAAATAATCTTTTTCTTCGCGTGTTCGTTTTCTTTCGGGTAGAGAGAATGTTGATTATCTGAATACAGGCTGGAGATCGATGAACAGTTCCTTTGAAGGTTTTATTTTACAGAATATTCCGGACACAAGCGAGTTTACAGAACATAGCTGCAGCTTCTCGCAAGTGTCTCCCGATTACAGTCACTTACAACCTTTTTATACTATTTTGAAGCGCGGTACCACAACGCCCCCCCCAAACAGCCCACCTGGAGTTCACCAAACATGAGATAAGACTTTAAAAACATCATTGATTACATTGTTGTGGAAATAGATGAGGTCCCAGTCTTGACGATAAGACTTTAAAAACATCATTGATTACAGACACTTGGCAGAAATTGCGACATCACTCACAAAGACACATCCACATATAAAAGTTCTACTGAGGAAATAAATAAATTAAAATAGTTATAACTAAATCTGGCCCTCTTCAGCTACTATACAGAAACCAAATATACAGTACCGAACCCGAGCAGCATGTTTCACCTGTTTGCTGAGGTTTTTCTCCCACCCCCAAATCCTATAGAGCTCAGTATGAGCTTTTTGTTCATGTTAATTGAACCCCTTGCATGCTTAAAAAAAGTTCCACAGCGCGAAAGGGCCACCGCTGCTCGTTCCCGTGCCCAACGAGGTCTAATCTGATCTCATCTCTGCATGATGACAGTGTTGCTATTCTAACCCAAACCGGAGCTGTCATTAAAAGTCACAGAAGCTTAGCGATGATCTTCATCCCGGTGTTTGCCTCCTTCCCTCTGTGAGAGGTCAGAGGTGAGACAGCACTCCAAAGGAGACTGCTTCTCCTCAGAAACCCCCTCCCAAGCGCCGTCTTTGGGCGTTTTTTACTAGAATGTAATGATGACAGACAGTCGCGCTAAATGGAGACGCGGAAGTCACGCAAGGTGCTTTTTCTTGTCCGAGGCACAGATTGAATTAGGCTGTAATTGATACAATGGCTTTCAAAGAAACAAAAGTAAAGTTGAAACAATGAGTTAAGACATCAAGGGAGGCGTTTTTATCGGGCTGTAGCAAAACATTTCCAAAAGCCCGTTAGCTAATAAATGACATGAAGTCATTGTACTTAAAAAGCTTCTTAGCGATTGAATGTTCCACTTTCGTAAAGTTGGAACGCTTGCAAAAGGCAGAATTAAATGGTGGGAGTAATCTCTGGATTTGACTGAATCACGCAAGGCAACTCGGTTGGGGCCTCGATGTCGCATGGCGCCTCAAATTCTACAAACAAAATGACCAAGTTGTGTACACCATCCTTAAAAGTGCTTTAGATGAAGTTTTATAATGTGTTACATTGAAAGTAAGAGAACGGAGCCGGACATTTTTAATGGAGTGGGGGGGCGGGGGGGGGGGGGGTCGACTTCACTGGAAATTTTCTCATTAATGGGCCCAACTTCCTCATAACACAATAACTGGTTTGAAAGCGAGGTGAGGCCTTAATAATGAAATGAAAATGATTTGAAGACATCACAATGTGAGTTCAAATTTGGGACCCGGTGGTGTCCCGGGAAATGTGATTTGGGCATAAGAAGGATTATCATCAGTCTTGAAATGTTCGTCAACACAAAGTGAATCCAAACCTATAGTTCAGGATTATCAGACTGGGGCAGAGGGTCTTCTGCCAAGATTTTGTCATAACTGTTTTAATTTACTTATTTCCTCAGTAGAACTTTTATCTGTGGTTGAAGTCAATGTGTATTGAATGATGTCTGTAGGGCCTCCTCTATTTTCACAACAATAGACCATTTGTCTGTGTTTGAAGTCAATGTGTATTGAATGATGTCTGTAAAAGTCTTATCTCATGTCTGGTGAACTCCGGATGGGCTGGGGGCTTGGCGGTTTTATGGTACCGCCCTTTAAGATAGTATAAGAATGTTGTAAATCCACTGTAATCTTCGCACTAGTGAGAGGCTGCCACAATTGTCTGGGAACTCACTTGTGCCCGGAAAATTTATAGAAATATATATAGATCTAATCTATAATATATAGAAATAAAAGCTTTGAAGTGACTGTTCATCGATCTCCAGCCTGCATTCGGATAACCAACATTGTCACTACCCGAAAGAAAACGAACACGCGGAGAAAAGATTATTTTCTTCAACACTGGTATCACATCTGCAATGTTTTAATCTGATCTCAATCATCCGCAGCTGGATTTTCTGACCAACCGGCCGAAGACTGCCAAGCTAGGAGAGAGAAAGAAAAAAACTTTGACACCATCATGAACATTGGTGTTCCGCAAGGATATTGGCTGAGCCATTTTTTTTTTTTTTTACCCATGACTGTCCATCTGTAATTGTTATAACAAATAATTGCTTACATTTATTTATACACGAGAGCTATGGTGCAAATAATACAGTCAATATTCTACTGACCTCCTTGAATTATTATTAAGCAGCCTTTTGGTCCCTTGATAAGTATAAGGTATAATAAAACCGTTTCTTATGACTCCATAGCCTATGTTGTACAAACAATGGTCACAAAATACAAATAACTCAAATGATCTCAGCCTTCTGTATCACTTTACCGTCTATTGTCAAGTTTGTGTATTCATGGCTGGAGAAACCCAAACAAACGAAGCGTTTATCCTCTGAACTGTGACTTATTTTGCCAGTCATGTGAAAACAAAAGGGTGTATAAAATGCTCAGCCACAACAGTGGGGATGATGTGGTTTGGCTGCACAAGGAATTGCATATTGCGGGCGGAGCACTTGTTTAGTCTCACCATATGTTTACACTTGGAAGTGTGAAGTTGTGTGATTGGACTATTTTGTTTTTGACTTTTGGACGAAATTCATTTTGAAGCGGCACTGAAGTCTTTTGGAATACGAACTTCTCCATTTCAGAAGTCTCGATGATCTCGTCGCAGCTGCAGGTGGAGTGAATGTTACGGAATTACACATCTTCACTACACCTTCTCACGTTTGACCCTTTTTTTGTCTCATTTTCTAAGCAGTGAGTCTCGTTTGACTCGCTGTCGTTGTGTTCAACTTGATGGATGCTGCAAACACAAAACCTGGAGTGACGATGACAATTAGATCAATATGTTGTAGATTTGTCCATGTTGTGTTTAATTTTCAAGTGCGTCCTGAAACAGTTTAGGATTTCACCTTTTTGTTTTCACGCCATGTCTACCTATTTTATGGCCATGTATGAATATACAAGCACCCTTTAAATTGTCAAATCTAGTTCTAAGCTATTTTGTCATGATAATAAATCTACTGCATATATTTTAACATTTACATGTATTGTCTTTCCAAATCAGGTCTTCATTAGAAATATTGGATAATAAAGGTGAACTAATGAATACACACTCACACGCACGCACATACACGTACTCACCCACAAACAAAATAAAAAAATTATTAAAAAAAAAAGTAACAAAAAAAAAGAGAGAGCAATGATGATGACATGATGAAAGAACAATACTGAGCTCTCCAGAAAAACAAAACAAAAAAAATAAATATTGGATAATTCTAACCAATTGTAATTCAATTAAAGTTATTAAAAAAATACAAAAAAAAAATATATTTAAATGGTACGTGTACCAGTGCTGCACACAATGCCAACAGTAACGCTAAGTCTATGGCTAATAATAATAAATAATAATAATAATGCATTCGATTTAAATAGCGCACTCAAAGACACTTCACAGTGGTTGCATTATTGGTGCACTCACACATTCACACTGTGGTGGCGGTAAGCTACTTAAGTAGCCACAGCTGCCTTGGGGGAGGCTAACACCACATGAAGTGTTCAGCCTGCTCCAAACATATTGTAGATGACGAAACTAGGCAGTCCAGGGTCGTCTTGGAAATGACGAGAGCGCCATTCAAGGATCCTGAAGCTATTGCTGCTTTCATTGTTTAAAGGGATACTTGACTCATTGAGCCAATTTCTACACTAACAAGTTCATATTTTGTCCACAATGAATTTGATGACTTCATTATTTTTCTTGTACAATTAACTCTTTGACTGCCATGGACGTTAAAAGACGTCAAGTAAAAACCTACGGAGGGCCGCCAATGACGTTAAAAGACGTCATCCAATTTTTAAATTTTTTTTTTTTTGAAACGAGTGGAGGAAAGCCTTGGCCAGCTGTGGTGAAAGTTTCAAGCAGATCTAGTTAGCCTAATGACTATTTTTGGCCCCTAGATGGCAGCAATGACTCTCTTTTGACAAGATTGGGTAGGCGTCAGTAGAAGACGTGAGGCGGAGCTAGAGGGGACAATGGCTGGGGAAGGGAAGAGAACATGGCGACCGGTTGCAAGCAGCTCACGCTCGAGCAGTTTTTTTCAAAGATGAAAAGCATCGACCAACGCTAAAGAGCACATTGATGACGACGATGATCATCATCGATGATGATGATGGTGACTCCGAGGTTGACGCCGAAGTTGGAAGCGCTGACGCGGCGGCTATGACGACGTCATAAAGGTTCACCGGCTAGCGATGCTAACATCGGAAAACGCGGAGCATAACCGAGCACGCTCAGGCGGACGTTCAATCGGACGACGAAGAGTGCCCCGAGTCCAATGCATATTCATCGGGTACAGTCTGCTACTTGCTATTCCCCGGAAAAAAAGGCCGTCAAGAAAGTGTAACGTCTGCACGCGAAAGGGACAATCGCAGTGAAACTACTCTGTTGTGCAAATCCTGATCCCTCTCCTTGCACGCAGGGGAGTGTTACAAAAAGAAAAACTGTATTTGAAACATCCACATAATTGTAAGTAGTACCACAGTTGCACACATTTGTAAATAGTTTGCGAAATTGTTTTGTCAAATTGTTACACTGTTGAATGGAAATAAACGTATTTTGCAACCAGAAAACACTTTTTCATTGTTGGTGAAAGCGTTTTACAGAAGTAAAGCACTGTTTAGGTGTTTGTGGCATCATTCATGGACAAAAAGAAGTGTACAATTCACTAGAGTGCATGAAATAACATTGTTTCACAAAAAGCTCTTTTTCTCCGTTTTTTGTTTCAAAACAGAGAATTTCGGGGAAAGTAACCATTTTCTATTGTTGATTACTGAAGAACGGAATAAGGTAGAAACAAACTTTTTTTTCTGAGGAAAGATGAGAGTTCAATCTTTCATTTGGTAGTATGTGTGTTTCCATAGTCCAAACACAACATTTTCTGTGGGCCTTGAAAGATCAGTCAAAATGCTTAAATCGGCTGGCACTGGCGACATCCCGTTTCTGAAAACGTCTGGCAGTCAAAGAGTTAATAACTTTAAAAACATTTTTTCCCACTTGCTGTCAACTGAAGATGACATCACCTGCGCTGAGGAAGTAGGTAACGACCAATCATGGCTCACCTGTTTTCTGGGTTCGGTCAGCAAACGGGGCCATGATTGGTCATTACTAGGGGTGTTAGAAAAAATCGATTCGGCAATATATCGCGATATTACAGTGCGCAATTCTCGAATCGATTCGATATGCGATTTTTAGTGTAGTTACAGAACATTTACTTACTAAATATTCCGCATTCTACAATATGTTCAAATGTTGTCTGAACAAAATGTCCTTTCAGTATGTTGAATTTTTTACATGTTTGACTGTCTGCACAAAATGAATGCTTCACGTGAGAGATAACGAAAACGGACTTGTTTCGCTATTAAATATTTTCAAAAATGAGATAACACAATTGTGATAGCATTCAAAGAAGAACAAAAATGTGGATAACAATTTTGGGAGCTTTCCACTTGTCGGCCTCAGTGTCAGCCCTAGTGGTGACTTGTCAGCCAAATGCATTGGCTCGCAAATTCTTTAGTTGTTTAAAGGAAATTTTCACACACAAACAGTTTTGTAGTGTATCTGAAATCTGTCTGTATTTTGTCTGTAAAAAAAAAAAAAAAATGAAGGAATTTCAGGTCAGCTGGATGAGGTTAGACCGTGACATCTTGATCATGCAGGTGTGAGCTGGGGGGGGGGGGGGGGGAGGCTGCTAACGAACTGCCAGGCAGACGTTCTAATCATGTTGCCACAACATTGTGCGAATGTCAGTGCTCTTCAAAATGGGGCGAGGGTGGGTGGGTTTGGTGAGAGAGGGGGTGGGGGGTGGAGTCTAAGCACAATTGGACAATCAATGGGAAAAGCAGCACAAGCTTCCTCGGGCGACATGGGAGAGTGAGCAGTGGACGCATGTACTGGTCCAGCTATAAAATAGAATCCAAACCGTCACAAGATCGTTATTTAGTTTTGCATTGTAGGACAATACAACAGCTGTTTTTGTCTTTAAAAGCAATTTTAAAGTGAAGCGACTAAAATGTACCATAGCTCATAATACTGCAACAAAGCACTGTTTTGTTTGTCAAAGACTGGATATTTGACGATGATGATCATTTAAAAAAAAGAAAATTCTTATTATTGCCCTTTTCGCACAAAATCACTGCTGAAAATTCTTCGCGACAAAGAGAAGAAAATTCACCAAAATATAATCTTGAATTACATAAGCATAAATAATAGAAGATGAAGAATAAAATGTGCCCTTTTCAAAATACATATATTGTACCATTATAGAAAAATAAAAATATTGACAGTAAATATTAAATTTTAAAATAATGCAAAAAAAAAAAAAAAAAGTTCATATAGAGTTCATAATGGCATTAATATATTTACTAGGGACATTCAAGTATCAATACCACTAGCCCTTAACTCTTTCACTGCCATCAATTTATTTAAAAAATAATTATAATTTTTTTAAAATTGTAATTAATCGTATGACTTCACTAGTTAACTCACGATTAATCGCAAATTTGATATCTGTTCTAAATGTACAATGGAAAAAAAATCTAGGTTTTCATATTCTTGTTAACAAAAGTGGAAAAAAATGTTAAACTGATATAAATAGTTAAGATGAATTTTTGACATTTATAGCCGCCAATGGCAGTGAATGAATAAAAAAATAAATAAAAAATAAAAGATTATTGAAAATTTGGGGCGTCAGGTGATTAAAATTTAAATTGTATTTATTCGCATGACTTCGCTAGTTAGCTCACGATTAATCACAAATTTCATCTGTTCCAAATATACAATAAAAAAAATTCTAGCTTTTCATTCTCTTGTTAACAAAAGAGGGAAAAAAAGTTTAACCAATAGAAATAGTTCAAATGAATGTTTGACGTCTATAGCCGTCAATGGCAGTAAACGAGTTAATATGCACAAAATCAATTAAAAAAAACAATGAGACCTATATATCTCAATATAGCATTTTTCCTTAAAATTGTATGAAATTAATGGGAATTTTCTACTTTTCTAATTTCTCGTTCCTGATCGCAAAAAGGCCTCCGACATGGCGAGTACCGATATCGTGAAATAAGGCCTGGTATCAGCCCGATACCGATACATTGTATTGGTACTCGCCCATCCCTAATATTTATAAATATTATTATTATATCATATTATTATTACATATATTATTTTATATGATCCTCACTTCCTTTCTTGACAAATATTAATGCTTTTCATTTGTTTTCCACTCATTATTTATTGTCATGCATGCATACGTTGTCATTATGTAAATTGTATGAAATTGCTGGTGTTGCTCCTTTCTTGTAATTTGGTCAATCTCGACTATTGCTCAGTCAGTCCACACGTGTGGGTTTTTTTTTTGTTTTGTTTTTTTACAAATGATTGACAAATCGTATGTGTTGAAAAAGGCTTGCTCTCTTTGATGATGCAATGTTACGCCATTTTTCTGGGTTTAACGAAAAGTGATGATTTTGTTGGTACGAGAATTCCACCCGACGCTTGAACTTTTCTAAGCGGATGAAAACATGCCTACATCACGCCCGTGTGCGAGCGCAGGTGCAACGTTGACCGCATCGGAGCATTTCTGTTGCGACTTCAATGGTCAGCATGTTTAAGTTGAGCCTCGGGTCCCGCCGTTGACAGGTCTAATTGAGGTGAAACGTACGAAGGTTCCCATTCTTGGCCTGTGTTTGTGTGCGCTTGAAGGCACAAAGGCAGACATGCTCTAATAACCCAGACTGAATTCTAATTACATCCTAGTGTCCCTCCCTCGTCCCAGGATTGACAGCATGACCTCAAACTGCTGGCTCTTCCGACAATGAGAGCCTGTTCCGGTCGTCTGATGCTATAACGTGGTCCGTGCGGCAAAAAAAAAAAAAAAAAAAAAAAGCCTCCTACAATGTCTTTCTTATGTCTTTGTGTCGGCCCCGCGTCCGCTGCGCTTGCCAATGTTTTGTTACGGTGACTGAAAGTTTGAGGCGGGGAAAAAAAAAAAAATAGAAGCGTTGTCATGGCTCCGCTACGCCGCTTGAGAGGTGAGAGCTGACCTGTCACTCCGGATTACTTCAGTCTCAGCAGGGCTTTGATACGTGCTGACAGGCACATATAGATTTCACAAGATGGAGGAACGTATGTTTTTTTTTTTTTTTTTTTACTTAGGTTTGAGTTCGGAGCAATGGGATGTAAGATATCGTCAAATGCATTTTTTTCAATTTTGGTCGTTTGTGCGCATGTGCTAAACTTTTGACAAAATGTATGTTAAGTACTTTGCAACACTTGTTTTTTGCTCTCATTTCTCATGAAGTGAAATCAAAGATCTCGGATTTATTCCTCTTCAATACCATTCACAAATCTGCCGAAATCTGTGTTACTGAGCACTTCTCCTTTGCCGAGATTATAAATCCTCATCATAGTTGTGGCTAGGGTTGTGAATTGCCTCGTACCTGGCGATTCCATTCGTATCACGATTCATAGGTCACGATTCGATTCGATGCCGATTAATCCCCATACGAATCTATAAATTGATTATTGCGATTTTTTTTAACTCAAATTTAGAAAATAGTAAACTTGTACATGCACACTGTAAGATTTGTATGAAAATGTATTTATTTATCAGAAAATTCAGGTTGCAGTCTGTTTCATGTTTGAACAGCACTGAAATAAAATATTAAGGCTTAATGTTCCATTAATATAACATTCTTCCATGCTTAATGTGTAAATCTTAACCCTAAGTAAGACGTTTTATTAAATATAACCCATAAAAAAATTGATGTTTAAAAATCGATTCGGCCGCATATCGAATCGATTCGAGAATTGCGCGCTGTAATATCGCGATATATTGCCGAATTGATTTTTTTCTAACACCCCTAGTTGTGGCATATAAAAATTCCAATTAGACAGGATGATTTTTGCACCGGCTGCCCACGCTAAAAAGTCACTCTAAACGTAGTCTCAGATTTTGAGGGCATTTAGCACGGTGGGCTACAGGAATTGTGGGCCAGTTCCTTGGGGGTAAAGTGGAAGAAAATAATCATTAAAAAGCACTGCATTGGCCCCAAAAGACGCCAGCCCACCGGGCATCTGCCCTGAATGCCAGATGGTCAGTCCAGCCCTGTGGACAAGCAATAAGGATAACAAACACAGATGCATTTTATGGATGGCATTTTGAATACACAGTGTTCAAGAGTTCAAACACAAGTTTATATTTTGGTTCAATACACAATTCCTTTACATTGAGGAGGATTTATGAATGAAGTAAGCATTTCCATTCATAAAGATCTTTGAGTTCTTCCCAGCATGCAGGACTGCTGTGTACGTGAGAGACATTCTTTGTAGTTTACATTCCTACAAGCAGGTAATGGATTGCGCTCAAAGACACCAAACTGGACTGACGAGGTTGTAAAAGCAGCTGCACGCGATGCCCGATCATTTCACAACCTTCGCATGCAAACGGCTCATTTTTTTTTTTCATTTTTTTGCAATTAAGGCAAACCTTTTGTTTGCAAAATTCCTTTATGTCATGCATCGTTTCTGAATAGCGATTTTGGCTGCAGTCGGTGCAGATGATTTGTTCGGCGGTAAGATGAGCTGTCTGCAAGCTATTGTTACATCACGACCATTGCATGCGGCCGCCGCGCCACATAGCGATGTTGCATGCGTCTTCTCACGAAAGAACATGCGAGGGAGGGGGGGGGAGTGTGCAGAGGTAGCGCAATATCCATAAATGATCTCTTAGAGGTAACAATTAAGAGACTGTTGCAACAGATGAGCTTGAGTTGACGTCAAGGTTTTGCTCCAATTCCTGGACGGATCTATCACAGTCTGCAGATTAATTGAGGCAATAAACTAAGGGCCATTATTAGCCATTCATTCATTGTATAAGTATAAATTATGTATATATATATATATACTGTATGTATATATATTAGGGGAGTTAGAAAAAACGATTCGGCAATATATCGGGATATTATGGCGCCTAATTATCTAATCGATTCGATATGTGATTTTTAGACATGAATTTTTTTATGGGAATATTCAACAAAACGTCTTACTTAGAGTTAGGATTCACACATTAAGCATGGAAGAATGTTATATTAACGGAACATTAAGCCTTAATATTTTATTTCAGTGCTGTTCAAACATGAGACCTGTTTGTTAAATGCAGTGGCTCAGTTATAAGCCTGAATTTTCAGATAAATAAATGCATTTTCATACAAATCTGACAGTGTACATGTACAAGTTTACTGATGAGTATTTTCTAAATTTGAGTAAAAAAAAACAAAAAAAAACGCAATAATCAATTTATAGATTTGCATCGGGATTAATCGGTATCGAGTTGAATCGTGACCTATGAATCGTGATACGAATCGAATCGCCAGGTACTAGTTAATTCACACCCCTAATATATATATATATATATATATATATATATCATTCATTAAGAATTTAAAGTTTCACAATTGAGCCCACGGAAGACATTTCTCTTCTCTTTCATCTCAACTCATTCACTGCCATTGACGACTATAGACGTCAAAAATTCATGTGAACTATTTCTATTAGTTAAACAATTTTTCATTTGATTTTTATGAAAACCTATGTTTTTTTTATTGTACATTAATAACAGATATACAATTATCATGCAATTAGTTATTATTATTATTAATTATTTATTATTATTATTATTATTTTTTAATTAGGCCCGTCAGGCGATTACATTTTCAAAATTGTAATTAATCACATGACTTCACTAGTTAACTAACGATTAATCACAAATTTTATCTTAAAAAATCTAGGTTTTCATACTCTTGTTAACAAAAAGTGGATTTTTTTTTTAATCTAATAGAAATAGTTCAAATGAATTTTTGACGTCTATATCCGTCATTGGTAGTGAATGTGTTAAGATGAAAGAGAAGAGAAATGTCTTCCGCGGGCTCAATTGTGAAACTTTGAACGAGGCTGCATGGTGGGTGATCTCACATTGAAGCTACACAATTAAGCAATAAAGACACATAACATCCATATGGAGTCATATCTTCTGTGCGTCAACGCCAGACCTTTTTCAAAATGAAGCAACTGACAGTGAGCATGTCACGTCTTCATCACCCCTCCTTGACGAAGGAAAAAACACTTCACAAAGAAAGCGTCAGCACCTGCGGCTGTCAGCCTATAACGGTGAAAGGCCATCTGTTCTCTCCACTGCCAGCATCACTGCATCCCACATCCTGAAGCAATCTCAGCGCTCCAAAATTTGAAGGACTGATTGGCTTCGTTTCCTCAGCTTTAGCCCGAACTCTGCCGAGTGGAGTCGAAAAAATGTGCTGCAGTTCGTTTACAATTATGTTGCATCCCCAAAAAGGACATTCTATATATTTGACGTCTGTATGTCAAATTAGAACGCCCCCATACTTAACTCATTTACTGCCATTGACGGCTATAAACGTCAAAAAATCATTTTAACTATTTTCTATTAGTTAACTTTTTTTCTACTTTTGTTAACAAGAGTATGAAAACCTAGAATTGTTTTTATTGTACATTTAGAACAGATATAAAATTTGTGATTAATCGTGAGTTAACTAGCGAAGTCATGCGAATAAATACAATTTAAATTTTAATCACCTGACGCCCCAAATTGTCAATAATCTTTTCTTTTTTTTTATTCATTCACTGCCATTGACGGCTATAAATGTCAAAAATTCATTTTAATTATTTCTATTAGTTTAACATTTTTTTTCCACTTTTGTTAACAAGAATATGAAAACCTAGAATTTTTTTTCATTGTACATTTAGAACAGATATCAAATTAGCGATTAATCGTGAGTTAAGTTATACGATTAATTACAATTTTAAAAATTGTATTTATTTATTTTTTATTTATTTTTTTAGCATTATTTTAAAATTGAATATTTACTGTCAATATTCTTCGTTTGCTATAATGGTACAAGATATGTATTTTGAAAAGGGCACATTTTATTTTATTCTTCGACTTCTATTATTTATGCTTATGTAATTCAAGATTATGCTTTGGTGAATTTTATTCTCTTTGTTGCGAAGAATTTTCAGCAGTGATTTTGAGTTAACTATTGAAGTCATTCGATTAATAACGATTAAAAAAAAATGATCGCCTGACTAGATGATTGTTAAAAATTAGGGGTGCCATAATTAATTAAACATTTTTATTGTAATTAATCGCATGACTTCACGAGTTAACTCACGATTAATCACAAATTTTATATCTATTCTAAATGTACAATAAAAAAAATCTAGGTTTTCATACTCTTAACAAAAGTGGGGAAAAGTGTTAAACTAATAGAAATAGTTCAAATGAATTTTTGACGTTTATAGGCGTCAATGGCAGTAAATGAGTTAAGTGGGGATTTCCTATTTGGTCCATTTCCTTGTATTTTATCGTGAGACTTTTTTTTTTCTTGAGTCCTCCTGAGCATCACGCATGATGACTAAATCATCGAAACTTTCAAAACGTTCTCTCAAGACAAACATAAGGCGTAAAGCGATGGCGTCACAGATTCCGCACGGACGTGCTTGTAACGGAATCTCCAACGCTAATCGCCATTTACCACACTAACTTAAAATAGAACAAAAGAAAGACACATCATAACAATACAACCTCTGAAAACAAACTCTTCCAGGAAATGTTTTTGCCTTTGTTGTCCATTGTAAAGTGTTTGTGTAAGACAGTTATGATATTGTTAAACCTAAAATAAATCATAACTTTGCCAAATTTGGAGTCAAAGTCCTCTCTTAGTCACCTTTTGATAGAAAACACAAACGTTTTTTATCGACATAAATATAGACAGATTGAATATTTTGTGGGTATTAAACTGGTATCATTGCATATTGCATATTCTAGTTTCAGACTCCCTCTTACAGTAATACCAAATAGAAGTGGGTTTTTTTTGTGTTTTTTTTTTATGTGACTACAACAGTTCTAAACTGTTCTAAATATTTCCGCACCATGTTCTGTATTTTCATAGTGCATGCGCTCTTGGCAAAAACAGCCAGCCACATTTGGATTTTCATAAATCGGTGAAATCCTCAGATAGTGCGTTTGGGAATTTGGTAGACCATGTGCCATGCTGGGCAATTTTTTCCCCCCGGCGCACCTGAAAATTCGGTGGCTGAAAGTAGACTAGACTTTAGACCAATTAAAAGCCGGTCTAAATTGTGGCGCGGGTGGTGTAAAAGGATTTGAATGAATTTGATCAAAGTGTAGGCAGGCAGATTGTGGATTGTGGCTTCTTGTGCGTTTCAGTAAGATGAATCCAAACCTTCGCCAGTCTTGTCCCAACCTGTTTGGTCTTGTCCTGTTTAGGTCAGCCTGAAACATGGGAACATTTGGCATACAATTAAAAGATAAAGAAGATGCAGCATACGCACACACTGTACAGTATCGTAATGTGGAAAACAAGATTGCACAAACCCTCAATTCCAAAAAAGTTGGAATGTTGTGTGTAAAATGTAAATCAAATCGGAATACAATGATATGCAAATACTTTTCAATGTATATTAAATCAAAAACACTATGAAGACAGGATGTTTCAAACTGATTAAACGTATCCTTTTTTAAATACAAATTTTCACTCGTTTTTAACTCATTCACTGCCAATGACGGCTATAGACGTCAAAAATTCATTTGAACTATATCTATTAGTTTAACATTTTTTTCCCCACTAAAACCTAGAGTTTTTTATTGTACATTTACAACAGATATAACATTTGTGATTAATCGTGAGTTAACTACTGAAGTAATGCGATTAATTACGATTACAAATTTTAATCGCCTAACGCGATTTTAAAAAACTAAAGAAAAAAAATATTAAAAATTAGGGCATCAGGTGTTCTAAATGTGCAATAAAAAAAATCTGGGTTTTCATACATTTGTTAACAAAAGTGGGGAAAAAAATTGTGGTGGAGAGCTATGACTTACATGCCAGCAGTTCCTTAAGACTTTAATCTATTTCATAATTTATATTAAAGTTTGCTCAATGACTAGATGGTAAATTTTCAAGATCAATGATAAACAATTTCTCTGGCTGTAAAAACAAACAAAAACAAAAAAAATGGGAAAATAAGGATATTTTTGTCCTTGTTTTATTAGTTGCAAAATCCAGTGTGACATATTATTCCATATGGTGTGACAACTTACCCATTGGTGGGGCAACACATGTCACATGTTCACTCCCTCTATTTGATGGCTTATAACTCTGCACTGACACAAGGTATGAAAATGACATGAATGCAAAAAATATACCCAAGACTTTGGTCTTTCATCTGGTAAACATTGTATTTATATATGATGTATTGATTCCAAGAAATATATAAAAATATAAAAGTGATATAACTAGCTAGCCCTGGTCTCCCCTCTTGCTTCCTTCTGCCCAGTGAATGTACATAACAGTCACAGCTTGGCTTGTGGGCCAGACAAGAATGCACAATTTCTTATTTTCCCTAAATGTAAACTTCCAACCTCACCGCCCACCCAACCCCACTACACCCCACCCCGCGCACTCCGTGCTGGTTCAGTGGCCGGTCAGGAGAATTCAGGTGTATCCGAGGAAAGAATGAAGCTTTTGTAATCCCTGGGAAACTGAGGGCATATCTTTTCACATTGTAACATTCAAAAAGAACTTCACAAGCATGTCCACTATTATTACTCAGGTCCAAAAAACCAAGTGGTGTCATTTTATACAGCGCAACATGGACGTGAAGGAAAACCCTTGCACAAATCACCATCCAGATCATCCCAGATGCTTTTTGTGTGTACGTGCAAGTTGCCATTCTTCCCTGTAACCACGACTATAGTGTCGTTAAGTACATCAGCATTTTCCGTTGTGGCTCTAGTTCATACGTTCTCGTCCTTGATCTAATCTTCCATCCGTGTGTGCGCATGCGTACATGTGTGTGCGCTTGTGTGTACGTGCATATGACTTCGCGAGAGACAAAGCTGGATGGAAGCGTCGTGACAAAGACAGCACAGCTGAGTTCTTTTTCCATTCCAGCTTGAGTTTATCTTCCAAACATATTTATAGCAACAACAGGCAGAGATGTGCCCTTGATTTCCAACCAGGGAGAGATAATCACAGTTTTTTTTTCACAAGATTTTTTATTCATTTATTATTGTATTTTTTTTAAATTATTAATTACCAATGTATTTTTGTTCTTCGATCTATGCCAGTGATGTAAATTTATTTAATATTGTCCATGCATCCATCCATTTTCTTGGCCGCTTTTCCTCACAAGGGTCGCGGGGGTGCTGTAGCCTATCCCAGCTGGCTTCGGGCAATAGGCGGGGTACACCCTGAACTGGTTGCCAGCCAATCGCAGGGCACACAGAGACAAACAACCACACTCACAATCACACTCACAATCACACCTAGGGACAATTTGGAGTGTTCAATTAACCTGCCATGCATGTTTTTGGAATGTGGGAGGAAACCGGAGTACCCGGTGAAAACCCACGCAAGCACGGAGAGAACATGCAAACTCCACCCAGGTAGGCCGAAGCCCGGACTCGATCTCACGTCCTCTGCACTGGGAGGCGGACGTGCTAACCAGTCACCACCGTGCTGCCTATTTAATATTGTATTTTTTTTTATTAATTACAAATGTATTTTTGTTCTTCGATCTATGCCAGTGACGTAAATTTATTTATTATTGTATTTTTTTTATTAATTACAAATGTATTTTTGTTCTTCGATCTATGCCAGTGACGTAAATGTATTTATTATTGTATTTTTTTTAATTAATTACAAATATATTTTTGTTCTTCGATCTATGCCAGTGACGTAAATTGATTTATTATTGTATTTTTTCTAAATTAATTATAAATGTATTTTTGTTCTTCGATATATGCCAGTGACATAAATTTATTTAATATTGTATCTTTTTTTATTAATTACAAATGTATTTTTGTTCTTCGATCTATGCCAGTGACATAAATGTATTTATTATTGTATTTTTTTTTTTTAATTAATTACAAATATATTTTTGTTCTTCGATCTATGCCAGTGACATAAATGTATTTATCATTGTATTTTTTTAAAAATTATTATAAATGTATTTTTGTTCTTCGATCTATGACAGTGACGTAAATTTATTTAATATTGTATTTTTTTTTATTAATTACAAATGTATTTTTGTTCTTCGATCTATGCCAGTGACGTAAATTTATTTATTATTGTATTTTTTTTTAATTAATTACATATATATTTTTGTTCTTCGATCTATGCCAGTGATGTACATTTATTTATTATTGTATTTTTTTTAATTAATTACATATATATTTTTGTTCTTCGATCTATGCCAGTGACGTAAATTTATTTATTATTGTATTTTTTTTTAAATTAATTATAAATGCATTTTTGTTCTTCGATCTATGACAGTGACGTAAATTTATTTAATATTGTATTTTTTTTTATTAATTACAAATGTATTTTTGTTCTTCGATCTATGCCAGTGACGTAAATTTATTTATTATTGTATTTTTTTTTAATTAATTACATATATATTTTTGTTCTTCGATCTATGACAGTGACGTAAATTTATTTAATATTGTATTTTTTTTTATTAATTACAAATGTAATTTTTGTTCTTCGATCTATGCCAGTGACGTAAATTTATTTATTATTGTATTTTTTTTTAATTAATTACATATATATTTTTGTTCTTCGATCTATGCCAGTGATGTACATTTATTTATTATTGTATTTTTTTTAATTAATTACATATATATTTTTGTTCTTCGATCTATGCCAGTGACGTAAATTTATTTATTATTGTATTTTTTTTTAAATTAATTATAAATGCATTTTTGTTCTTCGATCTATGCCAGTGACGTAAATTTATTTAATATTGTATTATTATTTTTTATTAATTACAAATGTATTTTTGTTCTTCGATCTATGCCAGTGACGTAAATTGATAGGCAGGACTATTATCAGCTTTCTATTCAATTAAACGGGCCCAGAGTTTACCAAGTAAAGTTGTGAATAAATTGAAACAAGATCAACATTAATGACTCGCACCGAGAGCCAGAGTTAGCGATAATGACCTTCCGCGTGCACGCCCACACAAACGCAACACCTACAGAGGCTCTCTTTGCAGCCTCATTACAAATCAAAGAGAATCATTATAACATCGTTTTGTTGGACGGTAGAAATAAAGCAGCACCTTTTAGAATAACTTTTTATGTGCGTGATTCATGGCCAGCTGAGAAATGGTGTACGTGTTGCCACCCACAAAGATAAAAGTGGAAGTGTTCAGTGCGGGCTGCTGTGCTACGTGTGACGAGCACGTCCGCCTTAACGTCAAGGATCTATGAATGTGCGTGTGTGAATAATTGAGGGTGATCATTCCAGGATGTACCCCACTTTTTTGCCCAAAGTCAACTGAAATCAGCTCCAGCTCTCCCATGACGTGCACGTGATAGCTCCATCTCTTCACGCGCACTTTTAATTCACTTCCTTCCAAGATTACTTTTTTTTTTAAGAAGAGCTTCGAGTTGCTGCACGCCTGCCCCTTAAATAAGCTTATTTCTCACCTCGCGTGCAAAAGTTGTTTGTTCTGATAGATAGTAGCAAGTTAGACGTCTCGCGCTATTTCTTGGCTTATACCTTATCTGTGTTTGTTTGTTTTTTAAGGCCAATTGAAGTACTCACGCAAGCACCTGAGCCACACTCAAACGGATGATCTCAGGTAATGTGAGAAGAACTTGTTGTGTGTTCTGATTGGGTCTGCGAGACAACAAAAAAAGCCCGCACGTAGTTGCGTGTGAACCGCTGGCTCGTTGCCAGCCAGAAGAGAGAATGACTTGATTACATAAGAACTAAAGTATGTTTTGCTTTTGCAGACAAGGTGTATGATCACAACTGACGTTTGCAGGCATTAATTCAACATTTCAGACTTTCATTATTTCAGTTTAGCTGCTTACAAAAATCGGTGAAAATGGACTACATTTTTTTTGTGTAATTAAACATCGCAAAGTGCAGTTTAACTTCAGATATTAATCAAAATTATTTTAAAGCGTTACCACACACACAAAAAAAAAACTCAGTTAACTCAATTTTATTCACTTTCTGTTATGGTTTATAACCTGCAGCCAAATTTAGCCACTGGCGCGAAGATGGACAAACGTGGATTATGTTTGGCTTTCAGTTTTGACGCTTGTTGGAGAAATCTCAAGAAATGTATGCACTTTACAAAGCCAAATTCGAATAGCATATAAGTTGTAGCTACGTATCATCGCAGAATAAAATAGCCTGCTCAAGTTATTTCCACAGGGCCTCGCAAATAAACCCTTCTGAAGTGTGCTGCTTGTGGGCACAACTAAAACTGGAAGCAATAAGTTCTGAGAATTGTTTCTATGAGAGAAAAGAAAAAAAGCCTGTAAAGCTGAGTCCATTTTGATAATTTTGTTTAACAGTTGTATTTTACGGGATAAGTATTTTATTCAAGGACCAAAGAAAGCTATTAGTCTTTGATTCTAAATACATTTTCCATTTGATGATTTTACATTAATTGGCAGTACAATGCCAGAGCTACTATATTTATGAAAAAACTTGTGAAGTGATTTTGACTGTTATCAAGAAAACTCGATAATCTTCAATTCAATGCGTATGTTATGTTTTTGTTGGTCCAAACAAGTGTATCTTTAGTTGTACTAGGCATTTAAAATGAACAGGAAACTGAAAAAACAAACGTGATTTCTTAATTTTTTCCCCCCATGGGTGTATATATCCGTTGCAGGTGGTGCAAAATAGCTGTATAATGTTTTGTATTTAGTAACAGTGTCTTAATCTGTGATTGTGTGAAAACTTTAGAACTACCAGGTGTTGTAATAACTTCCTGATTTAAAACATGATAATGGGATATTAGAATAGGACCTTGGATGATCGCCATTTTGGTTTATTAACGCCCTCAAGGGGCTGAAAATTGAAAGTGCGCTTTTTCATACAAAAAAAACTACATTTCCCACCATTAATAGCGTTCATCCTTTCGTGGTTACTTCCGCAACTCAGTCAACTCTGCTTCCGTGTTCTCAATGTAGTGTAGCAATGGACGGTAACTCAATAAAGGCTATATTATTTGACTTAGACAACACGCTCATCGAAACATACAGGGCTGGTGAATTGGCGATGCAAAAGGTAGTATTCTCCTGCTAAAAGTGTATTATTGTTTTTTATGCCAAATTACTAAACTAACCTGTGTAGGTAACGGATGGATTGCGTTCATATTCACTGGGAAAGACAAGAACCACACCCTCGCGGTCAAATAATTAAATTTCCGACTGCTCCTAACTTTGTTTCACGAAAAATGCCCTTTCTCATTCTTATTCGAATTGTCTGTTGTTTACCTGCTCTACTGCTTTATTACATAACTATTAATTTACCGGTTTGTCAGATGATTACGTACTTTTTTAACCTTTTAAAACATGGCGACATTGAAATTCTATGGATTACTAATTAGTCACTGAAGTAATATATATGTAAAGGTCTAATGATTGATTTGTATGTTTAGGTTACTGTATATTATTTTTTTACATATACATGAGCTGAGTTTATATATACTTACTCTTCATCAAACATTTCTGGACATTTGTGTGGTTTACGTGCATGTTGTAATTGAAATAGTCTTTGTGACTTTTACAGACCCATGAACTTTTGAAGACCTCACTGGCTCTTGATGATGACACCATCACCAACATTTGTGACAAGTTCATGCAAAAACTTCTGCAGCAGAAATTTGACCCGGCAGCTGGCAGATCCACCGATGAGATCCGAGTGGGTCACTGGGAAGACAGCATTAAGGAAAGTGTGGATAGTTGTTCAACACCCTCCCTGGCAGCTCAGTGCTACTACATGTGGAAAAATGGTCGACTGGAGCTGCTGAAGCTGTCCCCTAAGATATCCGATCTTCTGAAACAACTTCGGAGGAAATACAAGCTTCTGCTCCTGACCAACGGGATTTCTCAAACACAATGGGAGAAAGTGAAGGCTGTCGGTTGTGAAAGCTTTTTTGATAGAATTGTGGTTGGGGGAGATTACCCCGAGCAGAAACCTTACCCTTCCATCTTCAAAGTGTGTTTTGACCTGCTGCAGGTGGAACCCCAGGACTGCATAATGGTTGGAGACTCACTCGACACTGACATCCAGGGAGGGTTCAATGCACAAGTGCGTGCTACTGTTTGGGTTAACAGTGCAGGTGATGCTGTGCCTGATGGTTCAGTAACTCCTGACTATACACTTTCAACTGTATTGGACCTGGAAGACATTTTGGCACAGCTAAATTAAAGACAAACACTGTATCATTTGACCATTATATTTGATCAAATTGATCAAATAGCTTTTTTTTTTTTTATAAATGTCATCAACATGTCTTAAATGCCTTTAATAACAATAACAAGTCATATATTGTTAAGTATAATACATGAATGCCACCCAAAAAACGATTACCTTTCTGTGAGTCCCACTTCATCTGTAGCTAGATTGTAAAAAAATGACAACGCACACACATCTCACTTACTTGTAAGCGTCATCATGGATTATGACGTCACAGCCGTGAATCACATGACATGACATCATAGAGTGGTTATGGCGCTGAGTTTGCTCTTCTTGTCAAAAGTAAACAGTCCAAAATAAGATTTTTTTTTTTAATATTATTGAGATTTATTTTTTGTAATATAATATGAAAATAAAAAAATGGCAATGGGTGTAAACTCAAATACTCAACACTCACCAAGTGAAACTGGTAGGTCTTTCTGCTTATAGTATACAGGGTCTGCGAGTAATCAGTGTTGACTCCATGACCTATTTATGTTCTCTTTAACTGAAAATTCTATCGACATTTGCAGATAAGAAGAAAAAAAGTGAACCATTTGAAAAGCTACAATCTAACATCCTGAGTAGTAAAACAAGTACCTACCTGGTTAAGGACTTAATTGGTGAAGGAAGCTTTGGTAAAGTTGCCCGGTGTGTAAACTTGGACACGTCACAGACCGTAGCCCTCAAAGTTCTTAAAACCAAGTCAAATGTGATATCCAATATGGAGGTATAATATCCTAAATCTGTATGGAGCTATGATGACCTAACCAAGTGCTTAGTTGTCACCTATTTGTGTTGTTTTCTCCACAGATCAAAATGCTTGAGATTGTAAGTGTTTTGGACCCAGTAAAAAAGAGCATTGTGAAGTTTATTGAAAACTTTGAGCACGAAGGGTATACGTGTTTGGCTTTTGAAATGCTAGAGATGAGCCTTTTCGATTTTGTTGTCAAGAAACGTAAGAAGCCATTGTCTGTCAGTGAGATACGGCCGATTGCGCATCAGGTAAAGTTATGTCATGGCAGAGTTGTGTTAAATATTACATCTTACAAAAAAATTGCACATAAATAAAATTCCCTTTTAACTTGTGACAAACATCTGAGTTTGTTTCCTCCTCTTATTGTGCAGTTGCTTACGGCCTTTGAAGCGCTGAAAGGTATCCAAATCATTCATGCAGACCTGAAACCTGATAACATCATGCTGGTAAACCATTCATGTGAGCCGCTCAGGGTTAAATTAATAGATTTCGGCTGCTCCCTCCAGACCTCTGCAGTAACCCTTGGAATGACCATCCAGCCTATGGGGTACCGGTAGGGTTCTTTTCTCTTCAAGTCTGAGGTCAACCACATTCCTGGTTGATTTGTTTGTACGATATTATGAAATAAGAAATAATGGGAAATGAAATAATCCATCCCAAGGTCAATCAAATGAACCTGTTTACAACCTTGACAATGTGTTCTCAGACAGGTTAATTTAGTTCCAAACAAATTGGGCGTATTATGTCATATATGCATAATCTGTCCCTTAATAGCCTGCCGCTACCATGACATTATGATTTTACAAAATAATAAACAAAAATTGGAAATATAACTGGTATTAGAAAAAGAGAGGCATTCCACGTATTTGAGATAAACAAGACCCATAGTTAGCCCTCTATCTTCCTCCAAACAACTCCTAACCCTTGTCTTATACCACAATATTATTTGGAGCAGTTTACAGTATTTATTGAATAACATGACAAACACCTGGAAAAACTTCAAATGAAATACATTATACTCAGATAACCTCTACAGTAGTAATAACTCCTTATTACTACTGTAGATTAAAAACAAAACAAAAGAACACCCACTTTCTTCGCTCCAGCCTGTAAACTAGCTATAGCACTTAGCTATATATAGCCTAGCATACTTGCTGCTCTGTAAGTACAGAATAAATTCTCCAGCCGGCAACGTCTTTAAAAAAAAGTCTGCTTGAAATTAATGTTTAATCATATCCAACATTCAGACAATGAGTTATTATTCATGTAAATAAATACCACCCACTTTCTTTGCTCAAGCCTGTAGGATAGCTAAAGAACTTAGCTATATAGCCCTCATACTTGCTACCCTGTAAGTGCAGAATAAATTCTCTCCCCATGGGCATTTTCCGCAAAAATCAGTTTGAAAATAAGTTTTTAATCATGTCCGACATTTGCCCTGCTCCATAAAAGTGTGAATACACCAATCCGTGGCCCACTGATGGCCTTGGTACGCCTATATATCTCAAAACAATCAGAGAACAGAAAATGCTAACATCACTCTCAGCCTGTTAGCAGGCCTTGTTTGGTGAATCTGTAATCTGATTTAGTTCTTATCCTTTATGTGCCATTGGCCAGCATTTATGGCAATGAATGCCCTGAGGAGATTTCATTGACAAGGCAACACATATTTAAATGTACTTTCTGTTTCTGCTCCTCCTACAAACAGAGCACCCGAGGTCACCCTTGGCCTCCCAATCTCTGAGCAAGTGGACATGTGGGGACTTGGTTGTGCTCTCACTTTCTTGCACATTGGCCAGCACCTTTTTGCAACAAACTGCGAGTACCAGATGGTAAATAGGACAGAATACTTCACTTGTTATTGACACACTGTAAAGTTATGAAGTAAGAAGTGCCCGATGATATCGAACATGTTTTGTCCCCCCAAGATGAGGACCATCGTACAAATACAAGGCCAGCCAGACGACTCACTCCTCATAGCGGGCAAATACAGCCAGAAGTTTTTTACCCATTTAAACTTTGAACAGTGGAAGCTAAAGGTAGTCATGAAGAACTTTCTTGAATTTCAAACTTTTAAGACAGCCCCGTTTGAAAATATGCATTTTTGTTTGTTTATTTGATTCCTCTAGACTCCAAATGAATATAAGCTTACGAGCGGAGAAGAGACGAAAACATGGAAGATACGACTAAAGTCTCTGGATTCCCTTCGAACTGTAAGTGGTCCTTTTTTTTAAGAGGAAAGAACAAATGCACGACTATTTGAATTTGAAGAACTCTTTTCCAAAATGCTATTAATCCATGTAGAAGAAAATTGACTAATATGTTTTACAAATAATAATTTCATCCAGTTCAAACAATTCATTGCCACCGTGTGAACATGTCCCAAAAAAAAAAGTCCATACACAACAGAATGACATGGCAGGGTCCATTTTGATCAATCAGTTGCTCTCGTTTTAGAAAAGAGCTCTTCATTCTGTAGTCCATAACTGGATCAGCCATCTTTGTTTGACACCCAGCAGAGCCAAGAGGATAAAAAAGAGGTGATCAGCGAATTTGAAGATCAAAATGAATTTGTTAGCTTTCTAAAAAGTCTTCTAAACATTCAAGCTGAGAGAAGAATCGCTCCGGAGGAGGCTCTCAAGCATCGTTATGTCTCTATGGCTCATCTGGTTCATGAGAGTCACACCAGCTCGTAGTAAGTCAATTAACCCTGTTAACATGCATAAAGTGGCAATTGTATGTTTGTGCAGTGGTTAACTCATTCACTGCCATTGACGGCTATACACGTCAAAAATTCATTTGAACTATTTCTATTAGTTTAAAAATGTTTCCACTTTTGTCAACAAGAGTATGACAATCTAAAAAAAAAAAAGTACATTTAGAACAGATATAAAATTAGTGATTAATTGTGAGTTAACTAGTTAAGTCATGCTATTAATTACGAAAATTTTTAATCATCTGACGCTCCTAAATTTTAATAATATTTTTCTTTTTTTATTAATTAAAAAAAAAAGTTATTTTTATTTTTAATAAACTTCTTTTTTGTTTGTTAAAAAAGAAAAGATTATTAAAAATTAGGGGCATCAGGAGATTAATTTTTTATCATAATTAATCGCATGACTTCACTAGTTAACTCACGATTATTCACCAATTTTATATCTGTTCTAAATGTACAATGAATTTTAAAAAATCTAGGTTTTCTCACAAAAGTGGGAAAAAATGTTAAACTAATAGAAATAGTTCAAATGAATTTTTGACGTCTATAGCCGACAAGGGCAGTGAATGAGTTAAAATGCACAAGAAAAAAGAAAAACTTTTAAGAAAAGGTTTGGATGGTCAACAATTTCAAATGACAGGTGGCAAAAAGCAGTTGCCTTATTGCGACACCTCTGTCTACAAGGGGCATTGTTTCATAGTTAAAATATTTTATTTGTTTCCAGGGTGCATTAGTGATCGGTTGCTTTCTTTCAGTGTGGACAACGCCTTTGATCAGATGCTGGTGTGCCCTATTGAAGGATTTGAAGAGGAGCTCATTTCAGACAGCGAGGATGATGACATATCTTCCTACACGTTCATTTTACACTCAACGTGCTCCTCTGACGGAGCAGCAGACACGGGACATTGGAGTGATAGTGACTTATCTGACAAAACATCAGCAGATGATGGAAAAACTAACCAGGATGTACTTGAGCCAGTGCACAATGCTAAAAACATCCCAGTTTTTGTGTGCAGTGGTTGTGGAATCCTGTTTAGAAAGTAAATATCAAAAACAGACTTGTGATGAAGAAATTGTGGACAGTTAGACTAAAAGTAGTGCCCATACTGAAGAAATCCCCACCGCCAACATTTCAAGTTATTTTTGCTTGTTTTTTGTTTTCCTCACTCACAAACTGCCACGACTTTGCTAAAAAAAGACAATAATAAAAAATGTGTTTTCTATTTTCAGTCATCTTATAGCCTCACAGCAAATGTTGACATTCAACAGCACGGATTTTTCTCATCATCATGACAACTTAACCAATTGGAGGTTTCAAACTCACTCGGACTGACCCTTCATGTCATTATGTGGCCGGTGAAAGTTTACCCACTATTTTTGCCCGATTATGGCTCAAAACTAACTTAAAAATTATGATAACTGAAGTATGCAAGTAATATATGTAGCCTACTTATGTAATATAATATTGTGACTATGGCTTCCTTCACGGAACACATCAGGTAAGGGATAAGAAGTGTAGCTGTCCTGTACTCAAGCCACACATGTAGTTTTTAAACAGTGTGTTAATCGATGCACTCTAAATCCTAACAGAAAGTTTTTTAATTAATGAGTTCATTAGAAAATCATGCAACTAACTGCTATCACAAAAATATTGTAAGAAAAGTGACAAAGAATGGATATAGGCTCGATTTCTTATGGCTAATATACGTGTCTCCTCTAAAGATTTATTTAAGAGTTTATTGGATCATCAGTTATGGTTAGAATAAATGATAGAAAACCACTTGACGTCACAAGGCACTGCTCGTGCCACTCCTTCTCGCCGGGTGTGGTGGCGCGCGCCTGTAATCCAAGCTATCGGGAGTCTGAGGCTGGCGGATCGTTTGAGCTCAGGGGTTCTGAGCTACAGCGCACTATGTCGAGCAGGTGTCCGCGCTAAGTTCGGTATCGATATGGTGCTCCCGGGGGACCTCGGGACCACCAGGTCGCCTAAGGAGGGGTGCACCGGCCCAGGTCGGCAACGGAGCAGGTCAAAGCCCCTGTACCGCTCAGTAGCGGGATCGCACCTGTGAATAGACGCTGCAATTCAGCCTGAGTGATAGAGTGAGACACAGTCTTTTGTACTTCGTCTACATTTACAACAACACACACGCTTATAGCTTGTATTGTTTAAGTATTACACAAACGTCAAACACTCGAGTTTTTTTCTTCACAAAGCACAGTTTCTGTTTGTCCTACACTCCCTCCTCCTGGACAAAGGCGGTATTGCGCTGTAAAGCAAATCAGATATGAATGTAGATAAACGTGTGTTTGTGTGTATATGTGTGTGTACTCATGTGCATGTGTGCCCATATATGTTCAACAACTAATGTTTGGGGATTTATTGTGTATGTAGGACTTTTTCTTTCTCTTCTTTGCCTCTATGTAATGGATAAGGGCTTACAACTCATACCAATATTATCTGTGCACATAAGATAAGCATGTTTTTGTCTATTTTCTATTGTTTAGGGAATAAGATAGATAAGTTCTTGTACTTCTCCCTACTCCTTTGAACATGTAAATTATGGAATTTATTATTGATAAAATTGTTTTCTACACACAATCGAAGCACTATACTGGAATGTGTTCGGTATCTTGTGTTTCAAAATCGCTCTGTGTTCTGTGTACCTTTTCATACACACATGAAACCACTAGATGTCGCCAAATCCCCATGAAGACCTCACAAGACTTCAAGTCTAAAGCACTACTCGTGCACCTGTTTCTCGCCGGGTTCGGTGGCGCGCGCCTGTAATCCAAGTTACCGGGAGGCTGAGGCTGGCGGATCATTGAGCTCAGGGGTTCTGAGCTGCAGCGGACTATGTCGAGCGGGTGTCCATGCTAAGTTCGGTGTCGATATGGTGCTCCTGGGGGAGCTTGGGGCCACCAGGTCGTCTAAGGAGGGGTGCACCGGCCTAGGTCGGCAACGGAGCAGGTCAAATCCCCCGTACCGCTCAGTAGTGGGATCGCGCCTGTGAATAGACGCTGTAGTGCAGCCTGAGCCTTACATTGAGACACAGCCTTTTATAATTTGTCTCCATTTACGCACACGCTGACAGTTCACGTCATTGCACCAACACATCTTCACAAAGCAGTTTCTGTTTGTCCTAGACTGCCTCCTTGTGGGGGGAAGCGGTGCTGGGTACCATGTTTAAGGTCCAACCAGTAGTTTAAAATTATTCTGCCTTATCTTGACGCTCTAATCATATCCTGCTCTTCTGGATTTTGCTCATTATTTAAAAAGTGAAAGTGATGATAACAAAAAATTTAACATAGGTGGAGAGAGAGCGGATGGATTAACTGGCATTCAGGCATATAAACAAGTAGGCTACAGCCTATCTACACAATAGTACAGAAGACCACAGCAAATTAATTTATTACTAGTGATGGGAGAAAACACACACACACTGCTCTATGTAGGCCTACCTCGCTGACGAATATGGTGACGTCACAATTTTAAAACAAAATCACTACTCGAGCTGCAGTTTTTCGCCGGGTGCGGTGGCGCGTACCTGTAATCCAAGCTACCGGGAGGCTGAGACTGTCGGATCGTTTGAGCTCAGGAGTTCTGAGCTGCAGTGCACTATGTCGAGCGGGTGTCCGCGCTAAGTTCGGTATCGATATGGTGCTCCCGGGGGAGCTCGGGGCCACCAGGTCACCTAAGGAGGGGTGCACCGGCCCAGGTCGGCAACGGAGCAGGTCAAAGCCCCCGTACCGCTCAGTAGTGGGATCGCGCCTGTGAATAGACGATGCAGTGCAGCCTGAGTGATACAGTGAGACACAGTCTTTTTCTTCGTGTCTTTACACACACACGCACGCACGCACGCACGCACGCACGCACGCAAAAAAAAACTAAATGCCCATTAACCAGACTATTATCATATACTTTTGTACCTACACTATGAATGAGTGCAGTATACTGCACTCATTCATAGAGTGGCCTACACTTCAATAACAATCTTTTTTTTAATTTTGCTAATGTTTTCCTAACAAATGCATACCAAAATAAGCCATTTCGCCCAGTTAACTACTGCATTAAAGTTAACTACAGCATTGATTTAAAATACTTTAAATTGGCATTAAGTGACTATAGAATCGTCACTATATGAATCTTATTGAAAAAGAGAAGTGGTTTGATATACAGTTCTTTATTAATATTTCTTATATTGATGTAATGGTTGAATTGTTATTTAAAAATAATAACAATAATGGAAAAAAAAACAAGAGTAGATAAATACATCAAATTTATTTATTTATTAATAATATAATTAATATAATATAAAGACGAGTAGTCATTGCCAATGACAATACCAAAGGTAACAGGTGATTAATGTTCAACGGCAATAAAATTCATACTGGACAGAAAAAGCTAAAATACAGTGAAATTACTAGAACAAACCTGAATGAACCTAATAAATATGAAATGATCATTTAAATTTATTGCATTATATCTTGAATATACAGGGCCATTACCAGTTCCGACAGGGCCACCACAGCATAATTTGGACTTAATGTTGAACCCTGTAGTCATTCTGCTCATGCAGGAAAATGGTTAATCGTTCTATTAGTGCATCATTGCCATTCAAATAGTCACTAGGGTGTTGAATTGTTTTTCAAATGAGGACAAAGGGCACACTACTTTACATGGACAATTCATTAACTATGTTCGCAAAGTTGTCCTTTGGGCGTCCGTAGCAGGAAGATGGCGGCGAAACATGTCAGCCTTTTGTAAGGTGAGGCTCCAGCCATGTAAAGAAATGAGCAATTACTAGACCTACGATTGTTTAAAAAAAAAAAAATGTATGTACATTGTTGTGAGAGAAGTTATGTTTTTGCATATAATTGAAATCAATTGTGGGTTTAAAAAAAATGAATGAACCCTCGTGAGGATAAGTGGTTAGGAAGATGGAAGGATGGATGAATTATTAGTTCACCAAAATTGCACACTTTGCCACCACACACTTCTCCTCCAGGAGGAGGCAGTGTAGGACAAATAGAAACTGTGCTTTGTGAAGAAAAAAAACCTGAGTGTTTGTCGTTTGTGTAATATTTAAACAATACAAGCTATCGGCGTGTGTGTTGTTGTAAATGAAGACGAAGTATAAAAGACTGTGTCTCACTCTATTACTCAGGCTGAACTGCAGCGTCTACTCACAGGCGCGATCCCACTACTGAGCGGTACGGGGGCTTTGACCTGCTCCGTTGCCGACCTGGGCCGGTACACCCCTCTTTAGGCGACCTGGTAGTCCCGAGCTCCCCCGGGAGCACCATATCGATACCGAAATTAGCGCGGACACCCGCTCGACATAGTGCACTGCAGCTCAGAACCCCTGAGCTCAAACGATCCGACAGTCTCAGCCTCCCGGTATCTTGGATTACAGGCACGCGCCACCGCACCCGGCGAAAAACTGCAGCTCGAGTAGTGATTTTGTTTTAAAGTTGTGACGTCACCATATTCGTCAGCAAAGTAGGCCTACATAGAGCTGTGTGTGTGTGTGTGTGTGTGTGTGCGTGTGTGTGTGTGTGTGTGTGTGTGTGTGTGTGCGTGCGTGTGTGTGTGTGTGTGTGTGTGTGTGTGTTTTCCCATCACTAGTAATAAATTAATATGCTGTGGTCTTCTGTACTATTGTGTAGATAGGTTGTAGCCTACTTGTTTATATGACTGAATGCCAGTTAATCCCTCCGCTCTCTCTCCACCTATTTTAAACTTTTTGTTATCATCACTTTCACTTTATAAATAATGTGAGCAAAAGCAAGAGGAGCAGGATATGATTAGAGCGTCAAGATAAGGCAGAATAATTTTAAACTACTGGTTGCACCTTAAACCTGGTACCCAGCACCACTTCCACCCAGAAGGAGGCAGTCTAGGACAAACAGAAACTGATTTGTGAAGATGTGTTGGTGCAATGACATGAACTGTCAGCGTGTGCGTAAATGGAGATAAATGATAAAAGGCTGTGTCTCAATGTAACGCTCAGGCTGCACTACATCGTCTATTCACAGGCGCGATCCCACTACTGAGCGGTACGGGGGCTTTGACCTGCTTCGTTGCCGACCTGGGCCGATGCACCCCTCATTAAGCGACCTGGTGGTCCCGAGCTCCCCCGGGAGCACCATATCGATACCGAACTTAGCGTGGACACCTGCTCGACATAGTCCACTGCAGCTCAGAACCCCTGAGCTCAATGATCCGACAGCCTCAGCCTCCCGGTAACTTGGATTACAGGCGCGCGCCACCGAACCCGGCGAGAAACAGGTGCACGAGTAGTGCTTTAGATTTGAAGTCTTGTGAGGTCTTCATGGGGCTTTGGCGACATCTAGTGGTTTCATGTGTGTATGAAAAGGTACACAGAACCAGTACAAGTATAGTGCTTTGATTGTGTGTAGAAAATTCATCAATAATAAATTCCATAATTTACATGTTCAAAGGAGTAGGAAGAAGTACAAGAATTTATGTATCTTATTCCCTAAACAATAGAAAATAGACAAAAACATGCTTATCTTATGTGCACAGACAATATTGGTATGAGTTGTAAGCCCTTATCCATTACATATACGCAAAGAAGAGAAAGAAAAAGTCCTACATATACAATAAATCCCCAAACATTAGTTGTTGAACATATATGGGCACACATGCACATGTCCATACATACACATGAGTACACACTTATATACACAAACGTACACATACAGTACATGCCCACACAATTTTTTTTTACATTCATACCTGATTTGCTTTACAGCGCAATGCCGCCTTTGTCCAAGAGGAGGCAGTGTAGGACAAACAGAAACTGTGCTTTGTGAAGAAAAAAACTTTCGAGTGTTTGACGTTTGTGTAATACTTAAACAATACAAGCTTATCAGCGTGTGTGTTGTTGTAAATGGAGACGAAGTATAAAAGACTGTGTCTCACTGTATCACTGTATCACTCAGGCTGAACTGCAGCGTCTATTCACAGGCGCGACCCCACTACTGAGCGGTAAGAGGGCTTTGACCTGCTCCGTTGCCGACCTGGGCCGGTGCACCCCTCCTTAGGCGACCTGGTAGTCCCGAGCTCCCCCGGGAGCACCATATCGATACCGAACTTAGCGCGGACACCCGCTCGACATAGTCCACTGCAGCTCAGAACCCCTGAGCTCAAACGATCCGACAGTCTCAGCCTCCCGGTATCTTGGATTACAGGTACGCGCCACCGCACCCGGCGAAAAACTGCAGCTCGAGTAGTGATTTTGTTTCAAAGTTGTGACGTCACCATATTCGTCAGCGAGATAGGCCTACATAGAGCTGTGTGTGTGTGCGTGTGTGTGTGTGTGTGTGTGTGCGTGTGTGTGTGTGTGCGTGTGTGTGTGCGTGCGTGTGTGTGTGTGCGTGTGTGTGTGCGTGTGCGTGTGTGCGTGTGTGTGTGTGTGTTTTCTCCCATCACTAGTAATAAATTAATATGCTGTGGTCTTCTGTACTATTGTGTAGATAGGCTGTTGCCTACTTGTTTATATGACTGTATGCCAGTTAATCCCTCCGCTCTCTCTCCACCTATTTTAAACTTTTTGTTATCATCACTTTCACTTTTTAAATAATGTGAGCAAAAGCAAGAGGAGCAGGATATGAATAGAGCGTCAAGAGAAGGCAGAATAATTTTAAACTACTGGTTGCACCTTAAACCTGGTACCCAGCACCACTTCCACCCAGAAGGAAGCAGTCTAGGACAAACAGAAACTGCTTTGTGAAGATGTGTTTGTGCAATGACATGAACTGTCAGCGTGTGCGTAAATGGAGATAAATTATAAAAGGCTGTGTCTCAATGTAACGCTCAGGCTGCACTACATCGTCTATTCACAGGCGCGATCCCACTACTGAGCGGTACGGGGGCTTTGACCTGCTTCGTTGCCGACCTGGGCCGATGCACCCCTCATTAAGCGACCTGGTGGTCCCGAGCTCCCCTGGGAGCACCATATCGATAACGAATTTAGCGTGGACACCTGCTCGACATAGTCCGCTGCAGCTCAGAACCCCTGGGCTCAATGATCCGACAGCCTCAGCCTCCCGGTAACTTGGATTACAGGCGCGCGCCACCGAACCCGGCGAGAAACAGGTGCACGAGTAGTGCTTTAGATTTGAAGTCTTGTGAGGTCTTCATGGGGCTTTGGCGACATCTAGTGGTTTCATGTGTGTATGAAAAGGTACACAGAACCAGTACAGTATAGTGCTTCGATTGTGTGTAGAAAACAATTCATCAATAATAAATTCCATAATTTACATGTTCAAAGGAGTAGGAAGAAGTACAAGAACTTATCTATCTTATTCCCTAAACAATAGAAAATAGACAAAAACATGCTTATCTTATGTGCACAGACAATATTGGTATGAGTTGTAAGCCCTTATCCATTACATAGAGGCAAAGAAGAGAAAGAAAAAGTCCTACATATACAATAAATCCCCAAACATTAGTTGTTGAACATATATGGGCACACATGCACATGTCCATACATACACATGAGTACACACGTATATACACAAACGTACACACACAGCACATGCCCACACAATTTTTTTTTACATTCATACCTGATTTGCTTTACAGCGCAATGCCGCCTTCGTCCAGGAGGAGGCAGTGTAGGACAAACAGAAACTGTGCTTTGTGAAGAAAAAAACTTTCGAGTGTTTGACGTTTGTGTAATACTTAAACAATACAAGCTTATCAGCGTGTGTGTTGTTGTAAATGGAGACGAAGTATAAAAGACTGTGTCTCACTGTAACACTCAGGCTGAACTGCAGCGTGTATTCACAGGTGCGATCCCGCTACTGAGCGGTACAGGGGCTTTGACCTGCTCCGTTGCCGACCTGGGCCGGTGCACCCCTCCTTAGGCGACCTGGTAGCCCCGAGCTCCCCCGGGAGCACCATATCGATACCGAACTTAGCGCGGACACCCGCTCGACATAGTGCACTGCAGCTCAGAACCCCTGAGCTCAAACGATCCGCCAGCCTCAGCCTCCCGGTAGCTTGGATTACAGGCGCGCGCCACCGCACCCGGCGAGGAAAAACTACACGAGTAGCACTTTGTTTATAAACAAATCAACTTGGACAAAATATATATACAACATATTTGCTTTACAATGTCACAAAAACATGATTCAGAAGTAATTTGTTAGTGGCCTGTTGGTTTTACTTTAAAACTACATCCATGGCAATGAGGTACATTCTTTTACGGTTATTTAAATGACAGAGGTTTATGTGAGGGTCATGTTTTTATTCTTGCAATACAGTTTATGACATACGACCATGCAACATTTGAAGAACACGTCAGCAAATGAAAACAACACCACATCCTTCTATGACGCTTAATTTCAGATCAGTACATTGACTTCTTCAGATTACAGCACGTGACCGGAGAATCTATTTAACATACAACATAAATTCATCTTTGGTTGGGATGAAGACATGAAAACAATGAAAAAACATGAATTGAATAAATAATTAGAAAAACAGAACATTTAAAATTAAGGTTTCGTTGGCATTTCCACTAATTTAAGAAGACAAATGTTTTTTGTTTAAAAAAAAAACTGCACACAATCCCCTCTAAGGCACCTTTTGCCCAATACAAATACAAAATCATAATTAATTTTTTTTTTTCCTAAAATGAAAAAAAAAAAAAAAACTCAGCATTATTAGTTATCAATTTGTCAACAAAATAACATGAGAAGTCTATCTGTGCTTACACAACAGCCTTTTCATCTTTTTGGCTACAAGTGTGTCATAATGAACACAGGAATAGATTCATTATATTTTGCCTTTTATCAATACATTTGTAACACACTGCCTTCCATGAATAACTCAAAAACAATATAGATATTCTGGATTAAAGGTGCCTACATATCCAATTTCTATTCTTCAATATAAATGTGAAGACTGTCGACCTAAGAAAAACAATTACAACTAATAAAACACCAAAGGCAAACATCAGAAACTAAAATAGAATAGGAAATCAACAAGGTGACGAGCAATCTACTGACTAATATGTCTAAAGGAACAAAATATATTTGTAATGTGAAATCAGTAACTGGAGCCTGTGTGAGTAGTTTTGAATAAAATTGCAGTCACGTGAATGGCATCCTTGCTCACTAGCTCCCTCTGCTGAATGTATCGCCAACGTGCGTCTACCAGAGAAATGTTGGGTTGTTACGTTAACAGTTGCACAGCTGGAAATGTAAGGCACAAGTTTTATCTTGAGCGTCTATACTTTCTCAAGACTTCCCAACTACTTGTCAGGGGAGGAAAGTACACTCATAGAATGTTTGGTATCTTTTCATTTTGTTTTGTTTTACAAATAAATACAACACAGCATCTGCAGAATACACACATGCGTGAAAGACGAGGTACAATAAATGCTCAGATTACAATGGATGGTCTTTTCTGCTCCTCCAGCAATCAGGACAGCAGCGGGAAACTTGCCTGTGCTTAATTAAAGTCGAGTGAAAGGGCCAACGTGAAGCGGCCCCCTCAGTTTGGGTGAGGAGCAAACGTTGGTCGAGAACAGGGAGGACGGAGAGGAAGAATAAGGCGACGATGATGAGGAGTCACCGCTATTGTTCAGGGTGAAGACGCTGGAAATGGCGACATCCACTATGCCTTGACACAGCTCGGGGTACAGCTTCCTAGAGGACAAACAAAAGGACAGGACAGTGTCAGTAGTCGTATTGTAAACGTACTGTTACGTTAGCAACCTTTCCGGTCAAAAAAGACATTTTAGGCCAAATAAATAACCAAAAATCTGTATGGAGCTGATTGTAATGAATGAAACAGTGTTAACGTTAATTAAGGGAGCTAATTAGAGCTGCACCAGAACATAAAAATATGACAACAACATCCACAATGTAGAGATTCATTTTCTTCTACCTTTTTTTTTTGTTGTTGCTGTAATTTTTCACATTTCATTTTTCATTATTTTTTAGGCTTTTCTGCCTTTCCATCAAATTTATATATACATATATTGGTGATTTATTTGATTCTCTTCTTCCTTTTTTAGACATGTGTCTTTATTTTTATATATACATTTATATATACATTTTCTGGTAATTTTGTGGAAATTTTATGGTAATTTTCAGGATTTTTTTCTTTTGTTTTTTGACATTTTATGGTTATGTTTTGGACAATTTAAGGTAATTTCCTGCTTTTTCTTTCCTTTTTTTGACATTTTATTGTCACTTTTGGATATTTTTAGTTTAAAAAAAAACTTTTTAATCTACCTTTCGTCTCTCTTTTTCTGACAACTTAAAAATTTGGACAGTGGCATTTTTTGAGTATTTAATTATTCATTTTTTTAAGTTAATCATTATTTATGTTAAATAATTCTTTATTTATTTTTAGATCCACGGGGAGCCACGGGAGAGGTACAAAACATCCAAACCCACAGGTTACAGACCTCTGCTTTTGAGTAATACGACTCAAGTAAAAGTAAAAAGCATGTTGAATTCAAACCATGATGACAAGTGCAATTTATCCTAAATGTTACTTAAGTAAATGTAATAAGAGTAAATGTAGAACATTACTTATGGGTTGAAATGTGTGCCACTGGAAATTGAATTCATATTGAAAATTTAGCAATTGGAATTCAAATATCTATTACTTGAAAAGTTGTTTTTCTGCAAATAGTTTTTGCTACTAACTGTGCACAGGCTGGAGCGCCGTTGATCTCAATGAGCCACACTTTGAAGTTCACATCCACCATAAAGTCAAATCCAAACAGCTGGAAGCTCTGGTAGGAGAGATGCTTGGTGCTGATCGCTGGCTCAATGCATGACAGACAGCTCCTGCAAAACCACACACCCAAAACGTAAAATACCTCAATAATTTTCCGAATTGATGACCCCGCTGCCTGAACGCAATGACTTAATGATTTGTGTAATGAATAGCCTCTAGCATTTTCCATTCCATCTCTGGTGCAAAATAACCAACTGTTACAAAACGTGTATGACTTTGTGGTCCTCAGCCATGAAGGAAAAAAAGTAGAAAGTTGCAACTAGTGGACAGCTTAACTGCAAAGAACGGTTGAAGAAATGGTAGTTATTACAAAAACGGCCAGCAGGTGGAAAGTCTGTACTGGCGGAATTCCAGTCGCAAAGCAGCAGACACGTACCATGTCAAAATTTAGCAATAATAAATATAATAATAATGCATATATTTATGGAGACTGTGGTCAAGTTGTATTTTACAATCTTAAAAAATTTGCAGAATTTCACAAGTTACTTCACGTTAAAGATTAGATAGCTATTAACGTGAAAAGAAAAACGCACTGAGCTGTCATTAACGTCTTGCAAATGAAATTATGCCATCTAGTGGCAGAAAAATGACCTAAACACAAATCAATATCACACTTGTTTTTTACAGTACATCTTTTTAATTTTAACATTTTATGAATTATTATGAAATTGCTGTATCAATCATTAAAAGATGCAAGACAATGAAAACTCAGGAAAAAAGTATTGTACATTTAGAACAGATATAGAATTTGCAATTAATTGTGAGTTAACTATTGAAGTCATGCGATTAATTGTTATTTTTTAAAAATCAAAAAAAAATAATTATCGCCTGACGCCCCTGACACTGGATATTTTCTTTTTTTAACGATCAAATTATGACATCCCGTACAGCTACTACTATGCTTGGTTCCTAAACTTTTTTTTCAGCAGTCGTGTCAGTAAAAATGAACGAAAGCAACGCGGACTTACTTGATGATTTGCTTGATCTGAGGTAATATGGTGGACTCCAGGGTGACACCGTGAGTGTTGAGCAGGTACAGACGAAACTCGTCAAAGAACATCTCGTTCCCTTCCTCATAGCGACCGTAGTTCTGGGAGTGCTGCTCCTGAATGCAGTGGTTGGTCAGGTGGCTGGTCATGTCCTGGAGGTCGGAGCTGTTGTACGGCTCGGAGGAAGTCCGCAGCACGCCTTCTCGATACAAATAGATGTTGTAATTGTGGTCCACAAGGACCCAGCTCCTGGTAATACCATATTCATAAACTGTTAGTGTGGACTGTGGAGTTTGGTGAGTTTCTCAAAAACATTTGAAGACTTGCCTGATGTCAAACTTGCGATGTCCAGGCTGCAGAAGTAAAGGTTTCTCCAGGTACTTCTGAATAACATGAACCTGTCCTTGATTGTCTATGTACTCCAGTAGTTGGTTAGCATTGTGCGATATCAGAATGCCAGCACCTGTTGGAAGACATTTTGTGTCTATTTATTCAATATCCTTAATGTCCAGTTGAAGGTCTATGTACTAGTATGCTCTTTGCTCTCACTGTTAAGACAATTCAGCACACTGGTAGAAGAACTTCTACCAGTGTGCTGAATTGCTTTAGTAGTGAAGACTACATTATTTTAATTTGGATATCAAGGGCATTGAAAAACTACTCAAATGGTTATCCATATGTCACATGCTACAAAAGTAGATGCAAAATGGAATGTGAATATGTAGTGTATTGTCTAGATGCTTTATCAACACTTTATTCTTCCTAATGTACTGTTAACCATTCATAGCTCGTTTCTCCTGCTACAGTGCAATTTCCAGCCGCTCTAATGCAATTTCCAGCTAGGCTACTGGAAAAAGTGTATCACTTTAGCACTCAGTTACTGCTGATGCACTACTACTTAACATTTAAGTTAGCATAGCAGTGAACATAGCATCTTTGTCCTATCCTACTCTCGCTTCCTGTGTTTTGCAGATTTCAGATTTTCAGATTCAGATTGCAGATTTCACAATAACTCTACTTAATTGCACTTAACAAATGTTACTAAGTCACCGTTACAGAGGCAGGAAGACTTCAGCCATGATAGCTAGCCAGTAGCCTAATGTAGCTGATGAGGAGCAAGTTAGCTTAGCACTAAGCATTCCTGTGATGGATTCCGAGCAGGCAGGAAAATTGGCAGTGCTGACTGTGTCATTTAAATGTAGAGGAATTTTCCAACGCCTCAAGGGACTATTTTTTATTATTATTATTATATTAGGATACCATAGACATTATTGATAAGCTGTATCAGACAAAATGTGTTAAATGTGATAAAAATTCTACCTTTAGCTCCAGCAGATGACTTGGCTATCCATACTGTCCCCTCGCCACTTTCTTTTTTTGAATGATAGGAAGCCAAGAAAACTTCTCGCTCATCCGTCTTGGGATTGCTCTTCAGATGGCTGAGGCCATTTGTAGCAGGAGCCACAGGAGTGTTGAAGTTGGTGGGATAGATGATGTAGGATTCCGGGAACCAGTTGGACGAATCGGAGAGCTCTGGGCTGGTCTTTATCAGCCTGATGATTTAAAGGTAGTTGACGGTCAGCTAATGTAAACTCTTTGAATATTTTATTGGTGCAATAAAACATTGGTACTTTCAAAAAGGCAATTATATCAAATATACATACTTGACCAAAGATGCTTTCCTGCAAAGCTTGTCTGCCCCTCTGTAGTAATTCACCAGCTGCACCAGTCCTGGTTCATGACCTAAAGAACATTTTAACACAAAGACTTGAATGTTAACAAAATTGCACAGTAACTGAGGTCCACTGGTGGAAGCATTGATCCTCCAAACGACGCATGGGCTAGCAGCTCTGCAGAGTCACTGCAGCTGTCTCGTCCTGAGTGGGTGGATACCAAATGTAGCAAATGCAGATTCCCTTTCAGCGTAACAACGAAAAGGAACAATATACATTACCTAGACGACCAAATGGTAGTCTGTTCCTTTCACCGAGCATCAAATTGAATCTGGGGTTGTCTCTTTTCAGCCTCTTCCACTGTCCAGTAGAAAGGAGGATTTTGGAAACTTCTGCATAAACGGAGCTGTTGTCATCCCGGGTAACAAAAGTGTACATCTGAGAGGCCATTGTCCCGCGGTGGATGGAAATACAGTGATCGTCGCGAAGAGTTTGGACCCAAAAACTTTTCTTGTTAGGGAGTTTCTTGTCTGGTCGGCAGAGAAGCTGGACACACAGGGTCAAGTGTTATCTCCTCTGACCGGGCCATGGTGATGATGAGTCAGTCATAGCCAGTCCAAACGTTCACTTCACATCCGAATTAAGAGAGGATCAATGCCAAATGCAGGCATGTCGCTGCTACGTCACAACATTCAATTAACACTGAAAATGCGAAAATGGTTTAGTACGCAACAGACATCGACCCAGCAGTAACACACAAGGGTGTGACTGTGGGAGCAGACAGCAGTTCCACAGACTTGTCCAATATGGGCTGAATAGCTGTCAGCTTCCGGTTTTAGATTCAAACGAACTGCTACCAAATTGTCTGAATTAATTTATAATATGATACGATTGAGAACAAACTATTAGAAACTACGACATCCAACTAACTAGTTATGTATAGGCTATCAAGAATAGTGTTTATTTACTCAACAACGACATGCGTTCCCATTCTGAGCTGCCTCCTGCGGTCGCAGGATTAAAACACCCTTGGTCAGTTATGGTTAGTGTAGTTTTTTCTTGCACTTAAAAACACGTTAATAATATTTAGAATCAGTATACGTCTTATAAATATACAAAATGTCTTGTAGACATCATTTATACACATATGTGATGTATTTTTAAAAGTAAATTGTTGGTTAGTTAGTGTAAAAGTGGGTTTTGATCTCACGTGCACTTCAATTCCCAGAATGCAAAGAGAACGGAAAGAACATTGACTAGAACGGCTTTATTTATGCACTTTCTAACACAAGATGGCACTACAGGTTTCAATATGTTGCAGTCAGCGGCGTTGGTACAGTCGTATCTTCAAAACATAAGTTTGTGAGTGCTTTGGTAAGTGTACAAAAGTAAGTGTTGATGGTAAGTTAGGAAGCGTTTGTGCATGAGCGAACATAAGATGAAAGTGAGCGTTCACAGAAAGAGTTTCCACGAGGTGACGTACAACGACGTATAATATTTTATATACACATTTTTTGGGGGTGGGGTGACTGCTGGCTTGTTTAACATACTTTTATTTTCAGTTTCCGATTGTAAGGGTTTATAGCCGGTAAAAAATAAAAAAACATTTAACGCAACCGGAAGTTGTACGGTATCGGCAGAGGAAGCAAATGTAGTGGCGCGATCAAGTACTTTTCCAAACGTGTGTTTCAAACTGTACGTATACTACGAGTAATACTAACTTGTGTGGTGTTTATATTTCGTAATAAACTCGTGAGAGCATTCCGTCAATAGTAAGTAAGGCTTTTATTTCAAAGGAATCTTTGCGTTGCGTGCCATGTATGTTCATCGTGTTTACATTGTAAACACTAAGCAAGCAAACTGTTGCCTGTTTTAGCGAAGTGGTTTACAGACTATTCCACTGAGTCTACTGTTAAAGTTAAAATACATAATCATCAATTCATCGTTTGTGAAATTTGAAAGAAATGCACTATTACAAACAGCAGCCTTTCAACATATTACTTATAGCAAATCCCTTTAGTTGTAATATCTGTATAAAACATGACCTATATGAGAATTTGACATTGTGTTTGCAGTATCATAAGTCTGCAGGTTACACGTAATCATGGCTTTTGCTGAGGTGTTGCATTTTTCATCACTTTTGCCCCATCTTCTTCACCAGGCTGGAACAGTCCAGGCATGAGTGGCGCACACCTGGACGAATGGCAGAGGAGGTCCTTTGACATTTCATCTGGCAATTGTACACCTGAACAGACGGCCGATGCCTACCGGGCCCACATCCTCTCCATTCAGTATGCATGGGCAAGTTCCCACCTCTCAGAGGCCGCCATGGGCAGCTTGCTCAGGACCTACTCGGAGCGCTACGCCGCGGTGCTGGACTCTGATGACCCCCGCACGGGGCTTAACAACTATGCAGAGAGCGCACTTCATCTGGCCCGTAATCACAAGAACCATAGCGACAAATGGGAGTCGTCCCTCACCTTGGAGCGCATGCTCGACTTGCGCTGCGTGCAGAGGATGATTCAAGCGCAGGCAGGGGGAGAAAGCTCCCTGGAGGCGGCAGCAGATGTTAGCATATCAGTTGGACAAGAGAGCAGCAGCAGCAGCAGTTCCTTGTCTGTTTCCACTGCTGCAGGCAGGTCAGAGGGCACATCCTTTAGACTTAATTGGCCACCACAAGCCAAAGCAGAGGTTAATAACACAGCCGGAGTTTCTGTGGATCGACCAAAAACCTTTGAGGGCATGTCAGATAATATCAACTCATCTTGCCGTCCAAACACTAGAGTGCAGCCGGTGTTTAGTCATCCCTCGTCAGGTACTCAGAGCAACACGCGCCCTGTAGGTAGCAACCATCAATCCGGTTTATTTCCTACCTCTAATCCATCGAAACGGAAGAATTTTTATAGCCCTGATAAAAGTGAAGGCAGGGGTGCACAAGCGGGGGCCGAGCCAAGACCTACAAGTAATTTCAAATCAGCCCGTGAGCAGCTCATTGTGGATCAGCACAAGAAACATTCCCATCAGCCCCAAAGATCAGCAACCTCTGCGCAACCGGCAGCAACTGTGAAGAAATCCCTGGGAGCCAATCGACCTCGTGGTGCTTTTTCGAAATTTGTCTCTCCTATGCCGCGGCAGGACGAAGAGGAGGGTGCGCCGAGACCCAACTCCAATCAGGAGCCTCAGATCGTGGATGAACGTCTGAAAAACTTTGAGCCAAAGATAGTGGAGTTGATCATGAGTGAGATCATGGACCATGGGCCCCCTGTGGTGTGGGACGACATAGCAGGCCTGGAGTTTGCCAAGACCACCATTAAGGAGATTGTTGTTTGGCCAATGTTGAGACCTGACATCTTTACAGGCCTCCGAGGTCCGCCAAAGGGAATCCTCCTGTTTGGACCCCCCGGTACAGGAAAGACGTTGATCGGCAAATGCATCGCTTGCCAGTCGGGTGCCACGTTCTTCAGCATCAGCGCGTCATCGCTCACATCCAAATGGGTGGGTGAGGGTGAAAAAATGGTGCGGGCCTTGTTTGCCATCGCCCGCTGTCACCAGCCTGCGGTCATTTTCATCGATGAAATCGACTCACTGTTGTCCCAGCGCACTGACGGGGAGCACGACTCATCACGCAGAATCAAGACGGAGTTTCTGGTCCAGCTGGACGGGGCCGCCACGGCCGCAGAGGACCGCATCCTGGTGGTGGGGGCCACCAACCGACCTCAGGAAATAGATGAGGCGGCCCGTCGTCGCCTGGCCAAGAGGTTGTACATCCCGCTTCCCGAAGGCCCTGCCCGGCAGCAGATAGTCGCCAACCTCATGTGTCGAGAGAAGAACCAACTGAGAGCGGAGGAGCTGGAGCGCATCGTGGCAAACACGGACGGCTTCTCCGGGGCAGACATGACGCAGCTGTGTCGAGAGGCGGCCTTGGGACCCATTCGCAGCATCCAGCTCGGCGACATCGCCACCATCACGGCCGATCAGGTGCGGCCGATCCTCTACAGCGACTTCCAAGACGCTTTGAAGACGGTGCGACCCAGCGTCTCATCTAAGGACTTGGAGATGTATGAGGAGTGGAATAAGACATTTGGAAGTGGTCGATGATGGACCTAATTCAAGAAAAAAACACCTGTGAAATGTTAGTCAACCCCCAAAATTTCTATCCAATAATATGTTGTATGTGCCCTCGCTAGTCTAAACACGTTCTGATTAATAATGCATTGGTGGAAAATGAATCAAGCAGCAAAAGCCACATGCTTTTCTCCATCTCAAGGGGCAGCCATTTTGCCACTTGCTGTCGACTGAAAAAGGACATCACAGTTGCTCAGGCAAGGAAGGACCAATCGCGTCTTCACTTGTTTTCTGAGTGTGGTCATGTGACGTCCACAAGCTGAGTTTGGTCATGTGATGTTTGCAAACTGAGCCGCGATTGGTCGTTACATGAGTAACTCTGATGCCATTTTCAGCCGACAGTAAGTATCAAAATGGCTGCCCCCTGCGGTTCGGTTAAAAAACAGCTCTATTTTGAAAATTAAAAAATTCATGTTCCATAAAATAATATTAATCAGAATACTGTGTTTAGACTAGTGGGGGCACATACAACATATTGTATAGAAAATTTTGGGGTTGACTCCTGTAATTGAAGTTTACAAGTGGCTTGGGTTTTTACATTACTTGATAAATAAATTGTCATGATCTGAGTTGTATAAATATTTTTTGTCTGGTTATAGTAAATGTGCATGTTGCTATTTATGTTTAGTTATGTTTTTTTCTCTGCAATACATCATTGGATATTTTTAGTTTAACATTTGTGTTGCAGTGTTTTGTATAATCTAATAAAATAAAATGCTTACCCCACTATAGCCCTATACATCTTTTAAAGAAATACATATACAGTAGAATGAAAAAATGTATTGTGCCAATATTTGCCTCATGCATCCGTGACACTGGTAACACACTCCAAAAGATGGATGTGTTAATCATGTCCACGGAAGTTGAGTAACACGCGCACAGAATCCCAAGAACTCTCCTCTTGCGTTCTTCTCTTCCTGTTATCGATAAAGTTAGCACAGGACAATCGGTTACTGCAACATATCCAGCTCAGTGAGAAAACGTTCCACAATATTTAGAGTACTGACTCATATGATTCCTCCCAACTTCCTGGCCACTCGTCTTAAGAAAGTGAAGCTGACCACAAACTGATGAAAGGTTTTGAGCCAAGAGCCTCGTCGGTCACACGCACGCCCCTCTGGAAGCGGACAATTATAGAGTGCACACACATGAAATGAAATTGTCATGTAATTTTAATGAAATGATCTTTGCAAATCTGGAAGGCCATGAAAAAAGACTTTCATTTATTTTTCATCTTTTTGTCAAGTCCCTCATAAATATTTAAGACTTGTGTGGCTGGCCACTGTATTTAAACTTTGTTGGTTTCGCCAGCAACGACAGTGGTCACCCCCCACCCCCCGGGGACTCCTCACAGCTGGACTGGGACAGATGCACAGAATTCCTTTGGTGCTGCCTGGGATCCGCTGAGTATCAACTCCAACGTGTGACATATGGCGTTCGCTTGTTTTCTTAATTTCTACTGTGGCCGAGAACTACCAGTGTACACACGCACCAATAAAAAACACGTTAGTAATTCATGGCTTCATTCTTAACAATATTTCAATTTCTATATACAGTATATATATATATATATATATATATATATATAGTCATGTTTTTGCCTCATTGTATCCCTTGTATCTTTTGAATTTTCAAATTCATTTTGATCACTTTTAACTCATTCACTGCCATTGACGGCTATAAACATCAAAAATTCATTTGAACTATTTCTATTAGTTTAACATTTTTCCCCCCACTTTTGTTAACAAGAGTATAATAAATAAATAAGTAACTAATAAATAAGTAAAATTTGTGATTTATCGTAACTAGTGAAGTCATGTGATTAATCACAATTAAAAAATGTAGTCGCCTGTTGAGATGATTATTAAAAATTAGGGGCGTCAGGTGATAAATGTTTTTGTTTTTACTTCAATAGTTAACTCAAGATTAATTACAAATTTTATATCTGTTCTGAATGTACAATTAAAAAAAATCTTGGTTTTCATACTCTTGTTAACAAAAGTAGAAAAAAATGTTAAACTAATAGAAATAGTTAAAAAAATAAATTACGTTTATAACCGTCAATGGCAGTGAATGAGTTAAGGTTAAACACAAGTTATTTGTGAACGTAACCACACTTAGTGAGAAAATGAAGTCTAATTTCTCTTTTTTCTCAATTTGTTTTGGTACTTGTCCAACAAAACCATGCATCTACAAGTACTTTACCAAGACAGCAATTTAACCTGAAGTCAGTTGATTTTTTTCCCACTGCTTTTCTTTTTATAAATTCACTGACAATTCAAGTACAAACGTGTCCCCCTTGTCACAGTCACATCTCAAGAAGCAATGTAAAATGAAAAAATATTCTAGTAAATGCTGTGCAAAACTTTCAACACTAGGCCCAATTTATGTGCTTCAACCACACAAAAAGTGACCTGGCTGAGAAGTAATGAAGAACCAATACAAAAGTCGATTTTTCAGATAATTGTGCTTTATTAGAGTGTTTATTTTTCTCACAACTTTTTACTTCCCACACTTTGAAAACAGATATATGTAGGCCTACATGTAATATAGGCTCTTTACATTTTCAACTGATGATGACAATTTGATGTAGAAAAAGACAAATACAGCTGATATAAAAAGTCTACACACCCCTGTTCAAACACAATTTTTTTGTGATAAAAAAAAGAAAGAAATCTTTTAAGAGAGGAAGTAAAAAATAAGCAAGGATGTGGCAGTTCCAATTAACCAGTCACATTTTAACTCATGTTGTTGCGCATTGCATGTTAGTCATTGGAATTGCTGTGCAGGCACAACCGAGATGTTTGGAAGTGCAGGTCACGTCACGGCACACGCCCTATGGAGTCCCGATTCACTGGACGTAACCCGCACAGGAACCCATGAATTGTGTTGTAAGAAATGACAACAAAAATGTCAAGAAATTATTACTAGAAATTTATTTAGGGTAAATTGGAGACTATAAATGGTGGCAGGTGTATGTTGACTGCCATTTGTTTGAATGTTAATTCAGAACATAGTCACAAGCCCAATTATAAAGAGGGTGTGCACACTTCTGCAACTCCTTAGTACACGAAAGTTAAGAGAGTATTTTAAGATAAAGGGGGAAGTGAGATGTGGAATTGTGTAGCAGGGCTTGCTGGATTTGCCCTCTCATGCAAATGCCCCCCCCCCCCCCCGATCCCAGTCAAGCGTGGGGCCTCGTTGCGGGCCACAGCTGCTTCCCGCTTCTGCTAAATCACACTGCGACTGTCTGGAACGATGCTGTCACATCACAACCCCGTTGCTGAGTAGTTCTCCAAAGACAGGCGTAGTGCTTCGAACCCTGTCCCTGGTGTCGTGATGAATGAATTCGCATGTCTAAACCAATGAAAGGCATACTTTGGATGATGTCAACGTCTCTACTTCATGATTGGATCTTACATAACCAATCACAATCGCAAGCTGATTTGCATGATGTTCATGTTGAAAATGTTTATAAGTTTACGGCACGTTACAGCCATATTATCCTGGCGTATAACAACTAAAAACATGAGATAACGACCCAAAAACATTTTCATGTTGTTCTTATGTGGGGGGGGGGGGGAGTTAAAATCAGCACAAATAAAGACATTTTGCCCAGCAGAAAAAATGAGAGTCTGGAAGGTCTACTGTTCTGAATAGAAAATTGGCATCAATTTCATGCAATTTTAGGGAACCTGTTATATTGGGATATAAAGGTCATTGTTTTTGGGGGAAATTTTATGTAACAAAAGTCTAAAGAAAAGTATTACTAATAATTACTATTCTTAAATATATATATTTTTTCTGCTGACAAATTTCTGCTCCACACTTCAATCCATTTACCAGTAATGTAGTGAAGATGAGTGGGATGAATATTTTAGTAAATAGTGTGTCTCCCGTAAATTTTCTACTTGTGGCTCAAAAATGTCAGGTTAAGGAGTACTGTACTGCTATAGTTAAAAAAAAAAAATCATTAAATAAATAAATAAAAGTTAGTGTGGAGCCCTGGAAACCCCCAAAAAATGAATGCTCAAATTTCAATTTCTGGAAAACAAAATAATTCAACATTATTTCTGCTTATATAAAATATCCTTTATTGATATTTAGTAAGCCTCAAAACGCTTGAATCTTGTGACAAAACAATTCTAATTGGACAGAAATGAAAGAAATTTCCAGTACATTTTCTTCGCCTTTGCCTTTCAGCAGCAGTCATGTTTTTGCCATGAAACACTTTTAATACAGTTGAACAGGAGGAGTGGCAACTATTCTATTGACAAACACCAATCACTGTAATAAATACAAAAAAAAACCAAATGTGTAAGTAAAAGTAATATAAATAAGATGAGGGCTGTTATAAAATGAACTTGATGAAGAGTTGCATTATCTACAATGACATTTTTGATCGATTGTACAGATAATTACGGTAGCTTGCATTTCCATCAGTGGTCACGCCTGTAAATACACAGATGTTTTTTTTTTCTTTAGTCAAAAACAAAAAAAATAAAGTTGCTGCTCGGTTATCAGGAAAAAAAATGTTCCATACATACACACAATGAACATAAGAACATTTACATATTGTAAGATTGTTTATAGGCACATTTTGCCATTTTTGTCTTTACTGAACTTTTTTTTTTTTTTTTTTACACAAGTTTAAAATGTTCTCATGAGATTCAGATGGCGGATTCAACAAACATGCACACTGTATAAAATCCCACTTTCACACATCATTTATGCACTTCTAGGCAATCATTTTAAATGTGTGCATGTGTGTGTTGGGGTCATCAGTAGCGATGTTCCCCCCGTGTAATGTGCGAAGAGAACTCATATCGGTCTTGACTGCGATGGCCACAGAGATTGCATTCAAAGGGGTCTCTGAAGCCGTGGCAGCCCATGTGAATGGTGTACATGACGTGATCCAGGAAGAGGACGCGGCAATGTTCACACCTGTACGCCCTCACCTGCTCGCCGTCCGCCGTCATCACCTTGAAGCCCTCCGACGCCATCTCCATGCTGGCCCGGATGGCCTCGTACTGTCGCTGCTGCTCCTCCTTCACGCGGGGCAGCGCGCCGTTCCGCACCCCCGAAGTGATGTGGTTGGTCAGGTAGATGAGGCCGGGGGCCGCCCCGCCCGCTCGGTCGCCGCTGTTGCTCTCCGTGTCGGTGGAGTCTTGGCCGCTGTGGCTCGGAGAGCCGTCCTTCTCGCTGGAGGCGGATTTGGACTTGGAGAGCAGAAGCAGGTTCTCGGCCGCGCTGTCCTTGGCTGACAGGCCTTGGCCTGTTCCCGATTGGGCCTCTGGGGTCGCCTTGTGCAGCTGGTAGATGGAGCCCATGCCCACGTCAGAAGACGAGGCCGGCGAGGGCTGGACCAGGGGCCGGAGCGACTCTGCCCCAAGGTAGCTGATGGCGCTGTTGATGGCCTGGTCGATGACGTGGGGCTGAATCAGCTCGCCTGGTGCTGCATCGTAGGAGAGGTCTGACAGGCGCTTTTCACCTGGGGAAACACACGCACGTTGCTTGTCACAAACGCAAAAAAATATCACCTACAGACTATGACAGCACATCTTGAGCTAAGTTATTGTTGTGCGTGTTGTTTTAGTCATTCTCTCACATTACCATTCCATTCCATTTTAATAGCACAGCAAAAAGTGTGAACTGATTGTGCGTCAGGTTCAAACTGGTGAGAATGAGTCTGGGTCTGTTCAGTGTCTGAGCAAGTCTGAAGTGACTTTTCATGAGCTGCTACCATTTAACAGCAAGCAAAGGTGCTAAATAGTAGCGCTTTCGATGAGCTAGCAGTGGGTTATGCTAATATTACTTCTTAAAGCACATGTGATATTTAGATAAAAATACTAGCAATTCATAAACAATTTACAAACTTATCATGAAGCTAAATTTATTGTAAAGGTATTGACACAAAGGAAGCAGATTTCAGCCCTTACCCACAAACTTCTGTGGCATAGTGCTCTTACGCTTAGCTACATTATTAGCTAGCCTGTCTAGCACCAAGGCTCTGTCAGATCCCGTCTGGCTTAAGTCTTCCCTCTGTTCATTCTGGCTGCTTTCTTCCTTTACTACTGGAAAGCAAGACAGAGAAGGAGGTTTTAGAGTCAAAATAGTTACCGATGGTTGAAAAGTGATGTGGGCTACTAGTGTAGGAGGACTGCTTTGTTTAGTTTTTGTTTTCTGCTGATTTCAGCACTATTTTCATCAACGTCCCTTATACGTCACGTTTCATCCCGGTGTCCCATTTATTTTTTATTTTTTGGAGAAAGCCAATTTTGGGGGGCCGTGTGTTTATAATTCACACATTTATTATAGCAATTCATATAATAAAAATAATTTTAACTGTTAAATTCCTTCCTATTTACTTTCACATTCATGTTTGCATCATACGAGAACTACTTCCTGCTTCCGTCTCCAAAAAGTCCAAAATGTTACAATGAGGGACCGTGAGGTTGGATAACAGTGAGTGCCTGTTAACCAAGATAGCATTTAGCATAGTGATTGAAATAAATAGTAATACACAACTGTGGGTCAACAGATTGACTAGCATTTTTTTATTTTTTTTAAATAGTTCTTGGTGAGAATGTATTGTATATTTGATTTTAGCGAAATTGTAGTGTCTAGGTTTTTAATTTGAAAAAAATGTGGTCCCCATATATATATATATATATATATATATATATATATATATATATATATATATGCAGTACAACCTGACCTATTGCTGTTTCTATACTGTGATGTGCTGATTAAATGAAATGAAATAGTTCATCAATCTTAATAGTAATATAGAATATAATAGAGAAAGGGAATGCATACACGAGGCACCAACCTGTGTAAATGCTGTTCTGTAGGCCCATGCACTGGAGGTAGTTGTGACATCGCTCTTTGTGCTCCTCCAGAGAGCTGCGCTGCTTGTAACTCCGCCCACAGTAAGCACACTTGTGGGGTTTTCCAACTAAAATAAAACAACAACAAACAAAACATTTGATCAACCACAGCAATAAAAACAAACGGATTCTGGCTTGTCTTTCTAATTTTCATGATACAGTAGAAAGTGATCGAGTCTAAAAGTCTAACAATTCATTATAGACATTTAATTTTTCATGGATGCTATAGCTGCTGTCTTTTTCAAGTAAATTGAGCAGTCTAAATTTAGCATGTTTCATTTATTTTTATTAACTGCAGGTAGACCAATAAACATGTTTTATTTTATTTTATTACATCTTTACTATACTATGGACTTTTATGTTAAGCATAAACCACAAAGTCAAATGTGTAGTGACTGACTGAATAAGTGCAGAAAATGCCCAAACACACATATATATATATATATATATATATATATATATATATATATATATATATATATATATATATATATATATATATATATATATATATACTGTATATTGAAAGCATATATTAAGGATATTTGATATTTGATTTGGCTTGATATCAGACAGCAAGTACTCAACTCTTGAATAGTCACCGATACCAAGTATCAATACCACAAGTACTTTGTATACATTTAAATCCCCCCAAAAAAACAATGACATATAATTTAAAAACTAGACCTGTATATCACAATAAAGCATTTTCCCTTAAAATTGCAAGATATAAATGGTCATTTTCAATTGTCTTTTTCCATTTGTTCATAAAATACATATTTTGTATAGAACGCCCAAATAAATTTAAATAAATAAATTCTTAAATGGCATGAAATTAATGAATATTATTCTGATCACTTTTAATTTTCTAGTTCTTCAAAACTGGCAATTACCGAGGTTTGGAAAAAAAAGTTACTTTAAATTACCATAAAAGTAAATGAGGTGACTCCTCTGAATAACAATATTGGAATTTGGAAGCTATGGTGTAGGTTCTAGAATAAAAAGATAATATTCATTCTCCTTTTGCGTTACTCACCAGAGTGTGTGCGCAGGTGTCCGGTGAGCGCATCCCTCCTGCGGCAGGCGTAGCTGCAAAGGTGACACTTGAAAGGTTTCTCTCCGGAGTGGAGCTTGATGTGCCGCAGCAGGTTGCCCTTCTGGGTGAAAGAAGCACCGCATTGGCTGCACTGGAAGGGACGTTCTCCTGAGAGCAAGAACACAACATGCAAAATACTGTCAAGTGGCTGCCTGAAGCAATGAGCAACAAAAGTTGCAACATATTTTATTTATTTTTTTTACTAGGACTTGAGCACGGGCTAAAAGAGTAAGCGGGAATGTGGGGTCACTTTACAAACATTGGAGGAAGGAGAACAAGTGAGATAATGGAGCGGCTCAGGGGCGGACTGTGTGGGGGTGTTCCACAGTGACGCCCCATCTCCTCATGCTCCCCCCTGCCCCATCAACTCCCCGTGCTCTGATCGAACAAGAGCCTCTCAGACTCAGCCTGGCAGTTCCGTAATGCACCATTGCCTGGGTCAATTTGATCTGAAAATCTCATTTTTTCCTCTTCTTCGTCTCTAAAATAAGAGCAGCACATCACGATGCAAATTCAGCCTCATTTGAATAAAGTGAAGGAAACACTTTGTGTTGAGAGCCAGTCTTCCTGATCAGCGCTCCTGGAATAAACCAATATCCAGCCTCCCCGAGTGTTGTGGCATTCTGTGAGAAGCTTTTAATGTGGCTTTTTTTCAAAGCCTCCACCTCAATAAAATAAGAGTCACCAGTGAAGCAGCAAAAATATCAAAAAGGGGAAATTCATTAAAAATGCATTTCAGGAGCAAAGACTCAACCACAGAATATTTTCTATTCAAATAGGAGGCACTTCATTATATCCTTTATTGTACTTTCATTTACATTAGTCTACTGTTCCTTTATTCCATTTTGGGTGTCATTAGTTTCTACAGCATGACAGTTAAGTGCCTTTTTCAGAAATGTTCCCCACCACTGGGTTGGGTTCATTATGATAGAATATCAATTCACAATTTTTGAAAAACTTTTAATAGCTAGATATATTTGTGACTGCACAGAGATCCCATTTAATTGCCGCATAGGGAGACTTTCTTTTTTTCTTTTTTGCTCAACTGGGGAAAGTTTTTTTTGTTTAGATTATTTTCACTGCTTGATTGCACAACAATGTCATAAATTGCTGTTTATTTGTCACGTGATGTTAGTCGGTTCTTTTTTTTGAGCATGCTAATGGTGATTTCATACATGATAGGACATATCTGCATGCACACAACCCAACTACAATTATTATCAGTATCATTATCGTTTGTACAAATGCACAAAAAGACACAAGCCAAGTTCTAGAGTGACTTTCATGCCAAAAAAGTAAGAAGACGGACGTTTTAATGTCTTCATTTAAGAAGTCTTCTAAACATTAGACCGGGGGTGTCAAATTCTTAATAGCTCAGGAGGAAAATATACTACCAAGTGGGCCGGATTGGTAAAATATGATATATAACATAAAAACAATTGCCATCAATTATACACAGATTTTCGCTATTAGTGGGCCAGCACTCAATTATGGAACTCAACTGTAATCATATTTTTCCAAAAAATAACACAAATGAAAATGGATGTTTTAAATTTACCTGTTTTGCATATATATTGTTCCCAGAATGCATTGTGTGGCGCAGTTAATGAAGTTACAGGTCGTTACAATTTTAAAACAAACCGTAACTTTTGGTTATGTGTAAAATAATGACATCCAGGACGAAGTTGCATTGCTCAGCTGAGGACTGCTTTTGAAATTACGACTTTATATGTTTTGATTGCGGCTGGCTGATTAATTGGTCCGACTTTACATTTATTATTTTTAGTTTACAAAATCAACTCATGGGCCGGATTAACCCCCCCCCCCTTGCGGGCCTGATCTAGAACGCGGGCCGTATGTTTCACACCCCTGCATTAGACGATGCCACTTTCCATCCTCTCATACACAGCAAAATCACCACATTAAAACCAAGAATGTTAAATCTAACACTAGAAAAGTGTTTATATGCGTCCACACCAATGAGTGTTTTTTTTTTTTCACACAGTGTTACTCCAACACTGTATAGTGTTAAAAATCTACACTGGTAAACAATGAGTTGTGTTGAAAGCACTCTATACTAGTGTTAGTTTTAAACATTTAATTCTGCCAAACTACGCTTAACTCTGGTGTTTAACCCTGGAGAACCCAAGAAAATCGTTCTTTCTTTGGAAAATTATGAATTATACATTAAATGACTGCTGTAAATTCACTGAGCACCAAAATATATGTTTTTTCAATTTTAACCCTTTATTCCCTAATTTAGGATTAGGGCGAAATTTGACCCTTTTGGGATTTAGGGGTATCATTTCGAAAAATCTGAATAACAAAAACTGTCAGTAAACTATTTAGAATCTAAGAAAATAATCAATCAAACACACAGCTACATTGAACAATATAATTGTTTTGTTTTATTTGTTGCATTTTAGAACTGGATTTTGAATGTACAAACACACTTTGGCCAATGGAAACAAGAACACAGGGACAAAATCACTGCTGGAAAAAAAGGGTCTTTGTTATTTGAGTAGCAGAATTTATAGGGGCCAAATTTGACCCCGTGGGTTCTCCACTTATGAGTGTATTGCACTAGAGTCAGTGTCAAAAATTTTACTCAAACTACACTATACTCCCGTAAATGGTACCTAACTAATTAATGTTACAAGGATTTTCATTTTGTCAATTGATGACAGGGTATCAGGAGCAACTGGTGGTCCAGTAACTTTTTCAAGGATGCTTTAACATTGTCACATTGGCCTGGGATGCAATCCATGCTCTCAGGCTCGGGAGACAACTACTCTACCACTGAGCCATGCCGCCCCAACAAAAACAACTGGATGTACCGCTACCGAAATGTCGACAGCGCAAGCAGCAAGTTTCTCCTTCACCGGAAATGAGGGCGTGGTCAATTTAACACTCAAGGTAGTGCTATTCAGGTTACACCCAACACTCAAGCACATTTACTCTGACAGTGTTAAAATAACACTGCTTACTGCATCAATTTGACACTGACCGATTTGCTGTGTACTAACATTGAACATGGGTACATATGGAGGTCGTGATGTATTGCGGGTGGCTTACCAGTGTGGCTTCGCTTGTGAACCATCAACACATTGGGGCCAATACAAACTATCCCGCAGATATCGCACTTGAGCTTCCCGTTGGACAGCCGGATGCCGCCAGCCGAGGAGAAGACCTTGGCTTCGGGACTCGGCTGTGAGCCGTTCACCTTGGCCCCCGAGGCATCGATCACGCGCAAGTCTTCCGCGCACTCCTCCTCCTCCTCCGTGCCATTCATGTCACAGGACAGCCCATTCTCCTCATCACTGCGAGCCTCAACTTTAATGTTACAGGCTGGAAAAGAGGGCAGGGGGAGGGGAAGGGCCACGGTTTAGAAGAAGAGCAAGATTCTGTCATGATGTATAGAACGAGAGATGGGCAGTCTAGTAGTGTGAAGTGAAATTGGTTTTGTGTTACATATGAAAAGATAAAGCTACCGTTTGTCACCTTTACCTGGTCTGGGAACGTTCAACTTGTTCTCTCTGTTATGAGATCAGAATTCATAATCAGTGTGAATAGACGGAACTGTAAGTTGCGGAACACTGCATTTACTTTCCATTGTAAAAGGGACCCCATTCCATTTTCTTTCTGCATTGACCCATATGGAATTCAGATAATCCCAGATTCCAATAAGCCCCCATGAGCGATCTGTGGTTAAAAGCTAATATGAATCAAATGTCTGCCCATGTGATTACATTAGGAGCAAATATTTTTTGGAATAGTCCTGTCATTGCAAGCCTGCCATCATCTAAATACATTGATTCGGGAAGTACACAAACACCAAAACAATAGCAAATCAGAACTATGGCAAAATTTGGAGGTGTATGATGTGGACCGCCTGCCGAGGCTGTCTCCATGGCAACAAGACGATATGTTTTGGCGTGGCGGCTGGGATATCCTATTATCACCGCCTCTCGTGTGACGTCCCTGGTGCGCTGCGGATGAGCTCACCTTGTAAAGGCTGTATGGCTGCTGGACAGGGTATTTGGGTTGTCACAACCCCCCCGCCATAATTTTGTACTTTGTACTGCAAGTCTGTAACTTTGTCTGTAACTTTGTGTACTTTTGCTGCTGCCTGTCTTGGCCAGGTCTCTCTTGAAAAATAGTTTTTTTAATATCAACAGGACCAACCTGGTTAAATAAAGGTTAAATTATTTTATTTTTTTCCAGGTTCATATTGTGCCCCCTTAATCCTTTAAGGCCTGAAGCACCTGGCAAAACATGCCTCTAAAACCAATGGGTGACTTTGGAAACACTCAGAAAACCTGAAGTTTTCCTGGAAATTCAACAATATTGTTAATGCCTGAAGCAGATAGAAACATAATTCCAAAAATAAGCACCTCTGGCTTTCTCACAAACCTAAGTTTATTATTATAAACCTTCAATATTTTTTTTAAAATCAATAACATTTATACAAAGAAATTCAATAAAACAAACAAAATAATGTGTGAATAATACAGACTTTTCACTCATATTTTTTGTTTGAATTATTGTATATTATTTATTGTTATTTTATTTCCTTGTGTGACGTTTAATGATTAAAAAAATATATAATAATGTGTGAACCCCATACATAAATAGCCATTTTCATCTCACGTGAGACCACTGACGTTTTTGGCCCAGCCCGAGTGTGTTGGCTCGGGTCACCGTAGATATTGGTTCTTCAGTAAAAACGTAACAAGAGTGTAGCATCTGCGGGTATATCTACCTTCAACACTGGGGCGCCATTGTATTAACCTCGGGGAATTCGTCCTCTATTCCATTTCAAAGCCGCCGAAATCTTAGACATTGTCATTGTCTACAAAGATATGTCTTAACAATTTATTATTGTCAACTGGTTCCACTAGTTCAAAGCCCTCAGCGCGTCGTCTATCACTGCAGTCATTTATTTCATAACTCCCGCGAATTTGCGTCAGCCATGAAAGCCCAAATAAAATTCCAGGAAATACTGCGATGCCCAGGTCACCCTCACGTGTATATTCTGATGCATTTCATCCGCTAAGTGACTGAGAATTGGCCAAAACAAAACAAAATGATGTATCCGCTTTCTCGCCTTTAAAGGTAGAAAAGCGCAACAGCGCTCCCGGCTCTAGTGGTAGAAACGCGGTAACGCGCTCCCTGCCAAAATGGGTATAAGGAGCAGAACTAGAGCCTTGTTATTATTATTATTTTCTTCTTCTTTTTTACACATCTAAGAATCTCAAAGGCGACCTGCCAGGCTTCCCATTCCGTCTCCTACTGTTGGTCATTGTTGTTTTTATGTTTCTTAGACAGGAGGACTTGCAATTTTAGGGGTCAATAAATGATTCTGAATCTGAATCTGAATGTCAAGATGTGATGCCCTTGAGCAAGGAGCTATTCTCACCCCAAGTGCCTTGGCCATTAAACGGGAAACTAAAAACCAGTGTGCAACCGAAGTTGTCGTGACTACGGTTCTCTACGTACTTCCGTACTTCTGACTATGCTTCTTTCTTTCATCTGCTTTAGAAGAAGAAGAAGAAGACAAAAAGTGGCGGTTTTTCATATGAAGACCGCAGAGTGCGGCCTTTCTAAGAGCATACTCGAGAATGTTCCTCTTTAAAATGTGATTCTCTTTGTAAATTGGAATAGCTGTGTTAAGTTAAAATACCTTCTTGGAAAGCTTTGTAAGAAAAAGCGTATTGTGCTACTTACAGTGAAAACTTCTTAAATGATAAAAATATACACATTTAAATATTTACCTCACTTGACACTCATCATTTCGGCAATTGAACGTTCCATGTGAAACATTCAGTACTGCAATAGTGAAGCAAAGGTGGGAAAGATACATGCTGTGTTTCTGAGGATGTCAAGTAGATGAGATCATCGCACACCATCATACTTTGGTGAAACAAATGACAGCGAGATAAACAGGAAACAGAGACACAGGAAGTCGTGTGAAATGAAGGACTACAGCGGTGACAGCGTATGATAAACATACACGCTAGTTTTCATCTTCGTTTCAATCAGGCAGAATTTGCAATTTCGTACATTTGTGCCCGCAGGACGACATCCTTTATTTAATCTGTGTTCCCAGAAAAGAGAAGTCCCCGTCGCATGTATGAGCAACCTTCTCCTCCTTTCCCACCAAAAAAAAAAAAACTGAAGAGAATTGACAGACTGATCATGCAAGCTGCGGTTTGCGTGTCGTGTTCACAGCCTGATTTCCCCACGCTTTGTGCTTTAACAAGCGAAGAGGAAGAAGTAGACATCGTGAAACAGTTTGGAATCCATGGAAAAAGGGGAAGCTTCAGAAAGAGGGCCTGTCTAACTGAAATAGCAAGAATTATGGAGAAGTGACAGAAAGGGAAGCTTGGGAAAGGAATTGTAAAACAACATGCAACTGAAACAGGTTGACTTTTCTTTTTCTTTTTCTTTTCACGCTACTGTTTGCTTGGCCCTCACGTATTGTTATTTCAACTCCTTCAACTTTTGTATGTCTGCAGGAAGTTGCTCTCAAATTTGGTAGTCTTCTGATGAGTAGAAAAGACAAAAGCAAAGGGGACAACTTATGATGTCATTTTTTTGTTTGGAGGGATTCAAACCTAACAAAATCAGGAGTCACATTAATGTAATGATGTGTTTTATTTTATATATATATATGAAACATTTTGACTGGGATATTTCACTTTCACTTTCTCAATCCATTCAAGTAGCAAGCCTAATAATGTAAATAAATCTGTTCACAATTCCAGCTGATTAATAACAAACTCCAATAATATTATTTATCTGCGTTGCTACGGTAACAATTGCTTATACAGTGATTAAAACTAGGGCTGGGTATTCGTTCTAATTTCCTCAATCGATTCGATTTTGATTCACAAGAGTTCAGTACGATTCAATTCAGATTTTTTTTTTCCAATTCAATTTCCATCCATCTATCCATTTTCTTAACCGCTTGTCCTCACAAGGGTCGCAGGGGTTGCTGGAGCCTATCCCAGCTGGCTTCGGGCAGAAGGCGGGGTAGCCAATTGCAGGGCACACAAAGACGAACAATCACACCTATGGACAATTTGGAGTGTCCAATCAACCCGCCATGCATGTCTTTGGAATGTGGGAGGAAACCGGAGCACCCGGAAAAAACCCACGCAAGCACGGAGAGAACACGCAAACGCCACTCAGGAAGGCCGAAGCCCGGACTCGATCTCACGTCCTCTGCACTGGGAGGCGCATGTGCTAACCAATCAGCCACCGTGCCGCGCCAATTCAATTTGATTCACTTTAATTCAATCCGACATTGATTAATTATGGAACATCAATTCTTCTTAAAGGTCAAGGACATAATAAAAAAAAGGCAGTAATTGGTTAAATGGCTTAGTTTATTAATGAAATTAACAGGGGTTATAATCACTTAAATGTTATACAAACATTGACATCAGCAAGGATGAGATGAAAATATTTTCATAATTCTAATTCAATAATTAGAAATATAAATTTAAAGACATTCTTAAGTGTAATAAGTCAGGTCTATCATAAATTAAAGAAAATACTTAAATACAGTAAATTTCATGAAAAAAGTAAGATACAAAAATATGGCCTTTAAAATTCTATTTTCTTATGATTTTTATGGGGAAAAGGAGATATTAAAATAATTAATTTATGCTTTTATGAATCAATATCAGGATCAAAAATGAAAATCAATTTGATATCAATTATTATTATTATTATTTTTTTAAACCCAGCCCTAATTAAAGCTATGGTGGAATTTTGTTTGCTAATAAGCTCAAAGTGTCCTTTAATACCTCCAATTCTTTTTGTTTGTCTTTAAATCATCGAAATCGCTATTTTTTGAAAAAGATAACAATTAAAATTCTTGTCAAAAACCTCAAATTCTTCCAATTCTCCTTTAATACGTTTGTGTTGTAGTCGTTGCGTGCGAGCGGCCAATTGAGCTCACTTCGAACGTCGGACTGCGCCCAACTGCTCATGGACATGAGGAAGTTGCAAACCAACCGGGAATAGGAAGAAGACTTTTTGACTTTATATCATGTTTGTCTCAGTCACATATCCTGATTTGCTTGTTTTGGGAAGCTGGTGTCACAAAGCCACGGTAGACAAACAAAAGCACATCGCAATAAAAACGCAGGCGTGTCGATGTGGATAAACACTATCCTTGATTTGCAAACAAAGGAGAAGCAGGTCCGGTGGCAGAAGTAATTGGCACATTTTGGTGTTGATAGATAGCAGATATGGGAAGTTAGATAGCAAGTGTTCTTGTCTGCTGTGTGGAAACACACACTGAGCCTGCCGGGGGTTCCTGTTACAAGGCTGTGTGCAAGGTAGTGGAATCGTGTGCTCAACTACAGCAACTGGCACGTCCAAAACACAAACAGCACACTTTTACCTTTAAACTTTAGTTTTTACATTAAAATATGTGAACAATATCTGACTGTGTACGTTGCCTATCAGGTCGCTTCTTTTCAACTTTGGACACAAATTCCTTCAGTGCTGATCAAATGGGATCCAATATGTTCATTAGCCCTAAATTAGATAAGCACTTTTTTTTTTTAAATAAACACCTGATTAATGCTGAAAATGCCAATAAAAACCAAGTACTGGTATTATTTAAGATTGAGAAAAACTAACAGACACAAATATGCTTACACTGCTTTATACTGACATCCAACTACAACACGTTCACATTCGTTTTGTGTTTTATTTTGCTCAATGTCAACCAGCCGCTCTAGATTAATTATGATATAAATGTTGCGCGTGTGCAGGTGCGCAATGACCCTCTCAAGCAAGTTGGCCTTGGCTCCTGAACTCTTTATCTCCCGGAGTGTTGAAACCGCCTGACGGCAACTTGATTCTGAGGAAACTCTTACACATCCTATTTCAGTTTCCTCTCGCTTTTCATTTCTCATTGCGCGCTGCTAATCTTTGCCGTTATCTGGATGAGTGGAAAAACACAGATCGGAGAGAGAAGTCTGTCTTGCGTCATGATGAATGTAAACTGAATGTAATTTTTGATTGAACGTCTATCCATGTTCTACTGCTTATCCGGTCACGGTTGAGCGGGAGCCGATCCCAGTCTGTGTCATTACAGGTCAATTTACACTCACACGTTGGCAGAATATGTGATGATGATGACTGCATCGATTCAATGAAGTCGATAATATGCCTTGTTCAAAGCCCCACAAAAATTCCACATTTTAAACATTTGCTCTACATTGCTACTGCGGCCATTTTAGGTAAATATACAGCACAGATGGGAACTCCCGAGCATCCTTAGCTTCACCGTGATATTCCCTGGCTTGATGTTGACACATTCAAATCAAGGCCACATTAGCTATTCCTTAAGATTTTGCTTGTTAATTACATGCCATGGATCAGAAGTAGTTTTTTTTTTTTTTTGCCAATGACCTAAATGCATCCATTCCACTCTTTTTAGGCACTGTAATTGATCCAGGGGTTTAGAAGCTGCAAATATTTCTCACTTGATGTGCAGAGGGTTATGTTGGGGAAGAAAAATATATGTAACTCTTTTGAGGCTGACATGAGTTTAATTTAATTGCTGCTTTGGGATTGATTACATTACTGTTTAATCCTTTATAAGGCACACAGTGAAATATCTGGAAATTTAAATAAAATAATTGGAACACACACACACACACATATATACATATATATATATATATATATATATATATATATATATATATATATATATATATTAGGGATTATGGATTGGGTTAATATCGAGTTAATTAAAATTTTCCTTTATTTTTTTTAAACGCTTGATTAGCGTCCGCCCCTTGCACTGTACGGTCTCAATGTCCAACATTAAATGCCATCTGCTGGTAGAAAAATGACCTCAACACATATCAATGTCTCACACGCTTTTTTTTTTTCCCAGTGCAGAACAACTTTTTAATTTTAACTTAAAGAAAACTTTTATCAATGAACTAAAAGATACGACCATATTTGTAATATGTTAACATGTTTTTTCATTTTTATGTTACCAAGAGTATAAAAAACTGGGTGGGTGGGAGGATTGTAGTTTTTATTTTATTGTACATTAAAACCAGATATATAATGTGTGATTTATTTGCAAATAATCATGAGTTAATCATTGAAGTCATGTGATTAATTACAATTAAAAAAATTAATTGACTGACACCCATTATATATCTATATATATATATATATTTGCAAATAATCATGAGTTAATTATTGAAGTCATGTGATTAATTACCATTAAAAAAATTAATTGACTGACACCCATAATATATATATATATATATATATATATATATATATATATATATATATATATATGATTCTTAATGCCACTAATACTTTGACACATGAAATTTCCTTCAGAAAACAATGAACAATGACAGACAATTTTAAAGAAAGCCCTATATCTCCCAATATAGCATTTTTCCTTAAATTAGCTTGAAATAAATGGGAAACGTATGAATAATAAATATTTTTTTATGTGGTCATAAAATATATACTTTGTATGGAACACCCAACAAAATCAATGTAATTAAATAAGTAAAAAATCTTGATGGGCATCCTTCAGGCATGTGTGTTCATAAAACGGCCACAAGAGAGCGACTGATGCTGGAATCTGTACCGATACATTGAAATAAACGCCACAAAAGAAGGCCAGAGTTGAGAACCCGTAACCTCAGAACTGTGAGACAGAAATGCTGCCCAAGTAACCTCAGTTAAGAAAATTGGACAAAACCCACGCAAGCACGATAAGATCACGCAAACTGATTTGTGTAAGACGTAGCTTGGTTATACCTTTATCCCCTCTGTTGTGCTGTTGGTGGGTGGAGCTTGCTGACAGGTCCTCTGGGACAGCCATGGGCTCCTCGGCCGCTTCGTTGGCAGGGGGGCTGTCTCGGCCTGGCGTGACAACATCAGAAAGAGCCCGTCACTCACCAACGCCTCGCTCCGACTCAAATGACCTTGTGGTGCTTTGAAAGCCGCTCGTTGTACGTTACTGCTCAATCACGTAGCAGTCTCTTACCTGGCATTGGGGCCATTTCCTGGTCCTCCTCTGTCTCCATGCGGTGCAAGTACTCTAATGGGGGGGGGGGACAGATTGAGATGTAAGAGTATGTACATTTAATCAAGAGTAGGCAGAGGAAACATTACACAAAGCCGGAGCGGGGTAAAGGGTGCACTCTCGCTATGTCACCTCGCTGAGATCACTGTCGCCCACATTACTTTGCAAAGAATTACAGACAATTTCATTACAAGTCTGACAGAGTCTGAGATCAGAGAGCGGCCCGGCTTGAGCTGATGGGCCCGCCGATATCACGCGGGCGTGCCGGGAACAGCCTTTCACACCACATTTGTTATTTATTGTTAATTTCCTGCCACGTAATCATCTAAAAAATGCAAAGTGACCGCGGCAAAATTAAGCAGAAAATTAACTGGCCCCAGGTCACTGAGGATGCGGGTGCTTGCCGTGCTCAGCTGATCAACGCTCATGTTCTCTCTAATTTACTAAACACGCATGGCTGAGTCCGCAGGGCTCGGCGCAGACGCGGTCGCATTCACGACCCAAAAGAGGAGCAATAAGACGAGGCGAGGCAAGGGTGTCAGTCAGATTGACATCGCGGCAGTGGAATAGATTGCAATCGAGGGGAAGAAGTCAAGAGAGCAAATGCAACAGGAGGGTGGAAAGAAAAGTTTTCTTTAGGGATGGACTGTCAGAAAGACTGGGGGGGGGAACGAAAGTTTTGTTCCGTCTCGTTCGTTTCCTGTGTGTCTCCTTATGAGGCATTTCAACATACGTTACTGAGAAGAAGTAAGTACTCTTGTTGTGAGTAATCCATCCATCATCTACCGCTTATCCAGGGTTGGGTTGTGGGGCAGCAGCTTTAGCAGGGAAGCCCAGATTTCCCTCTCCCCAGCCACTTCAACCAGCTCCTCCGATGGCATTCCCAGGCCAGCCGAGAGACATAGTGTCTCCAACGTGCCCTGGGTCGTCCCCGGGGCCTCCCGGTGGTGGGACATGCCCGGAACACCTCTCCAGGAAGGCATCCATCCGAGCCAGATGCCCGAGCCACCTCAACTGGTTCTTCTCAACGCGGCGGAGTAATGAATAATATCACATATATGCTGTGGTTCATATATGTTTGTAGCTCACATAACATCAGCGTGTTTAATTGGCTTGTTTACGTTTGCCTTGCACTGAATTGCCTGTTAAAGTCATCAAACTGTGATGCTAAAAATAGAACGGTGCCGTGACGACCCTCGCAGACGCTAATTAGAGCTCACTACATTATATTTGTAATGTGGCTTTTTCATTTCGCTTTGGGTTTTATCTATACTAATTCCTATACAGAGCAAATTAAAAGCATGGATTTCAAAATAAGATATTATTCAACATCACACACTAAACAGCTTGAGGAATTCTTAACATGGGAGATATTAATAAATTACTTGACGCCCTATTGCAGGGGTGGTCAAGTTCGGTCCTCAAGAGGACCGTTAGTGGATGTTTCTCTCCACTAACACACCTGACTCATAATCAGGATCGTCACCAGGCTTCTGCAAAGCTTGCTGATGAGCTGATCATTAGATTCAGCTGCGCTGAAGGTGGGAGACACGGAAAATAGGCTGGATAGTGGCTCTCGAGGACCGAACTTGGCTAACCTCCACCCCGCCATATTGTATTGAATTGAATTCTTGGCACTTCACTGTATTCCTTAAAAATAAATTGTACAACCACATATTTTGACTGGGACTTTTTTCTGGCCACTGGATTATTTGTTTAATCTTTTTAAAAAATAATAAAATAAATTGTGCTCCAGCAAAAGAACTTTTATGAGAAAATTGAAAAAAATTAATTGCCATTAATTTTCTTAAATTTTAAGAAAATTTGCTGTAGTTGGGATATATATGTACTAATAATAATAAAAAAAAGGTCTGTCATTGTTTTTTTGGGAAATTCTATTCAAATATCATAAGTACTAATGGTATCGGCACTTGATATCGGTATCGGTGAGTGCTGAAGATTTGAGCATCACTGAGAGTCTAAAAAAGCGGTATCGAACATCCCTAGCTTTCTTTATTGGCAGTGAGTCCAAGGGTGCTCCTTCGGCCAGGGCTGAATATCTGAGGAGTCACTAGCGCTCGTGGCCCCATTAATAATGGATGGCCCTCAAGCCTGAAGCAGATGGGCCCGGCAGCCTCGGCCCGAGCTCCGCCACTTCAAGAAGCCCTCGCTGGGGCCGCTGCCCGGTCCAAGCAGCCACACAGGGAGAAGTGAAGCTCCTGAAAATAGCGAAACAAACCCAAGGGAGAAGGGGAAGCTACAGTGGTGCCTTCCTGTTTCACTAACAGATGGCTCCACACATTTGGAACAAATAGTGGGAAGCAACCGGGCCTCGTGTGTCGCAACACCGCACAGCGTTTTGCGGAGTCAAGTCAGGAGCTTGTGCAGACACCCAAGTGTTAAGAGGAGGAAGGGGGGCAAAGGTCACTGGTGCAGATGATTTCCTGGGTGTTGCGTGCGCCGCCGTCCTGGGCAGATGGTGCGAGGGGATTCACGGTTGGTGCGTTGGTGGGACCACGTTCAGCCAAAACCTACTTGCAAAGACGTCCGGAAAGTATGGCGCGCGCTCGGTAGTCAGGAAGTCTGCGCGTGTGCGTGTGTGTGGGTGCGCGTGTGCTGGAAAAGTTTTGGTCTGAGTGTCAGTGAGGAGAGGCAGGAAGAGGCTTGTGGGTTGACACGGGGTTACGTGCGTCTATACATTAGTGTTTATGTGCTGGCGGAAAGGGTGCAGGGGGGGAGGGGCGTGGGAGGTGTTCATCCTCTCATAGAGAGGTGCAAAACAGCTACACCAGCAAGAAGGGTGGAGATGAGAAAGAGCAAAACCGTTAACAGATACCGAGGACCACACCAGTGAGTTCTGGATACCCGAAAAGACGCTCACAAACAGTCGTGTGTGCGTGTGTATATTTGCACGTGTGTGTTTCTATGATAGCAAATAAACTGCAAGGATTGTAATGCTGTACTCACAACATTAAAGGCACACCTGCACATGTTTTTTAAAAGTCAATAATTTCGAGAGATAGTCAAGTCCAACTTCTATTGATATTGTCAGCAAAGTTATTAATTTAAAAATGTTTAGCAATGCATCATATTGAGATGTATAAAATAAGGTAACCAGAATTACCACACTTCTTTCTGCAGTAATAAACATACACATACTGTCTGTTTATTATGTATGAATGTGCCTCTCTCAAATAATATTTAAAAGTAAATATTATTTTCAAAGTCAAAATATTTGGTACAGTTCTCATATTGGATCTTAATGGATTGTGCACATTTATCAAATGATGCGCCGGATGGCCGTGTTATCATCACTGGCAGAAATTATGAATGAAATGAAATAATAAATGGAAAAGTACACACACGCACATGTGCACACATTTACAATACTGTCAACACAGTATATTGAATGTTATTTAACTTATATTTGTATTTAATTTAATTTAATAAAATTATGAGGCATAAATAGTATTAATCAACCAATTTGTCTGAAAAATATGTAAAATTAATTAAAGGTTCATATATATATATATATATACACACACATATATATATATATATATATATATATATATGTCATCAACCAATTCCCAATTTTATAAATATAGTAAATGTAAATATACTGACATACATCAAAGGTTTAATGGAACTTTTGTATAAAGTATATCATCAGTTGAGATCAAATCTACTAGTCATTTGTGTGTTAGTTTTTCAGTGAGATTTGCCAAAAGGCCGATTTAAAGTGACTTTGGAAATGTTAAATACAATTTTAAATTATCCTATAGATTTTTTTTTAAATAAAAGTAATTAAGGTGCTCTCAAAGTTGGAAGGCTAAGTTTTATGTTGTAACCTCTCTTTTCGCGTGTGTTCAAAAGGAGCATCACATCAGAAGTTTACGAAATGTATGGATGATATCAGCCGGTAGAGAAGGTTAGCAGATGTGTTCTTGAGGGGCCAAGCGAGGGGGCGACAAGTTGCCTTCATTTGCATGTGACACACTTGACTAGTCTGCTATTCAGACGGTACAATCATTTTAATAACTGCCTGTCTTGCACTGGCTGCTCCTCTCCTACTTCTCCTTCTTCGGACAGCACACACCAGGCGCACATTTGCAGCACTTCTGCTTCTTTCTATCAAAAAAGTCATTTGCGCAGGTGTGCTTCCGAGTTTTAAATAGACGGAAAACTGAAAAAAAAAATTGGGAAGTGTTGCTTTTGTGTCGGATATTTGCTTGAGTAAATTTGTAGTATTATAAACTTCATTTTATTATTGTTTGCTTTTTTTTTTAAATATGTATTAAAATTCAACAAAATGTGTTATATTTTCTCAAATTGATCCATAAAGTCATCATTGGTAAAATTACCACGTATTTATGTACTGTACTCATACTTAATTCTATTTTAAAAGTTAAAAAGCAGAACACATGAACAGTCCTGGGTGTTTTGAGATGGTCTTTTCCTTTTCTTTTTTTCTTTTTGAATAAAAGCAATATCAAAAAACTTTTACTTTTCTGTAAATAGTTCATGTGTGCACTGTTTTTCTTCCTGTTTAACAATTTAAACAGCTTCATAAGAATGTGAAACAAGCTTAGACGTGCAGGAAATGATCACGTATTTATCCAAGGATCATCTTTAAGAGTCATGGTAAGGTTCCCGTTTAAGCCGTACTAATCTATTTTCAACTTCACACCTTATTTATGTTTAAAAAAAAAAAACTTCCTTAAAAAAAATTCATTCGTAAATTAATTTTAAAGGCTTCAATTGTGCGCTCGACATCCCTTGCAACAGGTGATTACAACAGAAATTGAAAAAACAGATGATGTCTGAATAAGCAATCAAATGTGGGGGAAAATAACAACAAAACATTTCTTAATTAAACATTTTAAAAAAAATATGGATCCGTATTTTTTCCCAAAAAGAAAAAATCCTCATGGAAAATATGAAATACTCCAAACATTCCTCTAATTTATGTGAGACTTGTGTAAGAAATGAGTCGGGGAAAAAAAGTGTCATTTGCAGTGTTTAGTGGAGTGCAGCGTGTTGGGTACGACAGAGAAAAGCGCGCTTGTGAGCCGGGATGAGATGATGCACCTGCAGCCAAACTCTGCAGCAGTTTTTTCCAGCAGGTGCATACCCCCTAAACCAAAAATAAACCCTCCGCAGCATCTCACCGTGCCCGTGCCGAGCTCTTGCCTCATCCTACAACTTGTCACTGAGCGAAAAGTTAGTGTAAGCCACTTTACCTGCTATTCCTTGAGTTTGCAGTATGAAGTTCTTCCAACTGTCCCCGGCTCCATGTGCAGAAGGTCGCAGCGCGGCGGCCCCATGGAGCTGCGCCCTCAGTCCCTCCCCTCTCCACTGCACTTCCTCGTTCCAACCCAACATGACTACACTGTCCTCCACTGAGGCATTTTGCTTGCTTTTATCCGCAGGCCCGGCGTGTGGCGGGGCGTCTTGGCACTTGCTTTGTGCCGTGCCAATAAAAAGCTGACACCCAGTAGACCATTACTGGCAGCCATGCATGAGATGGGATGAGGCGCGCGCAAGAAGAGTGGACCATTCATTGTTTATTTATTTCATTCTCACCGAGGATGCTGATGGAGGAGGGAGGTGGGGGTGTTGGGTGGGGGTGGGGGGGGGGGACCCTTTCACTTGCATATTGGACAGCTCCCCTCCTGTCACCTATGCTGGCACGCTGAGACAGCCCATGAAATTAACACAGTTTTCTTGACATTTAATGACTTCGAGTGTTTCTTTTCTCTAGCAGGTCAACGTTACTACAGAACCTTTTGACATCATCAGGCGGCCATATTGGTATACTTTGTGTATCCAAGGCTGTTTAAGCATTTATTCAATATCCTAGATATAAAATTTAAGGTCTGTTTACTGTCCTAATATGGTCTTTGTTCTTAACTCATTCGCTGCCATTGACGGCTATAGATGTCAAAAATTTATTTGAACTATTTCTATTAGTTTAGCATTTTTTCCACTTTTGTTAACAAGAGTATGAAAACCTAGAATTTTTTTAATTGTACATTTAGAACAGATATAAAATTTGTGATTAATCGTGAGTTAACTAGTGAAGTCACGTGATTAATTACAATGAAAAAATTTTTAAAATTTAATTTAAAATTTAACATGCCCCTCATTTTTAATCCTTTCTTTTCTTTTTTTAAATCACGTCAGGCAATTAATTTTTTTAATTGTAATTAATCACATGACCTCAATAGTAAAAACATGTTAAAATGAATTTTTGTTTTTGTTGTCTACAGCCGTCAATGGCAGTGAATGAGTTTTAATAGAAAGACAATTCAGCAGAATGGCAGATACTTATCACATTATAGAGCCCATTATAGCATGTTTCCTTTAATTAAATTAAATTGAATGGCAATTTTATTGGCCCAATACATATACTTAGTATTGCTACTCCCCTATCTACTTATTAGTAACTCAATGACATTTCTGCATACTAACTACTGGTCACTTGTTCAGTCTTTGCCCCAACTAAATAATCAATGCATCACCCTGATAGAACTGCTGTGACTGATACTACTAGATGACAGTTGCTTGTTAGTAAATCTATGGCATTTTGTTTTGTTTTTAAATTTTTCCTTTCGGACAATCATTGTGACAAATTTCAACATACAGTTTACAGCCGAAAAGAAAAAAAGGGCTGACGGGATGAAGTCGAAGCTGAAGTTTATTAATTCCTGTCCCCAGAATTCAAACTAGTTTTTTCAAACTAGTAGGAAAACTACAAGTTAAAGATACATTGTGGAGTTTTAAAAAGGTAATAGTAAAGGTTTTTTTTTTACATCATGCATACTCCAACAATGCCCAAATGAGTACAAAGAGCCCTGACTTTTTGACACCGCACCTATCAGCTTTTCTATGTTTTTAATATTTCCCACAAGCGACGCAGGCGTTTCAAACGATTAGCTAATCAGCAAACTCTGCATGAAGTCTGATAACGATCCTCAGCTGTGTTGGCTGGGGAGAGATGGGGGGAAAACAGGCTGTACGGGGGGGGGGTACTCAAGGACCGGGTCTGAGAACCAGTGTCGTCAAATGCATTTTTAAAGGTGTTAATTGTATATGAAAACTAATGACAATATCACATTCATGATAGATAAAATGTTAACTGTTTACTGATGAAAATTGGAAAATTAGAACAGTATCCCTTTCACTTATATAATTTCACAATAGAAATGTAGTTGTCTTAGTATGACAAAGTTGTCCTACTTGTGTGTACAGTTGTTATGCAGTAATGGAAGAGAGTAGTGGGAAAAATATTACTAGTAAAAAGTAGTTAGTATGAATGTACTGAACTGTCTAACTAGTGAGGACCGTCATGATCGGTGTTTTGTTTGATTCGGTTTTGGTTGCATTTGAGTTGTTTTCCTTTTGTCAATGTCTCGTCAAGTTTGATCATGTCCACCTGTGCTTGTCAACGCGTTCCCTTGAGCTATCCAATCAGTTCCCTCAGCCACGTGTCTGTGTCTCGTCTCGTCAGTTTGTGTCTATTTCGTACCCCGCTTTCTTTCAGTACTGGTTTGTTGGTCGTTCATGTCACACGTTCCTGTCGCGTCGAGTTGGATTTTCAGTTTTGAATAAAAGTTCAAAAATACAAAATACAGAGTTAGCAGTAATTAATGTTACTCGTATCAGACATATAACATATCAGACAAGCCATATCATACAATAAATTGACTTCTTATTAGCTAGTACACAAATTGTAGGGTTATTGGAGTGTCTGCACACCTACCAAGTGCGAAATTAAGCAATCAAGAAAATTATTCCTATGCTACCTTTTTCTTTTTGAAAATGTGTCAAATTGAATTTTTGTCCAATTGAGAAGTGACAGTCTAGCTAATTTACACAATCCAACCAACACCAAGTTTCTCCACCCATGACCTGGCAGCTAGGCTGGGAGAATATCTGCTGTGTTCAAATCCCAAAAAAAAGGGGGGGGGGGCAGCAGCGCTGCGTTGAGTTTGGTTGGATGCAAAGATTAGCATTCGCCATTCGCTAACAGTGTAAGCGTTTGATAAGCAGGCAAGCACATGATTGGTAAGCTGTCGACCGGGTGTGTACGTTCCACGTATATTTGGTCAGCACAATAATTGCCGTAAGTGTAATTGTGCGGTTTGGTGATGAAATGCTCCCCCCACCTGTAAAAAATGATGCAAAATGGATTCATGGGGGGGAGCTCGAATTACACAGCTAACACGTTATTTTTATTTTATTTTATTTATTTTTATTATTTATTTATGTTTTATAAATGTAGAGTAAATGTTAAATATGTTTGATTTCGACGGATGGATATTTTGCTCTTCATTCTTTTTGCTAAAAGTATTTTATTATAAAAATGTATAGTTTTACTAATACTGAATACGAATCACAAGGTAAATGCTTGACAAATGTCAAATGTCCACATCCCGTAGAGTTGCCTCCACAATCAAAACTTTGTATTATTTTTTTTTAAATCCAATTCTCATTTACACTGCAGGGGTACCTAATTTAGTGGCCAAGAAAAATGTGTTAATATTATGTTGGAAATGATAGCAATATAAATGATTTGAAGATTAATATTGATGCATTTTTAAATAAATAATGACTTCTGGCTTGACCAAATTGAATCAGGCCTTATTCGCAGTTCTTTCATAATAATTTCATATGGATGTCTGGAAGGACATATTATTCATTTGGAATAATATATATAAAGAAAAGAGAAAAAGAATATATGTATATATGAATTCACCTTGCATTATTTTCTCCCTGTGTAAGTGTGTTTTTCCTGATATTCCACTACCTTCGGGCCCCAGCGAGTCTTATCTCAGGAGCGGTCGTCTACTGGATTGCTGAGTCACCTTTCGTGGGAGGCTGCTCTTATCTCCTGAGAAGCACAACATTCAGGCAGTTGCTTGCAAAAGGAGGAACTTTGAGCAGGAGCGCTGCGGCCTGCTGTGTTGTCTTGGCTCAAATGTGGATTGCAGCAACACTCACCGACTTCCTCAATGCTTTGTGTTGGGTCAGATGCTTTTCCCTTTTTCTTAATGTTTGACATGAAGGTATGAAAAAGCAAGTGAGCTTGGTGGTCCTTGTCGCTTGCAGCAGAGGGAATGTTGGGACTAAAACATGACTGGGCATGATTTGAAGCGTCTTGTCGTGGCTCTGTAAGTCAGAGTGGTCGTGACACAGCACTTTACAGACTTTCTCTTAATGTCTAATGTGCTCTTTTTAAATTGCAATTCTGGAACTTGTGTAATGTTACAAGGGTCACGGATGAAACAGAGTGTGAAACTAGAACAGCATTGAAGACAGCAAAGCTTTCCACCCCTGATCATACATCTGCATGTGGAAATTTACCAATAAATACTATTATTTATTATTATTACATACATACTAGGGGTGTCAGGTGATTACAATTTTTAATTGTATTTAATCATATAACCTCAATAGGTAAGTCATGATTAATCGCACATTTTATATATGTTCTAAATGTACAATAAAATGTTTTCCAAGTTTTCCTATACTTTTTAACATAAAAGTGGAAAAAAATTAAACTAATAGAAATATTGCTGCATCTTTAAGTCATTGATACATTAAATTCATAACATTGAGTTAAAATTAAAAAGATATAATGTAGTGTAAAAAAAACTGTGATATTGATTTGTGCTGAGGTCATGTTGCTGCCACTAGATGGCATAATTGCATTTGTAAGAAGTTGGTGATAGCTCGGTATATATATATATATATATATATATATATATATATATATATATTCTCTGTGTCTCTTCCAAGTGTAAAGTTTATATATCGTCGCTGTCCTGTGGAAAACACTTATATTGTATACTTGTATGTCCATTAAAAAAAAAATGTTTTGGGATGTCAGCATTCAGTTTCATCCCGTAAACGTAAAATTGAAAAAAAAATGGAAAAAAATGGGAAAAAACTGTTTTTTTCATCCCGTAAAAATAAAAATGTAAAAAAAATGACAAAAATGGGCAAAAATAGTTTTTTTCATCCTGTAAACGTAAAAAATGACAAAAATGGGCGAAAACTGTTTTTCACAGGACAGCGACGCTATAAGGGGCTGTCAGACCGGGAAAAAAGCAAGTTTGATTTCACAATTACTTACAATAAGACTATGAGGTAGTACCCTGTACCCACTCTTAATGAGAGTCCCAACTCGAGGTTCCATAAAATTATTGAATTTAACAATCTTCATGTTCATGTTTGAGCAGGCACTCATCACAACTTAATGTAAACAGAAACCTCGAGGTTGATCCACAACCTGAGGCAAGCCGTGTTGCTGTAATTAATATCACTAGGCGAATGGGGTGGGGTGGGGGGGGGGTGAAGGGACATCACCGGTTGATGTAGCTGGCCGACTTCCAAACAATACGATCTGGCTACCTATTTCATGGATCCTTAAGCAGTATTCAATGTTTCACGTGTGGAAGCTTGAGCAGCATGTAGCACTTAATTGCTAAGAGCACCTTAATAAGTCAAATACGTTCAAGGCTGATAATCACATTAAATAGTCCCATTTCTCTAAAAAAGTCAACTGCAAAGTGAAAAATTCTCTTTCTTTAGGAAAGCATTATGCTGTGAGGTTGTCGGGGTAAATTAAATTCCCCCATGCACACTAAAGCATCAATTTCCTTATGGTAATTATCTGCTGGAATAGACGTGTCACTAGAAGGAGTCAGGCATGCTTGACATTTAGCCTTTTTATGGAGAGGCGATGAGTAAAAATTAAGATGAGGAAATGAAATTAATCTCCGGCCCAGGCAGGCATTGAGAGATCCTGCAGGATAGTGGCTGAATCAATCATGATGTTTGTGAGGCTGTTTTGAAAAGAAACCGATGATGAGATGGAGACCACGGGGTGGAACATCAGTTGTGGTGGGCGGGGGAGGAGGTGATTCTTTTTTTTTTTTTTTTTTTAGCAAATTGAGTTCTCATTATGATCAGAGTATTTATGCCCTTTTATCGGGCATGGACACTATCACAGATGTGAAAAGTTTGGTTTTCAAATAGAATCAGTTTTATCTTTTTTTAACTGATCATGATTATTTCAGTTGTTTTTTTTTTAGTTGTTGTAGCCTTTTACCCATTACATGTATTAGGGTGGCATAACATTAAAAAAAAAAAACATCATTCCTATGTAGCATGCATGCTCACTAGAGTTGCAGGTGTGTTTGAGTCAATCGAGCAGTCGGGTCTGAATTGGTCGGCAGCCAATCGCAGTGACAAAAACACAAAGTAAAAGGGCTGAAACGACTCATGGAGTAATTTGAGTGCCTCGATTAAAAAAAAAAAAAATGCTTGAGGATTTTTTTTCTGCCTTGGTACCCGTTTATTTGGTACAAGGAAGGCTATTCATGACAGCACGTGTGTTTTTACTTCCCCAAATATATATAATAAAGTGATTATAGAGCTGTAATATATTATTCTGAAGTGCTTTGTTCCTGATATTTGAAGTTGTTTAAATGGGATTCTCCAGAAAAAATAAAAATTAAAAAATAAATAAAGGGGATTCAAAGGAGCGCCAGTTTTTCGGGCCATAAGAGTTACTGTATATATTAGAAAGGCAGATTTATTCTTTATTCTGATTGGCATTTTTAATTCATAGCTATTACTGTGCCTATTTGATTTTCATAGCAACATTTTTATTTTTATGTTTGAGGTAAAAAGAAAGTCTAAGAATTAATAAAACGATTTTCATGTAATAATCAGTTGTGTTAAGTTAGACTTTTGGAGAATCATCAACACGCATTAGTGGTGGTGGGGTGGGGGGGGTCACATGGTATGACAAAAACGTTTGGGGGTACACAAGCCACAAAATGTTGGGAACCACTCAAGCAGAAGATGAGAAAAAAAATGCAGATATACTTATATTACGTATTTAATATACACACATAATAAGGGAATAACAGAGTAAATCACAACATGCAATCATGATAATGTCTAGAAAAGGCATATATAAATCTGATGCATTATTATTATTATTATTATTATTATTAGAATGCTAATATCATGACACGGCAATAATATCAAGGCATATGGAAGGAAAATATCTTTGATACTTTGCGATATCTATGCAAGTGGTAAAGAGAAACGTAGAAAGACAAAGTTTCTTAAAACCCTTCTAAAATTGTGCTTAATATTGTGACAATTAATTGACTGTATTAAGTAAAAGAGAGACATCATTTGTGCATACTTTAAAAGCTATTTTGAACTCAGGAAAAGAAATCAGGTTGTCATACTTGCACACTATCTTGCATGCTCACAAATGCTGCTGGAAAAAAATACTGGTAAAATATTAATATTATTAATATTATATTATAATTCTCACAAAATCCACATTTCTCACTAATTCCACGATGCAGAATGACATTTTGACATATCGCATAGCAGTCAGTCAATCTCCATTGAAGTTTTGCAAAGGCTGCAGGATGTACTACTTGGAGTCGTTTGCAAAACTTTACTCATTTATGAATCAAAATTTGTTTCTAATTGCGTCAATTGTGCGCATCTACAAATCGACTACTTCACAAACATGTTGTTATTGCACACACACACTTTTTGCTTGGTGGGAAGAAAGTGCATAAAACCATTCATGTAAATCAGTGAAATGATGATAAGGCACCTCATTCTTATTCAACTCAAACTGACATCCTTATTATCTTTTTTTTTTGTATAAACAGATGGGGTACTCGAAAAAGAAGTTAACACCTTTAAACAGTTTCTTATTTGTTTTGCCAAAGTCTCTTTGTGTGTCGTGCGCATGAGACAGGAAGTGTGGGTGACAGCAGGGAGGGGTTGAAGGGGCTGACGGTGGTCACCATACGGGACAGAGGTGCTACTCGACCAAAAACAGGGCGCCCTTTTGTTTCCAATGTCCTGTGAAAACATTTTTTTTTTTTTTAAGTTTAAAACGAAATTAATGTCAGTGTGAACATCCCAAGAAAAAATACCAATAATCTTAACATGACCACTTGTTCTGCTTGAGCACTGCCGAAATAAGACGTGGAAGTCATCTGACCGTTGCGGACGACCGTTAATCATTCCAAGCAGTTGCCTTTTTTGCTCTTTTGGGGGAAAACTGTGAGGGAGGCCGGTGTAATCAGCAGAGGAAACAGATCTCGAGGGCTTTCGGGCACCAGGAAAATGGATCTGGGTTGTGAAAACCACCATTACCACGAGCTGCTCTGGATTCAGCCATCTGGAGCAGCCTGCTCCAAAAAGCCGGTAAAATTCGCTGTGCTGGGGCCCCTGTAGGAAACAGGTTTACACCCCCCCTGACAGGCAGCGGGGACTCCCAGAGCACATGCATGGGATGTACGCGGCTGCTTGGCTGAGTTTGAACATTTATACAACAACGATCTAGTAAAACAGGAACTTTTATAGTTTTCGTTTTTTTTTTCCCTGCCGAGTCTTACAAACTGAGACCAACCTTCAAAAAAGTGCATTAAATTATTCCCGAATATGGAACAATGTCAAATGCAACTTTTTTGCTTTATTGGATTATCATAGGGACTTGTGCTAAGAGCAGGATTTGCAGTTTTTTTTTTTTTTACACACATATTTAAATGCTTTAGCACAGCGGGTTTTAGACATGTTCAAGTGATGACCAAGTAGTAATGAGAGAAATTCAACTTGGTTAACTGACAATTTAGTGCAGCGGTTTTCAATAGGCAATCATTAATTTGTTGGCCTTAAACTGCTATGGTCCTGTAAGATTGAATGGGAATCTGGTGTTCTCAGAGCAGCGCGGTCAAACCCTGCATATTTGCGGTTCAGCAATTGCAACTTCACTCGTTCAGGATTTTGTGAATGTGTGTTTATAGAATAAATGCATGTACATTGCTAGAACAGTTCTAAGACAACAGGTGTCATATTGTTAAAATGGCAACGTCTGGGTTAATCTACTGCACAAAACTTTAATGTCTATCGATTCATATTTCTCCATGTTGTTTACTTTTGTCGCACAATCCAAAAGCAGCTGCACCTGTACGAGTCTGAAAGCTAAATGGCTAATTCTGGCATGCTAGCAGTCCAAGTCTGTGTGAAAATAGACCTAACCTAGTTGTCAAAATACCAGGTAGACTTTCAACAGGCAGGCTAGTTAGCTAGCGATAGCATACTCACTTTAGCTTAGCACATAGCTGACGTCTGTGGCCAGTTCTGTTATGTCGGCTAATGTTGTTAATGCGGGTGTGTTACCGCTAAAACAACCGTCGCGTTCAAAGCGTTCAAGAGGATGTTGACGTTTTATCATGTAGGGCGATGAATTAGCAATTTTACATACGAAGTATACTTCGGTTGGATTTATTTCCGGTTTAAGACATTTTAATATAGTGCAATGGTCGGATTTTATTTAATTTTAGAAAAGGCACTTGCTGAAACAATGTGACGCTTGGAGGCGTAATGGAACGCAAAAGGCAACTGTCACGTGCCATCCTGATTCTGAGACAGATTTAGGAACGCTATTTTCGAAGCACAAGTTCCGTCTGGGTTCCGGTATGAAAGCCTTGCAATATAAAATGGTTCTTTGTGGAATTCGCTGTGAAGGTTCTAGATGAAACCGTTGAAATACAAAAAGGGATCTCAGTGGAACTCGCTGTGAGTTTTAGTGTCATTAGGTCTGAGTCGGCTGACTTACAATATGGTGTCCCTCAGGGCTCAGTTTTGGGCCCACTTCTGTTTCTTTTGCATGTCCTCCCCCCTCGGCCAGATAATTTAACGGTTTGGTGACGTGGCTTATCACTTGTTCGCAGATGACATTCAGTTGTACTGTTCTTTTAAAATCTCTGAAGCTCACAAACTTAAATCTCTTCTTACCTGCTGGACACAAGTAAAACAACTAAACAAAGACAAATTGGAGACACTTATCAGTGCCTCCGACAGTGCCATCCCATTACCTGGGCGATTTGAGTTTGCCACCCAAGACACGTGTGCGAAACCTCTGAGTTATTTTTGATGAGGGGATGTCCTTTGCCGACCACTCAAAAAAACGGACCCAAAACAGTTTTTACCAACTCCGTAATATTTCTAAACTGGTGGTCTCTCGAGAGGAGCTAGAAACTCTTACCCATGCTTTTATTTCTTCGAGGTTGGACTATTGCAATAGCCTGTTTTACGTGCCTCGACAAGAAGGAGCTGACCAAGATACAGTCCGTGCAAAATTCAGCTGCAAGGCTCTTGACCCGCACCAACGTGAGATCCCATATCCCGCCGATCTTCAAGTCACTGCATTGGCTCCCTGTTGCTTTTAGAATACATTTTAAAATCCTGGTCTTGACTTTTAGAGCTCTGCACGGACAGGCTCCTTGTTACATTACTGGCCTAATCCAACCATACACATCAACACCGAGCCTGAGGTCTGCAAACCAGAACCTGCTCATGGTCCCTCTGACGAGTTATCAAACGCGAGGGGGCAGATCCTTTAAGGCAGTAGCTCCATGCCTCTGGAATGAACACTCTCTCTGCGTTCTCTGGATTGTGCAGAGAGCTTTAAAAAACATTTAAAAACTTTATTATTATTATTATTATTTTTTTAATTATTTATTTATTTATTTTTAATCGGGCTTTCTAGAACTAATAGATTTTTATTGCATTTTCCTAAATTGTATTGTATTTAATTATGTGTGTGTGTGTGTGTGTGTGTGGGGGGGGGGGGGGGGGGGGGGGTTCACTGCTCTTATATTTGCGCTGTATAAAGATATATTTTACATGTTTGTGTATATATGCACACAAGTATACTGTATCTGGTAAGAATTAGCCATTACCTGTTGGACACAAATTATTTATTCCTGTTTTACATTATGTTAAATATGGAAGGTTACTTAATTGAACTTGGAAGGTTGTTGAGATTACTTCCACTGGAAGTGTTGTGCTTTCTTGTTTAGAATAAAAGCAGGAAGTGCTACTGTATATTAACTGCATAAATGTTGGCAACAGGTTGTTTCCCCCCAAAGCAACCCCACCCCATGCTTTACAGTATTTTCATTTATGTCAATATCATTTGTTTCATTTTGTGATTTTGGTTGTTCTTTTGCATGAGAAGAAAATTCTGTTTTGAATATCATTATATTTCTATTCATTGCGGCTAGAATCATTTCAATTATCGAGCCTGACTCATTGGAAACATTGTCTGTGCAGCTACCAGTTGAGGGTGTAGTCTACCTCTCACCCTAAAGTAAGATGACTCACCCCAATCTTCAATCTGAAATTATGTTCTTCGGTGTTATCTAATGTCTTTTAAAATTAATATTTGAAGGACTAGGATAGATGGATGGATTTTTTTTTTTTTAACTCTGCTCATTCAACACATCGAAGATCATGCAATACACATAATGAAATACTTTGAATAGTGGTAGTTGGCATTTGTGGTTGACATTCACATTTGTCCTCAGAAGTGTTACAGTGCATTCTAAAGTGTGATATGACTCATTTAAATTGATAAAGATGAGCATTGTAAGTAGAACATTAATGTTGCCTAATTCTTATCAAACTACGTTTTTTTAAGCAATCACCAGAGAAGTTTGTAAAATAATTACTATTATCAAGGACATAAATATCTGTGGATTGTGTGAATTAGATTGCCCTCTAGCGAAAATTTGTGGTAATTACTGCTCAGCGCGGCACACAGTATGACGAGTCAGAATTCATGTTGAAAGCAAACTTGTCCATCCATGGATGAGAAGCATCTAAAATATTTCTGTTTAGCAATGAAAAATTAATAAATCAACATTATTCATGGCCATATTTTGATAAGAGTTAAAGTGATTATTTTAATTTTAATTGAATGGGTATCCTCTGACTGGAAATGCCACAAGAGAAAAATACATTCAATGTTAAGAAAAAAAAGAATATATTTTTTTGACATTATACAAAATATCCCTGAAAAAAACTGCAATCTTTTGCACCATTTTAAAAGATCTGTTTAATATCTGGCAGTCTGATCGGCTCTAAAATTGGAATATAGGAAAAGCTTGTAGAACGCAAGAATTTGGGCTAAATGTAAACTATAATGTACTCATTTCCCATGAATTTTACACATTCATTTTCAGATGAAATATACTAAATGTAAAGTAAGCAGTAGGCTATTTATTGAATTTACTCAATGAGAAATTATGATGAGTCGACTGACCTGTGCATATCAAGGACAGAGTTAGCAGTGGTGTTAGCATAGGCAGCCTTGCCTGCATAGCCTGGAATGGTGGTCCGGCTGCCATGGAAACATTTGACTAATATTATTCATTCAAATTTGACTGACTTTGTTTTGTAACACAAAGCGCATGTTTGGTTTCACATACCGTGCTGTAGGTGTGTATGGGGGCACGATGCTCCTTTTCAGTGTCAGTGGTCGGAAGTCTTCTTCCATGTTATCAATGTTATCCATGTTTTCGGAACAAATTGTACCGCTGCACATGGATGTAAAAACAACCACTCGCGTCGTCTCAAGCCGCTTAGGCCTTGATGTTAACGCTTCAGATGTGTGATACTCACGTGAACAGTGGAATCTGGCCTGATCGGGCACACCCACTGCAGCTATACAAGAAAAAGTGAATCTTGTATAATGATTTAAAAAAAAGGACACAAGTATTGGAGTTGTACACTTACAATGATATTGGTTTCTTGGCATCATGTCTCAATCGAAGATGTTGCCTCCCCCACTCTGCCCTTAGAGACTTGGGAAGGGATGTAAAGAATCTAAAATATTTTCAAGTTTCGTTTACATACAATGACTCCATTTGAAGATTTTCTTGCAACAGCTTGAACTAAGCATTTTGTTTGGGATGTCTGGGATCCGTCCCTTGAAGGAGGGGAACTGTCATGTTTGGGTTCTCTTTTTGGTTGTGTGTCTCCCTTGGTCTTAAGTGTAATCCTGCCCTTCCTCGTGTCAACCAATCAGTGCCCTCAGCCACTTGTGTCTTGCCCCAAGTGTGTCTTGTTGTGTCGTTAGTGTGTGTCACCACTCTTGTGTTTGGTTGTCACTGTGATTTTTGGTCTTTTCATAACTTTGTTGGTTTTGTTTATTTAGAGTTTTACCCAGTTCCCCTGTTAGTGTTTTTGTTAAATAAATTGTTTTCAGCATTACATGCCTCCCTGCCGTGGTTCTCCTGCCTCCCTGCATTTGGGTCCACCACCCCCAACCGTGACAACTTCCCCCTTAACTCATTCACTGCCATTGACAATGATCAAAAATTAATTTTAACTATTTGTATTCGTTTAACTTTTTCTTCCATTTTTGTTAAGAGTATGAAAGCCTAGATTTTTTTTTGTACATTTAGAACAGATATAAAATTTGTGATTAATCGTGAGTTAACTAGTGAAGCCATGCGATTAATTAATTTTTAATAATCTTTTCTTTATTTTATTTTTTTAATAATCTTTTTTTTCTAAGAAAAGATTATTAAAAATTAGGGGCAACAGGCGATTACAATTTTTAATCGTAATTAATCGCATGACTGCACTAGTTAACTCTTGAATAATCACACATTTTATATCTGTTCTAATACAATAAAAAAAAAATCCAGGTACTCATACTGTTGTTAACAAAAGTGGGAAAAATGTTAAACTAATAGAAATAGTTCAAATGAATTTTTGACGTCTATAGCCGTCGATGGCAGTGAATGAGTTAAGAACTAGTGTACACTAGAGGCCACAAATCTCAAGCCAGTACCAACTTAAGATGGACTACACTGACTGTCTTTCATCAGTCAGTTTGTAAATTGCAAATATGTGAACATTCGGTGCTGGCCCACCTGAGTTCTATCATGTTTAACAGAAAGACTGCTTTCCACCACTGCTTCATCCGCAGTCCTCACTGTGGGTAATTGGCTCTCAACGGGCATATATGAAGCTCCTTGAAAAGAAACAACATATCAAAAATGTTTTATATTCTCCAAAACTGACCTAACAGTACAGAATTTTTGGCCAGATGCTGTACATGAAGTAGTTTTGTCTGTCTCACACTCCTCACACTTCAGTGTGATAAGATGAAAACAACAGACTGCTGCCTTATTAGTTACTATTTCATCTCCAAATGCTAACCAACTTTCAGTACTTCACGCCGTCCTTCTTTGTGCCAGTTTATTGTCGTTGCAAAGTTTAAAAAAAATCAAATAAAATACTGCAACAGGTACAATAAATATTGACACTTTTGCTATTTTTTGGGGGCAGTAAGTAACACAGAGTATATTTTTTCAAATTGACATTTGAGACATGTTTGGGTATTTGTATTAAATGATCTTGAGATTTGCTGAGTCGGGTTTTACACCTCCAAATGTTTAAACAATTTGCAGCATCCTTCGTCGCTTACATATTGTAACAGATGACTTTCTTTCTTTTTTAACACTTGAATTGTCAGCCAAAGAGGGCAGCAAAACACTGCTTGTGAAGAAGCACTGCAGCTATTGAATTGAGTTTCAGCTGTACTGCACATAAAAATAACCTCCAAATATATTCTGCAATAAATTGGACTGCATTTGAGTAAATGGTATGTTTGTTTACCGTCGAGTTTTGCCCTTATTGCTGCATCAGGGACTCTCCTAGAGGAGAGTTCTCGTCTCTTACCTTTAGACAGCCTTGAGGCGGTTTTCAACCTTTGCTTGTCATGGGGGGCTACACATAGCGTCGGGCCCACATGCTGGAAGTCAACAAAGTTGTGACGACCTTTTGCTCCAGCACTCAACTGCCAGCTGCATGGGTCCAAAAGAGGGACGTCATCTCGCTTGGGCGCCAGAGGGGCATGCTGAGCTAGGGGGTAAGATCCAGAAGTTGAGTTCACGTTTCCCGGTTCTGGTCTGTCTCCACCGGCGGGCCGGCATACTCGGGAGTTCAGCAGTCTGATGGCACGCAACCCTGCAGAGAAAGGCTTGGAGCCATCCAAATCTGAAGCCATCATTGATACAAGTGACAAGTCCGTGTGTGTGTGCCAGCGTAGGTCACAGATCTTCTCGGGCAAAGTTAAGCAGTGAGCGTTGGTTGCTGGGTAACTGAATTTGGTGGCTGCTTGGATCAAATGACATACACAGACGTCACATGACACTCATGGCTGTGGACACAGTGTATGATACTACTATATTTGAAAAAAGAAGACAAAGTTCTCTTTTATTAACTTAAAAAACTTGTGATTTTGCCTCAGGTCAGCCCTCAGGTTGTTCTCGTCTGAGGTGCTTTAATTTGTCAACTTCCAAAAATGAATTCATCCCTGCAGGCTGGCTAAATAAAACCAGCTTTTAAATTCCCCAGCTGTTTTTCGGGTTATGGATATTTTCGGTGACACTGTCGCAGAGGTTTCACTCTTTCTGTTGTTTCTTTCTTCTCAAAATATTTTGTCGTACTAGAATAATGTGTAATTGCCAATTCCCTACAGTAGGTGGCAGTGGTGCTGTCATTGTCAGAGTGTGCAAAGAGTATTAGCTTTTCTGTACATACAGACATATGATGCTATTTTTTTTAAAATCAAAATTCAATTTGATTATTACACTCCACGATTACAAAGTTGTCATAATCGTAAAAAAAGAATTATTAATTCTTAAATTCTTAAATTTGGAGTTGTTTTGAGGATGCGTACACAACTTCCTCCACCACGCCCCCTTCTCAAAGCTAGCAAGCTTGCACCTTTGCTTTTTATTTTAAAATAACTCATTTTATACATTTTGTTTGGTCTAAAAGGAAAGGAAATGTTTGTTTTAGTCTTAATTAGTGTTAATGTTGATTGAATTTAAAGTTCCTTCTACTGCGTTACTGTTTTTTAACACATTAATGGCCGCCGCCCCTTACGTGGAAAGCCTGTACTGGGGGGGATTCCAGTCGCAATGCAGCAGACGCATCCACAAGTTACGTCATGTTAAAGATTAGATAGCTCTTAATATGAAAAGAAAAATGCACTGAGCTGTCACCAACATCTTACTAATGCAATTATACCATTTAGTGGCAGAAAAATGACCTCAAAACAAATCAACATCACACTCATTTTTTACAGTAAAGGACATATTTTTAATTTTAACTCAAATTTATGAATTATTATAGAATTACTGTATCGATGACTAAAAGATACAGACATATTTCTATTAGTTTAACTCTTTTTTTCCCTTGAATTTACACTTGTATAATAATCACCAAAATAATCGTGATTAATATTTTTTTCATAATCAAGCAGCAGTATATATATATATACATAAAATCCCAATATGTATGTTGTTTTTTCTTTTGTTTTTTGAGCTACACAAGTTCCTTATAGGAGATAGAAGAGTTGCCATCCACTCAAATGACCACTAGATAGAGTGCTTGCACTAGCAGACAGTGGAGAAACCTGTTTAATGTATTTTGCCTGCACTTAATAAATAGGCCGTATGAAAAGATATACAAGTCCCTATTGGGTTGTTATGAGGAAATATTATGAGTTTAAAATACCGCAATCCTTTTAACCAGGCCACCTCAAAGCTTTCATTGAAAACCTCAATAACACTCTCTAAAGTCCCTAAGGAAATATTAACTTGTTTTCTTCCTCTTCGCTCGCAGGCCAGTTGACAGAAGAAAAACAAATGCATTTCTCGTTTTGTTTATAACAGTAAATGTAATGCAAATTATGTAAATCACATGGATGTTAAAAACAAACAAACATGTCTTTACAAAGGGCATAATTTGGCGAATGTGCTGCCTTGAAAGAGTTGTCTTCTATTCACTGGAGCAAAAAAAGAAGAAGAAAAAAAGGGACATATATTATACAGTATGTGCTTGAGTGCTTATTAATTAGTTTGTGTGGGTTGCCCAAATTGTGGCTCACAAATGTACATACAGTATTTGTAAACACACCAGGTTGTGAGTCTCATAAAGCAACGGGGCTGAGTGGTTCATGTTAATGTGTCAGTGATGATGCTGATGTCTACTGATGGATGAGTTTTACTCGGGCTGTCATTTGCAAATGTAAACACCCACGAGCTGTTGAAAGGGATGTGTTAAAAATAGCCTAATTATGAGTTACTGCAAGAGTGGCGAATGTGTCGCCCATGCGGTGCTCCCTTGACAAAAAGGAGGGCAGACATGACACTTGTGAGATGTGATGGGTTCGGTCTTCAAATGCTTCTGTTGACAAAAAACATGCAAACATTTGTTGCATCCGTTGCACGCCTCACGGGAGCCGCGCTGATTATATATTCATGCAACTGTAATGAATGCAGTTATGTTGAGATATCCACATGATTTATTGCATCTGGAGTCGCCATCCCACTAAATCTTTGTTTCCCAATTATTATTATTATTATTTTTTTTTGCCTGCTGTTGCTAGAATCTAAATGCCAAACGTTTGAAAAGCTTTGCAGGGAGTTTTTATTTCTGGAAGGAGGCGGCATTCCCATCAGAGCAGTCTCTGTTTCTCTCAATTGTGAGTTATTGGTTGGCTTGTGAGCCCCTTTCAAGCATCCTCCGCCATCTCTGAAAATATTTACTGGCCAACTCGGTGGACGAGATGCTGCAGTGCAGTGTTAATTTGCACAGGCTAGATGTGTCTGATAGGATCCGATCGTCTGGATTGAGCATCGGTGTTTTCGCTGCTGCAGAGGGTCGTAAAAAGCAAAATAACAATTTGAGGGGTGGTGATTTGAAGACAATATGGGCAGCTGCTGCTTTGGGCAAAGTCCACTATTTGGTTAGGAGGGTAACGTGACCGTTCTGAGTCAGAGAGGCCGACTAACACCAAGTGGTGTTTTCAGTTGGAATAAAATGACGGGGCATCATGCCTTATTTTCTGTTTATTTCTTAAATGAAAGAAAACAAATAGTGATTCATCACAAAGCTTTACAAATGAAATTCTAGGCAATGTAGATAAACATATGTTCTCAGATTAGTTTTCAGATTAGTCAGTCAAGGCCAAGTCGAGAATGTTAAACGACACCTTTTCAATACTGCCTGTTTTCAGGAATTTCAGTTTGAAAAGGCCACAGCTGTTCACACACTCACTACTGAATTGATTTGGAACTTTTGCCTGTGCAAAAATGAATAGCATAGTGCTTTTTTTCGAGGTCGACATTTCAGAGGGAACTGAAAACAGAACACTTACGGCAAGATATGCGCAAGGTTACCCAAGCTCGGAATAAGTCCAAAAACAACTCAGATGTTGTGACACGAATCATCAAATATGATTTCAACTTGGAAAGATAACATCCTGACCACTTGGCAGTTTTGTCCGGTTACAGATTTGGGGAGCGACCCATTCTAGCGTATCGCTGGCGTCCGGCCAAAACCTCCGATAAATGTCATACTTTTCCACAAATCTAATACTATTGGTCAGTCCACAAGCGTCTTTTTAAAATTATGGATCAATCTAAATTGTTGAAAATACCTTGCTCTCTTTAATAATGCATTGTTTACAGTCAGATCATGCTAATCATGCTGTTTACCCCCATAGTTTAATAAAACTAGCATATAGCCTAAACTAATTTGCCTATATGTAACTAAGTTTACTGATATGTCACTCCAATGATGAAAAAGGTCGTTTGAATTTCCCAAAGAAATACACAAGCCACAAGCGGTTAACAAGTGTGTCTACCTACTTCATATTGTAAACGACCTGATAGATTACATGGATTTTGTAATCTATTGCGTGTTCAAATAAATCATAAATGAGATCGATGAAGAAGTTCCTTGCAAGTTTTTATTCTAAAAGCTTTTAAAAGACACAGAGACAGCTCACTCGAAAAGTGGTGTTAAGCTCCCAGTGTGTGTTGAATTTTGAATCTTTAGCATCTTTATACAAAAAGGTCTTACATTGAGACCTGCCCCCGCCCTCCTTTGAATCCTTAGCAGAGTTGTGACATAAAACAGGTACAGTCCATATCTTTAGTTACTTCCCGACTAGAGTCTTTGATGTAGAGAGACTCTTGCCCTCTGAACCCTATTCGATTTTACGACAGGATGACCTGATGAACAGAAACGCTGATAGTATTTTTAACATCCTCTTCCGATGAGTCAACAGAAACTTTTTAGCCCACTCTTTTGTTACGGAAACAGAGAGAAGTTACAGACTTCAAACAGAGATCAAAGAAATCATTATCACATCCTCAATACATCTGGTGATTGAGTTAACATAGTAATATCTATTTCTACAACTGTATAACTAAATTCAAAACAGTTAAGATATAAATTGAAACAGTTAAATGTCAACAGACCCTATTGTTGGATACTTTTTAATCTGACTGATTATTCTGTGTTGTGGGATGTGTTGAAAGAGATTTTTTACCCACTCAAGAAGAGTTTACAACCACAATGTAGTTAGCAAATAAGCTAACACTTAGCCTAGCTGCTTCTATTTCTTCTTTTTTGTGTTTTCATTACCATGATGCCTCTCACAGGCCAGTCTTGGTATTGCAACAGTGCTAGTCATCACGCACACTTGCTGAAATTTCCTGTCGTGTGTGAAATTGCTCACAAGAAAAATGTGTTATGTAAATCTTGACTTGTCTTGTTACTGCTGTCACTAAAGCCGGGCGGCTTGTAAATAATTGTATTTTCAGCCTGGAATGTGGGGCAAAGGGGCTGTTTACAGTACAGTGTTCGCCATTTTTGATGACTGATAATGGCTATGCTCAGTGGGCCTGAGAATGCAAAATGCAGATTGTAAGTTTTTGAAAGCACTAAAAATGGCTGCCTGTGAAAATGAAGGAGGGTTTGTGGAAATACAATGCGACATGAAGTGGGCCGATGTTGCATAAAAAAAATAAATATGTGTGTTTGTCACACTTTACCATGCATTAGTTTTGTACTTCAAATTCTATGTTTTTTTTTTCATTATTATCTTTTACAGATTTTCCGTGGTACTCTGAACATGTGAAAAATGCTTAGGAAAAAAATTTCAATTTGAACAAGATCATTGTATTATTACAGAAGCGTGGAACTGCCAATGTGGAGTGAACATTTTTGACTGGCAATTCCGTTCAAATGTATTTGTAATTAAACATATTTGCAAGAATGTTCGGACATATTTAGATATGTTCAAAGTCATTTGCAAGTACCTATGGTATTTAAAAACTTTTGGACATATTTAAATACCTCCAAACGTATTTGAAAGTACTTTGTATGTGAGAACATACTTGCAATTTGCAAATACGTTTGAAAGTACTTGCAAATACGTACATTCGAACGTACCCGTAGGCTAAATGTGAAAAACTTTACCTTAAAAAAAGGTAAATTACTCCATGTTTGTTTGCATTCATTATTTTTACCTAATAAATGTTTTTATATTTAAAAAATAATTACGTATGCATGAGACAAAAGCAGGCATCAGGACAGATGGGCACTTCTAAACATACCGTAATGTTCCCATCTATCACCAGGAATCACAGCTCCCAGGTAAATGATTTATTCATTATTACTACATGCTACTTCTCAAGCTTTTATGCCAGCTGTTTCCTCTCAGGTAAGATTTCTCTTCTTTTTTCCAGAAACGCTCAAAACTCTTCAAATTTTATGCCTCAGTATGCAGGAACACATCACGATCATCACACTTCATGTTCATGACCATATTGTGTTATAAGATGATGAAAATGATGATTGTGGGCTTTAGGTTACTACTCCTCGCTCATACCTGTTAGGACCCAGGGAGCGTGCTAGAATATTAGTGAGTTTTTAAATTTTTTTTCTTTTTATAAATAAATAAAATAGAAAAATAAACATCTCATCGATGTTTTAAAATGACCATTAGCCTATCTACTGTATAGCATTTCCAGTTGTGTGTTAGCATTAAGATAGCCGACCTATTTTAGGCTAGCGCTAATGTGATGCAGAATACATACAAACATGACGATTTCTTCTTCTTCTTTTTTTTACAGTAAATACACGTATATAAGTCCGTGCTTCTTTTTTTTCTTTTCTTTTTTTTTTCTGGAGAGCTCAGTATTGTTCATTCGGTAATTTTACTGATTTGACATGTCATCATCATTGCTCTTTTTTTTTTCTTCTTCTTTTTTAAATAAATAAATAAATGAAATAAAATAAAAAATAAAATAAAAAAGAGAGCAATGATGATGACATGTAAAATCGGTAAAATTACCGAATGAATAATACTGAGCTCTCCAGAAAAAGAAGAAGAAAAAAAAAGAAGCACGGATTTATATACTTGTTTTTACTGTAAAAAAAAAAGAGAAAAAAGAAAAAAAAGCAAAGAAAAAAAAGCAAAGAAAAAAAGAAGAAGAAAAAAGAAAAAAAAAAAAAAAGAATATTAGTGAGCTATATTTTACGGCGTGTGTGTCGTCCTCGACCACTCGGGAAGATCTGGACTGCATAGATGAAGCTCCCACGAGCGATGTGGGCAACCATGTCCTCAGAGAGGGCCCAAGGCTTCATTGTAGTGCTACTTCCCTTTGCCCTCTCTATGCTGCCGCTCTCCACTTGTCATCCTCGGTTAGCTCAGCAAAGTAATGAGTATGCGGCTGTACATTTTTCATGAGGGGGGGCGGTAGTGAAAAATGTTCTCCTTATAATGCTTCTAATATGGAAGTTTTTCCCACACACTCTTCACCCCGTCCCCCGCCGAGCACCCCTCCAGGCTGCTATGATGCTGCATGAGCATGTTTAATGGTAACATTCCCAGCGGGAGAGTCAGCATAATGCAATGTCACTCTCGGTGATGAATATGTTGACTGCAGCAGATACACAAGCAGCTGTAAATCATGAGTAAATTAGATCATAGTGCCCGTCCTCTTTTGCAAAGGGGACATCCAAGAAGAATGATAGTATAGTGGGGTCTCACATTAACAGAAGAATGAAGAAGGAGAATGGACCTCTATTGTCATTGTGCTCCAGAGCAATGAAATATGAATATGATGATATTTTAGGAGAATCGTAAAAACAGTGTACGATAAAATACACACGAGCTGACACAAATGAAATTGATATAAAAGAGGAGACTTCATCTTCTACAGAAGAAATCGACATTAGGTAAGTCCGCACAATTCAATCATATCCAATGACGAAGCTGTATTTCAAATTCTGTCTTACTCGCACGCACGTGACAACCTCAATAATACATTTTTTTTTTTTATGTTAGCGCCAATGATAATGCTAACACAAAGACCTGGCTAGCCCGGCAATATTATGTCACAAATTTGAGTGATTCCATAAAGGATAATGCAGAATTATTGCCCATTCAGTATATTACATTATATATTTGCATCAATAAATGTTCAGATGTGTAGGTAACGTTGCTTATTTCAGATAAAGCAAACAAAATCTCGATCGAGCTCAGCCATAATAAATATGTCAACGGCCCCATAAATATGAAATTAATTGTCCCTCCTTTCAAATTTGCACACAACAGCAGTTTTTCTTGTGCCTGGAGAAATTGCTTTATGGGAATGTTAGATTTTGCACACGGCATACTTTAAAGTTAAACAAGCAAGCCAAATTCAATAGAATTAACCCTTCAAATGTTTCCAGTAAAAAAAAAACAATGTAAGAAATAATCAACTCAAAAGGTCACTGATATAACTCAAGAGTGAAATTTGCTACAGTAAATATCGAAAAGTTTCTCAGAGGAAATCTAGAAGTCACATCAGCTTTCATATTTACAGACAAATATGAAGCATACAAAGGGTGTCTGTCTTATGTCATGTGCAATCTTATGTACAATTTCAAACTGTCAAAGTGTTATGAAGTGAAATGCATTGCTGCAGTATTTAAAAGCTTGTTGCACGTCTTGGGATTTCCAACAGGAGGACGAGGAAGACTTTGAGAACTTTGCGCCAACTCGGCGAGTAACCCTTCGTCACAGATGTTCATAACTTTATGGTCAGAATTTTAACCAGGATATTGAGTCGCTTCGGTTTGGTGACCACAGCGTTGGATTTTTTTTGCTGATGATGTCACTGGAGCGGCTCACAGCTTGGTTGAGAATCAGCACCTCTAAAACTGTAACCATGGAAAAGACGCGGCATACAGAGTTTTTTTTTCTTTTTCGTTAACATTCCCCACTTAAATCACCTTGTTGTTACTTCCAGCAACGGGCGTACATTGAGCATGTCGACTCGCCGTCATGCGCGTCACATTTTTGTTTAAAACCCTGAACCCTGAACCCCAAATTTGGCCCCTATAAATTCTGCTACTCAAATAACAAAGACCTTTTTTTTTTTTTTATACAAATTTAACTTCAAAAGTCCAGAGTGCCACTTCTGACCCCTGCATGGGGCCATCTAGTGGATGAATATTGCACTTACATGAGCCAGAGTGGTGGTGACAAGATGGCTGGCAACATGCTGTTTTGTTGAGCTGGAAATCAATCCAAACAAAACCATCTTCTCAGCAAACCATCAGATGGTAAAATTGTGTTTTTTTTGTTAATCTATTTCATATCATGTTGCAGAATGCCTAGGAGTATGTTTTATATATATATTTTGATAAATTAGCAACTCTGAGCTAGTTTAAAAAAAGGGTTAAAATTGAAAAAACATATATTTTGGTGTTCAGTAAACTTATAGCAGTCATTTAATGTATAATTCATAATTTTCCAAAGAAGAAAAGGGGTCTTGGGTTGTCCAGGGTTAAGTTTCCAAGAAACACAAAATATTGGTTTCTGCCACTTCCGGGTGCCGCAAATATGTTTGTTTTTTTGTTTTAATTTCTGTATGAAGTATTTTCACTCAAATTTCCACTTTAGCAGTGAAATCTGACTTTGCCAGCGTATGAACGTAACTCGTTTGTAACTCGAGAACTCCCTGTATTTGGGTCAGAGATGAGATACTGCCCCCAAGTGGAGGAGTTTAGGTATCTTCCAGTCTTGTCAAAAGTTAGAGAATCATGAATCAGTCTGTTGGGGTGAAGGTCTTGATTTACTAGTCAATCTATGTTCCCACCCTCACTTGAGGCCATGAGCTGTGAGTTGTAAGCGAAAGGAAAAGGTCATAAAATGAATTTCTTTCCGCAGGGTGTCTGGCTTTCTCTTTTGAGACAGTGAGAAGCTCAGTCATCTGGAAGGGACTCTTCACATCGAACCGAGCCAAAACAGGGGGGGCTTGGTGTCTCGTTAGCATGCCTCCGGGGAAGACCCCGGACACATTGGCCAGACAATGGCAAGTCAAATATCGGAACCTTTATTTCTTTAACCTTTGTAGAAAAAAAATCTCATCAGGTCAAGAGCAGATGAAAAGTTCCTTCTTTCTAAAGTGCTGCTGATGATGGATGTATGGATGGATGTTTGGAACCAACCAGCTGTAGGACAGTGACAATGTTGTAAAAGCACCGCAATCGACCATTTGTAAAGAAAACATTGTGTAGGAAAAGCAAATCAAAACGAGCTGATCTACAGCATCTCTCTTGACAGCACGTCATCATTTTTCTGCGAATCTAGGCCGCTGTGCTGTGGCTCAGAATGAACCGGACCGATTCATGCAGTCTCCCGAAAAGGACAAATGATGATTGATGACAGATCCAATGACTGTTGCCACAATTTCATTTGAAACCAGAGCTGTATTTACTCTCGCAAGCAGGCGTGCAATCTCGTCAACCTCTTCTGTCATGCTTTTCAGCCACTTTGATGCATGTTTTCAAATATGAATAGGGACATCATGATTCTGTTAGGGAGTTTCGTAAATGCGTTCTGATCATGAGTAACTAGATCTGCAATAAATTCAATAGTGATTAAACACTTAGAGTAAAAGATGTCTGTTGACCCCAGTTTGTTTTTTAATGTATCTTCGCAATTGGTTCAATTGGAATGATTCATTTGTTATAACAAACAACAAAATCAATGTTGTTTTTTTTTTTCCTCCGGAGAGCTCAATATTGTTCATTTGGTAATTTTACATGTCATCATCATTGCTCTCTTTTTTAATTATTATTATTATTATTATTTTTTTTTATTTATTTATAATTTTTTTTATTATTTTTTTTTTTATTTATTTTTTATTTTTTTTTATTTTGTATATGGGTGATCATGTGTATGTGCATGTGCGTGTGTGCGTGCGTGTGAGTGTGTATTCATTAGTTCACCTAAAACCTATTAAAAAAATCCCATACCGTTCACCTAAACCGAACACTTCAGAACCCAGCCAGAGCCATGAGGCCGTCAGGAGACCCGAGGAAGGACCAAAGAAAGGAGTTTTTTTTTTTAATGGGGGCAAAATAATAGTAAGCCAAATACCAAGTAAATTATTTGAAAAATATTTACTCCATTCTTACGTCACTTCGATTTATGTTTTTAATGTACTTTTAATATGGTTTGATACAGTACAATTTTTTTCCGGCATTTCTGTGTGGAGTTTCAATGTTGTATGGGTTGCATGGGTTTTCAGCATATTCCAAAAACTTGCATGTTCGACTAATTAAAGACTGCGCCCTATTTTGTACACTTGATTTTAGACTTACAAAAAGGACATCATATTTTATTTATAAATATGATTATAGTGTGGTGTAATTCCTCTGAATCATTGTAGAAATCATTTAATTGAACAAATTATCATGATCCATCTTAAAAATATTCAAATAGCACACTCCTGACTGTGTCACAACTGGGGGGTGGGGGGGGGGGGTGTTGGGTTGTGTCACACATAGATGCACAATTGGGGGTGCAAGGTGGTCTCCAATTGCCCACATCATCCAAAAAAGGGAGATCTTACAAATGACCTGTATAAACGCACTTTGCGCACGTCAGTCTCATCTCTCGGGATCCGGCGAGTCAGTTTGCTTCCACAATGTCAAGGACTGTATGCACTTCCAAAACCCTGATTTTAACGGGATTGAGGGGAGCTGCTTCAAATGGCCAGGAGTCAGCTGGGTTCAATCCCACAATTGGCACACAATGGTGGCAAAGAAAAAAAAAACTCCACCCATGCGCACAGTTAGCCCTATAAAGCCTGAACCATGAAATACATGAGAGAAAATTCAGATTATTTGTAAATAGACTATTTATTGTTCTTTTTGAACAAACAAACTTTTTTTTTTTTGGGGGGGGGGGGGTCAACTTTCTCATATGACTTTTGATTTGTGTCATATTTGATACATCCGGTCACAATGCTTTAATTTTTTGTCAAAATAGAATAACAAACAAACATATCAAACATATTCATATTTTCAAAAATCAGAAAAAAAAATTCCCACTATCAATAAGTATCGGTGTCTTTCCTTTCTCGATTGGGGCGTTCTTGCAAGGTCGCTGTAAAAGCCATCAACTGGGCGACATTGCCCTCTATTGGATTATCTGTGCAATGCATACATCACATCATATGTCAGGGTTTTAACGGGAAAAAAATATTATAGTCATGAAATAGAGGGCTCAAAATGTCTTCTATTTAATATGATACGTTTGGTGTTTTAAACTACGCTTTGTGCTAGAATGGGCATGAAAATAGGCAATCTAAGTTACATATGGGTGTCAGTTGTTGCCTATGTGTACCCTGTGATTGGCTAGCGACCAGTATAGCGTGCATCACGCCTATCTCCCAAATTCAGTTGGAATGGGTTTCAGCTCATCTGTAACCCTGAACAGCATAAAATTGATGGCTTCATGGATATTGGAAAGGAGGGGAAAAGACTCACTAATGGATCTGTTGTGACGCTGCCACCAAGGCACTGCTAAAAACTATGGCTTCTAAATGCGGCATCTCTTCTTTGGTCTCTTGAGGTCTCCCTGCTGGATTTCACTTTCCTTTCTTTGGTCCTTCCTCGGGTCTCCTGACGGTCTCACGACTCTGGCTGGAAGTGTTCGGTTTAGGTGAACGGTATGGGATTTTTTTAATAGGTTTTAGGTAAACTAATGAATACACACTCACACGCACGCACACACGCACATGCACATACACATACTCACCCACATACAAAATAAAAAATAAATAACTTTAAAAAAAGAGAGAGCAATGATGATGACATGTCAAATCGGTAAAATTACCGAATGTACAATACTGAGCTCCCCCCCCCCAAAAAAAAAAATAATTAAAAAATAATAATAATAAAAAAATATAAATAAAAAATAAATAAAAAATAATAATAATAATTAAAAAAAATAAATGAAAAAAAAATAAATGCGGCATGTAAGAAACTATGCAGCATAACACAGATTTCCTTTCAATAGCAAAGAAGATGCTGCATTAGGCAAAGCAGCAGCAATGGTAATGGACTTTCTCTGTTGTCCTGGAATATCGACTTGTCCCTGGCTTCTGCTATTGAGCTGCCACCAAACTGCAAAAGTCTTCTTTTAAACCTTATAAAGAGAGAAGAAACCCTCAGGATGGACGCTACAGCCTCAAGCTGTATATTTTTTCCCCCCCTGCCTGATATTTCAAGTTGTTTGGACAGAAAATGGGGAAAACAAATTTGGCAGCGTTGTATGTATTCAGAGCGTTTTTATGCACACAATATCCCATGGATGGCCATGGACATGGATGATGTATTACCATAGAAGAAAAAACAACAAGCTGAAGATTTTCTGCAAACTCTTATTATTAATATTCACCACAGCTGAAGGTTGGAAAGTTGTTTTTTTCTTGATAACCGCACAACCCACAATATGAGCTCCGACCTGACAAGCAGCGTTTTCAGACGTGTGGTGGAATTGACCACCAAAATATGAAACGTCTTCAGCAAGCAGGTCACACTGGCTCAGTTAAGCCGCCTGTTGTGAATGAAATGTGGCTCTAAGCCCTGTCACTCACTTTCCATAACAACCTGTGATGAATTGGATGACCGGCGTGAGCTTGCTCGCGCCTATTTCAACCTGTGTGCGTTACCTGAAGAAAATAAAGGACCCTTGATGCAGATCACTTGCCGATTACACAATTAATTTTTTTTTGTTGCTACCACAGGCGCAAGTTTATGCACAGAAGGGCAATTCAACACCTCCAGGAGATGAGAAGTCAAATGTGTAAAATGTGAACATCTAGATAATGGGCTCGGGGCAGAGCGGCAGTAACAATACTAAATCTATAAAAGGCAATTTGAGGCCCCGGACGCTCAATGGTGAAGCGATTCGCTCGGATTGATCAAGAAGCATCCTGATCACAAGGGAGGCATCAAGCACGTGGGACTGTCAGAGGGATTCAAAGTTGGATTGAATGGATTTGTGGGGATGGGTTTAGAAATAAATCCAGAAGGTGCAAATAGAATCCTCAAAGCTTTTTAACCACATTTGACTGCTGTGCAAAGAATTCTAAGTTCATAATAATATCCGTGCAATTTTAATGAACCGAGGCGGTATGAGAAAATCACATATCAGAGCAGAAACTCAAAAGTCTGGCTCAGTGAAAATGAACAAAACTTCTTCTAAAAGTCCCAGCCTACATTTACAGACAGATTACAAGGCCTTTGTTTATTTTCAATTGATCCTCATTAGAAACTCATTTCCCTCTCTCCAATTGAAATGAATGCAGCATGTCTGCCATTAAAAATGTAGAACCGGTGGCTCCTTATTGCATTCTTCCTTTCTGAAGATGAATGCGCAAAGAAAAAAAAACTAAGTCCTACGTAATCATTCACTTCTAATGATTACCAGATCCACGAAGATAGATCACCATAGCAGCATGGGTCATGACCGGTAGCGATTTTCCATAGCTACCGGAGACACAACAAGTAATAAATAAAAAATAAAAGCACCAGGACCTTCATGTGGCCTTAGATTTTAGAACATGGTCGCCAGAGCAAGACAGCTTAAAGATGCTAGCAAAATAGATATAGATAGAAATACACACTCACATGCACACACACATTCTCACCCACATACAAAAGAAAAAAAGAAAAAAAAAGAGAGAGCAATGATGATGACATGTCAAATCGGTAAAATTACCGAATGAACAATACTGAGCTGTCCAGAAAAAAAAAAAAAAAAAGATGCTAGCAAACTAGATCTCTTGCTTTACCTAGATCAGTGTTTCTTAACCTGGGTTCAATCGAACCGCAGGGGTCCAGTGAGACACCCGACTCAAATGTTTGGTGCGCACGGTAGTCGACTACTGTAATGGTACGTCGTGTGATTTCTTCATTATTGTAATTGCTTCATATAATGTCTAGGAAAAAAAAAACGGAAAGTGGTCTGACAAATATGTGCAATGTGAATTCACATGTATAACAGTTCCACAGGGCACGATTCCGGGGCCTCTTTTGTTTTCTTTGTATCTGCTGCCCCCTGGATTCCATCTTGTTTGTTTTATAGCGATGAATGATGCTCGTCAGTGTCCTAACTGCATGATGTCGCAGAAATAACTGGAAGCTCAGGAGAGCCATAACATTATGTTCTTTACAAGTGTATGTAAAAATTTAGATCACGACTGCACCTTACTTTATTTCAATTTCTTTTAGTGGCTCATTCAGGTTTTAATGTACAGTATTTCTTTGTTATTTCTGCGACACATAACAGGACGACGTTTATTTGTGAGTCATGTGAAACATGTGGCGCCTTAATTGCAAATAACAGAGTTGGCTGGTTGCAATAAATGCATCATAAATTTCATCAGCGCCGTTAATATGATCAGCACTGGTGCAAGCACAGTCGTGTAAAGTGGCCAGAACAGGGCAAGAATCTAATTACAGAGTTGCAGTATTAGGGAGCAGACAGAAGCTAATCCTTTATGAGCGTCTCTGACAGATGTGCCCAATTAATGGCCTGTCTGGAGGAAGACTAGTTTAGATGCATACTATCTAGGGAATTTCATTTCAAAGTAAAAGAAGAAAGACTCATTTTTGGGATGAGAATTTATGGTGAGATTTAAGCAGACTGTCTTTTTTTTTTTTTTTTTTTTTACAGCCATATGCTGACACTGCAGTTCATAACGTGCTGGAATATTTAATAAGTAATTTAACTCAAGGAAAGGAGAAGTTGAAATGTTAAAGTAACAGTACACCACTTTTTTTTTTGACCTCATTAAAGGCACTTAATTTATATTTGACATATTTTTGTTAACCAAGAACACATGAGAAACCAATAAAAGTGCAGTACACATTTGAAAACAAATGAAGTATTCAATTTTCTAAAAGCTGCACAGCGCAACCCTGCGCAGAGAAGGAAAAAACATTTCACTATCATTTACCGCTCTTATGCGTGAGCACATTTCCACTCCTTTTTGAATTCATGAATTTGGTTATGAGAGGACAGTGGCGCGTTCGGTCTGACAAGAAACCTTAATGGAGCTAAGCCACCTCTCGCCGACTGCTCAGAGGCTGATTTGCCTGGGATTCCCGCTGGCGGCCTCACAGGCACGTTTCACTGCTGGAGATGTTACGCCGTTGTCTGGCAACCCCCCTGGATCACAGAGTTGTGCCGCATGACCGACCGGCGCGTTGTGAAGTGTGAGTGCAACGTGCTCAACGTGCCGCTCATGCAAAAGGCAGCTAGTCAACAGAGACAAGCAGCATCTGCATTCATTGATCTGCCCGCCTGTCCTTCCGTGCTCATTACCTGGGCTTATTATGAGGCATCGTTTTGATCCGTTGGCCGAGGGGCCGCTGGGCTCGGCCAGAAACATGCTCTCATTAGCACCCATTTTAAATTGCAGGAAGCAAATATAAACTGTATTTTGAATGTGTCCGATTTAATTTGAAGGCTGGATTTACACCGCTGGCTCAAGTGCCTGATTCAAATTGCATATATATTAGGAATGTCAGGCAATAAAAATGTTTTAATCGTAACTAATCGCATGACGTCGGTACGCTAGTTAGCAACACGTCTACTCCCGCATAGTTACAACTAAAGACGTGCTTTGGAACATGTCAACGTCTGATTGAATGTGATTCGGTGTAAAAACGATGGCTTCTAAATGCGGCATCTCTCCTTTGGTCTCTTGAGGTCTCCCTGATTTATTGGAATTTAGATGTTTCTGGGGTTGGTGAAAGACTCTGGTTGGTGCTGGATTTCACTTTCCTTTCTTTGGTCCTTCCTCGGGTCTCCTGACGGCCTCACGACTCTGGCTGGAAGTGTTCGGTTTAGGTGAACGGTATGGGATTTTTTAATAGGTTTTAGGTGAACTAATGAGTACACACACTCACACGCACGCACACACGCACATACAAAATAAAAAAAAGAAAAAGAAAAAAAGAGAGCAATGATGATGACATGTCAAATCGGTAAAATTACCGAATGAACAATTCTGAGCTCTCCAGAAAGAAAAAATAAAATAAAGAAAAAAAAGAATGTGATTCGGTGCCATCTCAACCGGAGTTCACTGATACACTGACTCTCCGGTCATCTACTGTAATCCCCCCCCAAAATATTTTCTCAACGGATCTGCACGATTCACGTAAGTGACCAAATCTGGTTTTAAAAATGCGAATTTCTCCCAAAGGTGAGAGAGTTGAGGGTCCATGTCACGATTACACTGAGACCAAATATTTGAGTCATTTGGTAGTCAGTAAACAAGCGCTGGGTTTCGGACAGGCTAATCGGAAGCATCATGCGAGCACCCGCAGAGCCACAGACTGCCGTTTATTTCAAACAGGAACATACAGCACCAAGATACAAAAAAAAAGCACTTTTCAAATCAAAGCACATTTGTAACATCCAAACAGACTAGAGAACATCGTACAAGTCAGAAACAGTCAAGTCAGCTTTAATGTCACTTTTAGCTCCGTATTTGATCACCTTGAACAGCAGGTTGCCTCGGATGCAAACGGCTGCTCGTTAAGGAACAGGTGTCGGGGTTTGTCAGAATTATCAAGACGTAAAGATTTCAGCCGTGTGTGTGTTCTATACATTCGCTTGTGTTTCTTTGCAGTCAAGGAGGCTAATTATTAAAATACAGGGCCTATAAAAATATGTGTACCTAGCTCAGCATTAATGACATCTAGACAGTATTTGTGTATACTCATAAATAATTCAATACATAGATAAATAAATATTCTATGTGCGGATTATAAATCTTCATAAAAGCCTTTGCTTGGTACAGACTCCAAATGCTGAGCCGGCTGACCCTGATGTCCGGAAGCCGGGGGTGAAAGGCCAAGTGTTAGCATGTTAGCATTAGCGCTGGTGTTGCGTGCCAACGTTCCTCTCGCCGTGCCAGTCTCTAACCGCGCTGGCATTCGTTCTTGCTGCAGGTGGCCTGCCGTTCGATCTGCCACGTGCCCTCTTCGTATGTGCAGTAGCAGATTGTACACTCGTCGATCTTCACCTCTCGTCCGGCCGGTATCACCGTCGTGTCCGCAAAGCAGTTGGGCCCTGTTGGCAAGAAATAAGAATGGAAAATGAGACCAGAATGGGACTAATAACAGCAGCCACGAGTGAATAGAATGAAGCCGAAGAGAAATCTGTTATTTAAACAATTTGAAATGTGGACTCGTCAGACCACAGCACACTTTTCCATTTTACTTCAGTCCATCTCAGATGAGCTCGAGCCAAGAGGATCTGTTTCTTGATGTTTTTTTTATTTACAGTGGTCCCTCACTACCTTGCGGATTCTTATTTGAGACCAGTCATGCGGTTATTTTTGTACTTTTTGTATTATTTGAGTAAATAAAAACAGCTCTTTATTTCATTCAGCAGAATTTATTACATTTCTACACAATTCAATTCAATTCAATAGAATTAAGCCGAAGAGAAATCTGTTATTGAAGGTTATTTAAACAATTTGAAATGTGGACTCGTCAGACCACAGCACACTTTTCCATTTTACTTCAGTCTATCTCAGATGAGCTCGAGCCAAGAGAAACTGTTTCTTGATGTTTTTTTGATTTACAGTGGTCCCTCACTACTTCGCGGATTCTTATTTGAGTCCAGTCATGCGGTTATTTTTGTACTTTTTGTAATATTTGAGTAAATAAAAACAGCTCTTTATTTCATTCAGCAGAATTGATTAAATTTTTACACAAAATATAGAATATTTGGTCAATTAAGAAATGTGTACCATTATAAGTGATTTTTTTTATTTTTTTTATTCATTTATCTTCTTTTAATTCTCCTTAGCAAGTCAATGTCCCATCACTGGTGAGTTATTTTTAGAACGGATCACAAAAAGGCCAAACAAAAAGGCCAAACGTGTGTCTCATCCACCCCCCTACGTGCACTGCAGGAGAAGAAGACAAACAAGTTAATTGAAGGCAATTAACTTCAACAAGGCCTCATTAAGGTGACAGACAATGTGAGGGTTATTTATTGAAGGGGGGGGGGGGTAACCTCTACCTCTACCTATCCCGCAGAAAGTGAGGGAACACTTTATGACTTTGCTTTGCATGGTAGTGTTTCATCTTGCATTTTTAGTTGTAGCCAATCGATACTAAAGATAGATGAACCTGTTTACCTGTGGAATGTTCCAAACTAGTGTTTTTTTTATTGTCCCTGTTGCAGTTTTTGAAACGTGTTACTGGCATCACATTCAAAATGAGAAAATATTTGTTTAAAAAAATACAATAAGGCTCATCAGTTTTGAACATTAAATATCTTATCTGTGTAGTGCAATCGGAATTGAGATTTGTAGATTCATTTTATATCCTGAATAATTTATTAACGGTAGGGTTGATAAGGTTTTTTTTTCTTGTAACACATCATCTACATTTAGTGCTATTTTCTTTTATGATAATTCCTTTTATGTTATTGTAATCTCTAATATGCTGGGCCAGTGGGTTCAATCCTAATAGTCAACCACAGGGGTGATAAAGAGCAGTCTTGTCCGCCTCCACGTTCAAGTGGGAATCTCTCTGATCAATATCAATTAACCCTGACAGCCGTTTGCGGAGATGAATAGAGCGTTTGTCTTCAATCAATAAAAACAAGGTCAAATTTAAAACGTTTTAGCGTTTCAAGTAGGAAGTTCCGAGATACACAATGCGAACGCTTTTTGTGCATCTAAGGAATCTCCATTATACCTTTCTGTGATGAACCCTGTTTGATCAAGGTGTAAGATTTGGGTAATTATCTTACTGACACATCTATGTACAATTACCGTTAGCATAAGTAGGCTACATCTCCATTCAACGTTATTGGTCCATAAAATTGATATCCGGTCGGTTCTTTGTCCTTTTTCTTACTGTGATGGTTGCCTCACTCCAAGATTATTTTTGACTCTTGGGCATGTCTGTATGTTTTTTTGTAATAAGGATGCTAGCAGGTCTTTAAAAATGTATATTGATAAATGTGGATCTTGGCTTTTGATCATTTTGAGTGATTCAATCACCTTTAATCAATATTTAACCCCTTCAAAAAAGATGAAAACGCCAATGACAATGACATTATTCAACACCTGAGGAAATTAGGCAACTCTTGGGGATTAACATGTAACAATTAAACTGTCACTGATCATAAAAGGTGTTACTTCCAAACAAGATTGACCTTTTCCCCGATGATCCTGCAAACCATACCTATATAATAGGGGTGGGAATCTTTGAATGTCTCACGATTCAATTCGATTCCGATTTTTGAGTCTGCGATTCGATTCAGAATCGATTTTCGATTAAAACAATATTTATTTATTTATTCAAAATGATTTGATTCACAATGATTTTTGCTTCAATCTATAGATGTGCAAGGAATTGTAACGATCTACTCCAGTCTGACTCGCTAATGCTAATAAGCGCGCTACTCGCGGCTCTTTTATCACTCAAAAGAACGGCTTCACGCTGAAAAAAAAACAAACTTTTATTGGAATAACTTGATCGTGACTTTTTCCTTCTACTCTCTAATGTGGCTACAACTTAACAGTGTATCAGACCGCGTGGAACCACACTGCCCCTCAGTGGCCACACCGGGTACAACATGAACAGCGCTCCAAATAAAGGCACACAGACAAAGGCAAGACAGACTTTTCTTTGATCCTTCCTCGGGTCTCCTGACAACCTCACGACTCTAGCTGGATTCTGAAGAATTCGGTTTAGGTGAACGGTATGGGATTTTTAATAGGTTTTAAATGAATTGATGAGCACACACTCACACACATGCACATATGCACACACACACACACGCACATACACACGCACATACAAAAAAAAGAAAAAGAGGAAAAAAAGGGAAAAAAGAAAAAAAAAAGAGGGAGAGCAATGATGATGATGTCATGTAGAATCGGTAAGAGTACCGAATGAACAATACTGAGCTCTCTCTAACAGAAAAAAAGGGGAAAAAGAGGAAAAATATATATATATATTTGTCTGATCTTTACATTTGTTTGATGACATCCTGAAATATCTATTCGTGTATTAATCTGCCCAAAAACATAAACCTTCATGTAGTGATCCTGAAAGAGAGAAGTACCTCAACAGACCCTAGTTCCCCCTGCCCTTAGGTTAAAGAAAGAAAAACGAGCACTGTCTGCTAAAATACCCAAGACCAACAAAGGTAATAAACAAAATAAAAATTAACAAAAAATTAACTGTAGCAGCACACTGTTATAGCGTTGAGCACATACAGTACGCCTCACAGCCCAGTGGGTCAGAGGTCGAATCCAGTCTCAGGCTGTCCTGTGTGGAGTTTGCCTGCTCTCTCCGCATGGATTTGCTTGTTAGGTTAATTGACAAATTGCCATGAAGTGTGAATGTTTGTTTGTCTCTTTGTGCCAAGCAACCGACCGGCGACCAGTGTAGGACGTTAACCCGAATCTCGCCCAAAGTAAGATCCAGCTCAACGTTGCCCTTTTTGAGGACAAACGTTATAACAAAAACTTGTGAAATGCCCAAAAAAATGTATGGCACCCTTAATGTAATCTGACAGGTATTTTGTCTCGCTCCTCGTCAGCAAACTGCTCCATCTGTCTCAGGTTTGAAGGTTGTCTTCTCCACACTGCGTGCATGTTTCCGCTCCTTCTCACAGATATTCACTAGGATTTAGATCAGGGTTCTTCAAAAATCGTCTGATGTTTTGCTCTTAAAAATACGCAAGACTGACTGTGCTTCTGCCCCCCATGAAGGACGTGGAGGAACTGCCTGTGCGCAGCTCGATTTTTCATCCATAAAGATTAAAGGTAGCGTCCCTTGATAAAGCATGAAAATAAATGAATACGAAATACAGACACGCTATGACGGGCTCACCAACATCAACATAAGATTGCCACTTCAGGACCACATGAGTAGACTCCATGCCTTTTCTATGGGACATTGTGATTTCCTAAGAATGAAGTCACATTGTGTTAATAATAACATAATTAAAGGTAATTTGAGCAAATTCGTCATTTCAGAAGTATCAAACTTAGCCGTTCACAGTATCCAAGAAGTATATTTTTCAGTTTCAAAAAGATTTCTAACCCCCTCCCCCCACCTGCTCTTTGTCCACACTTCTCTTTAAAAGTGGATACGTGGAATTTAAGGACAGATTTCTTCTGAAGAATGATTTTTTAAATTTATTTTTATTTTATTTTTCTTGGAGAGCTCAGTATTTATTGTTCATTCGGCAATTTTACCGATGTGCCGCCCCAAGCTAACACTAAGGTTGCTGTGGAAATGCTACAGAGTGCCACAGACAAACAGATGGTAGTGCGTCCATTCGATGTTATTTTTTTATTAAATTTTTTTCAAGAGCTCAGTATTGTTTATTCGGTAATTTTACCGATTTGACATGTCATCATCATTGCTCTCATTTATTTTTTTATAATTTTTTATTTTGTATGTGGTATGTGCATGTGTACTCATTAGTTCACCTAAAACCTATTTAAAAAAAACATACCGTTCACCTAAACCGAATACTTCAGAATCCAGCTAGAGTCGTGAGGTTGTCAGGAGACCCGAGGAAGGATCAAAGAAAAGAAAGGAAAGTGAAATCCAGCACCGACCAGATATCACCTACGACCCACCGGGTTACCAACCAGAGTCTTCCCACCAACCCCAGACACATCTAAATTCCAACAATATGTTTATAGAATGAAGCCCAGAATGTGTTTATAGCTCACATCTATACAATTACACAACAAGACTTGAAAATCTTTTTGGCAAGAATTCCTCCATGCATTAGTGCATCCTCAAAGGAACCATAGCTAGAATAAATGTATTCTTGCTCTTTAGAGGCATTAAGAGTTCAAGGGTGTAATGATTTTGTTCCCCCCCATATTGAGTTTAGCATATTCTAAGTTCATCTACCATACACTGCAGTAGGCTCTATATATTTTCCCTGACATCACAGCAAGCTAGAATGCAGTCAAAGACAAACAGAGCACAAACAACCACAGCACTAACTGCCACAGTGAAAAATGTGCTCTCCAACTGGGCTGTCCCAATATCATGTTATGGTGTGAACATGAAAAGGGCAGGAAACTAATGTAATCGACACACAAATATCAAATCTTGCGATAAGGTTTGTACTACTGCAGGTGTCATGTAGTGCCCTTTTCTGCAAAGCAAACCAATACAGCAGACATTTTACAGGATCCATCAAAGTTTCACCAGGGTCATTTTAAAAGGTGCAATTTACACTCTGACATTTCCCCCAAACTGCCATGAATCATCCAAAGGATTCAGATCTGCATCTACTTTAGCTTTTCACTGCCATTAACAGGCCCTTGAGACCAGTGAGCGGTTGCCCTTGTTTTATGCAGAGAAACGTTTTCCTTTTAGCATCAGATTAGGGATGCATATTTTTTTACTACAATAACCAAAAACATTGAAAAACATCTATTTGTGCAATAAGAAGAGGGAAAAAGCCAACTCTTGCAATATAATGTCAGCATCTCCAAAGATGAAGGCTCGCCGTACTACTAGCATTCAATCGGAAGGATCTGTCACTTTTCTAGCTCACGGTTAGTTATCTGTCATTGTACCAACAAGAATCAAACAAGACACAGATCATTCCTTGTGATTTATACTAGTTATTTAACTCTTTGACTGCCAGACGTTTTCAGAAACGGGATGTCGCCAGTGCCGGCCGATTTAAGCATTTTGACTGATCTTTCAAGGTCCACAAAAAATGTTGTGTTTGGACTATGGAAACACACATACTCCCAAATGAAAGATTGAACTCTCATCTTTCATCAGAAAAAAAAGTTTGTTTCTACCTTATTCCGTTCTTCAGTAATCAACAATAGAAAATGGTTAGTTTCACCGAAATGCTCTGTTTTGAAACAAAAAGCGGAGAAAAAGAGCTTTTTGTGAAACGATGTTATTTCATGCGCTCTAGTGAATTCTACACTTCTTTTTGTCCATGAATGATGCCACAAACACCTAAATAGTGCTTTACTTCTGTAATACACCACCACCAACAATGAAAAAGTGTTTTTAGATTGCAAAATACGTTTATTTCCATTCAACAGTGTAACAATTTGACAAAACAATTTCGCAAACTATTTACAAATGTGTGCAACTGTGGTACTATTTACAATTATGTGGATGTTTCAAATACCGTTTTTCTTTTTGTAACGCTGCCCTGCGTGCAAGGAGACGGAGCAGGATTTGCACAACAGATACGTTTCACTTCGATTGTCCGTTTCGCGTGCAGACGTTACACTTTCTTGACGGCCTTTTTTTCCGGGGAATAGCAAGTAGCAGACTGTACCCACTCCTCCGATGAATATGCATTGGACTCGGGGTACTCTTCGTCGTCCGATTGAACGTCCGCCTGAGCGTGCTCGGTTGTGCTCCGCGTTTTCCGGTGTTAGCATCGCTAGCCCGTGAACCTTTATGACGTCGTCATAGCCGCCGCATCAGCGCTTCCAACTTCGGCGTCAACCTCGGAGTCACCATCATCATCATCGATGATGATCATCGTCGTCATCAATGTGCTCTTTAGCGTTGGTCGATGCCTTTCATCTTTGAAAAAAATTCCCAAGTGTGAGCTGCTTGCAACCGGTCGCCATTGTTCGCTTCCTCAGCCATCTAGCTCCGCCTCACGTCTTCTACTGCCGCGTCAACGCTTCCAACCTCGGAGTCACCATCATCATCATCGATGATGATCATCGTCGTCATCAATGTGCTCTTTAGCGTTGGTCAATGCTTTTCGTCTTTGAAAAAAACTGCTCGAGCGTGAGCTGCTTGCAACCGGTCGCCATGTTCTCTTCCCTTCCCCAGCCATTGTCCCCTCTAGCTCCGCCTCACGTCTTCTACTGACGCCTACCCAATCTTGTCAAAAGAGAGTCATTGCTGCCATCTAGGGGCCAAAAATAGTCATTAGGCGAACTAGATCTGCTTGAAACGTTCACCACAGCTGGCCAAGGCTTTCCTCCACCCGTTTCCAAAAAATAAATAAAAAAATTGGATGACGTCTTTTAACGTCATTGGCGGCCCTCCGTAGGTTTTTACTTGACGTCTTTTAACGTCCATGGCAGTGAAAGAGTTAACAATGTTGTCAAACTCATTAGAGTTCATCAACACAAATTGAATCGATGAAATAACGATAAAAAAAAATATTCAGTCGGCAATGTAATGCTATGTAATGAAATGCAACAAATTTTATTTGTAGAATGCAGCTAGATAGTCACTCCTTATATCTAGAAACAACCATCTCTGCCAGACAATAGACATAAGTCTATTTTTTTTTATTAGATTCTCCTTTTTCTTACTTTATGATCCTCTAATAAGTACTAGGGATGCACGATAATATCGGTGGCTGATAATTATCGGTATTTATCAACCAATTTGACGTCATACAGAAAAAACAGATAATCAAGAAATCCGCCGATAATAATAGACATGCCAACGTTGGCCCATCTACGGTGGTTGTGGCTCAAGTTGTGCCCAACTCCTCAACCCCTCCCCTCTCCTATGGTGGTGTTGCATATTTGTGACGTCATAATGCGTGCGACCTTTTGTTCACAGAAGATGCATCACACAAGGCAGTCATTCTTTACACAATGTTTCAATGTATTTGTACATGTTAGGACTTAAAAGTTATATTTGTATTCAAGTTCATTTTGCAAACAATTATCGGCTTACTTATCGGTTGACGCGCTACACCTTGTTGGCATTCCAGCGGACAGAGCTGTCACGCCCATAGCATATTTGGCAATTTGGTGACAAAGAATAGACTAGATGACTCAAAAAATTGGTCTAACTTGTGGCGCAGGTGGTGGAGCACGATTCCATCCAGCGATAATTTTTTTCTTCCACAATGTCAAGCACTGTGCGCACTTCCCTAAATTCAATGGGAAGGAGGGGAGCTGCTTCAATTAGCCGGGAGTCGACTGCGTTCAATCCACAATGGTGCAAAACACCAAATATCATTTCACCAGATTTTTCTTTGTGGCCAATGTTTTTTGGATGTCTGTTGTCTCCTGAATGTGCTATTGTCTTTAGCCAACAGGAAGAAAAAAAGAGCCCATAAAGCATCCATTATCTCCCCAGCTGCACCACACAAAATATAAACTCGACAGGAATTGTTTCTCGCAGCATCAGGTATAGCATAACAATGGCCGTTCCTTGCACTAACAAGCTCTCAAGCTGCTGTCTTATACATTACTATGTAATTAGGCGTCTGAAAAATGAGAAGTCTTTCCGCTGCAGCCGCCGCATTTCATTGGGTGTCAGCACCCGGAGGAAGTGTGCTGCTGGCACATCAATCAATGCGAACAGCCTGTCAAAATGTCAGCTTTAACACATTCATAAGTCCTTTAAATGCCAGCACACACCCTTGCTTGCTCATCCTGTGGCTGCGGACTGCCGTCGTTCCTGATTCATCATCATTACGGGGTCCTTACAGTTCCTCAAGTAAAGTCTATAAAAGATTTGGAAGGACAATAATATTTTGAAGTAAACCTCAAACTTCATCTTGATTAGTTTTGCGAATCAGAGTTGCATCGGTGTATGATTGCCCAGTCATTTTGATCACACTTTTATTATTTTTGTCATGGCTTCATTAACTCATTCACTGCCATTGACGTCTATAGACGTCATAAATTCGTTTGAACTATTTCTATTAGTTTTAAATTTTTTCCACTAGTATGAAAACCTATAATTTTTTTTTGGTCCATTTAGAACAGATATAAAATTTGTGATAAATCGTGAGTTAACTTGTGGAGTCATGCGATTAATTACGATAAAAAAAATACATATCACCTGACACCCCTAATTTTTAATAATCTTTTCTTTAAATAAAATTATTGTAATTATTTTTTTCCAATTTTTAATCATCTTTTTTTTTTTTTAAAGAAAAGATGATTAAAAATTAGGGGCGTCAGGCGATTACCATTTTTTAATTGTAATTAATCGCATGACTTCACTAGTTAACTCACGATTAATCACAAATTTTATATCTGTTCTAATACAGTAAAAAAAAATCAAATCTAGGTTTTCATACTGTTGTTAACAAAAGTGGGAAAAATGTTAAACTAATAGAAAATAGTTTAAATGAATTTTTGACGTCTATAGCCGTCAATGGCAGTGAATGAGTCAATACAATTCGTCACTCCACGGCTTTTCTTTGCAGCGCACTCGTTACCACAAGAGCTTTTCAATAACACTCACAGAGACAAATGGACTGTACACGTGGACCCAGACATTCACTACCGTTTGTTAAGAGGTGACAAAGGCAGCATGTAGAAATGATATGCCATTAGCACCTGTAGCTTGAAAGCCCAACCACATGCAACGAAATTGAAGACACATTCAAACCATCATATCCCATCATTCAAAAAAAAAAAGAGAAAGAAAAAGAAAACCATCAGATCTCAATAATCCCGGGAGAAAAGCATCTGAAATCACTCATTTTAATGGACTTCTTGAGTGCATTTGCATTATGAATGCAGAATAAAAGTGTTGGTGATGTGTAAAGATATAAAAGATGAGAGGGACCAATTTCACAAAAGTATGAATAAATGAACTCAAGATATTAATAGTTAAGAGTATCTGTATTACGCCCAGCATGATCTTTTGTTTCCAGCGAGACCGCCTATAATCTTTATGGATTAATTCACCTGGACGCCGGCGGTCTGCCTATTGTATTCAATGTCCTTCAAGAGGACAGAAACACAAACCCATTACTGTCGTAGTCCGGGTGTCCAGGCAATATTAGGACTTTCCTTGAAGCTTGGACCTTAATATGTTTAAGGGGCTTAATCTCTTTGTAATGTAAAACATCCAACCAAAGAGACACGATGAATTATATTCAAAAGAAATGTCCTAAATCATACAAAACAAGCAGAGAAGCACTCTGACTGAGCACTCCACATGTAATGTCATCAGCTCTCATTACAGAAATCATAGATGTACTCCAGTGATGGAAAATGTCTCCTAAAATACTGAAATATGATGAAAGATCACAACCAAATAGTGAAATACATAAAACAAATTTTTGTAGACGGGAGGCTCAGCATAAAAATGGGAGCAAATTTATTTTACCGTGTTTAGGACTGTGTTGGGCCTTGCTGGGCATTCTAGCAAACAGAGCTGTTGCACCCGTAAAAACGGGTACATCTTCATTTTTGTGGCGGAACAAGTCTAGATTAAGTCATTCACCGCCATTGACGGCTATAAACGTCCAAAATTCATTTGAACTATTTCTATTAGTTTACCTTTTTTCCACTTTTGTTAACAAGAGTATGTGTCATGTCTGGGAAGATCTGGCTTTGTTTGAGGGTCCCGATTGGTCCTGAGTGGGTTCCTGCCCTTCCGCGGGTTGACCAATCCGGGCCCTCAGCCACTTGTGCCTGGCCCCAGGTGTGGCTAGTTACCCAATTAGTGTGGGTGTATTTAGTTCCCGGGTGGTGATCAGTCTGTGTGGGATCATTGCCGCTTGTCATGGGCGGTGCTGGAGTTCTGTCTGTTACTTTGATTTTGTATCTTTCAGTTCTTTGTTTATTTAATACTAACCAGTACCCTGGTTAGTGCTTTTGTAAAATAAAGTACGTCAGTTCAACCCGCACTCCTGCCGTGGTTCTCCTGCCTCCCTGCATTTGGGTCCTCCACTCCACACGCAAGACAGACTCAAATGGATGAGGGCCCGGATTGGTCAACCCGCGGAAGGGCAGGAACCCACTCAGGACCAATCGGGACCCTCAACCAAAGCCAGATCTTCCCAGACATGACAGTATGAAAACCTATAATTTTTTTTATTCTACATTTAGAACAGATATGAAATTTGTGATTAATCGCGAGTTAACTAGTGAAGTCATGCGATTAATTACGATTAAAAACTTTAATCGCTTGATGCCCCAAATTTTTAATCTTTTTTTTTAATTCATTCACTGCCGTTGATGTCAAAAATTCATTTGAACTAGTCCTATTAGTTAAAAAAAAAAAATCCCACTTTTGTTAACAAGAGTATGAAAACCTATAATTTTTTATTGTACATTTAGAACCGATATGAAATTTGTGATTTATCGTGAGTTAACTAGTGAAGTCATGCGATTCAATTTTAAAAAAAAATGTAATCGCCTATTGCCCCAAAATTTTAATAATAATAATTATAATTTATGGCAGTGAATGAGTTCAAATATTTATGAATTTGGTTGCTGCGCAACACCTTGTTGGCATTCCAGCGGACGAAGCTGTCACGCCCACAGCATATTTGGCAATTTGGTGACAAAGAATAGACTAGATTACTCAAAAAATAGGTCTAACTTGTGGCGCAGGTGGTGGAGCACGATTCCATCCAGCGATTAATTTTTGTTTCCACAATGTCAAGCACTGTTCGCACTTCCCTGAATTCAATGGGAAGGAGGGGAGCTGCTTCGATTAGCCGGGAGTCGACTGCGTTCAATCCACAATGGTGCAAAATGCTCAATTCCTCAAGTAGGGAACCCTGGTCCTCGAGAGCCAGCCTGCTTTCACTGTCTCCCTCCTCCAGCACAGCTGACTCAAATAATCAGCTCATCAACAAGCTCTGTAGAATCCTGATAATGATCATGTTCATCGAATCAGGTTTGTTGGTGGAGAGAGACAAGCAGAATAGTGACTCAAGGACCAGGGTTCCCTAAAAAAAAAAAAGTTAAATCATACAACTGTTATGCAGATTTTTTGGGTGACAGGATTTAAGCATCAATTGTAATCAAATTAGGTAAATCGTTTCCAGTCATTTTCCTTTTACTAGCTAGCTGCAATTCCTTCTAGATGTAACACATTTTGTAGTTAACTTTAGTTGCATATACATCACCATAGTTGTTTCCATTGCAATGCATTCTGGGTAGTGACCTAATGCAGGGGCATCCTCAATTGGATTTACAAACAATCTTCATGGTCTTTTTTTTAAGCCACATCTTAAAAGGTCCTTAATTCAAACAAGTCTTTATCGCTCTTGGCAGCAGGGCCACCATGTCTCATGTTTCTCTCTTTGAAGTGATATTGGCACCGGTTCAGACCGTTTATCACATCGCCCCATTTAGTGCCGACCCTAATGTCTGGGTCTCAAAGAATACAATTTCTGTCCTTGTAAGTTGCCAAGGCGATAACCTGCAAGGGTAAAGGACAAGAGGGATTGGTGCCCTGGCCGGGAGGAGAGGAGAGGAGAGGATAGGTGGTTATAATTTCTTCATTTTAGCATCCTTCAGAAGCAGGTAGTGCAGCAGAACCTTGATTTTAAATTGAAAAATAAGGAATGAGCATAACAATCGATTTGCTTGGCTTTACGAGCCAAGATGGTGGCGTGAGTAGATGCAGCAACACGGCACCCTCCAAGTTTTAGCAGATGTTTTTGTTGTTGTTGTTTTGAGTGTTTGTGGCCAGGGCATATTTCAGTACTTTACAGAACTGCTTTCTGATTTATTTAATGACAGCAAATTAATACTGCCAATAAACGGACCTCTCATTTACCGTCCTCTCAAAGTGAAAGTAAAAAAAAAAAGAGGCTAAGGGTCTAGGCTAAATGCTAACCTTTTAAAAAGAACCATTCCAAGCTTCTTTTTCACCAATTCCCAACTCAACAATGAAATGGGCGAACTATGACTGGGGACTACCATTCGTCAACAGGATTACTATGTGATGGTTATAACGCAACTTGGTTAAATGATTTGATCCTGGACTTCGCCAATGAGCTAGCAGGTGACTCTAGCTTCAGAGCGGATAGAACCAATGGGGCCGGTAAAAAACGTGGAGGAGGGCTGCGTGTGTATGTCAACAACATCACAAACGCCACAATTAAGGATATTTGCTACTGCCCAGACATTGCTTCAATCTTATGTTACAGTGTAGACCCTTCTATCTGAAAATCACATCGATTGTAATAATCATAACCTGGCAGCATGTGCCGCCCCAAGCTAACACTAAGGTTGCCATGGAAATGCTACAGAGTGCCACAGACAAACAGATGGTAGTGCATCCATTCGATGTTATTTTTTTATTAAAAAATTTTTCAAGAGCTCAGTATTGTTTATTCGGTAATTTTACCAATTTGACATGTCATCATCATTGCTCTCTTTTTTTTAAAATTAAATTTAAAAAAAAAATTAATTTTGTATGTGAGTGTGTACTCATTAGTTCACCTAAAACCTATTTAGAAAATCCCATACCGTTCACCTAAACCGAATACTTCAGAATCCAGCTAGAGTCGTGAGGTTGTCAGGAGACCCGAGGAAGGATCAAAGGAAAGTGAAATCCAGCACCGACCAGACATTACCTACTACCCACCGGGTTACCAACCAGAGTCTTTCACCAACCCCAGAAACATCTAAATTCCAACAAATTAGGGAGACCTCAAGAGACCACTCTAACCTTGTTCTGTCTGACACCATCGCCAAGAAACATCTCAACCACCTCACAAACAACAACAAAGGGAGTTTATCAACCACCATTGTTGCAAACCAAAAATGCATGATATACTTGTATATTTAAAAAAGCATAAAGATTCATACATACTGCATGACCAAAAAGCCAGAAGAAGAAGAAGAAAAAGGAGAAGCTTGGCTTGCCGGTACAAATCAGCTGCCGCCAGATTCCCACAGGCCAGAACGGCTTGATAGGATTCTTTTGACAGCACCCTACTAACAATATCCAGCAACAGGTTTGAGAATTGCCACCACCATGGGCCACCTCAACAATGGAGGCACCGAACACGGCCCCTCGCCTCGCTAGGTGCGTTCAAGTTCTGCGGGACGTTAGGTGGGAGATGAAAATTCATCAGATATTCCCAGCAGACCCTCACAACGTGTTTGGTTCCTCCACCACAACAGTGTTTGTCTGGAAGCATTAAATGACTTATAATGAACCCATTATTTCCTCTTTTCATCATATTGTCCACAGATGCTCTTTTTAAGAATCACCTTTGTTAAATGAAACTTGACAGCACCCAGCAAATGTCAGTCATAAACTTTATAGGTAAAAGGATTTAGGATGAGTAAAATGCAGAGAACCTGCCTCTATTCACAGCTGTCCTTTGATATTCATGAACAACTGTCTGGGCGAGATGTCAGCGATACCTCACACTTTCATCTTCATCCCCTGGCTGTTCCCCAAATGTCTCGATGCATAACGACTGAATAACACATCTGAGACGGGGGACCCTGCCATAGGCATCGATTTTGCATGTCTGAAAAGGCCACCATAATGTCAGTGCATAATTGATGAACTCGTCAAACGTTGCAATGCTTTATAGTATTTGGTGACGAAAGGAGGAAAATGCAGATTGGCTAAATCACAAACACAACAAAGATGCCAAATTAGGAATCTTATTTGCATATTTAGGTCTAATGTTTCACCATCCATTTGTTTCACTTTCTCAATTTTTACTTTTTATTATTGGCTTAGTTACTGTAATTTCAGTCAGTGGTAAAGCATCCCTGAATGAGTAATTTGTTATTTCCCTGTTAATGAGGTGAGCTTTGATGTGACACATTTCCTACAAGCTATTAACATCTGCTGCACTTAAATAGCATATGCTAGCAAGGCGACAACTTTAATGGCCGCCGATAACCTTATTTTACACTAATTAGAGAGAAAGAGCTTTTCCTTCTCTGTCGCATGTAGAATTCTGTTTAAATAACAGCGGGTAGAAGAATTGTTACTAACTTACTACTGTCTTTTTTTTTTTTAACTTTAAGGAAATGTTATGTATAAAAGACAAAGTGTAATTAAGTTTAGTTAAGTCAAAACAAGTTCATAGATGACTCAATTATTTCTGTTCTGTGTAGTTGCAAGGAGAATTGCTGCCCTGAATAGCATTTGTTTCCAAAGCATTTGTAGTTATTTACAATCTCTCTCTTTTTTTTAATCCCAACACTCACTTTTCCTAATCCCTTCGCAATGAAATATCATTGGTATGTAGCTAAATTTAAGTAAAAGCATGAAATTCATTTTCATTTTCTCTGTTTATCTATTTAATTCCTAATGTTTAATAACTGCACAATTTTGGCTCCTATGATTGTTATATTAATATTTCATACCATTTCTTTTTGGGTTGGTTGAGTGTGATGAAGGAGGATGAATTATGTTTAGACATGTCCATCCATCCATCCATTTTCTTAGCCGCTTTTCCTCACAAGGGTCGCGGGGGGTGCTGGAGCCTATCCCAGCTGGCTTCGGGCAGTAGGCGGGGTACACCCTGAACTGGTTGCCAGCCAATCGCAGGGCACACAGAGACGAACAACCACTCTCACAATCACACCTAGGGACAATTTTTGGAGTGTTCAATTAACCTGCCATGCATGTCTTTGGAATGTGGGAGGAAACCGGAGTACCCGGTGAAAACCCACGCAAGCACGGGGAGAACATGCAAACTCCACCCAGGAAGGCCGAAGCCCGGACTCGATCTCACGTCCTCTGCACTGGGAGGCGGACGTGCTAACCAGTCAGCCACCGTGCTGCCGTTTAGACATGTGATGTTAATCATATTTTTGTTCCCTTAACCCACGAGGCGCTGGCAATGGATTATATGCCACGGAGGAGGCGGGACTTCCGACTTCCGGGTTTTCACCCATCAACTTTGTTTCCGTTTTCCGGTTTGCGACGTGTGGGACACATCCCAGCACTTTTGCCGCCTTTGTGCCCCTCGGTTGCGCGTTCCCGTCGACGGGTGCGAGGCTGAGAGTGTGTAGCGTCTGTCTCCCTCCCACCGATGAGCGGGAGCGCGCGGTTGTGAGGTGCAGGGGTGCGGGTGCGAGTGTTGGAACGCAGCGAGCAGGGGCCAGAAATGGCGCTGAGGTGTAAAACCCGGAAGTAGGAAGTCCGTGGCATCTACCCCATAAATTGTTCTTATGAAGAAATTAGCGACTGCACTGGAAAATATTTAATCATCTTGTCACTTACAAGAGAGCAAATTGCATCATATTTGAAATGGCCAGGTTAAAATATAAGGTGATGCATTTCAAGTATAATCAGAGATGCAGAGTTCGTGGACAAGCATCTTTACTGGAGAAGCAGGCATATTGAGAGGAACGTTTTAAAACATGGACCAGTGAGGAGGCGATTAAGTAGAAAGCCTGAAAGTGCGCGAGAATTATAGGGAAGCACTTGAATAGAGATTGCAATTATACAGACTGCGATATGAACCAAAAAGTAACGCTGTCACTGATATTTATTGATATATGCATGCATATTGTATTAAATCGTCCCAAAAAATATCTGGTATTCTATATTTCAATCTTCCTTTTATGCTAGCAGTTTTAAAACCTTTGCCATCTTGGAATATTCATAAATGCATCCAGGATGCATCCGTTATCTATGGGACTTGCCCTTATTATGATTATTTTATGCTGGCTGACTTTGGGCGAGTGATAAATTACACTCAAGACTGGTTACTTGCAAATCATAGGGCTCAAATAATCATTTATGCTGTTATTCACTTAAATGTGCAATTAAGAGTCTTCAGTTAACTTTTTTTTTTCTTTTTTCTGGAGACTGGAGTCTTCAGTGAACTTATTGTGGCAAGAATCTAGAGTACAAGGAGTGCCTGCCACTCTTGGGTGGCGTACATGCTAACCACTATTGCACCGAGCTGCTCTTTGTAAATGCAATGCATCTACCTCTGTAATGGTTGCTTATATAACAGATCCACAACAAAGGCATCGATAGTACGTCATAAATAAATGGGCTTTACACATATCAGATGGTATTCAGTATGAGTCATTGTACTTTGGGGAGAAAATGTGCATGATTTGATCTAACAACAAATGCCACTTTCAATTTGGTGCATGATTTCAGATGCATGTTACGCAGAGTGAAAAAAATAAAAAGTAGAAGGAAAATAACAAGCTGCTCTTATTGGTTTTTCAAATTAAACCTCAGCCTCTTTTAAATTTACAACGTACTGTAGCTAGAGTATGTGCTGTAGTGAGGGAATGTCGGAGAGCATGGCTAATTGAGTGTTTGTGCATTCAGGGGGATTTGGGGGTTGCAAAATTTCATAATAAAAAACCAAAGTAGAAAAACCTTATTTCAAAGAGCATTTCAGATGACAGACTTGACAGCGGTGGCTTGGTCATCCTCCCCTTCCCGTTTAAGACTTGATGTTTATCATGGTAGCAACCTGGTTTTATGGCATATTCTAAAAAAACGGCATGTAATATAGCCAGTGTCAAGGTTCTTCTGGCATTCAACACTGGGAGGTGCTGCTCTTTATAGGTCATGAAAAAAGAGAATAATAAAAAAAAAGAGTAGCAGTATCAGTGGTGTAAAACGGCACATTGGAGCAAAAAATTCATTTAATAAACATTGATTTTTAACTTCAGTTGTAAAACTAATTAATACTAAAACTTGTGCCTCATTCCCTATAACAGAAAGATTGATATTGGCATTTTTTTAAAATAATGAATAAATATATAAATAGGCTAGTATATCTCAATCGAGCCGTTTTACAATTTCTCAATGAGGCCAATCTCAGCAGACATTAGGCTACATACGTACAGTTTGTGGGTCAATGAATTGCATTTTGCACTTCTCAAAACACATTCAATAGATTTCTTTTTGCCAATAAAAAAAAGTAGGGCTCACCTACGCATGGGAAGCCGCAGATCAAAGCTCGCTTCGTGTTACTTATGCCGCACTAGCTAGCTGAAGCTTGTTGATAGCTAGCTAGTGTTAGCTTAGCAATTAGCATCGCTTCTCTGTTTTTCCTCGTCATCCCTTCATCATGAAGAAGTGTAACCTATTTGTCACCATGGAGGCGATGATTACTGACTTAATAGCGATGTATTTATTTATTTATTTTAAATGGGTGCTATACAAATAAAGATTGATTGATTGATTGACTGATGAACTGAGGGGTTGATGGGTTGATTGATTGATTGACTCCGCACATGTTTAGCCGCATTAGTAGCTAGCTGAAGCTTGTTGATATACTTTATTTGTATAGCACCCGTTTAAAATAAATAAATAAATAAATCGCTATTAAGTCAGTAATCATCGCCTCCATGGTGACAAATAGGCTACACTTCTTCATGATGAAGGAATGACGAGGAAAAACAGAGAAGCGATGCTAATTGCTAAGCTAGCCTGAGAGTCCATATACTGTAATTGTGAAACATCGGAATTAAGTGCTTGGTTGGTTACAGTACTGCATTCAGTAATTGCTCCTCAATATAATTACCCACACTGACTGATTGATTGATTGATTTTGGCGTGATTAGATGGGTTTTATAGTGTTTGTAGGCGATCACACCATGTGTTTAAAGATGTCATTTTAGTAGATATTTTTTTCCCCCATGTTATTTTCACAAACAGTGCCCAAACCTCTTCCTCACTAAGTCACCTGATGTTGGGTTGAATAGCAACAACACACAATTTTACTGCACTTAAAATGTCACAGAATTCAAAGAGTTCAGCTGGCCTTCTCTTTTGATGATCCCTTCCGGCCTACTGGCTCACTTTTGGTTAGGGACGGCACTCATTGTACGTTTAAGATGCATTGTGTGTGTTTGTTGTTTTAAACTTGGCTTGTTGGCGGCCGCAGCACGGTTAATTACAGAGCTCGCTGTCTGCCTGGTATAATTTCCTGTTTCACTGGCTACCGGGTATATGAACAGATCATATCATTTAATATGGTGCTATTTCTTGTCACAGATCTGCTTTGAATGACAGCAGGAGGTTCGGCATCACTGTGTGTTGGATACAGGTGTGTGTGTTCTAAAGTTCATGTGCATGACTGTGACTAAGTCAACAAATTCTTAATTTGGGAATAAATCAACAATCTGCGTCAATTCTCCACAACTCTGCACAGTAGGGGTGGAATGACTTAAAGTTTCTTGTACTATAAACTGATGAAGGTTGAGTGAGTGAACGTTGATTAATCAACTTTCAACGTTTTTGGTATTTTATCAGTGGTTTACGAACTTTTTTTTTCCCATAAGGAGATATTTTGACAGACTGGAGTAAAAAATGGTAAAATTCCGTCTGTATGGCTTGAAAAAGATTATACTTTGACCTCAGAATCCCACAGTTTCTGATGCAGAAGCAGCAGTGTGCTCATGTAATTTGCTCACTTAGATATATTAAACTCTATTTTATGGTAATACAGGCGTAATCCATTGCAACACAGCATATCTTTCTCGGCTGAAGGAGCATGATTGCTTGGTGGCAGTTTCGAATACCATTTTACAACTCATGCCACATCTGTCTCTAAACAGATGTGCGTACAGCTCGAGCTCAGCGAATCAACTGCGCCATCCAAAGGAGAGAAAATGGAGCATTGCCCAAATGCAACACAAAGCTCTCTCAGCATGAGCATATTTCACAAGTGAACAAACAATTGTCATGTTGTGTACCAAAATACAGCAGGTAAATATGACTACTGTCTACTAGGGTTGTGAATTGCCTAGTACCTGGCGATTCGATTCGTATCACGATTCATAGGTCACGATTCGATACCGATTAATCCCGATACAAATCTATAAATTGATTATTGAGATTTTTTTTTAACTAAAATTTTGAAAATACAAATCAGTAAACTTGTACATGTACACTGTAAGATTTGTATGAAAATGTATTTATTTATCTGAAAATTCAGGCTTATAACTGAGCCACTGCACTTAACAAACAGGTTGCAGTCTGTTTCATGTTTGAACAGCACTGAAATAAAATATTAAGGCTTAATGTTCCATTAATATAACATTCTTCCATGCTTAATGTGTGAATCCTAACCCTAAGTAAGACGTTTTGTTGAATATTTCCATAAAAAAATTGATGTTTAACAATGGTGAAAAAGAAGCTTGGAATGGTTCTTTTTAAAGGGTTAGTTAGCCTAGACCCTAAGCCTCTTTTCTTTTTTTTTTACTTTCACTTTGAGAGGACGGTAAATGAGAGGTCCGTTGATTGGCAGTATTAATTTGCTGTCATTAAATAAATCAGAAAGCAGTTCTGTAAAGTACTGAAATATTGAATCGATTCGAGAATTGCGTGCTGTAATATCGCGATATATTGCCGAATCGATTTTTTCTAACACCCCTACTGTCTACTATCTGAGGGGAAAGAAACAGTATTTGAACTTTTAATTTGTATTTTTATGATAAGCTTGTCACCAACAGTCATTTACTGTATATGCAGATTTGTTATATTTTTTAACATCATATAATGACAAACTGATTACAATTAAGCAAAATGACACAATGTTTTTTGTCTTCTTTGATTTATTGAGTTGGTTAGAATGTAATCTAGATTTCTTTGTATCTCTTTTGAAAGCAACTCAGCTACGTATTTTCATTTCAAAATTTCTCCTGTGAAGATAACGCTCTGTGCCAACAAGATAATGCAATAATCTCATTTCTACTTTGAAGGCATTCAAGCAGGATTGTTGCACAATAACTGGCTTTTTGTGTGCAACATATTCGATGTCGTCTTCTTCTGCCAGATTTGCTAGTAGAATTCTGCAACGCAATACTTAATAATCCCACTTCAGTGGTACATACTGCATCATCGATGTTAGTGACATCGCTACACTGAGTGATATTACATTCACACAAAGAGAAACAAAGGACACTAGGACATGCTGTCCTCAGTCATTGGGAAAAAATTATTTTACTTGAATTGACTGAGCTGCATGATTTATTCTCCAATGGACCAATGCAGAGTTTTACCAGCAACAACAAAACCTGAGCGTGCAGTACCTCATCACATGATCTCATACCGCACTGAGGCATCAATTTATCACAGAACATATGCTGTGGACCTCTCTTTGAAATTAGCTGGGAATGAAGAATAATTGTGGAAGGACAAATGATTGATGAGCCACATGCTGTACACGACCTTTGAAAAGGAGCTACTAAGTTACTGCACACGCAATCACACGCACACACAGTTTATTGTACAATCAATATTTTGGGGGTTTTCATTTTAAAGGACATGCAATATTAAAGTAATAAATGCAATGTTAAAGTGCAGTGTTTCTTCGCTATAACGATGTTTTTTTTTAACCTATTTTTCCAACTCTGAAAGCGTGAACATTGATAGTATTTAAATAAGAGAAAAAGGTGAGAACATTTTTAATAAATGTAAAAAAAATAATAAAGCTGACTACTTTGCAGATTCCACCCATTGTGGGTATTTTTTGGAATGTAACGAGGGAACACTGTATTCAATTAGAAAAACCTATACTTTTTTTATTTATTTATTTAAAAAAAAATTTTTTTAAATATATATATATATAAATGTATTTAAAAAACAAAAAGAGAGAGCAATGATGATGACATGTCAAATCGGTAAAATTACCGAATGAACAATACTGAGCTCTCCAGAAAAAAAGGGGAAAAAAAGAAAAACCTATACATTGTGAGCATAGCAAAGTCACATCAACCTCTTCTATGTAGCACAACAGAACAACAGATATTATCTTAAAGCACTTTAAAAATGGAAAATGTCTCTGTCCTTACACATTAAAGGGACAGTGTGTGGAAACTTTGGCATTGGCGCATCCCTACACGTGAACATGCATGAGGATTGATATTCAGTGAACGCACTGTAAACACAGTGACATCAGTATGTACATGTAAACAGAACAAATCAAAATCCGAACAGGGCACTTAGAGCTACGGTGTAAATCTAGCGATGTGAGACGTGCGCGGTGGAAGATTTGGATGGACTGACCGAATCTGTGGGCTACCAAAACATTTCAAATAACTCTTCTCTCTTGCACTCAAGTGTTGTTGAACGACACATCCCCCCACTTACCGCTCTTGCAGATGGGACAGCACTGGTCCGGTTCATATTCCGGGTCCACACATTCTGTCTGCGGGCAGGCTGACACAGAACACAGCACCTCTCCACTTGGCTCACATCGGCATTTCTCACACGGAGACACCTGGAAAACACAATTAGCACACTTGGAATGATTCCACACATACACACAGTGGTTAGTTCATTGCCGTCATGGTCTCAAGTCTACCCTGGCATGCATAAGAATTATATGTAGTGTCTTTAGTTTATCTTCTTTTGCTTACTTAGGATTTGCTGTTTTGTGTAGCAAGCCCTTTGTTTAATTCCAGTGGTATCTTCCTTCATCTGTGGCTGCTTTTGTTAAAGTAATATCACAGGTTTTGATCCCAAACGTTTTACATCTGCGTGGTGGTCTTTTCTCTGGTTGTAGACCATTTCTGACAGAACTTGGCTCAACCCACCAAATAATGCAACTTGTGAGGGATATTGAATTGATTCAGAAATGTCAAATGATATCTGTTTATATAACATCATGTTGGCAGAATGAATAAAATGGAAAGCATAAGCCAGAAAGTCATTGTGGCACACAAAGTGAATCCAAGCAATAGGGTGGAAAGTTATGTGGGGCCTGAAAAGAGATCAAGTCTGAGTGTATCTGGGACACATCAAGTATTCCACAAAAAAAAAGGGTTTCAAGTATTTAAAAAAAAAAAAACTTAAAATTTGATGTCAAGTAGGGGGCCACAAAATATTCTACGGACAGCAAATGGCCTCCAGGCTACGAGTTCATGTACTTTTTCCACGATACAAAAATACTGCAGTGTCGGTGCTGGATTTCACTTTCCTTTCTTTTCTTTGGTCCTTCCTCGGGTCTCCTGACGGCCTCACGGCTCTGGCTGGGTTCTGAAGTGTTCGGTTTAGGTGAACGGTATGGGATTTAATAGGTTTTAGGTGAACTAATGAATACACACTCATACGCACATGCACATTCACATTCAAAATAAAAATTAATTAAAAAAAAACACAAAAAAGAGAGAGCAATGATGATGACATGTCAAATCGGTAAAATTACCGAATGAACAATACTGAGCTCTCCAGAAAAAATAAAATAAAATAAAAAATACTGCAGTGTTGTACGTACTGTACATCCATGCAGAAACAACAAGCGATCAAGCCACAACATGAGAGCAAAGCAACAGCATATCATCCTCCATTGATTTTTTTTTTTTAATTTAACATCCTCTCTTGGTTCTCCAGACTCTCAAGGGTAAGCAAAGTAATTTGCAACACATTAATACATGGGCGATTGGGTTTATGATTACAGAAATCACAACTTTGTGGGAGCCACTGTGCCAAAAATCCAGCTGAGTGAATAACGCTCACTTATATTAACGTTGGGGACAAAAAAAAATAAAAAATCTTACATGCTTGAGACATGCAACGACATAAATCACTAGCTCTTGCCTTGGCCCGTCCCTCGCTAGCACGAACATACATGTACGTATGTAAGTACGTAAGTAAGTATGTCAATTGCATCATGTTACGCAAAACTCAAACCAATTCAACTACAACACATTACAACATTTATTTCTCATATTTTCATTCACACTCAAGAACAATTTCGAGTCTTCACTCAATCACATTCAAATTCTAATATCTTTAACACCTAGCAAGTATCAACCCTAACCCTACATTGAGAGAAGACTCATCGCCCCCAAGAGCTGCTGAGGCAGACAGTGGTTGGTCAAAGATCGAATAACACCCAATGCCTGTTAAATGGTAAGTTTGAAAACAAGAAAACAAACCGATTAATCTATGCACATAAACATTGAGTGCTTCAAACGCTGTCCTCTCACATATCCTCCCTGGTTGGCTTCCTAATGGGGGACCTTCTTCAGTTGTGAAGAGACTAATGTAACTCAGACATAATGTAACTACAAAGTCTACAACTGACTAAATAGTCTCCTTTTAGGTCAAGTGAAGCAAACAAGCTAGTTTCAGGATCTAATAGGCTGACCCTGTGAAAATCGATAGGAATATGAAATAAAACATCAGAATTATCTAGGCATGTCTTTGAACTAAGTTTAAATGAAAGAAGTTCAAAATGTCTTTGCTCGTCAATTGTTCCCAAGCGTCTCATAACCCAGAAAAGACTGCAGCTGATTATGTACAGATTGAATGGCATGCAGCTCCTATATTCCCTGTGAAAGGCTTATTTGGCAGTCCCTTGTGCATAGCAGCACATCTTTGGTCCTATCAAGAGCGCTAAGGTTAATTCTGACAACACTGCTACTGATTGCAGAGGCTTGCGCCTCCGCATGCCACTTCACTGTGAAAAATGGAGCGAGGCAGCACTTCCCAAAGAAGTTAGCAATCACGCATAATAACCTGCCTGTTGCAAATCCCGTGGCACAGCACAAAGGCTAATGCATGACGCTTGTGTGAGATTTTTTTATTTTTTAGGTTTGACATAGAACTGCTTTTAACATCTGTGCGTACTCAAGCTTCACTTCCAGTTTTGACAATCGCTAGCATAAAAAGGGTAAATGTACCCTTGTGTTAGATCAGTGGGGTTTTTTTTTTAAATCTGGGTTCAGTCGAATCCCAGGGGTTCTGTGAGTCAGTCTCAGGGGTTCAGTGGAGAAGAAAAACACATATGACTAAAATGATTCTTGATGATATGCCACGCTTGGCCATTATTGGTTGTAGGTGATTATGCCACATTGCTGTGCTGCAGGGAATTTGGTGCTCTCAGTAGTCGACTTGTGACTGTTGTGATGATATGTCATGTGATTTCTTTATTATTTTAATCCTTTCATAATGTTGAGCAAAAAAAAAGAAAGTGGTCGGACGACTATGTGCAACATGAATTCACATGTATAAAAGAACGTATGGTGTTCCACAGGGATCAATTCTGGGTCCTCTGCTGTTTTCACTTTATCTGTTAAGTTAAAACGGATTTTGACATCTATAGCCTTCACTGAATGAGTTAAGAAAAGAGTGGTGGTTGTTTTAAAGCGGCCTTTACATATATAGAGTTGAGTTGAGTGATGGCAGTCAGCGTCCTAAATGCCTGATTTGCAATGCCAAGTTGAGCATTTCTTTTCCAGCTATCTAGTAAAACTAAAGGAACACTTTCTTAAGTAGCATATAGATGGAGAATACAAGAACACAACAGCACAAACCTGATCCATGCTTTTTATAATTGCTAAGAGACACTTCTAGCTTGCACTTGTAAGGCTACAACAACAGTACAAAAACAATACGAAAAGACTTTGCTGAAGCTGCACATCGAAAGTGAGCCTTCAGAAATATTCTAGTGAGAACAAAGACAATTGCTGACCTTTGCCATTATAAATCTGCCTTCATGCCTTCTTTGCCGCCTGCTTGCTGCAGGGCAACTACTTTTTATGTAGTGCTTGCCATAGACTCATTTGAACGTCAAAAGGTGGATCTGTCAGCGTTTTGCTCCGCTCGGAGAATGTCAAATAAACAGTTCATGAACTCACCTTAAACTCCTCTAACGAAGCGTAGATCTTTCCCCGAAATTCGCAGTAGTTCTTTTTCTCCTTGCACTGCGGGCAGCATTGACTCGTGTCCACTTTAATGCAACGAGGGTGCACCCGGGGACAATCTGGCTTGCTGCACAGAGGACCTTCATCTGTACAGAGGCAAGGGCATGTGGACGGGCCGGGGGTGAATTGCTCACCGATGGCGAATACAAAACCGCTCTCATCCATACAGCCTTTACCCCTGTAGTCCGGGTAGGCGTACTCGTCGATGGCTTCCAAGGACATGGTGACGTCACTTGTAGGACCCACGTCTATTTGGTTGAAGTCATCTTGCTCAGTCCACAACTCTTGGGACTTCCCACCCTTGGATCTGAGGTTAGACCTGGTGCGGCTCATGCCAGTTCTGTTTAGACCCAAAGTATCGTTGTCCTCAGGTTGCAGCTGCTTGGGGACCGCTTTGTCCTCTCTGGCCTGGGTCAGCACCCTTTCCAGACGTTCACGGCTAACCGGTAGGGTCGTTAGAGGATTGCTCCCAGCGCCACTCATCAAGAACCAGAGAACAAAGAGAAGCTCTGCTGTCATGGCAACGGAGTGCAGCATCTCTCCCCACCACCGGTGAGGTGGGAAAACACCTTGGCTCACATAACACACTTCACATCTCAGGTGTGAGCCAGTCCATCTGGAAAGAGAAAATTAAACTGGGGTTATGCGCTCGGTATTTTGTCACTTTTTATCCCAGGTGTGCGATTTGGAACGGGGCAACAAATTCACATGGCTTTGTTCCGTCACGTCGAGCTAACACCCCGAGTCTGAGATCAGTGAATTGGATTGTCAAGATAGGGAACATCTGTGTTAGGAAATCAATACTGCTTGATACTGTAACACTTCTCTGCATCAATCAGTCTTGTTGGTGACAAAGAGGAGCGGCTTGAATCAAACATTTTAAAGCCTCCGCTCTTCTTAACGGAACAAAGAGTCTGGATCAATGTACTTCTTAAAATGAATCTCAGTCAACTGTAAGAGGAATTGATTTGAAGAAGAACATAATTTATGTCAGGCTGGAACCGTATCGTCATTCAAAGAAACGAAAGCTTTACTTTTCACTTTTCGTTCTAGGATCAAAAACCTCCTTGGAGCTTTCTTTTGTGTTGTAATCACATGTAATTACACTTGAACGTAACCTTTGTGCACAGTACGTTAATACTCGACACCTCAGGAGGAGTGAAACCCTGGCGTAAACTGCAAACACAGCGCATTTTATAAAAAGCTGTGCTCGATATTTTTATTTTTGCCTCTCGCTAAACTTGATTTACTCTGGCACTTTGAAATTCAAATGCCTGCTATGACGCTTTGCTGCGCTCGGTGGCCTACTTCCATTTATTTCCTTACCATTGCTGAGGCCAAGCAAATGCTGCAAACGTCGTATTGATGTTAACAATTTCATAAAATGATGTAATTATTCAGTGTTAGCTAAGTAAATTTAAAATAATCCAATGTCAACTCATTCAAGCATAGTTCATTAAGATGATTCATTTGTGTACTTTAAGACTATTTGCTACGTAGCGATAGAATAAAGGGAAGTCAGTTGTTTGTGACGATGAACAACAGATGTTATGTTATGCTTAGACAATGTGACAAAAATTCAGTCTAACTCAAACTATGGTGCCTAAGTCTTCATAAATTCTGAGTCGCTCAGAGGAAAAAGCTTAAATTGACTGCAGGCATTCAACAGCGTTTGGGCAATGTTTATCTAATTTGCTATGTTTGAGGCGCAAGCTTTTGAGTTGTAGTGAAAGTGAAAGGCAGCTGAGCGAGCGAGGAGGAAGAAGAACCCATTAGTAAAGGAACCTCATTCCAGTAACCACCTGAACAGCTGTTACAAGCTGTCACACGGACAGCGTACGCTGTCTGGCGCTCCTGCAGGACTGATCACTGACCTCCTGGCTTTTGGGTGGCTAGTGAAATAACTTAATGTGAGCAAGCTAACAATCAATTAGTGTGTTTTGAGTTTTCTCTGGTGTTTTAAGTCTTCTTTTTATGCCACACACACAGAAGTGATGGCAAAGAGGAAAAATGTAAATACAACTATCAAAACAGACTTCAATACGACATGAAAGCGTTACGTAGATTTCTATCCTGGCTCCTCAGCACTCGAGAGACTCACCTAACAGGCAAAAGTACTTTGATTTGAAGCATCTGGGTGACTGTTGTAATGAATTCGAGTCCATCTGTTAGCGATGTTTGACAACAGAGAGGACTGAGTGAAGATGAAGACTGCTTTATTAGCTTCTCATACTAGCCACTAGCAAACCTGCTAAAATGATTTTTTGGGGTATTTTTATGTTAAAGGTGAAATCTAAGTCAAACATTTATTTAAATCAAATGTCAAACACGCTATTCTGATTGAATTGAGCAGCAAAATAAGTACACCCGTTTTATCCCTCTCAGGGGACGGCTATTTTGCCACTTGCTGTCGACTGAAAATGACATCACAGTTGCTCAGAGCTCAGGCAACAACCAATCATGGCTTAGCTTGCAAGTGTCACATGACCAAACTCAGAATACAGGTGAGCTGTGATTGGTCATTACCTGAGCCCTGAGCAACTGTGAGGCCATTTTCAGTCAACGGCATGTGGCACAATGGTCACCCCATGAGAATTTGCTGCTAAACTAATACTCCACAAATGCAATATCAATCGGAATACTGTGTTTAGACTAGTGGAGGCGCATGGAACATATTTATTGTAAAGAAGATTTTTGACTTGACTTAATGCTAATATATATATATATATATATATATATATATATATATATATATATATATATATATATATATATATATATGTTACGTATTGTAACTTAGCGACACCTATCGGACATGTAAATAGCAACAACAACAAAAAAGTAAACTGAATCATAACGGGATTTACTGGGACTCAAACCCGGGATGTCAGGTTGAAAGGCAAGCATCTATCTGACTGAGCTAACAGGCCAGTAATTATTTCAATGTTGACTACATGTTTCGTAACGTCAACCATATCTGAGCATATTCCTCTGAGCCTCTTCCTAACCTCAACCATTCGTATTCCATCCCAGAAGTGACGACGAATTCCCAAAAGTGACGATGTATTGACATCAAGAAAGAGCATGCGCAGAACGTACCAACGTCTTGTTCGTCTTGTGACCTGTCATGGAATACGCTCTATTTGGTCGTATTTTCGTGCATGGTAAAACAACCAATATACTTGTATTGTGTTGGAGGACTTGTTGGAAATTTTGGGTGAATTTTCAATCTCACAATAACTTCAGTGAATATCAAACATTTTTATTGTTAATTGTCTTAAAAAAAAGAAGAAAGAACTCCCCATGTGCGTGTGGTGTGTGTGGTGTGTGTGGTGACCAATCAAAACGCATCATCCGATCAAATGATTTGGAAATGGAAGACTCCTGCAAAGTTGTCAGTGGTCACATATTACAAGAAAATGAGGCGAGGAAAACCTGTGATTGCAATCCATCAGTCTGGTATTATTTTTGAAATTACTTAGAGGAGATAGGCCTATTGTTTTGTAATGTATTATTTCCTAAGGATTAAAACAGTCTACTGGCACATTTATTTCATAAGTTATATAGAGCTGTTCTTTATATTGTTGTTTGGAAGACTATAAAACAGATGACATTGTTTTAAACACTTTACAACTTTGAGGAAAATAATATGATCTATATCGTGATACCAAGATGTGACTTATTTTTGGGGAAACAACAATTCTACAGAGGGCTACAAAAAATAAATGGGAAAAAATGCACTAACTGATCTTATAACATTCTTGGTAGAGCTGTTTACTACCTCTGGGCACTATTGTCCCGAAACTAAAATACATAAGTGTATCTTGGTCATAACAATACATTTCACAAGACATTTCATCTAAAATCTTGTCCTTGTATCTTTGAAAGAGACACAAAATGAGCAGGAGGAATTGAGGACATACAAGGAGAACAAATCCATTGAATTGGTGGACTATGAGGAAAACTGACTGTAGGACAAAATATATTCATTCTGAATTGAATTGTATTTTTTACAGCTTTTTCAAGGTTAAGTAAGCCCTTTCAAACCTTACTCTCGCTGTTGTATTGCAAATCACATATTTTCCTTGAGTTCGTACTTTACAAGCATTGCATAAGCTCTATTAAAATACAAATCAGCCCATTGGTGCAGGTGTGTCGTTATTTTCTGGATGTTTTTTTTTTTCATATATAAGTTCAAGTTTAACAGGTGAGAGAAGACCTTACAGAGATAGTGCTGTGAATCTAATTAATACAGATTTAAAAACATTTTTCCCCCACAGGAAATACAGACGCTCCCCTACTTACGAACATTCAAGTTACGAACAATGGTTCATACGAACATGTCTGCGCGCATGCGCGCATGTCAAAAAATGTTCGGAAAGAGATGCTGTAAGTTAGATTTTGTATTGCGCACCTTTTTCCGAGTACTGTAGTGCTTCTTTCCGCCGCTAATACCGACGCTTGGCGCTGTGAGAGCTCACCCAGCATTGGAGGCTCAGCAACGTGTCGAGGAGGAGGAAGAAGAAGAAACGCCTGTCGCTCATAGATAAAGCCATCGCACTCTTCGAGCAGCAAGACCCAAATATTGAACGTTGCACAAAGGTTGCAAATCAATTGAATGATGCCATACAGTGCTACCGCATCATTTATGATGAAAAAAGAAGAAAACTGTGCAATCGTCGTTAGATCGCTTCTTTCGGCCAGTTTCTAGTAAATCCTCCAAGGAAGATACTCATCAACCCTCATCTTCTTCTCCGCGACCCTCAACTTCTTCCTACATTGAAGTTAGGAGGAGGAAGTAACTTTTGAAGCCCATTCCAGCGACGACAAAGAACCTCTCATGATATAAAATCCTCCTCTTCCTCCTCCTCCTCCTCCATCAAATCCTTAATCATCGAGTACATCTTCCAAAAGTAAGTTAAACTTCATTTTATTTATCTTATTACGTACATGTACATACTGTGTGTGTCTCTCGCTCTCTAACATACGTAGTACAGTACTGTACGTATTCTCTTTAAACATAAATTATAATACAAAATATAGCACTGAAGCAACTTACGAACAAATTCAACTTACGAACGATCGCTCGGAACGTAACTCGTTCGTAAGTTGGGGAGCGTCTGTAATGGGAAACGAGTTAATTCAAGGGTAAACCTATCACAATCATATAACCTTTATACAATTTACAGGTGATTTGCCTCACTTTTTTTTACATTTTTAAAGGGGCCCATCCATCATAAAAACAAATAATCATTATTCTTCCCCTTTTTATGCAAAATATGAGTGTGACATGGTGTGAAGTTGTCATCTATGCAGTCTGTCATTTAGCCTTTGAAGGCAGAAGTGTGTACAAACAAGTGGATTTGAATTTAGAGTAACTCTTTATTCAGGATTGTGACGAGGGCACGGCGGGAAAAAAATGGCTAATCAAAACAAAAATGTCAGCCTCAAAACTAGAATGAATAATTTTAAAACCACCTGGAACCATGTTTGGTCACTGCCCATGTTTATCATGGATATTTGTTTTTTTTATTATTTGTTGCAGACACACACGCAGTCAATGGAAAAAGGTTGCTAAAGAGAAATACACAGGAAGATAAAAAGATGCCCAAGGTTTACGCGCTTTAGATTAAAAAAGGACAAAAAAAAAGTTTTATGTAATAGCTGCAAAGCGAAGGTTTAGCCTGAAAAGAAAACATTCACATGGGAATTTGAGCAGATGGCAGAGCAAAATCGCCAGTGTTAGATTAACACTAAGAGTGTTAAATCTAACACTAGAAAAGTGTTTATATGTGTCCACACCAATGAGTGTAAATCTGACACTTTTCAAAGTTTTACTTTTTTCCACACTTAACCAGTGTTAATCCAACACTGTATAGTGTTAAAAATCGAAAATGGTAAACACTGAGTAGAGTTGAAAGTACTCTACACTAGTGTCAGTGTTAAACATTTAACCTCAACTACACTCTGGTAAATAGTATTTCACTTATATAGCGTTTTTTTCTCCTTACAAAGCCCTCAAAGTTCTTTACATTTTGACTCCTGATGACACAGTAGGCTCAGTATCTTGCTCGAACCCACGCTCTCAGGGTCAGGAGACGACCACTCCACCACTGAGCCACGCCAACCCAACAACATCAAGCAGATGTATCACTATTGAAATGTCGACAGCGCGCTGAAAAAGTTGGAACGTTTCTCCTTCACCGGAAATGAGGGTGTGGTCACTCAAGGTGGGGCTGTTCGGGGGGTTACATCGACCCCAACACCCAAAGAAATTTACTCTGCCAGTGTTATAATAACAATACTTACTGCATATTTGATCGAACACTGGGAATTTAACACTGACTGATATGCTGTGTACAAGCCGGCCGGCGTATACTAAAAAATATATATTTTTAAATGTCTGTCTCTGTAGTGTATTCATTTTGCAAAATAAGTCGGGTCCGGTTTAACTTGTGTGGGTGCAAGTTGAAGCTTATCCATCTAACTTAGCTTAGCTTCCTCTGCTTGTCTCTCATCACATCGCTAAGCAGTGATCGAGCATGAGTGGAAAGTGTTATCATTATTGTGAGAAAAATGTAGTGTATTTATATAACACAAACAAACCATCTGACGTACTAGCCTAAATAACACGGTAATGCAAATTGACATGACATCACACAGGAAACCAAATATGAGCACGAGCTCTTTACACATGTGGTTTGAGTTATTTAACTCACCTTTTGGCATTTACACACAATAATAAATAAAAATTTTGGACAAATTTGCAAATGTCGATGGTTCACTGCTTTGCTTTTACAACTCATATTTTAGCAACTCTGCTTGTAGTGAGAGTCAAAATGAAGCTTTTTATTATTTTATTTTTTTACTCACAGCACAGATGTGACCCTGTGGAGTCAGTAAAGCCTTTGTACTTGCAGTCATCAGAGTTCATGTACTGTAAGCTCATATATATTGTACATGTCTGACAACCTCTTTAAAATGAAGCTAATGAATTCCTATTTCGTTATTTCCAGTTGCATGTAATTATCTCAGGGAAATAAGCAAGAAAATGGCCAGTACAATAAATTATGGCGGAATTTTTTCTATTTCTTTTTAGAGCTCAGAACTAGCAGTGGGTGGTCGCTTTTTGCACTGACCTTCTTTTGACATGTCTCTGCATGCATCCAAATTTTGAGCACCACCTTTGAGCCATCTTTAATGTTGGGAATACATGACTTCCAAAACTGTCAATTAAAAAAGACAGATGCACTATATGTGGTTCACACAATGCTTCAATAATAATTTGCATAGCTCAGTAATGGGGTTTTAGGGAAGCAAGCGAAATGTCAGCTCATTTAATTCCTTTAAAAAATATATTCATATTGCTTCCTAAATCTGTGAGGTGTGGAAACAAACCTCAAATCTAGAGGGGTATTATTATGTACATGTACTGTATATATAGTATATTAATAAGTCATATTAAGTAGAAGGATAACATAATTTTGTGGTTTGTTAAAATATTTCAAATCAAATTACTGAAGTGCAAACATTAATGATTTTAAATTAACAACATGCAATTTTTCTTCTCCCTCTGCTTCACCATTGAGTAGATTAGAAGTTTATTATTAATATAGCCTTACAGTTAGGTATGGCATTTGACTTAATTTCCTTGATAGGCTATTGGAAAAATTCATTTGCTTCAATACTATTTTAAGATTTTTATATTCATGTTGGAACTTGGGTGTCAAAAAATGTGCTCTTCCACATGCATACTTTATATGGAATGTTGCAACAATAAACAATAAATGCTTTGTAACAAATGGTAAAAGCAGCAGAACAAACTTTTTTTGGGGGGGGCTCAGCTAAACCTATTAGTATGCTACAACTTACTGGTTCTTGATGAACAATATGAACACATTCCCGAGAGAGTCAACCCAACAAACGTTGGAGACAGTTGCTGCAGCTCAAATTCTCTTGCATAAAATGAATGACAATTTTCAATTGTTCTCATTTATAATTTTTTAGCACTTAATCGTACAACAGCCACAAGAGGTGTCGACCACTGTCCCGACTAACGATACATTGAAATAAGCACGGGTATCGTATCGGCCCAGTAGCAATATCTGGTATCGGTACTCACTCATCCCTAGACTTAAAGCAATTCCCTTTTGAATCGCTACTGCCACCTGTTGACGAGGAATGTAACTGCACATACGCAATACGCATATGACGTCACATTTGCAGACAGAGGGCGGGATATTCGAACCCGAATCCAGTCCAAAACTATGAGCCAGAGGCTTGCAGGAGTACCCATTGTGATGAATTTCCATATCGCTGGCATCAGGCTGAAAACCTTGTACCTTCAAAATAATCACTTTTGAGGAGACCCCAAAAACTGCATATTTGTTCAACCATTAATATTGCATCATCAAACAGCAAGCCATTTTCAACACTTTATATTGGTCTATAATTTGTAAAAAATAACACCCACATGTGTGGCCTAAAAATATATATTTTTGAAGAATAAGAAATTTTCAGAATTGTGACTTATGAGCTTTTGGCCTGATGGGAACGATACGCTCTTTTCTGCTGGGATTGCTCCTCACAGCTTTACTCTTCTTAAACTTCAATAAATGAGGCTGGGTTCTTTTATTGGAGTGCAAAAGGTTTAATTGTTGTAGTGTTACATACTCTGTGTAACCAATTGTTTTGTCCAAAGGAATACATGATTCCTTAACGTGTGAATATATTTGGGGAATTGGATATAAGTAAAATGACATTGGATGTTTAGTTACAACAGGGGAAATGGCAAATATGATTATTTTTAAACGGAAGGAAAGAATGCAAGAGCAACGCAACAGTAAATAGAGCAAGCATCAGATGATTGCATTGTAATGCAATTGAGGCCCTACACCATATTAACACTAAATAAAACACTTTAGCACAAAGCATCAGCGCTAAATGCAGGTTTACGGCTCATTGTGGCAATAAAGGTTTATATTTTTGCCTCCCAATAAAACTTAACTGAGATAATCAAGGTGATGCATGTTAAAACAAAGCAACATTAGCAAGATATCTCACAACAAAACCAGAACTGCTTTTGTCTACATAATGATACTGAGAGCTTTTAATAATTTTCCACATCGTTGACCTGCTCTGCTATTAATATTGTAAATTTGCTATTGATCCACGTGCATATTTTTGAAGAACGCTATGATCCTGATCTCCACTGACATTTAAATGTTACACTGACTTTCTGCATACGAACGAATGACGCGCTTATTTTGCGGCATGAGCATGTTAGTGATGTCCCTTTGGATACGTTCACAAAGTCAAAGGTCAACTTTTTGCTCAGGTCAACGTATTTGTCACAGTTGAACACGGTGATTAATCTACGAGAGATTTAACCTGGCGGTTGGTTCATGGTTCAATGATTCTCACCATAGCGTTGATTTATGACTCATAATAAATATTGTTGCTTTCATTACCAAGCAGAGGAAATAAAGCCCATAAGTCTTGAGGAGGGAGAAAATGTAGCTCATGCTTGACTAATAAGACACTACTCATTCTATTCCTATAGATTAGCCTGGCAACGCTTCAATAATACAACATGTGGGGAAAAGGTTGACCTGCCGCTTGCTTTCTGCAGTAACGTCAATCAAAGATTTGTCTTCCAGGTTAGCTTTGAGCAATTTAACCAACACATTAATGCTATAAATAGACCCAAATTAAATGAGGCAGTCCCCATCTTCAGGAATTTTCCACACATGAGCTGAGACATCTCTGTTTTCGTTGATTTCTAATTAGCACGGATGCATTCCGGCGCTATTTAAAAGAATCCAATCTATTACCATCATGTTTCATCCACATGAGCGCTGACATGCGGAGAACGAAACAAGCTCGGCGGCTCGGAGCAGCCTCGTGTTTTGATTTGTGTTTTAGGCTGTTGTTGTAAACAGTGCAAGAGGCTCACACAGGTTGGCTGGCAGTGAACCTCCACAGCAAGTATCGCATTCAGAACGTCTCAGTGAATAAAAGTAAAGCCACGTCCCTCTGTCACATCAAACTAGATGTCATTTGGAGGAAAAGAAGGTCCACGGGCTAGAATTAAATCAGACCCACAATATGCCTTCACAGCTGTCTGCGCTTCATTTTTTATTTTATTTTTTGCACATGCTATATCTAATTCCTTGTCTTCCACATTCAAACATGTCATCTATACACAAGAGCAATGAAACTATTTACTTTAGGTCAATTTATGACAAAGCACATCACAAGGGATAAGACATGAAAGGTTAAGACAGTGTTTGCTTGTGGGCTCCAATCTGACAGGGCTGAGAAAGCATTGAATTAATGATGCCATGTTAAAAAAAATACATATTTTTTTACACAGGTAAAGAGTGGACTAATGCAATGTAATTAGAGCGATAAGGTACAGCAAAGCAGAATATTAAACCATCTGCCAGTGGATAAATCGCCACAGGGCTGTCTAATTGAATTTGATCCTTTCACTGTAAATCTTACAAGTGACCTACATCAAAAGAAAGTTTTCCCAAACACACAACGCAAAGGCAAGGCAACCACCCTTGCACAACTGTCATGCAATCTTTAGATCATGTGGCCTGGAATAAAGGTAAAAATATGCCTGTGTGCACAATTCCAGCCAGGAAAAGTAAAAAAATAAAATAAAAAAAGGGGGGGGGGTAGAGTAGATATTAAAGGGCAGAGTGCAGCATATGACACATAGTGTATTTCATTTTGATGCAGCTCACCCAAAGATGTAGTGACATTTACATTGTAGTGTATAATGTAACACAAACATCAGATATCAGCAGTTTTTTTTTAAAGCATAAAGCTCCCCTCGCAATCCCCATACCTACCTGATTATCTGAACGCAATTGCATTGTACATGTAATGTGTCCACCATGCTACTATTGTATTTTCTCCTCCCATCCTTAAGTTAAGGAAGACACATACAGCATCTACAGGTGCATAAAGAGTAGCTAGTACATAAGATGCTGTTTGTATAATATATAATTACATCTTACATGCTAGTTGCAATCTAGGTAAATACTCTGAGGCACACTGAAACACATACCAAAAATCGAAAGAGGATTCCACTTCAACTATAACAACAATGACGTGAACCTACCTGTGATAAACGTACGGTTCCGACAGCGCTTTTGGATCACCAGTACACAGACTTGACCCAGACAGCAACAAATGATCACAACAAGTACAGGCTGGTCCACTTTGTTCAAAGACGATGGTTCTCTGGAGGATGGCGGTTCGTTTTTAACTTTGCTCTTCTCACAAGAGTGTTCGAGGCGCTCTGCTCTCTGCGTGATGTCCCCCTGCTCCACACACACAGCCACTTTATGCTCCCTCCCCAAATTGTTAAATAAATGGAGGCGGAGTACCACGGTTCCGACGTCGTGGTAACTAACAATGTGGCCGCTAGATGGCGCGATTTAAAAGACTGAACTGCTGGCTGACGAGAGGGGGGGATCAGGTGAGTTTAACTTCTCGGATTGTTTTTGATGAGATTGTCGTTGATTGTTGATTGATTTGGTAATTAAAAAAAAACGGACCATTAATTTTGTTTTTTCACATTTTCAAGAAGAGGAGGTAGTAAGCCATCATGATTGGATTCAAAGGTACACTTATGAGACATTTTTTAATGTGATATAAAATATTTTGCTTTTTTTGGCGTAACCATTTTACAGATACTTAGGCACACGAAAAACAAAAATCCTTAACAATTTAATAAACAAAGTTTAATTTTCCTTGAACACATATGACTGTTGCCAAAGTCCAGTAGCATGGTTGCAAATCAATGCTAATGTTAGAGTTTTTGCTCTGCTAGCTGGTCAAGAACCAATTTAGCACAAAACAACAACAACACTTTGATTGCAGTATATTTCTGGTCATAGTGTTGCACTGGTTTGAGTGACATATTTCATTATAGATGAAATATTGGGTGGGTGGAATGCCTGTCAAGGGCCAAGCCAACATGCTAACCTCTACTAGTCTGTATCTATATTATTTTTAATGTACTGTGCTTTATTTAGAAAAAGCACATTGTCTTGTTTCAATAAGTTTCGACCCGTGTAGATATGTTACGAGACCATTGTTCTAATTAGGAAATAAAAATTTTAAACAAAATTATAAGCGGTCATTAAAATGACATCTTTACAGTTTATAAATGGTAACATTAATTTTATGCACCAACCCTCAATTCATATTAGCCATTCCTCATGCAATACAGTACAGTAATGACTTATAATACACCCAATATGTAGAGTAAATTAAGCCGTCAATTTGTGTACAGTATTATCAGGCCAAAAATTCTTGGCAGTTGGCACTCTTCTCTCCACTTTGCAAGAAATGACAATGTTACTAAGTTAGCAACATTGTTATTTCCTGTCATTAGCAATGCTTACTTTAGGACCACTGTTGTCATTTTGGATAGTCTTTTTTCGATAAAGTTGCGAGAGGGGTTGGAAAAGTCACAAAATATAGAGAAGTTGGCAGCTCTGCAAGCATGATCATTTATTTTGAAAATTGTTTTATTTTTACTTCCTGGTCACTGTGACAGCCAATCAGAAACTGTGGGCGGGCTGGATGTGGCCCCCAGGCTTTACTTTTCCCGGATCCGCCTTGGTACCTAGGGTAAGTCATGTTATCTATTCTTAGGGCCTAGGTTTACCCATGGCTGCCTTGATTACATCACTTTTTGCTGAGTCATGTATCATGCTTTGTTTCCTTTCTCAAGATGGCTTGAAATGTTTTAGTAACAGGGTTGCGTGTATGTTGAGAGACACAACTTCAGAGCAGACTTTGTACGATTTGAATCCAGGTAGACAATAAATACAATTATGGACTGACAGGATTCTATGGCAAGCAGTAATAGAGTGATATATCATAGTGGACGTGCACATTACACAGGAAAGCAAAAGCAGGACAAATGTGCTATACAGTTATTAAATATGTAACGTAAGGATAATTCCACATAATGTATGACATGTCAGTGCAGTATATTAAAAATGTGTATTAGCCGTGTGTAAAAAAAAATTGCTAAAATGTTAATTACATACCGTATTTACTGACTAACTTAATTACTCAACTGATTGCCTTCTATGGCACACAGAGGGCATAGAAATGAAATTAAGCATAAATGAGGATAAGCGGTTCAGAAAATGGATGGATGGACAGTAGTGTATTTGAATTGCAATTACATTCAGGAGGCTTTAATAAACTTAAAAACATATTCACTTTTTGTAAACCTAGTTTGTATTTAAGTTGTAGTATAGTATTGTATAGTATAGTATAGTGTAGTAGCCTATATAAAGACCACTCTATTCTTTTTGATTGTAAATGGAAATCATTATTCTTGCATTGGCATCAGACGCTGGCTGTGACCCGAAAACTTTTTTGAACACACATCAGCATACACACAGCAATGCTCTCTGATGTTACACCTTGCCCGAGGTTGAATGTAAATCCTCACTGTCATTATATTTTGCCCCCATTAAATATTGATCATGTGCACTCCAACATTTAATCCCAGCAAAATGGCCCATATGCTTTCTCAGTCAGAAGGGTCAATTCAAGGTTGGGGCAGAAAAGAGCATTCAGGACACAGAGTAACATAACAGCCTGTAGTGTATACACTTGGGTGCAAACTAGAGACTAAAATGTTCTGTTTTCGGGGGGTGGGGGGCATGCACCTGCTGAATATTTACAAGGATTATATTATGCTTTTCCTTCCTGGTCACTTGGGATTTGCAAGTATGTTACTGTCAGTTGCCTGCATCCAAAATAGTACTTTTTTGTTGTTGCTTTGTCAATGTCTTGGCCTATACAACACAAAAACATCAGTTTCTTATTAGTTCAATTGTATGTAATAGGTCTTTGGACAAATTGTAGCCCTAGGTGTTCCATCAATAAATACAATTGTATTTAACTCTCCAGATATTTATTTAATTTAAGGCTTTTTTTTCTTGTATGTAGTATTCAACCCAAGACTTTTCTTTACAATAATGTTGTTTGCACCCCACACAGTCTAAATACGACATTCTGATTAATATTACATTTTAAAGCAGCAAAATCCACCTGTTTTTATCCATTTCAGGAGGAGGCCATTTTTCCACTTGCTGTTGACTGAAAATGACATCATAGGTGCTCAGGGCTCAGATAACAAGTAATCACAGCTCGCCTGTTTTCTGAGTTTGGTCATGTAACATTTTCAAGATGAGCTGTGTTTGGGCGTTACCAGAGCGCTGAGCAACTGTGATGTCATTTGGCAGATTTGGTTTATATATAATTATTGAACATAATATTGTCTGGGTATTGAACATTTTGAAATTTTCTAAAATGGCTGGCAGTGAATGAGTTTTAAAAGAGTAAACAACACATGAACTTTCCAACTTATGTGACTCATAGTGATTTGCATTATGTACAATTACACCATTCTGACTCCTCTAATAAAACACCTTTTTTATTAATAAAAAGACACATTTATTCCAAATCCATATCATAAACATCAAGCATTACAAAACTGTAATGTTTCAGCATAGACAATCACCAAGAACGCATGGGGGGGTTGGGGGGTTATAACTGTGCCACGTCAGTTTGTGACGTAAATAGTTAATCGGTTGTGATGGAGAACAAAAAACAAGCAGAAACAATAAACAAGTTGTTTGAGCCAGTCCTGCTCTACAGGATTACTGTGCAGAGTGAAATCCACTAGAATCCAGTGTGGCTTTAGAATAATCCCATCAGAACTGCAACAGTGCCACGCTACTACAGAACACCCAAGCCTGTTAGCCCTGACGAGAGCCTATAGTGAAGGAACATGGGGAAATATGACAGAGAAATGAAACGATCCTTGTTAATTATACTAAACACAACAACTTCTACATGTTGTACATAACAAACCATTTAACAGCCTGCTGCCTAAAGAAGTTGAATTCACTATCAAAAAGAAGTCTAGCAAAGTACACAGGAAGTAAACATTGCATATTAAGAAACAAAACTCCTGGAGTAAGTCTTCATATAAAGCTCTGTGACACAAAGCCATTAGTAAAGTTTGCTTTTTCCTGGGTTCAAAGCAAGCCTGAGTTCAAACATTGCATATTATGCAATTGGTACTTTATGAAATAATACGCACCTCTGCCGCCTATGATAAATATGCTCTCCTGATTAATGGAAAGCAAGTGCTACACTGGTAAACCTTGCATACACATTCACCATCATTTTGCAAACTGTTACCCAAATGGACAGACATGTCCAAGAGGACTCAGTATGGAGCAAACTTTTGTCTGTCAGACTTTTTGACGCCAGAGTTTGCTATTTTTGCAGTGTAAGGGGCTAAACCCTGTGTTAGGCTGCTAGCGCCTGCTGGGTGGACAGCCAGAACGGGAAGTGTTTTCATGCCAAGCAGGCTGGAAACAGGGATGGCATAGTGGGGATTTTGGATGGCCTGAAAGGTGGAGGGAGAGTGGACGTTAATGTTGGTGGGGGCAGGGGTGGTGGCCGCCAGAACGGCTAGAGAGGTAGCAGCGTTGGAGGCGGTGGAAGCAGACTGAGCGTAGCTCATGTTGAGGTCAACTGGGGTCGCGGCGGAAGCAGCTTGCATGGTGTATTTAGCCATCTCTAAGCTGCACGCCGTGATGTTGGAGGGGATGTTGAGACGGTGTGAGGTTAAGAGAAGACAATGGGACGTGAAGGGACAGAAAGTGGGTAAGACAACAGAGAAGGGGGAGAGAGAGGAGAAAACAAGAGTCAGAGTAGCAATGTGTTAAAAAGCAGAGACAACCAGGATGTTTTTTTTTAATGTAGTCAAGAGGCTAAATCAGTTAGCTGCAACAAATCCAATCTGCCCTCACACAAACGCTTGGTTGACTGTCATGTCAGAATGCACTGTGCAGCCCTGCTTTAAATGGTGGCTGGGGATCATGTCTTACCTGGCACTGATGAGGTACTGGGCCACGCTAATGCTTGCCGGTGAGCCTGTGATGGTGACTTGGCGCATGGCTGAGCCATCAGTGGCGCTGGCAATTTTGATGTGAGCACCTGAGACCTGGCGAATTTCATTGATCTTGCTGCCTTGTCTTCCAATTATGCAGCCAATAAACTAGAAGAGCGGGAGAGTGAAAGAACGTACATAGCAAATGAGCTCATGTTTCTCCCTTCACAGGAATAATATCACAGGGGAGCAACTAAACCAAAAAAAAAAAAAGCATCACAGTGAATCCTTAAGATGGATGGGTGCCCAGTTGTTAACTCAGATTGTGGGAAGATATTACATACATGCATAATGGATTCTTCCTCGTCCCATAGTTACAGAGAAATTATTTTTGTGTTATTTCTCACTATTTACCAGAGGTGGGCATTCCTCCAATATTATTGAAAGGCCATCAATCTTTCAGGATGGGTGTCCATTTTTTTTTGACAAATGGCGGGAAACCTTGAAAAACAGGCGGACTAAACATTGAAGGAAATGATTTTTCTTATACCAATTTAATCCTCAATAACCGAGTCAATGCCAACTAAACTCTTCCAGAACTGTGATATGTAATAAAATCTCATTTCTAATACTTAAAGGTGAAGTCAACCTTGAATGTGAGGCATTGTAAAGTGCTTTGGGCACCATATGGTGTAGTTAAAGCGCTATATAAAAAGCAGTCCATTTACCATTTAAACATTTCTTGACAATAATATGTGACCTCACTAGTCTAAACATGACATTCTGATTAATATTACATTTGTGGAATATTAGTTATACAGCAAAATGCAGCTGTTTTTATCCATCTCAGGGGGCGGCCATTTTGCCACTTGCTTTTGACTGAAGATAACATCACAGTTGCTCGGGGCTCAGGCAGCGACCAATCACAGCTCACATGTTTTCTGAAGCTGAGCAGCGACCAATCACAGCTCACATGTTTTCTGAAGCTGAGCAGCGACCAATCACAGCTCACATGTTTTCTGAAGCTGAGCTGTGATTGGTTGCTACCTGAGACCTGAGCAGCGTTGAGGTCATTTTCACTTGACAGTAAGTGGCAAAATGGCTGCCTCCTGATATTGATAAAGACTGCTGGATTTTGCTGCTTAACTCACATTATGTCACTTAATTAAGTTTGTTTATTTGGAAAAAACATTATTTCACCACTCATCCGTTCATCACAATAATACGATGATGGAGAGACGGACTGGTGAAATTTACTTGATGACGAAAGTGCGGTTAAAATAACGACGGCTTGATTATTACAGTTTGTTTTCGGCTTGAAATAATGACGGATTAATGCTTAAACAAACACATGAACCTCATAAGGCCGTTGAGAGCGTAGTTGAATGAAAGAAGCAGACGATACAGTTCTTGCGTCAAAATTCCTGGTGTCCAAACATTCTTTATCAAAGCTAGCCACCGAGACAGTGCTAATAAAGTACGCAGCATGCTGGTTTTTGGTGTGGATTTTAGTACTGCCACGACACAAACAATGAGACACTCACATCATTAGGTATTGCCAGCTCCTGTGAACTTGTGGGCGCATCCAATCCTGCAAAGTAGGACACAGAACGCTAACAAACTGCATGGCACTAATGGCTTCCACTATTATGATATAACAAGTTGACCTACTTTTAGTAGTTATTACTTTTGATAACATGGGAGTAACAAAAAGAAGCTTTCTAGGCACATTACGTATATTTTTTAACACACATTCTATCCACATATTTCACACGGCTACACTTCTAATGCTTTAATGTCATATACAGCATGACTTCTTTTACATCGGCCCTCCATGTGGTGCAGGTTCAGTTAGTTGTGGCGGACTGCATGAAAATGTGGGTTGATGATGTCAGGGATAGTCTGAGTGAAAATACTGTTAGATTTTGAGGGGAGATGTTGTCGGGTGGGAGGGTTGGGGGTTTAAAAGATTGGGATTTGTTTCAGATGGTGAAATTGGACAAATGGATTTGTACTTTCAGATGATTGGAACTAGTAATAAATGGTTAAATATTCACAAATGTGAAAATATTTGTCATTTTCACATTTTCCGCTTCGATATTTTATTGAGACTTTATGGACCAAAGTATTTATATATGCCTTCACTGGGATTATTAATTTATCAAGGGTTGTGCGGGACGAGTCTATATGACCTCTGACCTCAAAGGCTCCTTTTATAGAAATGGAAAATGATTTCCGCATCAACTGTATTTCCCCTCCCATTGGTTTCCCCATACTTTTGTCTATACGCTTTCCCCACACTAACCCGCTTTCACATTTTGTTTTGATCTCCACTCGTGCTTCATAAGATGTGGCCACTAACAATTGACCTGAGAGAGTGAATGACCTCTAATAGAATGGAGGCATCCCTATACTCTCTAATGTGACAGGGCTGTTTGATGTTGTGATTGGAAGAGGAGTGACAACAGAGGGATCGATGGTCTTCCCCGGGGAGCCGTGGGTACGTACCAGGGAAGGTAGGGTTGCTCTGCCCAAGGGAAGGGAGGGAAATATGCTGCATAGCCAACTGGTGAAGCTTGGTCAACTGCAGGGTAGGAAGGAAGTTAGAGCTAACCAATCAAACTGGATTATTTCAGAGGAGCTGACAGCTACAATACAGAGACAATCTGAAGTTCACAAACATCACAGATGGTGTCAGTGAGAAGATTCATTTCTTTCAGAAAGCATGCTGGATTCTCATGGAAGTAGTCTGAAAATACAGTCACATCTCTGGCTACACAACTACAACTTGATCATAAAGGGACTACCTTTACATTTTGATTTCAATCAGAGCATGCTGCTAATTTGTGTTAGTGTTAGTAATGTTGACAAATCAGTTTCATTGATGCTGAGACGGGTTAAGAAAGGGGATCGTTGGGATTGGTGGGAGTGGGCAGAGTTGGACAGAAAGGGGAGGAGTCAGCCATTTAAAGGAGCGCACTTACATCTTGATGAGCAAAAGCATATTGCCCTGGAAGTGCAAATGCCTGGATAGTATAAGAGAAGAGATGTAAATACATGTCACCTGACATACAAAGTCACATATGAGCAACAAAAGTAAACTCAGGCATTAGTGCTTTATTGAAAAGCCATGCCCTCATTTTTACATAGTCAATCGCTGTAATGGGTTTGATGGAATGTCATTGATATGTCATCTGATGTTTACCCCATTTTGACCATGCCAGAAATGCAATAACAGATGTCTGATAAATCAGGGCAGCCTGTGCCAAATCCAGGACAGCGGCAAGCTGGTTAATGGAAAACATCAGCTTGAGTCACGGTATCGTTTATGTTTCACGCTGCAGGGAATTAATAATGTAGATGGGTATCATTTATCTCCGTCACAGATTAGCTACATTGTTAAATGTGTTTTAATCACACTATTTCCTCATCTTAGTACTAGGGGTGTCAAAATGAGTGTGTTAATTTTTAGTTAATTTAAAGTTCCTTTAGCACCATTTCCTCCACATCCTTTTTTTAATGTGCGATTAATGGCCGCCCCTTACTCGGGGAATACCAGTCGCAACGCAGCAGACACATCCACGTCTAAAATTAGCAGTAATAAATTTAATAATAATGTATATATTTGTGAGACTGGGGTCAAGTTGTATTTTACAGTTTAAAAAATGTACAGAATTTTACAAGTTACTTCATGTTAATGATTAGATAGCTCTTAAGAAAAGAAAAATGCAATGATCCGTCACCAGCGTCTTACCAATGCAATTATGCCATCTAGTGGCAGCAAAATGACTTCAACACAAATCAATATTACACTCGTTTTTTACCGTACAGTACATCTTTTTAGTTTTAACTCAGTTTTATGAATTATTATGAAATTACTGTATCAATGACTAAAAGATGCAGCCATATTTCTATTAGTTTAACATATTTTCCTCTTTTATGTTAACAAGAGTATGAAACTTAGAAAAAATATTTTTGGGTAAATGTTACTGTACATTTCGAACAGATATAAAATTTGTGATTAATTGTGAGTTAACTATTGAAGTCATACGATTAATACCATTTAAAAATCGCCTGACACCCCTAATACTTACATTTGTTTAATATGAAGGTGTTACTGCCCTTCTAGTGTCATAATAACCACTTAAACCCATAGACACCTTAGACCCCACATTTTGTCTTCATTCATTTATCGACATATTGTATGTCCAATCACCCATGGCAATTTCAGCAGTAAAGGTGAATGAAAACCAGCCCTAAAAAGCAGCATTTTCAATTTTCTGTATTCGCAAAAAGGCAAAGCTGACATATACATGGAACTTACTTGTGCAGAGTGCTGCTGTGCTAATACTGCATGGGCTCCAACAGGTATGGCCTTTGGACGGTAGGGAATCGTTGCTCCTTTTGGAGGAGACTAAAGACAAAGTCATGAAAACTCAGAATATAAGACTCTTACTAAGACTGATGCATTTTACATCACTTATATCCCTCAATGAATCTTTTAATAGCCGTCTAATGGCTTGAGAAGGTTACATGGACCTTGCATGCCACAGATGAAATAAACTCTTAATTTATAAGACTTTTAATTTTTCTAGCATGAGGGTGCATGGCGCCCTTGCCAAGGGGGATGGTAAGAAAGATAAATTAATGATCCCAACTCCTTCACTCAGAAAATACAAACTGTGCTCTGACATATAGTGAAACATCTATTGTGATAATAATAATTCATGATATTATGTAATAATGACCCAGCTAATTGGTAGCAGCGTCACTAATGCAAAGGTGAGTTGATTTAAAGCTTATTAAGTAGCTAATTAATTTTGTGCTCTGACTGAAATTATCACTTCAGAAATAATGGCTTAGTGGTTGAAAGGGTCTCTTGCATTGGCAATATATATGCAAATATATCAGTGGTTCTTAACCTGGGTTCCATCAAACCCCAGGGGTTCGGTGAATCAGTGGCAGAGGTCAAGACACACACCTAACTCAAATAATTCATGATAATACGCCCCGCTTTGCCATCATGACTACAGGTGATCACACTACATTGCTTGGCCTATCTGTGCTGTACGGTGTGTTCAGTAGTCGACTGTTGTGATGCTACGTTGTGTGATTTCTTTATTTATTGTAATCCCTTCATACTATATCGATCTAAAAATAAATTGGTCGGATGAATATGTGCAATATGAGTTCACATGTATAACGGAACGTATGGTGTTCCACAGGGTTCATTACTGGGGCCACTGCTGTTTTCATTCTATCTGATGCCCCGCTGTTCCATTTTGCTATCTCGCAAAACTAAAGAAACACTAGCATGGAGATGGAAATACAAAAATACAACACTTTCTGAATTCAAGGTAAAGAGAGCCACATTCGATGTGAAGGCTACTCTCACTGTTAAATTTGTTCACCAGTAAACCCTATTTCTACACTCTAAAGAGAGAATTGTTCAACTAATTCAAGTTGAATTGTTGACCAACTTTAAAGAATTGCTTCAAAAAACAGACGATTGAATTAATTTAATACAAAGTGAATATATTAAGTTTAATTAATTATGAGTACATTCAACTTAATATATTCACTTTGGATCACTTTTGGATTAATTTAATTCAAGTGAATATATTAAATTTAGCTAAGTCATACTTAATATATTCACTTTGGATTACCGATAACTTAATTCAATCGTGTGTTATCAATTGTAGCCATTTTTTTGTAGTTGGTCAACAATTCAATTTGTAATCTTAAATTGATTCATCAATTCTCTATTTAGAGGGTATGTCTTGAATTGGAAAAAAAAACACACTTCTTATTTTTCAATAAAGAATAGTTGGTGAATGTACATAGGAAACTTGTGGGTTTAAGTACCTCCAACAAGGTTAGGAACCACTGATATATAGTATAATGAAAAACATCATTACTAGTAAAAGTGTAGACATGTATTGTCTGGTGATTCTGTAGGTCATTGTCTAATTATATGCGCAGTGCAGCTCAACTCTAACCTCAGTGCAATGCTTTTTCCGCAACACTGAACAGACAAACAAATGTAGCACTGATGTGTGTCTAAACAACGATCATGAAGAGCTGTTTGACAGGACATACCTCCAGCATGATGGAGCAGATGTGTCGCACACACTGAGTGATGGCCTGCGGAGTGCCAGAGATTGTGACAGCCCTTTCGGTCGAATCCGGCAGCATGTCTCCTGCCACCTGAACCTGGGCCCCTGTGGTCTTGACATCGCCAGACAACAGAGCAAAATGGCTATTTATTGCCGGAAAGATCACACTATCCCACAAAATTTATATGCAGTCTCAAGCACCTGCAGCTTTACCCCAGTAAGATTCGGACATGCAAGGCGCAGCTGCAAGGCAAATAGAAGCGTGTGCACCAATATTTAAAGAGGTGCACATAAATAATCTCCAGTCAGAATGGGTTTTCAGCCTCTGCACAAGTTTAGTCATTCAGTTTCTCATATACAGCTAGCGACGCAATTCCACAAAATGCACGGAAAGGAAAGTCATGGAGGCTTGACTGAAGTGTATGATATTTGAGTACACTTAATGCCAGAACATCAGGTAGAAGGTGGTCTCTTCTCATTCGTATGCAGACAAACAACTTCTTGAGAAAAAATTGCAGAAACAAAAGGCCTCCTACCTCTCGGATCTCTTTGATCTTAGATCCTCCTTTTCCAATCAGTGAGCCACACTGGCTCCCTGGGAAAACCAAGCGAAGTGTCACAGGCGGATTGCTTGCCACGTTGCTGTTTGTCATTGCCGCCGTTATATCCTGCGGAGAAGTCAACAATGCACTGTCGATATTAGCACTAACTTTGAATTGTAAATATAAAAGATGTCAGCAATACTGACCTCTTCAAACTTTTGTGCAATCATGGAGAAAGCTCTGAAGATTCCCTCAGTGGGTCCTGTGATGGTTACTATCCTCTCGGGAGACGATCCCTCTGATATGTTGATGCGAGCGCCACTCTGAGAAAAAAAAGAAAACGTCCAATCTAATTCCAATGCTGCTCCACGCAGACCTGTGAGAACATGCCATGTGAGACTGTTTACTTATTACCTCCTCTCTCATTTTCTTCACCGTTTCCCCTTTCTGGAAGCAAATGAAGTAGATTCATTGATTCCATCCATTTTTAACATGGCAGTGACACAATGAATGATGTTTGATTTTAAAATGAACTTACCTTTCCAATTATACTGCCAACTTCCTGTAATGAAAAGAAGTCCTTAAATAACAGCAATAACAAGCTCGAAACGAAATGGGTATTATGAAAACATGGACTCCAATACTACAGTGAATTAAATCCTAAATTCCATGTTGGTCAATTACCTTTCCATGCATCAACAGCCTCAGTGTCAGTGTAACGTTCAGGGTCCCATCTAAGGCCATTTCTTCCTTCTCAGACATGCCCTGTGTTCTCACACCTTGTATATAAATACTCTGTGTAAAAGAATTCAAAGAGTTTAGGCAAGAGATGTAGATCGATAGATGATGCAGACTTTGAGGTCATGACTTTCCCTCCTAAACGCCGTTTGGAAATTTATTATTTCCGGTTTGCCATTGTGAATTCTTGGGAAAATGTCTTCAGACTAAAAGGGTTTAAAAATGAATAATAATAATAATAATGTAATGGCTGTATCATCAGCCTATCAATCTCCAGCAGAAATAAAACTGATTTATATCTAAGATGTTCAGAACCTCATCAAGGGACTAAGTCTGGACCAGTGAGGTTTTTCCTCCTGATCATGTAGTGAGTGCGGGGAAGATAAGCCTATCACGAGGTGCAATCTTCACATGGGACCAAGTCTTTGGTTCAGGCTTAACGCAAGATGTGTGACTCCCTTGGATATGATAAGACACAAAGGACGCCACTGTGGAGAGCCGACGATCAAGTGATATGTGTGTGATGGTCTCCAATGTACTGACACACAATTTCAGCTCGGAAGACGCTGTGAATCAAATCTTTGTTGTCTATGCAGAACAAATGAAGAATGTTTGGAGGCATTCAATGTCGGAAGAGAGGCTTCTTGCTATTAACACACAGAGAGACACAAGACTTTTTTACCAGATAAGATTACCGTACATTATTTTGCTACTAATATAGATCGTTTTATTTCTTTATTTATAGAAAGAGAAACCCTGAAGTATTCTTGGAGTGTGCTGACCTCCCCTGCGGCTAATGCTATAGTATCTGACCCATAGATGACAACAGCACTTTTTGTGTAAAACTTATTTGCCTCGGGATCAGAACGATCAACATCAACGAAGAGAAGTTTAGTGAGACTTTTTTGCGTAAAGTCTCATTTAAACCCTGCTAGCGCAAGCAAATGTACAATAGATTGATTCCCTGAGGCGTCATGGAGGTAAAAAGAGGAAGAAAGCGTGGCTCGTCTGGTCCTAGGCAGGATTTTGTGTACACAATTACATTTGTAATACATGACCAGTGACCCGCCCACAGATCTCTTTTCGGATACTTACATAAACCACTGAATGACAAATTCCTCACTGCCATTCCAAACCTAAAAGGAAACAAAAAAAGAGAGATGATTTTACTTTATTCTTGGCGGATTTGTCAGAATAAAATCTGATGATTAGATAAAGAGTTGTTTTCTCACTTTACTCTGAAATTGTCCTGTCATATTCCTATGTTGATTCTGAACAAATGACCAAATCCAATTAATACCGTTGAGGTTGTTTTGTTGTCAACAATGATCTTTTTTCCCCCACCCCTGTGTATTATTATAAAATTACAGTAGCAACATCAAATTAACAGAAACATCTCTTCCTAATCCTATAGGCCAGGATTTGTTTAGTTAACGCTAAGACCCTTTTGACCCATTTCTGTCACTTCTAGTATGTCAGCGCCTACTCAAGACTTCCGAACAAAACATTGGCGCACAATGGCGGCCACAGTGTATACAACATCATAAACACAATTAAAACAGCCTATTAATCATCCAGGAAAACGGATTGCTCTATGGTTTTGAAAATGGTAATAAAGAGATAATTTTATTTTGCATAGCACGAAAGAATGCATTTTGGAGGAATGTATACTTCAAGTGTAATATCTTGCATCAGTTTATAAGGTTAGTTACCAAAGTGAAGACAAACAGCCAACTTAAACCATTTCCACTCACTAATGGAAGTCAGGAGATGTACATAGGTACAAAGATGCGCATTCTTTCATGGCCAACATTACCGTTGTCTGTAACACTGCCGGATGTCCAAAGTAGATGGTGAACACCCCACCCCTTGTAATTGTATCCCGATGAAGGCCTAATGCAATGCAAAAAAATTAGAAAAATGCTATATACTGACCTTATGTGTAAACCATTCACTCCTTTCCTTTATGCCGGGCAGCTCCTAATGGAATAACCTCTTAGTTTGTTGTCCGTGTTCAATGTTTACTTCCTTTGTTGTCAGTTATCCACAGAGTGGACAGATGGCTCTCTGTGCCCTTAGACTGGCTGGAGCGGAGGCTGGCTTTGCTATTAGTCCTTCAGCTTAGCCCAAGATAAGCCCCTACACAGGGCAAGTGAACCCACATCTCTTGCCTAATTCTCTCCGTCCCTACCACCAAAGAGGCGTTCCTCCACACGAAGATCCACGGGCTGAAGAGGCCTAAGGGCAGTTCAAAGAGTCTCTTTTGCTGGCCGCTGTCCAGACACAGATAGCTCAGTTTGCAGCTAGGGCCGCCGCAAGAAAAAAGGACAAAAAATGAAGCTTTTTATTAAATATAAAAACATTACCACAAAAAAAAAAAAAAAACGAAAAAATATAGTTAATTGATTTTGCTTGTGAATAAATTTTCAAGGCTAATAAAAAAGAAAAATATATGAAATTGCTTCGTTGTACTTGGAGCCAGACTAATTGAGGGCTGGAAAGGACAATGTGGCGTTGGAGGTATTTAGTGATGTTAAGCACAATGTCCTCGTGGGGTGCTTCCCCCCCTCTCTCTGCCTTGCCCTCCCCCACACCAAGCCCCTCTACCCTGGAAATGAGGCCATATGAGATACAATACAGCCCTTCTGCACAGAAAAATGTATTCAGCTGAGCTTCAAAATTGTGAGGGAAGTGAATCAGTGAAGCATAAGTGGCATATTTAATTACTATTCACTGTGTTGCACGGAAACAATGATGGCCGCTGTGAGCCTCATGGCTGTCTTTTAGACATCTGAGCACTGCTCAGCAGTTCAATACAACTCCCCAGTAGTTCTTCTGTGACTAAAACTGTTTAATTTAGTCATGAGAAGAAAAAGGGCATATGTGGGTACTTTTTTTTTGTTAAGTGAGAAAGTAAAACGAAAAGGTCATGAGTTAAAGAAAGAAGGTCAATAAAAGTTCATTCTAATTCTACAAGGAATTGTATCGCTATCGTTTGAGATGATAAAACATTTCAATTCCAAATCACTTGTGTCTAATCCCCCCTCCTGTGCTGATGGGTCTGTTGAGGCTGGGATTATATGTAATGAGATTACTGTGGAGGGATTACTTAAAATTTATTACTGTAACTAGTTCCACTTAGATTTAAAGACCTACAATATACACCCTAAACAAATGCTGACTCACTCAACACAGGTCAGATAAAGTAACAGTTTAAGACACTCTGTTTTAGGATTAAAACCAGCAATAGAGTACTGTTTAGGGATGTTCGATACCACTTTTCTTTTAGACTGATACCAGTACACAGTAAATTTTGTAGAATAAATTTTACTCTAAACTGAGTCTATTTGGTCTCCACTCTAAATACAGTCAAATTTACACTTGAAGAGAGTTAAAAAATAAAAATAAAAAATAAAAATAAAATAAAAAAAAGTAAAAAAGTAAAGGGTTGAGGAACAAATCCACAACTTCAGGTTGGGAGACTGCCAATCTACTCCCTGAGCCATGCAGCTCCTGCTGTGTGTTAGTATATCGCTCGTGTCAGCTGGAATCTTCATAACTCACCAAAAACAATGTGTTTGGTCTCCTCTTGGATATGGACAAACAGCAGGAGTGGCATAGCTCAGATGGTAGAGTGGCAGTTTCCCAAACTGAAGGTCGTGAGTTCGTGCCTCAACCCTTGAGTGACTTTTTCCCCCCAATTCTTTATCTTACTTTCCTCCCTGTGTAAATATTACTCTAAAACTGAGTCTATTTGGTGCCACTCTAAATTGAGTCAAATTTACTGTATATTCAACTCTTGAGTAGTCACCAATACCTATACAGACTACCGATACCACTAGTACTTTTTTTACATTAAAAAAGACATATCATTTTTGAAGACCTATATATCCCAATATATCCTTTTTCCCCTTAAAATTTCATGAAATTAATTGCAGTTTTCTATTCTTCTAATTTCTAGAAGAAAACAAATTTTTAACTGTTATGTATTATCATTATATTTCCATATGTCTAATTTATATACTGCTTATCTTCACAGAATACATAAGTGTTCAATAATTTCATAGTTTTTAAATGTTATTTACAGTTAGAGGTGCAGCAGTTGACCATCTAATCAATAGTAAATCAATTGGCAAATTAATCAATAAATATTCTCATAATAGAATTGAAATACTTTGTCAATGTGGGGTGCAGTCAAAAAGATTCTACTGATTAATACATACTACAGGTATATACGTCGAGTGTAATATCGTCAAAAGATGTTTGGATGCCCCTTGAAATTGGTTAATCAACTAGGAGAGAGGGCATTGGATGCCCGTCTGAGATGGGTGGGTCACCACCCAGTTGGCTCCCCCCCCCTCAGCACATCATCACTGTTTGTAACTTTAATAACAATAGCAATTGCTGTTAAAGTCTTGGTCTCGTGTTTTTCATGGGATTGTGAAACTAAGCACATGGTCAGCGGACTTTGAGCGTGGAAATCAATCAATAACAGTCTTCATTCTAGCAGCTGTGAGGGTTAAGCTGTTGTCAAGCACGGACACTTCCCCGTATCGCAAGACGCGCGATGGACTTCCACAAACTTAACTCTTTAGAAACGTTTAAGGAGGTGTGGAGTTATTATGGTTACGGAGAAAGCCTGGAGGACGTGCTTGAAGGGGAGTTCACACGGATTAAAGGTAATAATTGTATCCTCTTGTGAATTGCTGTGAGTTGTTTCAAGTTAACTATCAGTACAGTGGAGTTCTTGTTATCCTACAAAGGCACTGTATATCTGGATCATGCGGCAACTACTTTGTACCCGGAATCACTGGTCAGGAGCTACTGCCTGGATATTTCAAGGAACATTTATGGTATGTAAAGCAACATTTGTTTTTATTTGTGAAACACTAAAATTGATAAACGGCATCATCTTCATAATAGGAAACCCTCACAGCCACAACCCCAGCAGCAGGTTGACACATGAGACCGTGGAGAGGGTCAGATACAGGTGAGCTCCAATCGTGCCCTAAGACACATTCCAAATGGGCCCATGTGCCCTCTTTGGAACTACCTTGCATGAAATGAGTTTGAAAAAAAAAGAAGAAGATAGATCACTTTCTTTCAGGATATTGCAGCATTTCAACACCACCCCTGAGGAGTACTCAGTGATTTTCACTTCTGGCTGTACAGCCGCTATCAAATTAGCGGCAGAGGTCTTCCCCTGGAGGTCGCAGACAGAAAGCGAGGCGGGCAGTCACTTCTGCTACCTCACTGACAACCATACATCTGTTGTTGGCGTAAGAGGACTAACATCTAGCCGGGGAGTAGTAACCCTGCCCGTCTCCCCCCAGGAAGTGGAAAATAGGGCAAAAGATAAGACTCAGGGTGAAGATGCGGTTTGTCAGACGCCACATCTCTTCTGCTACCCGGCACAAAGCAACTTCTCAGGGGCAAAGTATCCCCTTAGCCATGTAGAAGGCATCCAGGCAAGACGTCTTTATCCAGCGTGTGACCATGGAGGCCAGTGGTTTGTGCTGCTGGATGCAGCCTCGCTTGTCAGCTGTTCTCCTCTAAACCTACAAGACTGCCCTGCTGATTTTATTCCCATCTCCTTCTACAAGATATTTGGCTTCCCTACAGGTCTAGGGGCTCTTCTTGTCCGCAACAACGCAGCAGGCATACTAAAAAAGAATTATTTTGGAGGAGGCACAGCAGCGGCTTACATTTCTGGAGAAGATTATTATGTGCAGGCTGCAAACCTTTCTGACAGGTAAAGCCGTGAAAAACATTGCCGAGCATAGACAGTCTCTGAAAACACCCTAACTTTGCACATTCATACCCTGTAATGTCGTGTTTGTTTGTTTTCTTGGATAAGATTTGAAGATGGCACTGTCTCGTTTTTGGACATCATCGCCCTCAACCACAGTTTTGAAGCGTTATACAAGATCACAGGTAAATAACGGTGACACATCAAACGCAGGGGGAACAACAGTCCTCTGTTCTTTTTCTTTCTTTCAGGGGGAATGCAAAACATACAACAGCACACCTTTGGCTTAGCACGTTACACTTACATGCTTCTGTCAAGTATTTGCCATGGCAACGGGCGACCAGTGGCCCAGATCTACACACAAGGCCAATTTGACAATCCAAGCACCCAAGGCGCAATACTAAACTTCAACCTTATCGACTCGCATGGAGGAATAATTGGATATTCTCAGGTGCATATTTTGAATTGCTCATGCCATATGAAGTAAAAAAAAAAATAAATATATATATATATATATATATATATATATATATACATATACATATATCATGTGTGGTGGATGCATTGGCAGCATTTATGAGTGCCATAATATTTTTCCTACAGGTAGACAGAATGGCATGTTTGTACGACATTCATGTGCGCACTGGTTGCTTTTGCAACACTGGAGCCTGTCAGAGCTTTCTTGGGCTCACAAATCAACAGATGAAGAGAAACGTTGACGTAAAAAAATTTGTGAAATGCATGAATACGCTACAGTATTTCAAAATATGTGCTTGTTGAATGAAACTTTGTCTTTTTCTTTTTCAGGCCGGCCACGTCTGCGGAGACACCATCGACTTGGTGGATGGGCAGCCGACCGGATCTGTTCGCGTGTCATTTGGCTACATGTCATCGTTTGACGACTGTCAAAAATTCCTGAGTTTTGTTGCCGAGTGCTTTGTGAAGAAACCAGTGACAGTAGACCATGCCAGACTAGAGAGGCTTAAATCAGCTAGCATATCAAATGAAGAGACAACAGTCAAAATCAATGATGTAAAACACAAAGTTGAAGAAAAGAAGAAAGTTTCGCATAAGGGATTCGAACCTGTGCACTCACACAGGCGTGAGGGGCCTTATACGTTGACCAACATCTACATATATCCCATCAAATCATGTGGTGCATTTGAGGTGAGCATCCATTTCGTCTTATTATTTAACTTTTTTAAAATGTATTTATTAATTGTTATTATTATTATTATTATTATAATTAATAATATTTTATTATTATTATTATTAATGATAATAATAATAATAATTTATTATTATTATTATTAATAATAATAATAATAATAATAATTATTATTATTATTATTTTTTTTTTTTCACTATCTGCATTTCAACCTTCTCTATATTTACACAGTGCATTTTGTCATTTATTCTAGACCCAGGACTGGCCAGTAGGACCTCAGGGTTTACTATATGACAGAAGCTGGATGGTGGTAAATGGAAATGGCGTGTGCTTGAGTCAGAAAAGAGAGCCACGCTTATGCCTCATTCGCCCACAAGTTCATCTGTCCTCAAACGAATTGCTCCTGCAGGCATCAAGTCAGTCAGTCAGTCGTCAGCTTTCTGAGAGTGACACACTGCTCAAGCAAACCAAAAAAGCTGTCAATCAGCCTGTAATTTTTCTTTCTTAAAGGATTTTTCCTACTGTCCTTGCAGGGATGAATACCATTTCTGTTCCACTGGAAATCAGGACTGAAACGCACGCAAGCTTTCCAGTATGTCAGAGTAAAGTTTGTGGTGACAGGTGAGCTGTGGACAGGAAACAATTCGTATTTGTTTGATATTTATACTTGCCCCTAGTAGTATTATATTTTCTTTTTACAGCACTCGAGACTGCACCTTTTTGACGACAAATGACATTTTAAAGCCTCATAACTTCTACGAAACTCACATTTCTCAATTTTTATGGGAAATGAAACAATGACTAAGAGGTGTTGTTGATACATTTTGATGACCCAAAGTTTTTAAAAAGGGGAAGTCAAGTCAAAAAAATTCTCGACAATAATAACTAGCTATATGCGCCCCATCAAACAAGGCATTTTGGTTAATATTGTGTATATGGAATATGAAATAAGCAGCAAAAAACACCCTTTTTAATCCATTCCAATGGGTGGCCATTTTGCCACTTGTGGTGGAATGAAAATGGCATCACAGTTGCTCAGGGTTCAAGTAATGAACAATCACCTATTTTCTGGGGTTGGTCATGTGACAATTGCAAGCTGAGCTCTTAGGCACTGTGATGTCATTTTCAGTTGACAGCAAGTGTCAAAATGGCCGGCCTGAGATGGATAGAAACGAGTGATTTTGATGCTTAATTCATATTCCACAAACTCAATTTTAATATGAATGCTATATTTGGTGGGGATGTATAGACCATTTTATTGATAAGAACGTTGACTTGACTTCCCCTTTCAAGGGCTACGTAAATGTTGATTATTGGATTAGATGTTGTACAAAGTGTACTATCTTCTCTTTCCGCTATCAAACTGTGTATCCCCGGGGGGTTTCCTCAACACAAATCTTCCTGCTTTCCCCAGGGTGGAGACTATCGACTGTGGTGATGAGGCTGCATCGTGGCTTTCAGACTTGCTTGGACAGCCATGCCGCCTGATAAGACAAAGTCCTGATTTTACTCGACACATGAACAGGAAGTCTGATACAGGTACATTTTACTATGCTCCATATTCCAACACTTCAATCTTACTTCTAGGATGGATCAAAGGGCCACACTATAAACTTCATTCATCCAGTTTTGATACTCATTAGGGTATCATACCCCAGCCGACGTAGGCTTTTTGACCTTTTCAGTCGTGTTACATGGTACACCCTGGATGGGTCGCCAGTCAATCACAGGGCACACAAATACAAATGACAAAACAAATATTTTCGTTTTTGGACAGTTTAGAGTCTATATTAATCTAACATACATCTTTTTGGAATATGGAAAACCTGAGGACCTGGAGAAGTCCCATACAAAGCGGGAGATGCGATTCAAACATGCTAACCATTAGTCTATCTCAGGGGTGTGCTATGACCTTTAGAGGGGCAGGTACTCAAAGAAAAAAAAAAAGGTGTCTGGTTGGGGTATCCATTGTAAAATTCTTAATTTAAATAATGACTAACAATAAACCACACATAATGAAACTGTTGTCTGCAATTCCAATTCCAATGCTAATCACCATAAAAACATTTTAATATTTGTGTATAAAGAATCATTTATGAACAACAATTATGTTGCTGAATTTTAGTTTTGAAAGGTATAAAACTACTTTCACAAACTATTGTTTTTAAATATAAAATAGATAAATAAATAAATGGACAAAGGGGCACCTTTTGTGATGCCAAAAGGGCATGTGCCCCGGCACCCATAGTTGTTTTTTTTTTGACCCAACTGTTTTTAGAGTGTAGATGGCAAACTGAAACCTCATTAATAAACATCAGTGGCAGAACTACATGTAAGGCAAGAGTCAGGCCGGGCTGACGTGCCCAAGTCAAAATGCCAGGGCCGATTTTTTTGTGCCAGTCCAGCCCCGGCCCATGCTATGACTTCCATACCTTACCTTACCGTCTTTAATTAGGTGTTAAAGAGATTTAGTGCTCTAGTGATTAAAGGGGACGTTTTTTTTTGTTTGTTTTTACAATAAAGTTTTCTATGTAGCCCCACTAGTTTCAATACGGCCTTCTGTTTAATATTGTGTTAGTGGAATATGAGTTAAGAAGCAAAATCCAGCCGTTTTGATCCACCTCAGTGCAGCTTCAGAAAACAGGTGAGCTCTGATTGGTTGTTGCCTGAGCCCTGAACAACATTGACGTCATCTTCAGTCGACAGCAAGTGGCGGAATGGCCGCCCACTGAGATGGATAAAATCGATTGGATTTTGCGTCATAACTCATATTCCAAAAATGGAATATTAATCAGAATGTCATGTTTAGACTAGTAAGGTCACATATAACATATTATTGTCAAGAAATATTTTAGGTTGACTTCCACTTTAAACTATATGTTTAATGACAGTATAGTTGAACGATATCACTCCCTATTTAATTGAGCGCGCACAGGCTCAATATTGAGTAACAGCAAATATTCTGAATGTGCAATATGTGTACAGTAATTCTTCCACCTTCAATAGAACTTCAATTTTCACACTCAATGGGGATTTCCAGCAGAGATGAGTGCCTGAAATAGATGGGTAATATAAAGTATTTTCCTTCCAGCCGTCACTTCCTCGTCACTCTCCCTGGTGAATGAAGCTCAGTATCTGATGATCAACCGTACAAGTGTGGAGCTCATTCAAAAAGTAATGAGCAGCAGGTTTGAACACATGCGGTCTTATTCAAAATACTCAATGTGCACTTTGTGCAGTAAAAAGACATCAGGATGTGACAACGCCTCTACATTTACATAACATTGGATCATTTGGAGAGCGCAATAAAATAACATGCCATTTCCACGATTCCCTTCAAAGGCAAGACTATCCCGAGCTCGACACACAAAACATCATCAGTCGGTTCCGATCCAATTTCGTCATCTCGGGGGTTGAACCATTTGAAGAAGATAATTGGTCACACTTGATTATTGGCAACATTCGATTCATGGTGAGATGACGTCTTCGTATGTGTTGGAAGTAGATTCTTGAAAAGCTAATTATGCCTCTTGTGTGATAAATCAAAAGGTCAGAGGTCAATGTGCACGGTGCCAAATGGTTGGAGTTGACCAGAACACTGGGACCAAAACAAAAGAGCCTCTGATGTCTCTCTCTACATACCGCGATGGAAAGGTGAGTCAAGGCCAAGCAATTTCATCGCATTCGGTCCTACAAGTCAATACTTAATATTTGGTTCTACATCACACTGTTTGTTATTTCTGGCATTTCCAGGTGACATTTGGCGTGTACTTGACCCATCAGTTGCCAGAAGGTTCACCGACATCTGGTGTCCTCAGTGCTGGCTCCCACATACTGCCAGAGCCCCGTGCTTCTGAAACTGTTCCTCCATCTTCACCGGCATCTCTTTCTTCAGCAAACACTAAGGTCTCACCTTAAAGATTAAGGAGACTTCTGTCGTGATTGCAAATAGGCTACTCGTTGAGCATGCACAGGGATCTTATTTTATATACTGTTGTTTACTGGAAAAAGAAAAAGAAAAAACTAGTGGTGAGCAAAGCTGTATTTCCTGAAAAACAGTGTAAACTCAGATTGCTCAAATGACCATATATTACATATTCCATGTTAAAGATCACAATTAACTAATTGACTCTAAAAGTGCTGCATTTGACCAAATACTTAAGACCAGGATTTGCAGAATATAGGCTGGGGACCCAAAGTGTGCTTTTTATTGGGTCAGCAGTGACTGCTGAAGTAAAACACTGTGAGCTATTTTATTGGTCATTTTAGCAGGTACACCATTGTTTTGCACTTTATGTATTGTACTGTCGGCTGTATCAGGCCCTGAGGGGTAATTTCAACATTGGCGATTTCCCAGTGGGCTGGGCTGCTATATGCACTGCTCGTAGCTGCCATTCCAGTCCACACATTAATTTCCTCTGGCCTACGGAACCGTTTTTTGAAATCAGCAAATAAAAAGTGTTCACAATATTTAGTAAATCTATCGCCTGTTCATATAAATGTAGGCTGCTGATATGCAAAGGTAGGCCATTTATTTTGTATAGCGCACTGACCGGATTATCTTTATTACTAGGGTTGTTATGAAGTCACAGGACCAGTAACAATACCAACTTTTACACCCTGTCCATCTGTACAAAATACAAATTCATAGTGAAAGTGAAAGAATGTGAATAGTTTTCAAATAAGAGCCTGAACAGGAAGTGCTGTATTAACTGCCCTTATGTTGCAGACTCAACATCAATTGATACATTTTGTCAAGTGCCTTATTCCATTATGTACACTCGCTTATTGGTATCTGTTTGTCCATTTTAACTATTTATGTTCTCATACTAATTCAAGTAAACACTGGTCGTGATCTTGTAAGCGCATTCAATTTGGATTTTTGATCAAATTTGAAAGGAATAGTAAACTATTTTAGATTGCTACACTAATAAGGTTAAAGTTAACATTTTGTATCTTCATTAAAACTTTGTGAAGTAAGCTGATCTGAACCATAAAACCCCAGGGCTGAAAATAAGTCACAGTTGTTGAAAAGGCTGCTAGACTGTGAATTCAATTAACCACCATCAAAACAACCACTTCCTGTTTGCTGTAAATTGCCTTATGAAACCATATTGTTTGTGTTTGTGTACAAATGCTCCATGACTAGCATTTAAAAATGTATTGTGTGAGTGTGTGAAGGCATAGTTTAAATAAATATATTTATTACAGCTTTTTGATTCGCTTTTATTGAATTGTCAAGGTGCACCACGCGATAATTAGCTACGGTTCAAAATGCCCATATGCAATTATGTACTGTAATAGCAACAAGAAAGGTTTAGCTGTCAAACATTGGCACCAGACCAGAAGATGCATTGTTTTATTGAAAAACATTCTAGCCAGTTTTAATCAATGTACAAGTTATATCGTTTATGCGATTCCTTCGACAACAATAAACGTTTCTGCTTGGTGCTGTGTGGTCAAAAAGGCTTCAATTTATGACTGGTGCCAACTTAAAAATTAAACTGTAACTCCTCCCAGACCGCTCTAAAACTGAACTTTGGACCGACAAATTCAACAACAATAGATGCAATTGCTGTTCAAAATGAGACAAATAACTAAAAAGGATGCTTCTACCTCCGCTCATGCAACAGCCGAAGTTCTGAGAAAGCACAAGACTGCAGAGTAAGTTAGTAATATTATGTTAGTTCAATGTGCGTGGAGTCAGTCGTCACTGTAACGAGGATTTATACAAGCGTTAATTGTGCAATGAATGGCCATTGTCGCTAGGAATATTCAGTGCAAGCACTGAACGATGGAACACGAAATATGACACTTTCTGTTTACCATGACGGCAGTTCTGCACTAGCTAGTCAGCTAGCCAACAGGCTAGCTGCGTTCATACAGAAGTTGGTGCCACTAACTCTGGACAAATTATTCTACTTTTGGGAGGTTGGTAGAGTAATGACCTCCTATATGTTTCCCTTGAGGGGTGTGAAGAAATCAGTCTTTCCACTCAAAGGGCTCTTCTGTCATATTACAGTCTTAATGGAGGGGGAGGAATGTATTGTCCATTAACTGGAAAAAGTCTGAAGAGCACCCTCTTTTGTGCTGTTGCCTCCAGCAAGGTCAAACCGATTGCAGTAAGAGTCCTGGCATCCTCATCACATCATCCAACTCATCTTATTATGACAACCAGAATAGATGTTTCAAACACATTGTAAATCTGCAGTATTCATATACCTATTATCCATTTTTTTTTGTTGTATAGCCACACCCACATGTATGCTTCTGAAGGCTGACACCTGTAATTGACCTAACACTATTGTGGAATGCCAGGAGAGAACCCTCATAAGCACAGGGACAATGTGGAAATACGTGCCATAATTAAAGTCATAGCAACATATATTCAACATGTATTTACAGAAGCACCGCCTGGAGAAATCTGGTTACTCAAGTATTTTCTCTGCTGTCCTTGCCTAGGTCCCGATGGATGAAAAGTCGTTTATTTGCACTGTTTGTCATCCTTGCTTTGGTTCCTTTCACACTGATCATGGCATGCGGATTATTCCAGCACCTTGTTTACAAGCACAGAAGTAAGTGAATTCCCAATACAGATATAAATCCTTGATTTGCTTCACAAAAATATGCTTGTCTTCTATTTGTAGTCAGTGTTCCGTTCTTTGTTGATCTTAGCCAACCTGCTGATTTCTCCCTAAATCACACCATCAACATGTACTAAACATCAGAGGAAGGAATCTCTCTTGGTGTATGGTGAGTCCAGTGTCTAATATTAAATAAAAAGAAAATTTTAACGATCCATTTATTATCTTTGTATTGTTTTGACTTGTTCTAGGCACACAGTCCCTGAAAGTAAATGGAGAGAGGCTCAAGACAAAGATTTGGTACCGAAACACATTAAGTGAGGGAAATCCAGTTTATATATATCTACATGGGAACACAGGAACAAGGTATGTTAGACAATGCATTTAGAAGTATGGGAAAATACTTATCCCCAAATGATTAGCAAATTTGTTTCTATACAAACCGTTTGAACAGGGCAGCTACTCATCGAGTGGGAGTTACAAAAGTGAGTAATCACCCAAACAAACATCACTCTTTAACAATGATATTTAAGTCAGTAAAGCTATATATATATTTCTATTATTATTATTTTATTTTTTTTACAGGTAATTGACTGCACTTCGTTACCATGTGTTGGTGCCAGACTACAGAGGTTGGTGAAAATGAAAGATTTACTTTTGTTATAGCCATGTTTTCATTCCGATTCTGATTGCAACCATTATTCTCACATTGATCTGCTTGATCACTAGAGAGAAATGAAAGCAGAGGCCTTAATAAATAGCAGGATTTTCAGTCAGCCTGCCATACGGTGAAACTTTTGCTTTGTGTGACGGCCATCTAGTGGTGGCAAGGAGAAACTGCACCTAACTGTCTTCAGTGAACCTCCGACAGGTTTTGGAGACTCAAGTGGTGAGCCAACTAAAGCTGGACTCACAACAGATGCCCTCCATGTGTATAACTGGTAAAACTCAACTATTTACTATTTATGTACTGAGTTTAAAGCCATGTCTTATATAAAAATACAGTGAACCCCGCTCCATGGCGGGGGATACGTTCCAGACTACCCTTGTAATTAAGTCAAATTTGCAATATAGAAAAACCCTATTTAAATACTCTATGGGCTTTTTTTTTTAATAACATTAACGAAAACATGTTTAAGGTCTTTAACAAACACAAAAAGACATTCAATATATATATATATTTGGCTACACATATGTTCAGGGGTAATGGCTTAACAGTACTTTATTTTTCTCCACAGGAAGTTTGTGTTTAGGGAAGACGCCTCCAGCAGACGTTTAATGTGTATGATAGTGATATACTGTTTAAGTAGACAAATGATTTGCTTGATCTCAAATTCAGCATGTAATTTATTATGTTGATTGGCTTATGCACGTGATTAATGCAAATATTACTCTAAGAAATGTAATTAAGGTAAGCCAGCTACAAAAGGTCCCGTTATCATGCGATGATTCCTGAAAAACTGTTTGATATTGATATTTTTTTAATCATGGACATTTGCATGAAAATTGATTCATCATTAAGAATTCGATAGATTATGTAAAAATGATTGTAAATCAATTGTGCCTTGAAACAATTTAGGCAATGGCTGCAATCAACACAGGCAATAGTGATGCAGTATTAGCTTGCTGTTTAAAGAGTGAAATAACATCAGCTTTTGCATGATAAGCTTGATGCATGCTCAATATACCAAACTATTTTCAGTTTATGGAATCCTATTTTATCATTTAAATGTGATTCATAAGTTTATTTTTGTCTTTGCTTTCGATTAAATGTCTTAGTTTTTTCATGTGGAATTTATTCACCAATTAGATGATAAATAGCATTCTAGAGTCTGGTTCTCATATTTTTCCCACATCCATATCTGCTTATAAAGTACCCTGAAAGAAATAAACAAATATTTATAATTGGTTAATACAAAGTATATTCTCAATGTAAACGTCCACAGTGTTAATTCTTACATGGATTCCCCCCACACACACACACAATTAAGTAGTTTTTGTTTTAATGACAATATTGTGAGCATTGTAGTAAACCAGTATGCACAGTAATTAACTTTTTGTCTTTACATATCATTCCTTAACTAACAATATTCAACGTTATACCCCGTATCCTTTCAGGTTTGTTTTTTTTGCATACACATAGAAAGCTGAATTACTCGACCCTGAGGCATACAGTCACTTTAGTTTGCGCTTTTAATTTAGTTAAAGACTAAATATACGTTCACTATTCCTCCAGTTTACACAGGGAAGCTAATTCGTATGGCCGTTTACTTTGTGGCACGTTAGACCATTGGTAAATATGAAGCTCCGGTCTTTGGCAGTCAGATGACGTGGCTGAAGGTTGCGGATGATGCGCAGCCACTGTTTCTTTAGTCATCGTTTCATTCACCGCTACCCAACGTGATTGGATGAGCCACGTCACGTGGCGCACTCCAGCCAATCGGAAGTGCATCCGATGTATAATCGTGAAACACTTACGCCATATGCGTAGAAGAGCGTCCCAAAAATCGCCTCAGTCATACAACCAGGAAGAAGGTGGGATAGCACCGCAAAGCTAACACCCCCGATCTTTCTGCACACTTTCACCGAAAAGAATGGGATCATCCAGGTGGAGGGTGGCAGCTGCGGTGTTCCTCACTCTACTAGGCTCCTTAATACCTGTCGAAGCAGATGAACATGAACACACAGTAAGGCCGATTGAAAAGGGGATTCATTTTGAAATAATGGACGTTTGTGCTGTTTGCAACATGCTAACGCTTTGCTTAGCCTTGGAAGTACAACTACACTCGGATCGCCAAGATGAGTGTCACCCGTCGTGTTATTTATCGTTGAATACTGGGCTAGGGAAGCGACAACGAGCCTCACCATTAGCTGGCTAACCTGTCAACGCTCATCGGCCTAAGTGCTTATGGCCAAACGTTTGCCTGCTGGTTTGTTAGCATGGCTTGGTAGCTCCTCAAGCTATTTGGGAGAACCGGCCGGCGGAAGCGGTGCTCAAGTTTGACGAGAGAACAGTCGCGCTATCAGGTCTTGTCACAGAAAGCGTCTGTAATTAAAGTATTTATAGTATATTTTACGGAACCCGTAAAAGACAAAGTCGCCTTCGTCTATGCTAATATGTGTGGACACTAGTGACAGGCCTCACACTAGTCTCTCGATCATAAAGGGATTGGACGATTTACACTTATCACATGCATACTTGCAGATTAGATATGTAAATTAAACCATTAAACAGGAATGTTTAATCGTGCATTTGGCACGGTAACGATACTTTTCCACGTGTTGCGTAGTGGCAGAAATTTTAAGTCCGGTTACATAGAAATTAGGTCAATGATCAATCGATGTGTTGATGTCTTAATCAGAATCTCTGTGACGTATTAAAAATGTAGAATAATAATGAGACGCTGAGATCTTGTTGATTTGGGTATGTTCACAATCTTGTGAACAACTTTGTGTGTGTGTTTAATAAGTGGTTTCAAGAGCCTAAATACACATTTTTGCTGCGTTAATTGTCCACAATAATTTTATACAAATCAGTCAGTTTATCATATACTGTATATTACATTTTCAATATATTGCTAAACATTTTGCATTTGTCCCTGAAATTGCTGTCAACCCGGTCATTATAGTTAGGGTAAGTGGCCCCCTTACGAATCAATTTGAGGATTTCGGTGACATAATTACCAGCATTCTGGTAAAAATAAAAATAAAATTACTGTGGACCCTGAAACAGTGACAAGTTGCAGATTGAATATTTACATTTACAATCCATAGTTGCCATCGTATTATGTGTTTAGTTGAATGTTGTCTAGCTTAACATGCTCACATCTTTTGCTGTTTGCGTATATGTTGTCTGCTTGCCCCCCAAAAAAGTATGTGAGGGTTTTACCAATATGCATTTATGACAGCATGACACCTACTTCATACAATGAATGAATGAATATGATTTTTGGGGGTGAAATGGGAAGTCATCTAATGGTGATATTGACCTAAATGCTTACATGATATCATGCTAAGACCTTGTTTTCCCTTTCAGTACACAGATAAAGAGGAGGTAGTATTATGGATGAACACAGTGGGGCCTTACCACAACCGACAGGAGACATACAAGTATTTCTCTTTACCCTTCTGTGCGGGCACAAAGAAAACCATCAGTCATTACCACGAAACACTTGGAGAAGCTCTGCAGGGAGTGGAGCTGGAGTTTAGCGGCCTTAACATCAAGTTCAATGGTATTTAATTCCATTTCGTCTGAGGGACTAACTGATTTTAAGAGTTTGAGTCTCGTCGTCTGCCACAAACGACTATTTTGCTAGACTAGTTTTGGTTATTAATAGACAAGAGTTCACCGGGTAATGCCTATGTAATCCATGGTAGATGGCAACGTTACAATATGTTAGCGTAACCAAACATGACATCGTGTTACTATCGGACTAACGGTCCATTTTATGACATTTCAGACTTGATCAGAGATTTCCATCAGACTCGTGTATGCTGGCTAAAAAAATCTAAACACGTTAGAGTTAATAAGAGTATACATTTGAGATACAACTGTTTTACAACTGTACAGAGAATACGAACAGATTGTCTGAAATTGGAACACGACCATTTTCTCATTACGACTGCCTTTCAAAGTACAGATTTAATATAACAATTCTGCATTTTCTCCACCTCTGTAGATGAAGTCTTGCAGACAACGTATTGTGAAATTGACCTGGACAAAGCCAAACGGGATGCTTTTGTGTATGCAATAAAGAATCACTACTGGTACCAAATGTACATTGATGACCTGCCCATTTGGGGTAAGTGAAAATGAAATTGATTAATTATTGATTATGCAATAACCGAGGCCTGTCACAATAACAAGTTTTGCCTGATGATAAATTGCCCCGGAAAATACTGCGGTTTTCATATCATTTTTCAACTAATGTAATGATAATGGTATAATAATGCAATTACGCCTTTTTAAAAACAAACTTTTATTTGTTGAGAATATTTAAAATTGGAATTATAAGGGAAAAAACATTGTTGATATCCAAAACAATCCAAACCACCAAAAACAATAAATAAAATGGACGATCAGTAAATAATGTGTCTGTATACAATTGCTCTTGTATATAAAACCAAAATTCAGTCGCAACTCGCGTCAGATACACAAAAGTAAACTCATTTTACCCAGTGTCTTTGGTAAAGAATGATCGAGCCTGGCAAACTTTTGCGCTCATTTTTAATTATCGTGCAATTAATGGATTTATTGATTATCACGACCACCCTATGAATAACGTTTGTTTAGTTTACATCATTATTGTGTAAGTTGTACTGTCATTATGTCATAGGAGATAGCTGCTTATTATCCATGGATGAATTTCTGAATTTGAATTGCTTGCCGTCCTCCCACACTTTGGTTTAGTTCTAATATGTCATCTTAGAAGTCACAATTCATGTTGTGTTCACTTGATTCAATTTGTATTTGTACTTGTATTATATTGCATTCAGTTCGTACTTCATACACAGTCTATATTATGTTAGATGGATTTGATTTCTCAATATCATCATGTTAACAATGAAGCCATTCTTGTATATTTAATGGTATTTATATGAGTGCCACACCTTTTGCTGCTCAAACAAAAGTGCAGTATTAATGTAAATTCTGTTGCTAGAGAAGGTAAGGGGCTGGAGTGCATGTACAATTCGTTGTGTTGTCTTGTGTATATACTACAGTCAGCAAAGCGACAATAAATTAATAAGGACTTTGACCTCCCTAGACATGTCTGTACAATGAAATACTACGATAAATCTTTCAATTGAAAAAGCTCAACTTGCAGCCGCATTCTAACTTCACCATGCAGGAAAAGAAAACTCAATATAATGTCTGTTTTTGCACCCGAGTCCAAGTCGGGTCACTCTCGATTTTGAGTCGGTCCAGTCAAAAAGATATGAACGGATGTATAGATAGATGTAGCTTTGTATATTATATAGGATTTCTGTATTTGAACATATTTGACTTACTCTATAGTGAACAATATATTTGTTTGTCATTTAAAAGCATGGCATAAATGTACAAAGTCAGTGCAGTTCATTTGCATAGCTGGTGGGTGGGCTAGTGTTTGCTTAAACTAAATTACAAGCATTAGTGGCCGCACTGTATTTAGTGTTTTAGACACGCATACTTCTGCTTCCTGAAGCCGGTTCTCCTGCTGTCACTCCTGAAATACCAGTAGTACCATACAGTGTATAATGAAAAACTAAGCTGCTGCCGTTTCATTTGGCAAGATCTTTGTGCCACAGAATTATTTTTGTTCTGTACCACGTTAAGGAAAAAAAAAATCTCTACGGAGATGCGATTAAATAATGAGACAAAGTTGAGTTGTCTCATTTTGCTCTCCGTACGAAGTCTAATCTTGACAGAGCAAGCTGCTACCCTTCAACCTTTTGAACCCTTCCTAAAAGTTACAGGACAGGGTAGGGTAAATGTCTCTTCTTTTGGGGCAAATTGAATACTTTATTAACGGTTTAAACCATACATACACCACAAACTATGATCCCAAAACACTCTGGAAGAGGCTCATTGCGTTTAAAATGCTAATAACAATCTGTAGAGAGGATTTGCATTGGACAGTAGACAGATTTTAAAAAAATGACGTAAAAAATAAATAAAATTACTTTGTGAATGCTGAGCTTGCTGTTGACACTTGGCCGTGATTATCAAGATGCTATAACGTAAATATAAAGTATTAGTAAGTGTGTTTTATATATTACATTAAGTAAGGTAACTTTTGCTATATTTCTGTATGTTGGTAAGCTTATAAAGCAACATATTTTCTGGTATACTACCATTTTGATGCCCTGCAGGAGCCTGGAGTGGAAATACAAAGGAAAAACTTAAGTCTGGCAAATGCTGCACTTTGAGTTGCCTTGTGTATGACGTGCTATATAAATAAAGCTCCCTTGCCTTGCCTAAAGCAAATAGGCCGTGTCAAAAATGACCTTAGTGTTTGACGACTTAATACCTTGACTATTTCTGATACAAATTTCCGTTCATATCCATTTCTTTCCAGGTATTGTTGGCGAGGCAGATGAGAATGGAGAAGATCACTACCTTTGGACATACAAGAAATTGGAGATCGGCTTTAACGGCAACAGAATTGTTGATGTAAATCTAACCAGTGAAGGCAAAGTTCGACTTGTGCCCAACACAAAGATTGCAATGTCTTACTCTGTGAGTAATGTATGACTGACTGGAATTTCCTTTGCTATAATCGATCATTACTTATTGCTGGCCCTGTTTGGCCTTGCTAGCATGATTTTGTTGTACACAAATGTTAAGTGTCCCTAAATGCATATACTGTGCAGGTGAAATGGAAGAAATCGGATGTGAAGTTTGAGGACAGATTTGACAAGTACCTCGACCCATCCTTCTTCCAGCACCGGGTGAGTGAGTTGAACGGTCTGCTTTAGGTCATGTCACATAACATAACATGCGACTGCCATGTGAGCACGCGTGTGAACTCTATATAGAAACAAATAGACAAATCAATAGAAAACGTGAAATCAATCGGAAACCGTTTTCCCCCTAGGATACCAAATATTTTTAGAAATTCAGTGTTTTTGTTCACATTTTTTAAAAACTTTCCCCCCCCCCGTATTTCCTCCATGTTTTTTTGTGGAAACTATGTTGAAGGGTTTTCAGGGTTTCTGAGTGTTTTTTGGGTTTGAAAAACAAAGAGATTAGCTGTCACATGATTAAATAAATTTAAAAAAATCTGATTAATCACTTAATTTAAAAAAATTGACCATCAAATTTGAAGAGTACATATTATTTCTTAATTTATTGTCTTGCGCAGTCAACATTTTGTGATCCGCTGCGGCACTTTTTTTTTTTTTTTTTAATCCATTAATTACTTGCACTTACTGCAATTACCGAACTTTTTTTTTTTATGACCCTAATATTTTCACATTAACAGATATTCAGAATGTCATATGCCAACATTTACAACATGATTTGTTTGCATGCATTGTAGTTAAGTGCATTGCTCAAAATTTGATACCAGCATGGTGAGAACAAAGTGATATTCTACAATTACCGTCCAAATAGGTCTCCGCTAATTGAACTGAATTCAGTATTGTACAGCAGCAGTTGTACCTTGGTGATCTTCTGCGTGCAGTAAAATTCATTTATCCTTGTCGTAATGCTCCCTCTGAGATGTTGGATGTGTTGATTGTTTGTAACGAACCACATGATATTTTGCAGGCCCCCGGTCTTCCGCCAACGTCATTTGTCGTCCTCCGCGTATTGTCGGCATATTTTTGCTAGCGGCTGCCAATAAAAAAAAAAAAAAGAAGAAATGTGGCTTTGCGATTGTATATTAAACTTGTCATGCTTCAAAAACACAGTTTAGTCCGGCAACATTTTATTTAAATTAGCTTGGTTTTATCCAAAGTCTTGCCAAGATGATTTTTGAAGCAAAATTTGCCATCGAGCGCACCACTTGGCGAGCGCACCACTTGGAAGCCTCCTTTGTGATTAAATTCTTTGACACACAACTTTGAAATATTAACCTCTTAATCTGTACTATTTACTCATTCTCAGATACACTGGTTCTCTATCTTTAACTCCTTCATGATGGTGATCTTCTTGGTGGGTCTGGTGTCCATGATTTTGATGAGAACTCTCAGGAAGGATTACGCCAGATACAGCAAAGAGGAGGAAATGGACGACATGGTAAGCTTCGGTAACGATCGAGTGGAAATCACTCGCACTTTTAAATGAGTTTATACGATGCCGTGGTTCCTCCCAATAGGACCGAGACCTGGGAGACGAATACGGCTGGAAGCAGGTGCACGGGGACGTATTCCGGCCCTCGAGCCATCCGCTGATTTTCTCCTCACTCATTGGTTCCGGCTGCCAGATCTTCTCTGTATCTCTCATTGTCATTATTGTGGCAATGGTTGAGGATCTGTATACCGAGTAAGTCAGTGCAGTAGAGTGCACGGTGCAGGTTCATGAAAAGATTTTAACAGACGTGTATCGATTTGCTCTGCAGGAGAGGATCGATGCTGAGCACGGCCATTTTTGTGTATGCTGCCACTTCCCCTGTCAATGGCTACTTTGGTGGAAGCTTGTATGCAAAACAAGGAGGTAAGTAGACCTTTGCATTTGCATGTCAGAAATGGGATTATAATTGTTTTGTTTGATTCCTTGACTTAATGCAGGGAGAAGATGGATCAAGCAAATGTTCATCGGGGCCTTTATGATCCCAGCAATGGTGTGCGGGACGGCCTTTTTCATCAACTTCATTGCAATCTACTATCACGCCTCCAGAGCGATCCCTTTTGGTACCATGGTGGGTCTACACAGACATACAAACCACATCCGGGCAACAACTAGCAATTTTTACTCACAACAGAATTGTACAAAAACTGCTGATCTTTGTAACTCTACTGCCCCATAACACAATGTTTCCCAAGCTTTATTGAGCCAAGCACGTTATTTACATTAGCGAAATTTCACGGCGCACCACCAAATATAAATGTGACAAAACCACACAGAAATTATGATCTTGTTTTAATGTACTCTCAAATCGGAGAGCGTCATAAAAAGGGGAAATGATACAATACGACGTGTCTGGGATTGTGATTGGATAGAATGGTATGGTAAAAATGGGTGTGTTCAAGTTAAAGCACACGGATGCTGGCATTCCCTTTGGACTTGTTTAATTAGCGGTTGTACGTAATTATACAAACAGAATTATCAGTGAAGCCAATTCATGCGTCTAGTATGACCGAGACAACCATGAAACAGTTACTGTACATAAACCTGTTTCCAAACCTTTTTTTTTTTTTTTGAGCCATGGCACCCATTATACTGTTGCGGTATTAGTGTTGGTCGTCACGTCACATGAAATGTGTCTCCGTGTCCGTACGCAGGTTGCCGTGTGTTGCATCTGCTTTTTCGTCATCCTGCCGCTAAACCTGGTGGGAACAATTTTGGGGAGGAATCTTTCTGGCCAGCCAAATTTCCCATGCAGGGTAAATGCTGTGCCGAGGCCCATCCCAGAAAAGAAATGGTAGGTGTGCGTCGAGCAATGTACTTTACTCTTTATTAATGTTTGTGACGAGCATTGCCCAAAGGAAATAAGTGACTTGATTTTCAAACCAGTATCTTCTTTTTTTTTTTTACTGCAAATGTTTGTGCTCAGGTTCATGGAGCCAGCTGTCATCGTCTGTCTCGGCGGAATCCTTCCTTTTGGTTCCATCTTTATTGAAATGTAAGTTGACATCCTGAGAGAGTTTGTCATATTTTCAGCTCATTTTCATTGCACAAGGTGACTTTTCCTCCCTCATCAGGTATTTCATCTTCACATCGTTCTGGGCCTATAAAATCTACTACGTCTACGGCTTCATGATGCTAGTGCTGGTTATCCTTTGCATCGTGACGGTGTGCGTCACCATCGTGTGTACGTACTTCCTGCTCAATGCCGAGGACTACAGATGGTGAGCGTCTCTTGTCTCAGACTGCTACGTTTGGAAGAAAATAAGTTCTAACTTGATAACAGAACATTACATGTCTCCCATTTCAGGCAATGGACAAGCTTCCTGTCAGCTGCATCCACTGCAGTTTATGTTTACATGTACTCTTTTTACTACTATTTCTTCAAAACTAAGTGAGTGAGTCTGGTGGATGTTTTTATTTTTTTTTGGGGGGGGAGGGGTATAAATCATTTGTTGAAACTGATGGTTTTGTTCTCTGTCGTATTTCAGGATGTACGGGCTGTTCCAGACATCCTTCTACTTCGGTTACATGGCTGTGTTCAGCACTGCTCTTGGAATCATGTGTGGTCAGTCCTGCTTGGGTTTCTTAACTCTTTTACTGTCACGTTATTTAAAAAAAAAAAAACGGACAGTGCCAGCCGATTTCGAGCATATTAACTCCTCTATCAAGGCAAACAGAATATTGTGTGCTTTGACCACACAAACATGCTGGGTTAAATGAAAGCTCATGTTCCATTCTTTCATTAAAAAAAAAAGTATATTTCTACCTTATTCCGTTCTTTGGTAAACACCATTTGAAAATAGGTAATTTGAGTGACATTGAGCGAAAATTGAAAAGATAAGGAGAAAATTAGCTTTTTGTGAAAAGATGCATTTTCTGCACAACAGCGACTTTGTCACTAATATTTTTTGTTTAGTGACACTTTGTGAATTAGATTTAATGTGACAAAGGCTTTGATCATTCACGTCATCCTTGAAAACGTTTTATTTCCCACGATCCGCCATGTTTCACTGCAATTGCATACACCGGCAGAACATTGAAAAGAGATGCAATGCTGCCATCTGCTGGCCATAGTTAGTGGCTTTTTTGTGATTTTTACAACTATTCACAAAAGGAGCGCTGCTCAAGACGTTGCACTGCCCATTGAGGGGGGAAAAACGTAGTAAACGTCATTTAACGTTTTTGGCGCCGTTCATTTCGATTTTATTAGACGTCATTTAACGTTTTTGGCGGTAAAAGAGTTAAAAAGGGAAGTCAACCCAAAAGTTAAGGTAGACCCGTATCTATGGTTGGCGCTAAGCTGTGGAACAATCCACCTTCCACGTTCCAACTACCCACAGTGGAGTGTTTTAAGACTCTTTTATTCCTTGGCTTTTCGTTCAGCGTGAATTGTGTGGTCCTCTGGGTCTTTCAGTGTTTTATTTATTTTTTACTATTGCATTTTAGTATTTTGACTTTTTTTTTTTTTTGTAGATTTTATGCGTATGATAGTGTGCTGCTCTCAATGTGCCACTTTGGAAAGGCTTGTTTATAAAATGTGCTATGGAAATATTTATTTAAAAATGTATATATATTGATTATTAAAATTAGGGCATTAGGCGATTACAAATTTTAATTGTAATTAATCGCTTAACTCCTGATTAATCACAAATTTTATATCTGGTCTGAATGTACAATATTTGTTTTCTTACTCTTGTTAACAAAAGTGGGGGGGAAAATGTTCAACTAATAGAAATAGTTCCAATGAATTTTTGACGTCTATAGCCGTCAATGGCAGTGAACGAGTTAATAGATATGACACAGAACACTAACGCAGTTAAGTGCTGAAATAAATATTCTGAACATTGTAACTTTGATACAAACAATTCACACAACCCTGGCGGTAGCATTGGCTTTTTTTCTTTTTTTTTTTATACCATCATTTTGTCAGGAATCAGTGCATGTATACTGAAATCCCGGGGGAATATGGCTGAACGTCTGCGTGTGTTGCAGGTGCCGTCGGATACATGGGAACAAGTGCCTTCGTGAGGAAGATATACACAAATGTGAAAATAGACTAAAGCAGCACGGCAAGATGGATCATGGTCACGGAATCGCCGGCGTGTATCCTGGAAGACGGCCGGCGTACAACATCCTTTATTAGTTTTCTTTCTTGCAAAGAGATTGTGAGAATCTCACTTTGTACAATGTAGTTTTCCATTTTCTGAATGATTTTCAACGCTGCAACATGAAGTGAATCAGATGCAAAGCTGCGGGTGAGGCATCAAAGAAAAAAAAAAGTTGTTTTTATCAGTTGCTTTCATACAAATATTGGGGGCAAATGTTTAAGGCTTACGTGGCTTCTCTTCCAAACCAGTCCCACCTGAGACCAGACTACATACACGTTTATGGATGGAATAGTGCAGCTCTCTTCAGTGAAGAGGCCTAAGTATATTGAAAGCCTTTATTTGTTCTATTGTGTCAGAATAACAGAGTTGGCTTTGTGCCCGTATTCTGACTTGATTTCTATTTTGTATTCTTGAAGTCAACTCACAGTAACGTTAGTGCATAGTGCAAGTACTTTGTTCCCATCCAATTCCACTGCAAAAAAAAGGATGCTGTCACTTGAGTCAGTCCCCATTTTGGCGGCTCTTAATTCCCCTGTTACGGTGATCCATCCAGTTACAATGTTCAAGTCCTGCTGTTGTTGACTGTGGAGACGAGAATGAGGGGCCGATCCGCAGTCGGGGTACAGTAACAGACTTTTAAATGGATGTGATGCTTTCCCCCAGGTTTAGTCTTGTTTTTCTTAATGTTTGGGTTTGAATTACGTCTACATGTAAAGATAATATATGTATGAGGGGAGTGTATATAACCTTAATGTACCTTTAGATGTAGATCCCAAATGTATTTTCGTTGTACAGATTTACAATAGGGTGTTTTGATTTTTTTATGAATCAGCTAAAAACAAAAGGTATGTTGCGTTTGGTGCTTGGGGCGGGGCTGGTGGCGCTGTTTCATCTTGCCTGAAATTGCATGAGGTTTTCACCAAAACAGACTGATCAAATTGTTTCACTGGTAGGATCAGCTTCACAATGTGAAATGCATTGTGGAGGCAGGCTGGTCTGCTTATGCTCACATAATGATTTCCGTATTATTTAAAGCTTTAAAAAGGCTCAGCATTTTGTAAAACATTTCCCTTGCACACCATCTTTGTTGCCTAACATAAACGCCATGTGTGAATGTCCAAAGGAATGAGTTTTGTTTTCACATAACTGTACAAAAAAAAGTACACTTGGCTGTCTTCATAACCACACTGAGTGCTGCAGTCTTTCAAAGTCTTTATTTACCCCCTACATATTGTGTACATACAGTATGTTCCCTACTTGTAACGCCTCAGTTACAGTTCTTCCCCACTGAAGTTGATTTTGGCACCTCATGTTGTGTACCAATGTCTGCTGAGACATTTTCATCCTGCATATTGTTGTAAAAAGAGCAAATAAAACATGTTTATGTACAGGGGTTGTGAGCTTATGCCTCTTAAATGGTCTGCACTGTTATTGTTGGGGCGGCAGGGGGTAGCTTAAAAGAAGTGCTAAATTTCGTAGACAGTATTTTACAGTTCCAAACATGCACACGTTGAAAGGTCATCCCGCTTCCGTCCAGCAGGAGGCAGCGTTGCTGTCGCCGTCGAACTTGAACAGCATATCGACGCCTTAAAATAATCACCTAAATCATTAGATTTTTCAGGAAAAAAATAACCATTTGCATCATGAGTTTAAGCAACAAAATTAAATATTTAAAGAGGGTGGCGATATGTTCCTAATCCGACTGCAACAAATGATTATCAAAGGCCATATCAAAACTTTTGTTTTGGTTTGACCTCTCCCACACATTACACAGTGTAGTGGGAGTTTACTGTAAAGTACATCCATTTTGTGAAGGATAAAGTTTGAATTGTTCTAAACAGGGCTGGGGTGACAAGGAGGGAGGATGGCAGAAGCGCACCGTTGCGTCCTGTGCATGACAGGTGTGTTTGCTGCAATCTCATTGGTTGTGGGGGTCTGTGCTCTTTTAGACTGCCTGTGTCCAAATGTGTCGGCGTCATGACGTCACTCCTGGCGCGACTCGACAACACGCACACGCGCCAGGAGGGACGTCATGCAGCCGACAAATTCGGCCTTGGAGGACCCAGCCTTGAGAATTTAGACACAAGCGCTGTCTCTTTAGGGAATGGACGCAAGAGGGTCGTAATGACGAGGAAATAAAACATGTTTTTGTACCGGGGTTGTGATCTTCTGCGAATGATCTGCACTTCTATCGGACAAAAAAAAAAAGTACCAACATTTGTAGAGATTTTACTATTTTTCACATGAATGAGCTTTTATTAGCAGAACTGTCCATGTCACAGTGAATAAAACAAATGGTAAATCATGGACTTGTGCTTTACATTCAGTTGACTTTCTCAAAGTACTCTTTAGATCCTTCAGGGGTTGGTTTGATCTGAAAACAAAGGATTAACAATATTTGACTTTCAATGAAACGTTCATCTACAAAAAGATCATAATTTCTGGACTACAAAGCACGCCTGATTAAAGGCCGCAACAAGTGAATTTAGCCATAAAAACACACATAAATGCATATTAGCCATTTGTAAATATTCAATTTGGCTTGTGAATTGTTGAACTTGAATGTATGTTTGTGGGTCAGCGGGCACACGAATTTATTTATGCACACGTTGAAAGGCCATCCCTCTTCCGTCCACTAGGAGGCAGTGTTGCTGTCTCCATCGAACTGGAACAGCCATCTCCCGTTTTTTTTTCTGATCTCGCATTAATGTGTTTATTTAACACAAGTCGAGAAACAAATTACGGTCGTATTTTGTTTGCTCAAGATTGTTTTGCCTTGAGAAGGAAGACTTGCTACGCAACTTGATGTAATTTTACTACAACAAACTTGCCTTATAAATATTCTTGTTTTTCTTGCTATTACATTGTTGAACAGTGTGGAATTTATTGATGCAGAGTTAAACGCTTTTTTTGGGGGGGTCAATTAAGATCAAAATTGAAATATAGGCTAATCTTCTATTTTGAGTTCATATTTTTAAATCCAACTACAGAGGAGTCAATGCCTCACCAGTCATGAACCTCACCCAAAAAAAAGTAGCGGCTTGTAGTCTAGAAATTACGGTAGGCTGGAATATTGTCCACTCACTGTTGGCGACTTGGGTGTCCAGCTTGCTGGACACACCTCACCATGGGTCTCCACGAACTGGAAAGCCTTCACAAGCCGAAGTGTCTCTTCAACACAACGACCCACTGGCAGGTCGTTCACGCTCATGTGCTTCACCACACCGTTTGGATCGATAATGAACAGACCCCTAAAAGGACAGTCACACGTAAATATCAGGAAAACAGTTTTTAAGATGCACTTGACATTCCCTTAAAAAAAAAAGCATTATTTGCTGAAGTTTACTGAGTTTATGAAACATTTCAGAGTAAAAATTCAGCTGCTTGTACCTCAGCGCAATGCCCGGGTCTTCCAGTAGCACACCGTAGTCTCTGGAAATCTGCTTGTTGAGGTCGGCGAGCAGAGGAATATGAATGCTTCCTAAGCCTCCAGCCTGTCAGATATTAACATAAACACCGTCATGACAATAGACTATAACACTGACACGTCATGAGTTAATTATCGTACTCAACATACTGTGCTGTGAAAAAATATTTGCCCCCTTCTTAACTCATTCACTGCCATTGACGGTTATAGATGTCAAAAATTAATTGTAATTATTTCTATTAGTTTAACATTTTTTTCCACTTTTGTTAACAAGAGTATGAAAACCTAGAATTGTTTTATTGTACATTTAGAACAGATATAAAATTTGTGATTAATCGTGAGTTAACTCGTAAAGTCATGCAATTAATTACGATTTTAATCTCCCGACACTCTTAATTTTTAATTGTAATTAATCGCATGACTTCAATAGCTAACACACAATTAATCATAAATTTGATATCTGTTCTAAATGTACACTAAAAAAAATAAGTTTTCATACTCTTGTTAACAAAAGTGAAAAAAAAATTAAACTAATAGAAATAGTTCAAATAAATTTTGACGTCAATGAGTTAATGTCTTTTTTTTGTCTGTTATTTGTCACAAATGTTTCAAATGACTTTTTTTAAACAGAAGATATGCCTTGTGATCATCAAGATTATTCTTGGCAAATGTGACACAATAGCTATGTTTACACCTCAAAAATAAATATTTCTTTGGCTAGTCCGTTAGCCTGGCCACTTCGTGGCGTCTTTTTTTTTTCCAGCTGTGAGTGCGCGCACATCACGGAGAGGAAGGTGGAAGAGATGGGGGCGAGTTTTAAAGTCTGGTTTGACAGCCAGCATGTGGACGCTCGCTTCCGGGTGGTGTGGGTGCTTGAGAGTGCGCGCACATCACGGAAAGAAGAAAAGCGAGGTTAAAAAGATAAATAAATAAAATAAAATCAGATGTGACAGCCAGTGTGTGGCTTTTGGGCTAGCGAGCGCCTCGTTGTCCCCTACGATGACCTGGTGGGACATTTCCTATTCCAGTCACAGGATGCTTTAACTATATTTTCACAGCTCAAACATGTAGTTAAAGTGTAGGTGTGAGAAAAATGCTAAATGTGTTAGCATCCATTTTTCCAGGACTAAAGAGTGTTGACAGTTGAGAGGGGTGTGGTTTTAGCAGACACGCCCACAGCAACTGTGAGAGAAGATGAAGGCTTGATTTTTCACAGTTTTAAGTCTCATTTGATATCGGTTTTTTTTTTGTTTGTTTTTTTACTTACTCAAATTTGCCAGGATTTTTAACAACACTGTGGTATGTCAAATTTATAAGACATGTATTCTCAATGTGTAGGTATGTTAATAAATAAAATAATTATGAAACTGCAATATATAGACTTAAAAACACGCAACAACAAAAAAACAATACATCAGTAAAGGGGAACATTTTAAATATTTTTTCTTGGCACAATGACTACACTTCTTTTGTAAAGTAAAGAAAACTATAAAAATCAAATAACAACAGATGTGATTTGCGTAGAAAACAGAATCTAAAAGCAAAACAAGGTTTTCAAATAAATCTATTGGGGGTTAGTCATTTATGTGAAACACTACTGCTAATAACACACAAAATAATAATGTCATCCAGCTGTAAACAATATTTTGTGTTGATGACCGAACTTAATTGTACATTTTTCCACAAGGGTGCAATACCTTGCGAGGCGTGTTGGTCCACGCCAGGTGCGTGAAGTGAGAGTCCACAGACACGCCCACCACCTCGCAGTTGATGTCGTGGAACTCACTGGCCTTGTCGCTGAATGAGATGATTTCTGTTGGGCATACGAAGGTGCTGCAATAAAGCAAACACAAAATAGACATTTTAGGGGATTGTACATTATTAAGACATCTGTGACCCCGTCTTAAATAATTTACATGGTCTCTCTTTATTACATTAGTTCAGTTTTTCACCAATTGTGGTGGGGTCTGGAACGTACCCCTCGCAACAATCGCAGGTTCACTATAGATTTGAACCCGTCATCAATTTCAATCAATACAAATGCAAGCACTTTCAGTATCAGCTTTTTCAGCAATCTTGTGTTCCTGTATTAATTCATCCTCAGATAAATGATGTGACCTAAGACTGGTTGGTCATCAGAATAGACATATTGGCCAAGTATGTAAAAAAAAAAAAACACCCGAAATTTGTCTTCAGCATGGGGATGCTCTCAAGTTGGTCAGAGGGAGCTGCAGTACTCACAAATCCAGTGGGTAGAAGAAGAGGACCAAGTATTTGCCCTTGAAGTCAGCGAGGCTCATCTCCTTGAATTCGCCATTGTAGACCGCTGTGGCTTTAAAAGCAGGCGCCGGTTGAGTGACTGCTGGGATCCATCTGCATGAGGCTGAGAGAATGAACAAATTACCTACTAAACGCAGTACTTTGTGCTGAACTTGTGCAAAATCTCATTATTCAGATGAGTGGTCTCAGCAGAAATCGTGATTTTTAATACATACTGGTGGAGAAACAGGCCCTCTGAAGTGCAGAAGCAGACACGATTGGTTCGGCTGCAGCACCTCCTTGCCGACATGTTGCTGCAACTCTTGCCTGGAAAAATGACAGCCATGATGTTTACAGCTAAAATGACTTTTAAACCCCTGAGTGTGTGACTGATCATCTCCTACCTCAGCCTCAGCCAGGCTTTTGAGATTGTAAGGTGAACGTTGGAGGTGGCTATGACTAGTGTGGACTGAATGAGTGGCAACAATGTGGAAAATGCAGAAACATATTTTGAAAAATATGGAATGGGGAACTTTGTTCAAAGTTTTCACTCATGAACTACCATATGAACTGAATTAGTTCATTTAAAATTTGTGAACTGCAATTTGAACTCTTATATAGAGAAAAGCGAGAGCGAGAACAGGTGTGAAGCATGGTATTAAAAAGTACATTTTGATATGTGTGTTTTAATACATTTAGATTTGTTCAAAAGCTTCAAGAGGAATATCATGATGCACAACGACAATAATAATAATAATAATAGTTTGAATATGACAATTTATGTAAAAAAAAAAAAAGAAAGAAAAAAAGAATGACTACGTCGATAGTCAAGTGTTGCAAAAGACCTACGCACGCTCTATTTATTTTCAGTTTCGTAACCACTTCGTCCTGGATGGAAACGCTGCGACCGTTCAGTATTTTATAAGTGCACGTTCATGACACCGAAAGATGAAACGACAGTGAATATTTTTGAGATTATTACCTAAATGTACAATATAGTACACTTAAATCATGAAGAGGTCACAGGTTGCGCCGCCGGTTCAACGTGCGTCAGAGTGTGTCGGCATGTCAGCACAACCTAAAAAGCCTTGTCACGGTTTCTTCAATAGCATCTCTAGTGACATTATTAACGTGTAAGAGGAACGCAAACACATAGCGCGGTATAATTTAGTGTAAAGTTGTAAACTCACAGACGTCCTGAGGAGTCTTCCAATGCTGGCTGCCATTTTGATGATGTCAGAGGAGGGCGGTTGGTCTAGATATGGGGTGGACTATACTAATATTTCGCGTATTTCCTAATTATATACAAGTGTATACATTTTTTTCTTGTAATTACTAATTTTGTCATTGTTGTATATCAGTACAAAAATTGTCATGAAAAAAAGAAGAAGAAAATAAATCGATAAAAGATGCCTTCAAGTGCTCGCTGGAGACGAAGATAACATTGAATTATTCAGCTGTATATATTTCAATTTGAGTTGGATTTACAGAATAGAATCAACGTGTGCGTATAATTTGATACTATGTGTTCAGTATGATCAACGTTATGCTGTACATAATCTTATCGTAAACGTGGCGCGTAGAGTTTTCACCTTTACGACCGTCCCTGAATAAATAACTGAGCACGTGACAAAACACGGAAGCCGTTCCTGTTTGACCTCAACAGCATGTCAGATTCTTGTGTTTGAATGTGAGAATTGAAATGGGAAACCTTGTCTATTGAATTTAAAATAAATAATTATATTGCTGGTGTGATATGGATACCAATCTGTTGTACTGGAAGAGCCATGGGGAGGTAAATCAGCAAGTGGCGCTTCTTCAGCATCAGCTCTTGGTATTATATTTATTATGGGGCTTATGAGCATACATTATTTTTCATTTCAGTCTGTATTTAGCCGTTTAAAGATATGGGTGAATCTTTTGGATCCATCCTTTCTGCTCACATCAGACGTAAGTATCGGGAGCAGTAAAACAATACTGGAAAGTGCCACTGGTGGAGAACTGATTATCCTGCTCCACTCAGGCAGAAATCCAAGAAAGCAGCACCCAACTAAGAAATGGAGAACAAATCAGCAAAAAGGTCAGATACGAACGATATGCTCAGTGATTTCTTGACACTACTACTATTTCCGTTCACTCTTTCTGCCAATAGGATGAGCATGCATGGAACATCTCCCTTGTAAGTAATCCAGGAGACACAAGCCTGTTTTAGCTGCAAAAATTATGGTTTGGCCTAAGTTTTCTGGGTACCATAATTTGGGTTTTTAATTAAATCAAATCCAAATAATTGACCGTCTTAAAACTTAGTTAAAATACGTGTTTTAATGACCAGTTTGTCTTAACAGTCATCCATCCATGCTGATTCTGGTTCTGTGCTTCCACAAGTTTTCCGCCCTCCAGGTATAGTACATTGGAAAAAATATATAAACATAAAACTGGTGGATATTGTACCGAAATTGAACTTTGTGCAATTGTGGATAAGTTAGCAGAATTTAGTTGCCTCTGTAAGCAAAAAGACACATTGGGCCATTTTATAATTTTGCCTTCATACCACAACTACGCAATTTGAAATTTGAAACTTTGATTGTAATTTAAGTGTAGAATTTCAGCTTCATTTTAAGCAGTGTCACACAAATGTGGAATTTAGTTACCATTTAGAAATATAACAAATGTATGTAAAACTACCTCTTTTTTCAGATCTTTAGAAGTATTTGGATAATTTGGACAGTTGACCCACAGAGAGGCATAATTATGATGTACATAGCGCTATACTCACCATCGCCCGTTTCATTTTTCCAGCATTTTTGCCATGTGCTGCTCCTTTGGTACGTCCGTCGTCCCGTCACATGTCTGGCACATGAACCGGAAGGTATATTAATTTTTTTCCCTCTATTTTCAGGTGGTTGCCAGCTTTTTGCCACATAAAACAGTCAAACCAGCCTTGTTCTGGCAGGTATATGTGACTTACCATATTAAACTATCTTTTCTAAACTTTGTTCCTTACCTCAATGAAACACCCTTTTGCAGTTTTTACTACAGAGTTACACTGCCGGTTTCAACTTTGCAAACAGGAATTGCTCCTCAGAGAAGGTAATACTGCAATATTGTAATGAGGTCCAGTATGCTAACTAAGATTAGTGCATATGACCTCTGCTTTGACAGTTGCAATCAAATCACTCATGAATGAGGAGTTGCCACTTTGTGCTTATCTGCAGGTTCAGACACCGTCTCCGAAGCAGCTCATTTTGATAGCAGGGACAGTCTCATATACAACATGTGCAGGGGTATGTACAGCAGTTATATCAATTGTAGATATTAAGTGTACCGGTAAAAGTCACAACCACAACAAGGCATGTTTCACAACGCTGTCATGAAGCATAAAACTGTCGCTATGATGCCATACGATTCTAATCTACAGCCACAATTCAAACTTTTGAATTCTTGTCTGACCATGTGAATCCAAATTCAGCATAATTATAACTGTGTGTGCAGTATCTCCTTTCTATATTGTTAGTTGTTTGGGAGATTGTAGATTGTGATAATGTGCTGTACTTTTTGGTTGCAGGTCCTTCCTCAAATTATTGTGAACCGACTGCATATAAGAAGCCTATTCCTCCAAAATTTCTTCAGGTTTTTCGTACCAGTCCCACTCTCAGGTTTGTCGGCTCCTAACATAAAAGCGGATAGATAAATAAATATTGCTGTCGGTGGGAATCCTCACATCTCATTTATTTATGAAACATTGTCGTTATGTTAGAGATTAAGCTCATTTCAATACTTAAGTTTTTTTTTTTTTGCTCACACAGACTGACCAATAGTATCAATTTGTGAACAAAATGAAATGAATTGAAACTGACCCAATTTGGACATAGGAGGTTTCTGCTTAACTCATTCACTGCCATTGACGGCTATCGATGTCAAAAATTCATTTGAACTATTTCTATTAGTTTAACATTTTTCCCACTTTTGTTAACAAGAGTATGAAAACCTAGAATGTTTTTATTGTATAAGAACAGATATAAAATTTGTGATTAATCGTGAGGTAACCAGTGTAGTCATGTGATTAATTACGATTTAAAATTGTAAACGCCTGACACCCCTAACTTTAAAAAATCTCTTTAAAAAAAAGATTAAAAATTAAAAAAATATATTTACTTTTTTTTTAAAGAAAATATTTTTTAAAATTAGGTGTCACGATTAATCACACATTTTTATTTCTGCTCTAAATGTAAAAAAAAAAAATCTAGGTTTTTATACTCTTGTTAACAAAAGTGGAAAAAAAAATTAAACTAATAGAAATAGTTGAAATGAACTTATGACGTCAATAGCCGTCAATGGCAGTGAATGAGTTAACAGTGACGTTAATATAATGGTGATATTTTTCAGAGCGTAACATGTCTTGTTCCGCCAGCTATTCTCGCTTTCCTCAACGTGTTTACTGTCAGAGGGGAGGAATGCGAAACCGGTATCCAAGTGTTCGATTCCAATGGGAATTCTGTCGGCGTATCTAAGGCAGCAGCAGAAAAGGTAATAGAGGAGTAACTAAATATCAAAGCAACATTATCACATTATTGCATTGGTTTGTTTTTCAGGCTGTGATGGAAACTGCATTGACAAGAGCAGTTCTTTTTGGCACAACTGCTGCTGTTCCTAATCTCATGGCTTCAGTCTTACAGAGGTCAGCTGACTCTTAATATGAATCATCCAATAGAAATTGTCGGGGAACAACTAAGCACGTTCTCTCCTGCAGAACTCGTTTTTTCCAGAATAATGCTCTGCTGGTCGCTCCTATCCGACACGGTTTAGCATTCTTCGTCTTCGGCCTGATGATCCCACTTTCATTCAGTCTCTACCCTCAACTGGGAACGGTAAGATTCTGGACATCATCTCGGCTGAATTTATTGACATGAGCTCAGCTGACACTGACCTTGCTTTCCAGATAAGGAAGGAAAATGTTGACGAAGACCTACAGGCCAAGGTAGCCGAAGAGAAGTTATTCTACCACCGAGGACTTTGAGCAACGGTCAAATACAGCTGAACCTAGAAGGTTCAGACCAAATGTAAAATGAATAAGCACCACACTAGTTTTTTTTTTCATTTATTAATACAGAATGAATATTCTTTGCATCAATCAATGCCAAATACACATCTGTTCATAAAAAATACATTTAACTCTCCAATGTGTTATCGTGAATTTTATGCACTGCACTATGTAATGAAATACTGAGGCACTTAACCATCATTCTGGCAAATGTACCCCACAACACAACTACTTATTAATAACATTTTTTTTTTTTTAACATACACGATAGGACCTGTAAACAATGTATCTCTAAGCATGGAATAATCGGTTAACTAAGTAACTTGAAATTAAACATGTTGAGCAAATCTGAAATTATTAAATTAGCAAAGCAATTCACCAGAAAAAAACATACTTGGTTCAAAATAGTTTTATTATTATTATCACTATGGTAACCAACCCAAAGTTCTGTTTTGTTTGTTTTTACCCCCCTTCAAAGGTGATGTAAAAAATTGACTGGCAAATAGTTTATGAATGACTCATCTCATCTAATCTATTTCACCCCATTTTATAGTAAGTGCCTTTGCACCATTTCTCAAAAAGGGAAAATACAATTTCAAATAGGGATATAGATTTTTTTATAAATTTTTTTAAGAAAGACCTATGTATCCCAATATTGCATTTTCCCTAAAATTGCATGAAATTAATGAATTTTCTATTCTTTTAATTTCCCGTTTCTGATCATAAAACAACTGGTAGTGGCCACCGTGGCCAGTACGGATACCTTGAAATAAGGCCTGGCATCGGTACTCACCCATCCCTACTTTCAAGCCATGGAGAAACTACTGAGCACCACTGAGTTTTGTTATCAGTCTAGTCAGATTAGCGTTACTGTTAGATAAATGGCATACACTTGATTAATAGGCATCTTGATAACAAAAGCCTTACTATGTCTAAAGCATGCTTTAATTATTAAGACGAGTTTGGAACAGGCATTTAAAAAAATGTTTTATTTTGTAGAAAGGAATTAATTTTCTTTTCTAGCAACTATTACCTGCGTTATTTGCCGGGAACTACTGGATTAACTGCTGATTTGAACAGCATGCAACAATGAGGCACAGTGACCATTTTGTAAGACATAAAAACAAAAGCCGCATGAGCAGATACAAGGTCATTTCTTGGTTTGTATTAGGGGAAGTTGAGGTCAGTAAGAATTTTTTTAAATTTATACTACATAAAAAAAATGTAAATGTCACATTTGGCATACTTTTTATTGTCATAATTAGGGTCATGTCCGAACTGTCACCCTTTTTGGACGGCATCTGAAAGAAAAGAAAAAGTCTTACATCTGTAATAATTGCTCAGCAGCAGCCAGATGAAAGAGGAAGTTTTCCGTTGCTGGGGGGAAATGTTGCTGCTTTAAATGTTCCAGAGTTATTTTTGAGCCTTCACATTGATCAGCCAAGGTCCCCAAATGAGCAAGAATTTGTTTGGTCTTCATGGAAATGTCCTGCAATTGACAATGTGGATGTCACACTTCAGAATAGAGACAATTTTCCCTAACAGCTTAAAAAAAAAAAAAACAACTCTCACCTTAATGACTTGACTGTCTGACCTCTCTGTGTCTTCTGCAGACTGGACAATAAGATGGCCGACGTCCTTGTGTAACTTCCCCATCATCATGGCCTCTGTGTTGGAACACAATGTCGTTTTTTTTTTTACATTTCCCACTCCTTGTGGTCAAAATGCTCAGTAATGACGAGTTTACGGCACCTTTGGCACTCTGTGACACAGTGATGATGCTGTCTGGGAGGTTCACGTACACATCAAACAGGTCTGATCTGTTGCTCACCTCTTGATCCACAAATCCTGCTATATACCCTGCAGGAAAATATAAGAAAAAGATTACAGACTAAATATGGATAGGCGGTATTGAAAATGGATGGATGGATGAAAGCAGAAAACGTTTTCACCTGTGCATTTACCGAGATGCTCCACTTCAGTATCAGTCAGGTGCACGTATGGATGCAGAATAGACCAATCTTTCCTGTGCCACGCTAGAGCAGGAAGCACTCTGAAAGACAAAGATTAACAGTGTGAATACACACACGGAAAATGAGCACGGCCGCCGCTACATGCGAATATTCATTCAATTATGAATTCAACACTATTATTGAATTAACCTTGTAAATTCCAACAAGGCTTCGATACGAGGATGGTGGACAGCGATCCTCTTTTTCAGCATGACAGCAGTGTACAGGATAATGGTTTCCATGCCGAACTGAGACACCACATCTGATACAGAGCACAGGTGCAGGTTAAGTTGGCATAAGTTCTAGCTGTTGCCTTATCTCCTGACATTAAGCAAAAGTCACGTTTGACATCTTTACCTTTGATTGATCCTGCCAGAAAAGCCTTTCGGACATCGTAGTCCTTGGTTAAAAAGGAGCCGTTCTCTTCACTCTGGCAAATACCTTTGGTGAGGACAGCGATGTAGACCTCCATCATTTTCACTGGACTGCCATATTTGATGTACATCCTGAATAATAAACCAAAGCTTTATTAAAAGGTGATCCCCTCAAACTGTATAATACTTCAACTCAATAGCATTTTTGCACAGTGTACCTGCACAGTATTCTATTGAGTGCAGCATATTTCTCGGGGTTGAAGTCTTTTGCTGTAACTACCACTGACAAATGAGTTACCTAGGAAGGAGAGAAACATAACTTAAGGTGTGTATTCAAGAAAAGAAGCTGCTGTGCCATTGTAATGAATGAGGCCGGTACCTTGTTTAGAGATGTAGGTTCCTGTACTTCTAGTGTGCTGATGTAATACCAAGTGCGACAGAATTGGCCAAATATAAATGTGTGAAAATCTTCCTTGTTTTGTGTCAGGCAGCACTTGCTGAGTAGAATTTGTCTAAGTTCTGAGCCCACCGCGGGATAGCACCACACCCACAGAGTGTCCCCGTTCACATCTTTTTCTGGGGACAACATGAGGCATTTTTAAATGGGTGGCTCTTCTCAACACACTTGTGCATAATCAAGAAAGAACCGCATAATTCTGCTAATGGCACAATTGGGTTCATTGCTATCATGTGATTCTACACTACAGCACAAACTGGCTGCTTAAGTCGCTAGTCGCTAAAAAGAACACGAAGTAAACCATTGGCGTGAGAAAGTTAACTTACCGATCAATCCAACGCTTAACATAGACTGCGTTTCAGGTGCTGCCATATTCCATACCTGGAAAGTTCAAAGTAAATAAATTGGGGGGCGACTGACAAGCCAAGAACCCTAAAAACTATTCAAATGTCAAAAGCTCGAAATGGATGCTGCACGGATGTAATGAGACCATAAGCGCGATGAAAGCGATGAATTATTTTATTGCTTTTTCTGTTTTACCTCTGCTGTCACCACTTTTTTTCCCCCCCTCTGTGCTTATTTCTTCCTTTTTCCGGGTCAGGAGACTTGTGTGCGAGCAGAGAGGCCACTCATAACCAATCACATTGTGGGCGTAAAAGATGCATTCAAGGCTACGTATAAATATTTTTTTTTGTTTGTTTTTAAAGCTCGATACATCACCACTTGTCAATAAGATGTATTTCCCCATAGATACACATTTCTGCAATAACAAGAGAAAATATTTTATATTTATTTGTCTTCATTATAGTTATGAATCAAGGCCTTTATTTGCAGTGTAACTGCAATTGGCGAACCAAGCAGCCATTTGGCTGTTTCAATATGCGTGCCATGGAACGCACCACAATCGTAACACAGTTACATACGGGAAATTTAGAGTCACCCAGAGTTGCCAAGTTTTGTGAAACCCCCTTTTGTAAGCGTGCATTCCGTAAAACACGAATTTTAAAGGTGTTAAAAACGCTTTGTTGTCAGAACTATTCAAATAACCACATCCTCTGCAACATATAGCGTAAGTTTAACTAAAAACAAAACTAATGTACCCTTATATCAAAAATATTTAACAAAAATAGCTAACTCATATTAATTAGAATTGCTAAATTACTGGGGGGTATAATGTTTTTTTCTAAAGAAATCTCAGTTTATAATATTTTAAACCTTTGTGATCACTTTGATATTAAATTCAATGTCCTTCAAGCAAATTGTTATTTTCATGGGGGATGGCGTCTGACGTACTTGGCAACCTCAGCAGGCCGTTCACGAGGTTCTTCCTTTCTCAGGCACCGCCGTCTCCGTGCGTTAACTCGTGGCTCGGATGGACTGGTGGATTCTTTCAAAATTCATATAAGTAGACAAAAGAGCCACCAAAATGCCGGCGTATTTTCAGCGCCCAGAGAATGCTCTGAAACGAGCGAATGGTGAGTAGAAGTAGTTTGTCGTTACCGGGTAGTATTCCACGTTAACTGACGTTTAGCAGTGAGCTGGAGCGGCCTCGTCACCGAAAGCAATGCTAATGCTAATGCTAATGCTAGTGGGGTGCTAGGACTGGCGCGGAAGAAGTCACCGTTAATGTATGAGCTCAGCCAGCTAACGAGCAAGGCCGCGCTCATGAATTTAAACGAATCGAGCCCGGAGACTATTTGAAGCTCTCGACAGTCGAAGTATTTGAGGCCTTGTCAAGTTCATCCATCCATCCGTCCATTAGGCCTATCTGTAGCGCTTATCCTCAGTTGTCAATGTCAGTTTTCTTCGCTTTACAAATGGTTGGCGATGTCTGCTTACGTGTCGTTAGATTGGGCCCAGCTGCGTACTAATAAATTGTGCTCTTTGTCAAAACGTGATGTACTCTACCGATTTGACTGACTGGTTATACTTCATTTTCGTGTAAAATACAGAATTTCTGGAAGTGGGCAAGAAACAACCTGCATTGGATGTTTTATACGATGTCATCAAGAGCAAGAAACATCGAACATGGCAGAAGATCCACGAGCCCATTATGCTCAAATACCTGGAGCTATGCGTGGATCTTCGCAAGAGCCACCTGGCAAAGGAGGGTCTCTACCAATACAAAAACATCTGTCAGCAGGTTAGGTTCATTGGTGTGTCCTATTGACTTGGACCATTATGGGCTAACGTGTTCTTTTCTTGTACCATCAGGTGAACATCAAATCGCTCGAGGATGTGGTTAGGGCTTACTTGAAGCTGGCGGAGGACAAGACCGAAACGGCTAAAGGCGAGTCCCAGCAGATGGTTCTGGACATCGAGGATCTGGACAACATCCAGACTCCAGAAAGGTGAGTTTGTGTTGGCTGGTAAGTGGTTCTTAAATAGTTACAAGCTTACTATTTTGGGCTTGTTTGTGTACCTTCAGTGTGCTTCTGAGTGCTGTGAGTGGAGAGGACACTCAGGATCGTACCGATCGTCTGCTCCTCACTCCGTGGGTGAAATTTCTGTGGGAGTCTTACCGCCAGTGCCTGGACCTTCTCCGAAACAACTCCAAGGTGGAGCGCCTTTACCATGACATCGCCCAGCAAGGTACTGGTAACAAATTAGTCACGTGTTTAACTTTTCGTGTTGGTATCAGTTAATGTGTTAAGTGGGGTTATAATTATTGCTAATATTTAAAAAAATATATATATATATATATTTACAATATGTTCAATGCGTCCACACTACTTTAAATGCAATATTCTGTTTAATATTATGTTTGTGGAATATTAATTAAGCAGAAAAATCCACCTATTTCTATCCATCTCAGGGGGCTGCCATTTTAATGACATTACGTCTCACCTGTCTGCTGGGTTTGGTCATGTGACGTTCGCAAGCTGAGCCCTTGGCACTGTGATGTAATGTTGACAGCAAAAGGCAGTACAGGGCAAAATGGCAGCCCTCTGGAATGCTAAAAAAAAAGGGTGCATTTTTCTGCTTAATTCTTATTTCACAAACACAATATTAAGCAGAATACTATGTTTTGACTTATGGGGGCACAACATATTGGAAAGAATGATTTTGACTTAATCTTTAAGGCCTATTTTCAAGCTCAAACATTTAGAAGTAAACTCGTACATCAATTTTGCTGTCATGTCTTTTGCAGCATTCAAGTTTTGCCTCCAGTACACCCGGAAGGCAGAGTTCCGCAAGTTGTGTGACAATCTGCGGATGCATCTGGGTCAGATTCAGCGACACCACAACCAGAGCACTGCCATCAACCTGAACAACCCCGAAAGTCAGTCCATGCACCTGGAAACTCGTCTGGTGCAGCTTGACAGTGCCATAAGCATGGAACTCTGGCAGGTCTGTTTCTCATACAAGTTGCTTACTTTGAGTACTGTGAAACTTGAAAGGTGGAATACAATCTGTTGTGGTCTACAGGAAGCATTCAAGGCTGTTGAGGACATCCATGGCCTGTTTGCTCTGTCCAAGAAGCCACCCAAACCCCAGCTAATGGCCAACTATTACAACAAGGTGTCAACTGTGTTTTGGAAGTCTGGAAATGCTCTTTTCCATGCTTGCACCCTGCACCGCCTTTATCACCTGTCTAGAGAGATGCGAAAGAATCTCACACAGGAGGAGATGCAGAGGTACCTTATTTTATTCACTCTCAGGTTTATGTAAGATTTATTCAGATGAATAACATTTAATTATAAATGCCTGCTCACTCCACCTTTAGGATGTCTACCAGAGTCCTCCTGGCTACTCTCTCCATTCCCATCACCCCTGAGCGCACAGATATCGCTCGGCTGTTGGACATGGATGGGATCATAGTGGAGAAGCACCGCCGGCTGGCAACCCTCCTGGGTCTGCAGGCTCCACCAACTCGGCAAAGTCTCATCAATGACATGGTCTGTCATCTGTATGAATGATACGTTTTACATATTGTAGTAGTTTTTTGATGATTGTTTCAGAGCGAGTGTGTATTTTTTCTGTTGTTTTAATACAAACTCATAGAGTGACATTTAGATAAGAGTTTGTGAAATAATTAATTTATGTTAAAAACTACACTTGAATTTGGTCTCAAAGTTAATCAACTGTTTTGATAATCAATCTTAGCCATTGTTTAGCTTAAAATCGCCCAAATCCTCTCATTTCAGCCTCTCAAAAGTTTCTGTATTGCTCTATAGAAGTGGACTGATTATCTTTTGCGTTTAGGCAAAATAAGACATTTGCAAACGTCTGCTTTTTAGTTTGGAGAACAGTTTCATCTGTTACAAATATAATCGTTATTTGAGATCATAGTATGAAAAACGTAGAAGTGTAGCCTTTTGCGTTAATCAGTACTCAAGATGTAGCTTTCAGCCAAAAACGTTGGTGAGTGCAAGATCGCTCCCTCTCGTTTGTTATAGTTTATTTTTTTGTTTATGCTTTACACGATATCAAATAAACATCAATAATTGGTAAATATGCAGTAATTAAAAATATTTTTGCAATACTGTACTGTACATGTTTATGCAAAAATAATTTTTGATCCAAATAGTTTATGGAATAATTGATATAATAATCAATGCTAAAAATATTCGACAGTGACAGCCCTACTTAAACTCTCAGCATATAGACCACATTGCATTGTGCAGATGGTTATAATTTTGTGGCAAGTCGTGTACAATATATGTATGAAGAAAGCAAATCAATGGTGTCCTATATTTCCTGTATTACAATATCGAATAATTGTTGAATGCCCCTTAATGTGCCTTGCAGGTGAGGTTTAACTTGTTGCAGTATGTTGTACCTGAGGTGAAAGAACTTCACAACTGGCTTGAAGTCGACTTCCATCCTTTGAAACTGAGTGGAAGAGTAACCAAGGTAAAAAGCATTTGAAGCAACAAACTTCCCACTGTAGTTGTAAAATATTATGAAATGCATACTGAATAAATGTGTTGCGTTGCCTTTGATAATTCTTTTTTCCCCACTAAAAATCTGCACTTCTCTATTACCAGGTGCTGAATTGGGTTAGAGACCAAGGTGAGAAGGAGTCTGACATTCAGCACTACGTCCCTCACCTGCAAAGTAACACCATCTTGCGTCTCCTGCAACAAGTAATTAAAAGCACATTTCTCTTGAAATGCTTCCGTTTTACAAGCACACCCTTGCTGTGTTTAATATTGCGTGTCCATTTCTATTAGGTCGCACAGATTTATCAGAGCATTGAGTTCAGCCGTCTGGCCTCCCTTGTTCCATTCGTGGATGCCTTCCAGCTGGAGCGCTCCATTGTTGATGCTGCCAGGCACTGTGATCTGCAGGTAAGTTTCGCGATCATCATCCCATTGTGCAGTTTCAAGATGTTAACTTGAATGCACGTGAAAAGGTATGGACTATCATCATCAAAATCTGTGTTTCCTTATGAAGGTTCGAATTGACCACACGTCTCGGACGTTGAGTTTTGGATCTGACCTTAACTACTCGACTAAGGAGGATGCTCCAGTTGGTCCCTTCCTGCAGAACATGCCGTCTGCGCAAATAAGGAATCAGCTGACTGCTATGTCTGGATCTCTGGCCAAGGCCTTGCAGGTCATCAAACCGGCATCCACACTGGTGAGCTCAGACTATTCTTGTGTAATCTCTTGATAGTTTATCTTATTCACTACAAGGCTCGAAATAAGTAGTTCTGCTTCATAGTTTGCCAGTGAAAATATTTGCGTAATATATTTGCAAAAAAAGTAAAAAAAAAATAAAATAAAAAGCCTTTTTGACTTAAATGAGTTGGCTACGTTCACAATTGGACATGTCGCATCATTCCTCTCCATTCTTAAATAGGTTTTAAATTCTTCAATGCAAAATTTTATCTAACCGCACTTTCTTCTCTTAGCAAGAGCGTGAGGAGCAGAGCCAGCAGGCCATAGCCGCTTACTTGAAAAATGCTCGCAAAGATCATCAGCGCATCCTGGCTCGCAGACAGACCATAGAAGAGCGCAAGGAGCGCCTGGAGAGCCTGAACATTCAACGTGAGAAGGAGGAACTGGAGCAGCGGGAAGCTGAGATGCAGAAGGTCCGCAAGGCAGAGGAGGAGCGCCTGCGCCAGGAGGCTAAAGAGAGGGAGAAGGAGCGCATTATGCAGGAGCACGAGCAGATCAAGAAAAAGACGGTGCGAGAGCGGCTGGAGCAAATTAAGAAGACTGAACTGGGAGCCAAGGCCTTCAAGGATATTGACATTGAGGTAAAGTCTGACCACGACAGCCCTGTGCTTCATATGCGTCATCTCCGCCTTGCAGTAATATGTCAGAGTTGGTACTACGATGTCTTGAACATTCTTTTGTCGTGCAGGACCTGGAGGAGTTGGATCCCGACTTCATCATGGCTAAGCAGGTGGAGCAGCTGGAGAAAGAGAAGAAAGAACTTCAAGAGCGCCTGAAGAACCAGGAGAAAAAGGTAACTGCGTGATGTTTTTATCGGCGACATCTAGTGATGGCAAAATGAAGCCCCATAAAGCAGCCAAGCCCTGCAGGCAATACTTCACACACGTCAGGGCTTCATGATTCATTTCCTCGACTACGCCATCATGTGGCCAGAAAAATGTATAACATGCTTGCATGCAATAAAATGGGTGGGGTGTAAATCATGCTCTGAATGCAAAAAAATATATATTTGAAGAGTGTTTTAACATGAATTGTTCTGTGTTACTTTGTTTATGTTTGTGCTTATAAAACAAGTGAAAATGTTAAATAAGGAGGTAAAATAAAGTGCTTATTCATTTTTATTTAAAAACAATATTTTTTCAAAGTTTTTGGACTCAGGCGGTTTCTTTTTTTGCAGAGAATTTCACCTGCTTTTGAAAAAACTCTTTCACATGGTACTGATGAAGCGTTTCTTTGTCGCTTTTATTTCGAACTACAATCAAACCTAGCGAATCATTTCCTGAATCAGTCACATGGTACATCCGCTTCGCGGGGCTTCAAACGTCACCACGTACGTCACCACGTACGTCATCAACACGCGGATCGACTCGCCGTTCATGAACCACTCATCTACATTAGTCGGCACACGCTTCAGGGATTTGACCCGAGAAGCACATCACTAGCGACATCTGTCTCCTCTGCAACTGGACTCACCGTCTCTCTCCGCAGGTTGACTACTTTGAGAGGGCCAAACGACTAGAGGAAATTCCTCTTATCATAAAGGCGTATGAGGAGCAGCGTATCAAGGACATGGAACTCTGGGAGCTCCAGGAGGAGGAGCGGGTTCGTTGGAAAATGGACTACTGTTCATGAATGAAGTGCTTTCCAGGTTTTACAAACGTGTTTTGTCGCTGCAGATCAGTAACATGGAAGTAGAGCGGGAGAAGGCCCTGGAGCACAAGAAGCGCATGTCCCGCATGATGGAGGACAAGGAGAACTTCTTATCCAAAATAACTGCTGCTCGCAGCTTCATTTATGAGGTGAGATACCAGACTACCTATATCGGTTTAGTAGTAACATCATTTAAGCATGCTTTTTATGTGTCCTTGGATTTTTCTCACGCTTTTTATGTGTCTTTGGATTTTTCTTTTTGTAGGAGAAACTGAAGTCATTCGAGGAGCGCATGGTGGAGGAAAGGAAGAGTCGTCTGGAGGAAAGGAAGAGGCAGCGTAAAGAAGACAGACGTAAGGCTTTCTACCTCCAGAAGGAAGAAGAAGAACAGCGTATCCATGAGGAACAGCTCAAGAAAGGTAATGAACATTTGCAGACTTTGACAAGGGTCTACTAATTGGCCCAATTGGCTAGTCATGTGGTTAATATCAAAACATTTTGTTTTGCTTGTTTGATAGTTCAAGCAGTTCTATTTTGTTAACATTGTTGTAGTTTGTCAAAATTGTGTGTTGAACTTGAAACACGAAGTGCATTATTTAAAAGGTGAATGTATTCTTTTTTTCTTTAGTTTTTTTTTTGTAACCAAACTCCCTCCCCAAAAGCCATAAATGTTCTGGAACAATATACCCAAACGCTTTTCATACCATATAATTGGTCAACTGTGGTGGTGGCAGTATTATTACATGGGCAATTGAGCATGCACAGCTAATGCATTAAAAGTGGAAAATATATATATATATATATATTTTTTTTTTTTTACAGTAAAACTGTTTTCGTTGAAAGTAAATAGAATATTCTTTAATGGCAAAGTCAGTTTCCGGATTTCACCCCAATAGAGCATGCTTTTCAATTGGTGAAGACAAAAGTGAAAGCAAGACCCACAAACAAGCAAGTTTTTATTTTCGTCAGCAATGTTAGATGGCTTCTAATCTTCCTTTTTTTTTTTTTTTTACTGACTGCAAGTTGTCTCTTCTATCACTTAAATGAATCGCACGTTTGGCCTGTTGTCGTCTCAGAACGTGAGGACCGTGAGCGCGTTGAACAGGAGCAGCGAGAGGAGGAGGAGCGAGTCTACCAGGAGCGCCTGCGCAAACTTGAAGAGCAGGAACAGAAGCAACGTGCTCGCCAGCAGGAGATCGAAGAGCGCGAGCGCCGTCGCGAAGAGGAGAGACGCACTAACCCAGACGAGAAAGCCAAGGTTCGGCTCAACTTGTCTCCATGTGTTTGTATTTGGCCACCTGCAACAAGTGATCATTTGCTATGAAAGGCCATATGAAAACATTGTGTAGTTTTACCCCTACTACACAATGTAGTGGGAGTTTACTGTAAAGTGCATCCATTTTGTGAATTGTACATTTTGTATTGTTCTAAACAGGACTGGGGTGAGAAAGAAGAGGGAGGATGGCGGAAGCGCACCGAAGGGGAATCAGAGTGGCGTCGTCCTGTGCCTGACAGGTAAGTTCTCCGCATTCTCATTGATTGTGGGAGTTTGTGCTCTTTTCAAACTCGCGCTGTCCCTGTAGGGAATGGAGGCAAGAGGGTCGTGAAGACGACAAGGAGGAGAGAGATCCCTTTAGACGAGAGGGTCTACTACGCAGGGGCGGAGATGACAAAGGCCCTCGTAGAGGCTTTGATGATGATCGAGGTTCACGTCGGGGTGGAGACGACGACCGTCCACCCCGCAGGGGGATGGATGACGACCGAGGTCCACGTAGAGGTTTTGATGACGATCGCGGCCCACGACGGGGCTTCGATGACGATCGCGGCCCCCGCCGTGCCTTTGATGACGACCGCGGCCCCCGCCGTGGCTTTGATGACGACCGCGGCCCCCGACGTGGCTTTGATGACGACCGCGGTCCCCGACGTGGCTTTGATGACGACCGTGGCCCCAGGCGTGGCTTTGATGACGACAGGGGTCCACGTAGGGGCATGGATGACTCCAGGGGTCCCCGGCGTGATGATGACTGGGGACCCAGAAGGGGAGGCGATGACGACAAAGGTGGAAGAAGAGACGATGGTCCGCGTCGTGATTGTGATGACCCCTCACCATGGAAGCCACTCGGTAGACCAGGTAAGCATTTGGCCATCGCGTCCTCCTGTAAATAGGTACTGAAGTTCAAACCAGTGAGAACAGATGAGCAATGCGTTATTTCGGGTCTGATGTGAAGCTAGCATTAGCATTGTGGCGTGCGTGAAAAGTAGATCCTGGGTCCAAAAAATGTTGGGCAGCACCGCTTTAGTTTTTTCTACTTTCTGGATCTGATTGGTCATAAATCAATTTGATAGATCTAATCATCCGATCCCCTTATATGTCACATTTCCAGACTTACTTTGGATTCTCTCCTAGATGTATTGGTAAAAACAAACTCTGTTGGATTCCGTATCACCATACATTGGAATTTTGGGTTACAAATGTTACGGTGTATGTTATGTCATTAGCCATCCGCTAACCCAGGGTTCCACTGTGCCTCGATAAAATGACTTAGGGGCTCATGTCACAGGAGGTTGGCGTGAGCGAGAAAAAGCTAGGGAGGAGAGCTGGGGCCCTCCTCGTGGCGGTACCAATGACAACCGAGAGGACGACGAGAGAGACGAACGACCCAGTGACCGCTTCAGAGACCGTCAAAGGTGAGTCTGACAGAATGAAGAACGTAATTGTATGTTTGTGTGCATTGTCAGTTCAATTAATAGCATGTGAGTGTTTCCAGAGAGGACAACGGCTGGAGGAAATCAGATGAAGGACGAGGCAGTTGGAGAGATTCTCGCAAGGAGGACACTGACAGTCGCGGTGAGCGTGACGATCGCCGCGGGGAACGCGACGATCGCCGCGATGATCAGCAGAAAGCCCCGCCAAGAGATCAAAATGAAGGTAAATAAGCCTGTGCTTGTTCTTTCATCGCATCACAAAGGATTTGGACATATTTTAGTTTCATTGCATTGGTATTATTGGGGAAAATAGAGTATTTATAATGAAATTAAAATAATTATGTAGCAGTGTTCTTATCAAAGAAGCAGCAGAAAAGCAATTATGGGTTAATTATTAACCCATTTAAAAGTCTCCTTTTCTTAGGATGTACTTGAATAATTTGTGAATCTTAAGTCACAGTGATGTCAAATTTGGATCCACTTGTTTTGCAAGCTTTTTGCCGCATTTGGCAAACCACACAGATTTCAAACTTAAACCATGTCCACAGTTTCATTTTTACATACAAAATGCTAAATGGGGAAAAAAAAGGATTTTGACTGTATGGGACAGTTTAAGTATGTAAGCTACACTTCAAACAGCAGCCAGTAGGTGGTGTCGTTTACCTTTTGGAAATAGTGAATGGAGTGCACTTAATGCTTCTTCAATCTTGTTTGTGCAGGAGGCGCCTGGCGTCGTGGCGGTGAAGAAAGGCGCGAGGAACGAGACCGGCCCAAGGAGCACGAGCAAGAGAAAGAAGTTGAGGGAGACAAGAACTGGCGCTCAGACAAAGATGTTCGCCGCACTAAAAACGAGACCGATGATGACGGCTGGACCACCGTCCGCCGCTAAATCCCGACGTCTTTCAAGTGGCTCCAAAAATGTCGGAAAGACAGATTAGCCTTCGATAACCGATCCCTCATTTAGCTTCTGATACTCCCTGTGTATTGTTTGATTTTCAAATTCAATGTCAAAACTCTTATTCTCCCTGGGGATGGATATTCCTGTTACTACTAGTTGACTTTCAGTAGCTCTGAAAACTGGAGGCCCCGAGCAAAACATCACCATAGACATGACGACCCCCAGTGGATAAGAGTGTTATCTATAATGTTATCATATTATAGTGGAAAATATATCAACCTCGGCTCTCAATGCAAACTCAGTGAATCACCAACTGCCTCTTTTAAACTTAAGTTTCACATTGATGTTGTCTGATGGCACTCTTTCCGCAAATGTCACCTGCTTGGTAATCTAGTCTTTCAGATGATTATTAACATGTTAAACGAGTGAAATATCCACTTTGAGGTGTACGCTTCAAATATTACATTTTGTCTCAGCGTTTCTGCTTCTCTCTGCAGTGACAATGGTGTCACACCAGGTTGCATGTGAACAGATAAAGCCTTTATTAAAAATGTTTGACCTCCACTTGTCTATCCTTTTGTCAAAATACAGTAGTTTGATATTGACATGTTTGTCTGTTCTGCGCCCATCTATATAAAGAACCCTAATGAGAAATGGCACAGTAATTGACAAAACTGCTACCCGAGTAACAGGCAAATACTGCCACTTGAAATGTTAATATTTGTATGAATTAATTTTTCCCTCCTGTCCAGTTAACAGGCAAAATTGTACAATCTAAAAACATGCTTTTTTTTGTATATTGAGTTCCACCATCAGCCACACTGTCTTAACTGTCAAATGTCCACGCTATCAACTCAGCTGTGAAGTCGTTTGACATAAATCTAATGGTTTAGTTGCTGAGTCCTATTTGAACGCTGTTGGGAACAAGGAAATATATTTTGAAGTCAGTATTTTTTTTTTATTGCTATATCGTTAGCTCAATATCTTCGTTGCCAGTCATTTCTAAATTAGAAACAATATAATATAAAAGACATCTACAATATCAAAAGCACTATTTTGCTTGCATTGTTTTTTTTCCTGGTTTTACGACAAGGTTCAAAGACGATTTGGGCAGCAGCTGTGCAAATCTGCTCCCGCTTTAGGACTTTTGCCTTTGTGCACATTACAACCACTAGAGTTCACTAAAGATCCACGTAGGAAAGCGGGACTTTTCACATGGCAATAGCAAGCAAAACGAAGCATTTTATCGCTAAAATGTATTCAATATAATCAGAAACTTTACATTACCAAAACATATACCGAATTCAATTCATTTTAAATTTAACGTTTAATTAACCATAAATAAGAATTAAATAACGTTTAATACAACACTAAGATATGCTTTATTGAACTATTAGATTAGGCCCCACAGGGGAAACTCAGGTGTTGTAACACTTAAAATTAATCTTTTAAAATAATAATAATAATTAATTCTAAAACACGGGTGTATTTTCTCAGAATAAATATTAAGACTGCAAAATAAAACTCCTCTTGAGCAGCACGACACAGCACTCCAAATTGTTTAAGGGCCGCGTAAAAAAATAGCAGTTAGTTATTTATATAGATTTGTAAATAAATAAACAAACAAATAAATACATAAATAAATAAATAAATACAACGCTTATGTTATAAGGCGATGGGTGCAAACCTAGAATGTAAAAAAATACGATTGGTGCACAGTATATAAACTAAGCAAAACGACAATTAACAATCACAATCACTAATATATGACCAAATTCGAAAAGACTCGATTTTCATTTGTTTACATCAGATTGTAATGAGTCTGAACGAGCAAGTTTTTAGTGTACAGTAGCCGACAGTACTTTTTAAATACAGTTCGATATGGGTTCATTGGAGCCGAACCAAAACAAATCGTAGAGGAAGAAAATTGGCAGACGAATTAAGGCCGACCGGCGCAATTAGTCAAGCCCCAAAAATGGGAATAAACTAATTCCGCTCGTTTGGAGTGCGGACGTGTCAGAGGCCTTCCCGTGCCTGAGCTCGGTGCGCGATTGGCGCGCGCTGGCGTGCGCGCGCACGGCGGGGGTGCAGTACAGCGGACGAATCGTGTCCGCGTTGCGTTCGAGTCCGCCTCTCTGAGCTCAGGCCGCTTTGCCATTGACGCACTTTAAAGCGCCTCGCTCCTTCTCCACCTTAAGGCGAGCGGCAGAGGCGGCGGCCAATCAGCATGCCATTAGAGGCTTGAGAGGAAGCTGTTTATGGGAGTGCAGCGCTAATTAGCCTCATGAACTAACACATCTGGCCGCACCGAGTCACCGAGGAAAACGATCACATCCATGGATTAGTCTGGGAGCGCACGGACACTTTTGACTTGACGTCCTCGCAAGTCTCCACCACGCCTGGTGCGTGCTGCGCTTTTCCTCAACTTCTTGACGGCGTGCGGCAACTTTCGCCTCTTTCTCAACTCTGGAGTATTTCCCGCGATAACTTGCGCTTAAACTGGGGAACCCGGAGCATCGCGCCATGTTTCAACCCACACCCAAGAGGTGTTTCACGATAGAGTCGCTGGTGGCCAAGGATAATCCGGTACCGGCGTCCCGCTCCGAGGAGCCCATCAGGCCGGCGGCTCTCAGCTATGCAAACTCGGGCCAGATGCACCCCTTCCTTAACGGCTTCCACTCCGGCGGCAGGGGCGTTTACTCGAACCCGGACTTGGTGTTCGCCGAGGCGGTCTCGCATCCGCCCAACTCGGCGGTGCCGGTGCATCCTGTGGCCCCGCCGCACGCCCTGGCCGCTCATCCGCTCTCGTCCCCTCACAGTCCGCACCCTCTTTTTGGCAGCCAGCAAAGGGACCCCTCCACCTTCTACCCTTGGTTATTGCACAGATATAGATACTTGGGACACAGATTTCAAGGTAGGTTTCGGTTCATTTTTTCCCGCATGCATGGAAAAGCCCTAAAAGTTTTTGCGGCAAGAGTAAGAGGGAATATTATTATTATTATTTTTTAGCTATATTGATTCAATAAAAAAAAAAACACTACCTTTTTGTGTGGCGTTATTATAAAGCACTTGATTAGTTTATATATTATATTGAATTATATTGAAAAATAAAAAAATAAGTGATATTTTGTGCTTTGTTGCGCATTACTGCGGGTTGTACGAACATTTGAATTTTATTTGAATTACATTTAGCGTTTATTCGTGTTTATTTTGTATTGATTTTAAATTATAGCTTCTTTTTTTTGCAGGCATGGATTTAATTTAGGGTCGTTCTGTTTTAATTTAAAAAAAACATTGTTTGTGCTATATTTTGTACTACATGGAAATATTTTTTAAATTAAGGTGGTAGGAAAGTGAAATTAAGATGGGCCTATTTAAATAGAAATGGACAGGATTATTTGTCCTTTCTGTATGTAACGGGTTTTAAATGAATTAAATCAAGCCTTTTGTTTTTTGCATATGAAAGAGCTTTATCGTTTAAAAAAATCCTCATCCCTTAATTGCACAATTTAAAAACAACCAGACTGACAGCGTTGCTTCCTTTTATTTATTTATATATATTTTTTCTTGTTGGGCTCCAGGTAACGAAACAAGTCCGGAGAGCTTCCTTTTGCACAACGCGCTGGCCCGAAAACCCAAACGAATCCGCACGGCTTTCTCGCCCTCGCAACTCCTGCGGCTCGAGCACGCGTTCGAGAAAAACCATTACGTGGTGGGCGCGGAGAGGAAACAACTCGCGCACAGCCTTAGCCTCACAGAAACTCAGGTAAGACTGTAATTTGGGATTTGGATGTATTTATTATTTTTGCATTTGGACAATTGCACCATATTATTTCATTTTATACGTGCATGTGTTTGTGTGTGCTCTTATTCGGAAAATATAGGCCTATTTAAAACTAATATTGGTATTGTGATATATTTAAAAAAAAAAAAAAAAACACCACGTAATTTGTGCAATATAATTATTTGAATTGTCCACAACTGATGTGGTGCACAAGGCAATATCTGATCCCCCTCATTGTATTTCCTAACCTAATTTTAGAAGGGGGTTGCATGTTTTTTTTTTTTTTCTTCCGAGGGGGACACTGAGAATGTTGCCTTTCAAAATGGAAGCTAAACGAAGGAGTTAACCATTTTGTGGGCTCAGCCATACATAAGAAGGTGGCGGCCTCGGTGGGTCGCGCTGCCATATTTGCCACATTGTTCGAGCCCATCGGCCCAAATGAAGCATCACGTCGTTCAATGAGCACACTGAGAGCTTATTAAATGCACCTCACTTGCCATTGAAGAGAGCGACAAAAGCTGCACGGGCCAATTTATCGATTTAGATGTTAATTCCCACTGATCAATACGATGAGTGGATTTAGAGGAGCGTGTTAAACGTCACATAATGGAACCCCGTGTTTTGATTTTATTTGATCAGCTAAAAATAGTGCCGCTGTGTTAGTTATCATGACCTGTTTTACAGGACGAGGTGTAACATTAAAATTCCATTTTGGCTTCCTAACACAATTTGAATTAATACTGACAGCAATACGATAACATTTGTATTTAATTCATTTTCTGCATGGTTATTTAAAGCAGGCCTGTGCGTATTTGTGCATCACTGATTCCGTTTTTTTGTCGTCCCCACCTTATAGGTAAAAGTGTGGTTCCAGAACCGAAGGACAAAGTTCAAAAGACAGAAACTGGAGGAGGAAGGTTCCGAGTCCCAGCAGAAGAAGAAGGGCTCCCATCACATAAACCGCTGGAGGATGGCCACCAAGCAGTCCAGCCCGGAGGAAATCGATGTGACTTCGGACGATTAAAACGCGCTTGAGGACGCGAATACAGGATACCGTGGCAAGACAGTAGGGTCAAATAACCCAATGTCACATTTCACATCCCCGATGGGCAGCTGAGGGCGACGGAAGGCCGGCTGCTGCGTGGCCCAGCTGTCACCCTGCGGCCCGGTCAGTCCAAAAGAACCTGGAACATGGTACTGACAGATTGTGTGTCACCACCTGAAATATTCTTTTCTTTTCTCCCCCTTCTCCAATTCATATTGGACGGTTGCACTTCTATTTTTTCCACTCAAGATACCAAAAACTGCTTTTTTAAAAAAAAAAAAAAAAACTTGAATTGCATGGTAGTTGTTTTAATTTGACACAATCAAGAGGAAGACGAAAGAAATTTTTATTTAACTCTATTTTCTAACAGAGGTGTTGTACTTCTTTTTCAAACAGTGTGCAGTCTTTAATTCATAATTCTCGTGTAAAAGTGATTGTGAAAACATATGAAGTAGCAGTGCTTTATCGTGTTTTTTTTTTTTAAATCAAGAAAAAAGCAAAAACTGTTTTTCTAGAAAAAGAAGAAAAAAAGAGAGAGAATTTAAGGGAAGGTATCAGGACATTCCTTGAACCTCAAAAGCTTTACCAGTGTGTGGTCGTGCTTGGCCCCGCGCAGCCTTCTGTCAGGACGTCAGCCTCTACTCAAATGCCACACGGACTCAAATGAAATAGAGATAATAATAAAAAAGAAAAAAACAACAACCTCCAAGCACTGAGCGTATTCCATGTACAGAAAAAAAATATTGTTATTGTTTCTGTTAAAACCCTCTTTTACAGAATGTAAATATTTTTTGTGTATGTGTTAAGTTTGCTACAATTTTAACACAAAGTATACTTCCAAGAAGTATGTAATTGTCAATATTTTGTCAATAAAGTTTTATCAATTAATGTCGCGCGCTGTAAAAGTACGCAGGCCTTTATTTTCAAAAGCATTTCATCATTTATAGCCATTGCCCTTTTTTTGTGTGAATTCTAAAAAAAAAAAAAAAAAAAGAAGAAGAAAAGAAAAATAAGTGCAAATAATTTGCGCTCAATTCATCATTTGTTGTGTGCAGCAGCTCCAAAGAGTCTCGACAAGCTTTTGTGAAAGTGCAAATCAGTTTGGGCAATTATCATGCGAGTAATATGAGGGGGGGGGGGGGGGGGGGGGAGCATTGCCCAGTGGTCCACTTTAATCTCTTAATCCGGATCCGAGGGGGTTTGGTTGGACATAATTTAGCACAATCTGACGAGCCCTCGCGACGCGATAAGAGAAGGTTGCAAAAAAAAAAAAAAAAGGATCTTTGTTTCAAATCTTTAAGTGCTGCTGCATCAACCTTAACGTTACACACTTTTTAGCAGCATAAAGCAGAACAAAATTGAAAGTACTGTTTTTAATGCATGTGCTAAAGTTTTTTTTTTTAATCGGTCCGTTTGATTATAACAGCAATAAAAATCTTTAGAGAATACCATTAGCGATAGAGAGGGGGGGAAACCTAAAAGCTTTATTACAAACCCAGCTTTGAAATCGGGGGGATTAGAGGACTGAAAGGGTCCCACAATAGTTAGAAGAAAAGGTTTCATGCTAATGAGGTTAATGCCCTTTGTATCTCCGGACTCCACAACTTCATTACTCCTATCTCGGGCAACACCGAGCGGCTCACAGCCTCACAATCCACTCGAGCTTTTCCCCTCCCTGCCCATAAAGACGGATTTGATAGCGCTCCTGTTCAAACTAGATAATTATATCTTTTCAACTTGGAATTAAGATAAAGAAAGTGCAGTGGAGGCGCTGAGCCTTGATCCGCACAAACAAAATTTGGCGCACCCTCTGTGGACACACGGGAGACGCGACAGAGTCTCATTAGAGCCTGCCACCATTTGATAAATTTAATGCATATGTTTTAACCTGCAAATCCCTCTATTCAACTCCTTTTTACCATAGTAATTCATTTTTGGGAATTAGCAATAGCAAGTCAGTGACGAAATAGGAAATGCTCTACTGTATTATTCTACATTATTTTATATCAAAATAATATATTGTGTTAGTGTTGTCTTATTTCATCAGGAAGTGAATGAAAACTATTTAAGCCCAAGTTAAATAACAAAACATCCACCATCTTTATTATTATAAATAAAACAAAAACATATATAGCAAACATAACTCTGCTTAGAATATGAAAAAAAAAAAAGTCGATTTTTCTAACGAATATTCTCCAGTCCCGGTCGCTTTGATGTTGCAATTCCACGTGTACTGCGCACAATTTGCAGCATTAAACATTTAGTGTGCAATGTGAAATAATTATCCTTCAGTGAAAAGAGTAGTTGCTCCTATCAAGTGACCCCCACTGACCCAAAACCTCTAATCTGCAATTAGTAGCTCTAATGACGTCCGCTGACAGCACTAATGTGAATGGAGGCTGCATGAGGGAAGGAGGGATGGGGATGGGAGGGGTTCACACCGGACAGGTTCAATGTCGGCGCTCATATTCTTCAACAACAACAACAACAACAACAATATTGAGTTAAGACATTTTTAGGTGGATTTATTTTATTTTTTTGTCACGTGTCCACGGATGGCACTCAGCAGGCCGCAGCGCGTCCTCCTCGGACCCGCGTCACGATTTAACTTGAGCTGCCCGGTTTCCCAAATTGCCACTGAAATGGATCCATGAAACGAGAGAATGGACCCCACACAATTCTTGCCGACCTTGACATAAGGCGCAGCGATAAATATACAAGACAAATGAGCAATTACAATCAGCCCTCAAACGTCTTGCGTCGCGATGAATTAAACATAGCAAGTCCCGGTTTCGGTTTGCGTTTTTTCTTCTTCTTTATTTTATTAATAATAAGGAAGTGATGATTTTACGAACGCAGCACTTTCCAGTCTGTGCAGTCAGCACTTAGAAGAAGACGCTTGAAGTTATTATTAATATTATTATTGTTATTATTCATTATTATTATTGTACGTTGCCTGGATTTAATTCACATTTATTAAAAACAACATAACATATATGACCTCAATAATAATAATGATGGCATTTTCCGCCTTTGAGCACCGTACATGAACTCATCATCTCGCACATAAACGCACGTGTTACTCAACTGTGATTAGATAGCCATATGATAAAAGTTTGATTTAAACACGGGGCCTACATGTTGCCCGGGGTCAAAACATACCGCAATATTTCTTCTTGGCCTCGTACCCATGATGCACTGGCTCCGCACATGTTCACCAGTGCGGTCTCTTCTGAAAGCATTGTGACGTAAGAGCTATTTATTCCGATTTTTTTTTTTTTTTTACACAACTTTACATCCTGGTGAAGTCCCACAGATTCCACGAGGTTTATTTTCTTTAATGAGAGGTGTGTGTGTGTGTGTAATGTGATGCTGTCTCATTTGCATATAAGTGGCATGTTTTCCATCCGTCCGCCAGCTCTGAAGGGAGCAATTGTGGACCCCCGTCCTCTGAAATTACAAACATTTTATAAGTCGTATGTGCAAGCGGCTACATTCCCCCCTCAGTGCCTTAATGTGTAACACATGGCGGACTGTACACCTGATAAAATACCTCAGGGGCCCTGCAGTTTGGAAAATCCTCAATTCGCTCCCTAAATAAAACAAACAATGGCTTCACTAAATATATCACATGTGCCTGCTGAACTATTCTGCATCTCTTGACCTGTGAGTCCCCTCTCTCATCATCACCGCCGATATGAGAGTCATCTGTGGAGCACCGTTGCCCATCTAGCAGCTGCTAATGCTGAAAATAAAGATTTGGCACGTTACGTTCCCTCACATTCACTTTATTTATTGACATTACACTGCTGCACTGCACTTAATTGTGAATAAAGCTTGCAGTGTGAGGCAGGTGCACACCTGCTTTGCACCCAGGACAGCCTCTCTGTGTCTCCCCCTCTTGGTAACAAAGTGGTGGAAAAGTCACCCCCACCCCCCCTTCCCCACCATCACAATATATCAAGTTTCTGTTGGCGGAGTCCGGGTGCAAATGAGTGTCTGGAAAGTGAAGCAACAGAAAAATAGCAGTGTTGTAGGAGGGGTGCTTTGCATTGTGGGATGGATTGCAGCACATTTAAAATAACATTTCCAGCTTTATATTCAGATAATTTTCATTTCTATATATTGTGTTGAATATATTGCAGAAGATTTGTTAGAACTACCAACCAAATGTTGTAAAGGATAAATGGGAAGAAATAAAATAAAATAAAATTAATAAAAACATTTTTTTTAATTTAGTTACTGTGAGAATCTATTATACAGTATATTACTGTATTAAATTTTTTTATTTTTTTTTACAAGTATTTACTGTATATAAATTACAGTTACTTACTGTATTTTTGTTAAGAAAACAGCAATTCACTGTAATCTAGTTTACAACTGTTTCTTGTATTCTAATTACAGGAATTATCTGACAACCTAAATTGTCTGTAAATTCCTATAAATAAATAATAGAGTATGTCGTTGCAAAATCCACCCATCCATTTTCTTAACCGCTTATTCCTCAAAAGGGTTGCTGGAGCCTATCCCAGCTGGCTACGGGCAGTAGGGTACACCCTGAGCTGGTTGCCAGCCAATGGCAGGGCACACAGAGACCGACAACCATCACCTATAAGGACAATTCAGAGCATTTAATTAACCTGCTATGCGTGTCTTTGGAATGTGGGAGGAAACCGGAGCACACGGAGAAAACCCACACAGGCACGGGGAGAACATGCAAACTCCACCCCGGAAGGCAGAAGCCCGGATTCGATCTCACACCCTCAGCACTGGCAGACGGACGTGCTATAACCATAGCCGGCAAAATCCAACAATCGTTACAGTATTTACATGCAATCTACATGCAAGATAGTTGCTGTAAAAGTGACAGTATTTGACCGCTAACCATACAGCAAATTACTGTACTTTGTTTTACCCATAATACATTGCGGTATACAGTTAAATACTGTAAAATTAAAAAGATAATGCTGTCATTTTTCACAGATTTTACAGAAATTTGTTACAGTGTACGCGTTAGCTAGCTATAGCTCCGAGATGGCTATAGCTAGCTAACTCTGTAGCAAGTCAATTGTATTTATTGTAGAGCTGTCAAACAATATTTAAAAAAAAAATAAAAAATCTGATTAATCACATTTTAGAATTTGGATTAATCACGATCAATCGCTTGATTAAAAAGTCATTTTTAATCAACATTTCTTTGCCCACCAAATTTAAATAGCACCTGTTATGTGTTAATTCTTTCTACATTATTAGGGACGTCGTCAACATTTTTTGATCCGCTGCACACGCTCATCCTCTTCGTCTTCTAATCAGTTAATTGCTTGAATAATTTAACATAAAAAAAATGACCCCAATAGTTTGACATGAACAAATAATCTGAATGTCATATGAAAACATTTTAATGCATGTAGTTATGTTTATTGCTCAAACACAACCTGTGCTACCTTTAACGTAACCATCCGCTGTCAAACTAAATTATAATCTGCGTTCAAAATTAATCATGTGATTAATTTGCGTTAATACATGATTTAGTGCGATATTTTTTTGTGATTCATCAATGAGTTAACGCTTTAACTTTGACAACACTCATTTATTCCACCAATTATAGACATGCTAACTCTTGTAGCTGGTTGCTAACGTTACTTTTTATATATTAACATAATCTTAAATGATGGGGTCTGCTTGTGTAATATCATATTAGAAGCCACTCTACATAAATACGCTTTGCATATCGGTCGCCAAAAATGTACTTTTTCGACAAGGGCAAAAGTTGTCAGGCTCACTGACTTCTCGCACCAGCAACAGGAGAACGGATGTCACAATAAAAAAAAACAACAACAACACACACACAGCTCATATAGTTTAAGGAACATTTTGGTTTTGAAACTGTGATTTTAAAACAATGTCTGCCTGGCTGTATGCTTTGTTATTTTTTTTATCATCCTAAGAGTTTTTATTTGATGGCCTTTTATTAGTGTTAACATATTATTATTATTATTTTTTTCCCTTCTGTGTGGGCATTAAGAGTATTCAAATGCAACTTGGTACATTATCTGATCATTTAGCGTAAGTTTGATGTTGTTGATAATTTGACACTGGCACAAATGAATTCAATTACCATTATTTTTTCGCGTAAAAAATATTTATGCAATTGAAATAATATTGAGCAAACCATTAGGAATTTGTAGAAAGAGTGTTGAAAATGGACGCATGGACTAAAAGCGCCATGTTAAAAAATGGACTTCCCATCAGTTTGTGTTTGTGAGAAGCCAGCAGAAATTGCCAAATTGCAGTCCAATCAAGACATATGCAGAAAGTCACAACTCCGAAATGTGAAGCCAACCTCTCCGCCAAGTCTCATTAGAACCTTTTTTTTGAGTGCTATTTGCGGTATCCGTGTGAAATGGGGCCAACTCCTTGATCAGTGCTGTCATAATAGCACCCCTCCAAACACAACAAACCCTTAAAGTTAGTTTTAACATGACTAATATTCCCAAACAATATTTTCCATGAGGCTCCCGGCGTCCGTGTCCTCGTGTAGTGTGTTTGTGGCGAGGGAGTGGCGATGTGTGCACTCTGTGCTCGCCTCTAAGTGGAAAAATGCTCTTCGGTAAGTGTGACAAAATTGTCTGTGGGGCTCCTTCGAAGAGTTTAAAGTACCGACGTTGTGGCTAATAAAGTGCTGGTTGTAGGTTCAGCATAAACACCAAAATGAAGAATGATTTAGCCCCACAAACCAAAAGATATATATAATAGTTTTCTGAAAACAAGAACAGTTTTTAGGACGTACGGTACGTTGGTATATTTTGTTGATATTAAAGACACTCAAGTATATTTAGAGACTTTTTATTTTGTTGCGAGTTTAGCTTTTTAAAGCGGAAGTCAAACATTTCTTGACTTCTTGATATGTTATATGTGACCTCACTAGTCTGAACATGAAATTTTTTATTTTTTTTATTTTTCTGGAGAGCTCAGTATTTGTTCATTCAGTAATTTTACCGATTTGACATGTCATCATCATTGCTCTCTTTTTTTAATTAATTTTTTTATTCATTTTTATTTTGTATGTGGGTGAGTATGTGTATGTGCGTGCGTGTGAGTGTGTATTCATTAGTTCACCTAAAACGAACACTTCAGAATCCAACCATAGTCGTGAGGCCGTCAGGAGACCCGAACATGAAATTCTGATTAATATTACATTTGTGGATTATGAGTTATGAAGCAAAATCCAGCCATTTTCATCCATCTCCGGGGGCGGCCATTTTGCCACTTGCTATCGACCTTACCTGAGACCTGAGCAACTGTGAGGTCATTTTCAGTTGACAGTGGCAAAATGGCCGCCTTCTGATACTGATAAAAACTGCTTGATTTTGCTATTTATCTCATATTTCACTTATGCAATATTAAACAGAATATCATATTTGGACTAGTGGGGCTGCATAGAAAATATTGCCAAGAAATTGTTTTTGGGTTGACTTCCCCTAGTTTTCAGAACGGGGTTGTTTCTTTTTATTAGTTTTTTTTTAATTCTTTGTTTTAGTTCAGTTTTTTATTAGTTTTAGTATTTGTTTTTATATTTGTGTATTTTGGTGTGTGTAAGATTTAAAAACATTACAGGAAATATTGTGTGGTAAAAATTCCCATTTTTTTTTTAAAAACAGCAATCCACAAATCAAATACAAGTTGCTGTATAACTCATTCACTGCCATTGACGGCTATAGACGTCAAAAATTAATTTGAACTATTTCTATTAGTTTAAATTTTTTTCTCCACTTTTGTTAACAAGAGTTTGAAAGCCTAAAAACAATTTATCTTACATTTAGAACAGATATAAAATTTTTGATTAATCGTGAGTTAACTATTGAAGTCATGCAATTAATTACAATTAAAAATGTAATCGCCTGACGCGATTAAAAAAAAAGAGAAACAATTATTGAAAATTAGGAGCGTCAGGCGATTACAAATTTTAATCGTAATTAATCGCATGACTTCACTAGTTAACTCACGATTAATCACAAATTTAATATCTGTTCTAAATGTACAATAAAAAAACTCTATGTTTTCATTCTCTTGTTAACAAAAGTGGAAAAAAATGTGAAACTAATAGAAATAGTTTAAATGAATTTTTGACGTCTATAGCCGTCAATGGCAGTGAATGAGATAACAGTCCACAGACTGTGAATTACAATAAGTGCAGTGCATAATACCTAACATCTAAACTGATTTAATTAATTGCATTTTAGTAAGATAACATTAGTTGTCACTGTAATTGAGAAACTTATTTTTGGGCCTGACTAAAACGGGTCCAGCGACAAGCAGTTAGCTAGCTAGCAGTGACGCCACCCTGAAAATAAATGCAGATAACGGTAAAAGTGAGGAGGAGGAAAAGAAAATCCAACATTGTTTATTATAGTCATCAATTTGGATGATCACTTTCTAAAGAGGCAAAATGTTTTGACTTCAGAGTGTGAATGATTGGTTGTCATAATCCAAACCGAGACATCTCTGATTGGCTAATGAACACTTGAGCCTCCACAACTAGCTCAAATAATACCTGCTAATCATTGGCTTTCATTCACTCATAATGTTTCTCCTCTGCGCTGACGAGTTTAGCCATTAAAGAAGAAATTGTGTAATGATCTCAAGCAGCCATGACCGATGAATGACAAGCAGAAAGCCTGACGGCGGCAGGTTCACAGAAGCTCAAATAGTTGCTTACTAAATTTGGATTCTCAGGCACTGTATTTGACTTTTAGGGATCCACTTTAAAATGAGCTTGCTTTAACTACAGTATATTAGCCTCAAACGTTTGTGTGGTTGTACCATATGTCTGAATAAAACATCGCATATGTGCCCCACTTACTGCGTACTAAACAGAGTGACAGTTTCAAAAGAATGAATGTCCAAAAGAAAAAAAACTGTAGTGCGCTCAAAATGACCCACAACGCACTTGGAAAAGTAGTGAACATTGATGGTCAAAACCCCAATGCATTGCGAACAAGCAAACAAAATGGCGCAGGCGAGCGACAGCGCAAGCGCGAGACTCAAAGTGATACATTCGCTATATACTATGAAAATAATTCATTTTAATTGAAAATATGTGCAACAAGGGAAATAAAATAGTGTTAAAAAATTTTGTCATTTCAAAATTGGAGGACATTTGGGCTTCAAAATAATAAAAAATAAACCTTAACGTTCCAAAAATACAAAAAATGAATGATTTTTTTTTTCAAATAAATAAAAATAAATACATAAATAAAAAAAATAAAAAATAAAAAAAAAATACATGAAAATAAATAAATAAATGTGACTTTTAACAGTTTTATGTGATATTCAATTTGGTCATGGGGTGGGGGGAGGACAAAAGAAAAATGTTGGTACTGCAGACTTATTTGGGTTTTTTTAAAAACTTTTTTTTCAAACATTCTTTTTTCTTAGTTTTTATAATTTTATTTCTAGGACAAGTGAATTTATTCAGAAACAGCATGTTTAAGTATTTTGTATGTGGCTATACATATGGCTATATAGTCAATGAGGGGTTCGGGGATAAAGGTGGACATTTGGACACAGGGTCTTACCACAACATCAGTAGGCCTGATTATTTTTTGTGTGGATTTGGAATGATAGACAGGAGAAATGTAGTACAGTACCTCAATAATATTAACATTTTGGGTGAGTTGATTTTTGGTGCGCAAAATGAGTTGGTTTGCTGTTCAACAGTTTTGGGCCATTCATGAATTGAAATCTTAAAGCAAGAGAGTGCACAAAAATATACGGTACAGTATGTTGCTGTTTTGTTGTTTGGTAGATAGTGGATCTTTCACACATGCGTTGATACATGCATTATGAAAAATCATGTATTTTGCACATATTTACATTTTTATTTTGTTATACATCTGTTTATAACAACTGATGAGAAATTGTACCCCCACCCCCATCATTAAAGTTGTTGTATGTGAATGTCAGCCCAGTGGCCAAGTGGCATTTATTTGAGTATTTGGATGCTTGGCCACATGAATGGCACTAGCGGTACCCTCGCTCTGTGCCTCCATCTTGCTTGTCCCTTTACGGGGGCTCCAGAGGCTAGTTAAAAGGTGTGCGATTCCCACCACGAATCTAATTAGATCTCTGACTGGGGTCTAACAAAGAAAAAAGAGAAAAGCGTAGAGGGATAAAGGTGCTAAAGCAGCTAACTCACACCCTGGCTGCACTTTGGCCCGAGTCATCCCCTGCTTCCTCCTTTGCAGGAGAAAAACAAAGTCCTGCGGGCTAATGAAGTTTGTAATTAAGGAGATTCTGTCAGGGTGAATGAGTAATTAGGACGAGGTTTCTCTGGGGTGTTAGTGGCGGCCGGGCTCAGTGGAGCACGGAATGTATAAGTACGTCCACAGTCATCATCTTCTTTTTAATTCACATCCACAACATCTTTAATGGGCTCGCTTTATCATCTGTAAATGTGCTGATGTGAAAAGTTGCGCTATAATTTCAGATCAGTCACCACACTAAAAGCTGCGTCTCTCCACTCCCTGCCATGCATAAACGTACGCCGCGCCACGCCGCGACGGTTAGCACGCTATGGATCTCTGATGTGTTGTGAAATCAGATATAATTGGAGGGAAAATGGCTGAGGGACATGACTTCGCTCTGTTCACAGCGAAGACATGTCCATCCTAATTATCACATTTACTTCAGATTGGTTGACTATGCAGCTGATAAAGAAAGTTCACCTGGCCTCAATTAACTATATTTATCTGAGATTATCCCTCCATGAGATTTCTGCTCTGCCGGAAAGATTAGCGTCAGTAAGAGTTGCATATGCGGGATGAATACATTTTCCTCGCAAAGTGACGTCTTCAAAGGAGGAGAAATTAAATCAATGAAATGGGAATAAGGAATAGCTGGATTCTGTGGATTCGCTGGCTGGATGCTTAAAAAATATATTACATACAATATATATATATATACTGTATATATATATATATACAGTATATATGTATATATACATATATTTATTTATTTAGTGACATGAGAACAATTTAATTATTTTTTATTTTTATTTTTTTTATTATTATTTTTTTACATGAATCAAGAATAATCTGCACATTGCTCCAGTAGCAGGTTATGAATACACATCATAATTGTTTCCTATTTATGATTATTCAAGTCAATTTAGCCTTACATAATACATCTTCTATATGTGACAAAAACTCATCCCTTTCATCAAGGGTAAATGTTGATCAAATATGTAAAATCGAAAAGTTTTTAGCATAACAAAATGAGATCAGCAAAAATTTAGTCAGCGAATTTCCAAAACATTAAAATGCGTCAGTACTACCCAAACTAGTCTGTGTTCTATCATCAAGTTTAAAGTGTGATTTAAAAATAAAAATAAAAAATATAAAAAAAGAGAGCAATGATGATGACATGTCAAATCGGTAAAATTACCGAATGAACAATACTGAGCTCTCCAGGAAAAAAGAAAAAAAAAAACGTTTAAAGCGTGATTTCTTGGCAACAAAGTTTGCGATTCAGCATATTACACAAGCCGTTTGCAACACCCCATTTCAGATAGCATTAAAGGATGAACTCTGCACGCATGTTGCTTTTACTTTGACACATTCCAAAAGCAGGACCAGGAGGGCCAAATTGAAGAATACTGTATACACTGGACGTTACATGATGCAAGCAGTCATGTGCTAAACCATATGCGCAGCTACTTGCTATCAAATTGAAAATTTGAGTGTTTTCTTGTTTGGACTGAGTGACGGTTCGAGTTGATACAGTAGATAGTCGTAGTCAGAGGTGGACACTTTTGATCCCAAGTTAACCCCAACACTCTCTAAAACCATTGACACTGTTTAGACTGGGAAGTGTCCCGCTGCGAGGCACAACACCTGGGCCGTGAACTCGTGACCTCACATCTGAGCGTTCTCACCATCCCTTCCCCTAAACTCTCTGCCTCCTGGTCAGCTGGGGGATCAGCATGGACAGACAAGCCCAACACTCTTCATTTCCTGTTTTGCCTGCAACCAACCCTTCCCACAAAAAGATGCTTCCTGTGTTTCAGGTAATACGATCATCATAGCAAAGGTATGACCTTTCGGATGACAGGTTATATCTTCACCGTAGGAGTAGTGCTGGGAGGAGAATTGTAGCAAATGCTGATGTGGTCATTCCAGATATGGTTCAAAAGTGAACATGCAGGCACAATTTTTATTGGCAAAATTATTTGTCATTTCTAGGGCTGTGTACAAATTGGTGGCGGCATGAGTTGTCCGTTGAAAACGAACGGCGAATCAGAATTTTTCCATTCGAGTCAGAATGTGTCATAAGATATTGTCGTCAGGCAGGAATGTTTGGATGGTATGTCTCCCTAGAGACATGTGGGAAAGATAAATAATAAGAAATTGTCTTTTTTTTCACCTCAATCTGCATTGCTAGCAACAAAGAAAAGGGAATTTTCAAACCTGGATACCAGACCTGAGAGATGAACTAGCTTTGAGCTAGCTAGTATGATGCTAGTAGCAATGTAGCTGGATTTAAAATCAAACTAAAAAGAAAAAATTTTGACGTGGTTTTCGGCAAAAGTAGGATTTTTGGTGCGAGTCTGAGCTCTAGTAATACTATAATGAACTTTTTTTTTTAGTATTGCACTCAAACTCAAAAGTCCAAGACTCATTACAGGTTAAGTAGAACAGGTGTTTGTCAGCTCCAGGCAGACCTACATGGAAGAGGCCTTTTCATGTTGACTACTTCCTCACACATTAGTCTTAGCCAGTGGCTCCAAGTGGAAGCTTTGCCCCGGCCATCCCTCATCGTCCAGCGTGACCGACCCCCCCCCCCATTTGCGCTGCAGGCAAGGCTAGAGATAGGAAGCCTGAAAAACGACTTTAGGAATCCAAAATATTAGTTTTGGAAAAAAGCCCCAGCAGCCTATGAATAGCAATTACCTTTTTTTGTGGTAATAAATCCCTAAAGTCCACGATAAGCTAATTGTCATTTTTTTTAAAAAAATCAACAAGTATTGCGCAAACTAACTGGGAAGGGTGCAGCAAACAAATGTGTGGATTACACTTGCATTGGAGGAGATACACTAACAACTCACCACTTGCACAATATAATGATATCAAATACGACAACTGTTTAGTATTCAGTACAATTAGTAGTTACGTTGTCCATGTGCTCATAATGTCGCGGCTGGTTGTTGTATGTAGTCTTTCGTGCTCGCTGAACAGAATATGTCATGTATGCGCCTAAAGGGAAATGGTGCAGGATCACAGGACTTTTGGAATGTAGATGATATCAGGAAGTAAGTTCTTATCAGCACCTTATCCATAGCAGCTAAACATGGTTCAGTTCAGTGCTCAGTGACTGGTGGAAGCTCAAAGATCTGGAGAAAATGTCAATAGAGGCGGAGCTGGCACTGTGTGGTGAATGAAAAGCCAAGTTCTATTCATCAGATAGCAAGCATGCAAAAGGTAAAAAAATAAAAATAAAATCTGCGAAAACGAGTGTTCTGTCTTTCCATTTCCGAAATGTTGGCAAAACCACCGCTAATGACACAGACCTGAAAAAAAAATGCTAGTAACAGGTGATGTTATAATTTCACTGACAATCAAATATTCAATAAATTGTCACCAGGAACTATTTAAAACCAGGCTTGGGGAGTAACGGAATACACGTATCGCCGTTACGTAATCAGATTAATTATTTTTTTTAAAAACTGTATTCCATTACAGTTACAGGAAAAAACATGTAATCAGATTACAGGTACATTTATTAAAAATGGGGATTACTTCAAGGGATTACAATTTATACGATAAGAGAGAGTGCGAAAGAAGGCGAGACATCAATCAATCAATCAATCAATCAATTAATCGCCTACATGCTTTTAAATTACACAAGGATTTTTACTATTTGTAGGCTGCTCGGGTCCCTATCACCCGCAAATAGCAGGGGCACATTGTATAAAATATATATTGTGGTGATATTCATTTTTATTTTGTCTTCATGAGCTTACTCAATATTGGAGTAATCCAAAAGAAATCAAGTTACATTACTTCAATATTATGGTACTTGGATTACGTTACTAACAAAACATTTTAACAGGTAACTTGTAACTGTAATGGATTATATTTTAAAAGTAACCCCACCAAACCTGTTTATAACAAATGTAATTGCTAGCCACTCTAGCTAGTGACCGGTGGTTTTGTTATCACTTTAGCTAACGCTAAATGCTATCTTGGTTGACAGTTCAACAGCGCTAAACACACTTTTTTCAATCCTGTCAATTTAATGGACCCTAGCTTTGCTTTTAGCTTCCCCGTTTGGCTCCACTGAGATTCCAGAACCCGCAGCCTAATGGTCATCATACACCTTTGAGAAAAATCAGCCGCAATCAGCAGCCATTTTTCTTCTATAAGGTGACTCAACCCTGATTGAGTGTAAAACGTTAACCTCATTAAGCCCGCTCACAACTGAGATACATAATTATCCCTGAGAGGATAGGCAGTGTTAATACAAATTAGAATGCTAATTAAGCTGCTGAGACTGGCCATTGCATCTCCCACAGCAATGAACCTATGCAGCCATTATGGTGAATTAGAGCCCTTGTTTAACATCACAACAAGTGCCTTTTTACCAGTAGTGATGTCACTTACTTATGGTGAGCGAACATACCTCACTTAGGTGTTTGAATGATAATTTCCTTTGCCGTGTCAATGTCTCGATACACCAATCCGACTTCGGGAAGCTCCGTCTGATCAATGTATAAATCACCGTTAATTGTCACATCGTACCTGTTTCGGCAGATTTTTTTTGTATCTGACTGTTTTCTTGAAATTTACTGTTCACGTGAATTTAAAAGTATTTTCTTACATATATGAAACACATGACTTACTGCACTTTAAGACAATTCAGAATCTTTTTTATTTATATTTACAATTATTGAATTTGAATTATGAAAATATTTTCATCTCATCCTTGCTGACGTCAATGTTTGTGTAATACTTAGGTGATTATAACGTGTTATTTTCATTAACGCATTTGCTCCCAAAAATGTATAAAAACATTTTATTTTAAATATTGCCATGGTCTCAAAAACGTATTTATATGTTTTTTAAATTATTTATTATTTTTTTTAATGCGAGAGCATACAGAAGGCTTTGATGCAGCCTCTGACCTGAAGAGGTGGCTTAAAGCAATGGTAGTTATTACAAAAACGGCCAGCAGGTGACAGCAGAGTATAAGAGATCAACCAGGGCCATGTTGCAAAAAAGCTCCCCCCCCCCCCCCAGTGTTTTAAACAGATTTGTGAATAATGATGAAACTTGCTGCAAAACGGAAACAGATAAAAATATACGTGTTTTTTTTTCCTGATGAAAGAAAAGACTCTAATCTTTCTTCTGGTAAGTTCTATGTTTTTATAGCAATAGAACACAATATTCTGTGGGCCTTGCAAAATCAGTCAAAATCCAGTAAAACAGCCAGGAGCGAAGGGAGTTACTTCAGTGAAAATGGCTGGGAATGAATGAGTTAATAATTCTGGTTAAATGAATCATTTAACCAGTTACTGCCTCCACAAAATGTAATTAGGAATTTATTGTTTGTGTAGTTTTTATATTTAAGAAGAATTGATGCTAAAAAAAATAATTTAATATCGAATTGAAGAGAAGTAAATGGAATCGAATTGAAAAAAAAAAAAATAATTAAAATCGAAACAAACTGAACTCTTGTGAATCGAAATTGAATCGAATTTAGAAGAGATACCCATTCCTAATGCATTGTTTATGTTTTTATATCCCGCCCCTGTAAAGATCTTTCCGAGTTGCCTTTTTTAGAGTATTACTTCTCACACATGCGACAAAGGTACATAAGAGTCGGGCATCGGTGTCTGTTTGTTGCGTTGTTTATGTCCGTGATTTTTCCAGGCACGTCGGATTGGTGTATCGAGTCCTTCAGGCTCAGGACTCCATTTTCAGAGGCGTGCCTTTGGCCGCTCCTAAAACGCCAATCTGAATGACAATTCAATGCATCGGCTCGTCTGTGCAACAAGGCGGATAAGTGGCCTAAAGTCTTTAAAGATGCCTTAAATGCCTCCTCAAGCTGGGGGGGAAACTTCTCTTCTCTTTTCCTCTGATCGCGCTGAGCCAAAGAGGAACAATAAATCTGGCTGATTTCTGCATTCCTCTTCAGATCATATGATACCTGAACAGCAAGACTCAAGAGCTCCGAATCACACGTGTCTTTCTGCAGTGTCCTGTAGACCAGTTTCAGCCTTTTTTTAAATATTTTTTGGGGGGGGTTCGGAGGGTCGGGTTATGTCTAGAGAAAGATTTTTTTTTTTTTTTACAATTCTCCTTTGTAATAAAAAGTACTGCACTGGATAAAAACGCTTTTTGTAGCTGTAGCAATTGAAGGCAAATTGCAGCAAGGTACAAGCTTTAAAGGTACAAGCGTAAAATCTGCGGGCTTGAAAAAAGTTTTGGTCCGTGTACAGAGGCTTTCTTTTTTCTTCGCCTTCATGTGGAGGGGAGTACGGAGGAGAGGAGCACGCCGCTGGTTGTGCGCCAGCTCGGCCTCCTGCGGTTTCACGCATAACAACCTTGCATGTGCACGGCTCTCAGTAAAGCATTGATTTAAGAGGGTACTTCTTCTTTCCACAGCTTTAGCAAAACAAGCCCCTATGTTTGGATAGACCTGGTAAGCAGCTCACTGACCTGAGCAATGGGTCAGATTAAGTTAGAAGCCCTCCTCCTCCTCCTCCTCCTTCTCCTCTCTCAATCCCCTGCGCAGAATGAGGAAAGGGAAAGTGCTCTTCGGGGCAGGCAGGCCTGACAGCGAGGTCAGAGGAGTCGCTCAGGAAAACAGGAAACTGACAAGAGAGACAAATGATAGGTCGCACCCAACCATGGGCGATTAAGCGTTCTGCCTGCACCGAGGTAGATCAAACATAATTGTTACAAGAGTTATACCAAGGCTTTAAAATGGGTCAAGAAATAACTCTTTAAATATTGTCTGGATCTAGATAAAGATGCAACTCATTTTTTTCCTTCTTTTCTTTTTGCAATTCGAGTCACTTTAAGTACATTTATGTCAATGGGAGACTCAAATTCTTGTTGGTCTAAGTTTGAAAAATCTAAGTTTGAAAAATCTATCGAAACGGCTAAATCAAATTTACAGTCAGTTTGGCCTGGATTCTAACATATTCCAGTCTCCACTGTGGGAAGTGACCTGGAACATTAAAAGCACGAGCAGAAGAAGATGAATATTGCCATGGATAAAGCTATAGCCGATGTGGAGGAGTCCAAATTTGGTCATGAAAAAAGTATCTCCATTAACTCATTCACTGCCATTGACGGCTATAGACGTCAAAAATTCATTTGAACCATTTCTTTTAGTTTCACATTTTTTTCCACTTTTGTTAACAAGAGTATGAAAACCTAAAACAAAAAAATTGTACATTTAGAACATTTAATATTTGTGATTAATCTTGAGTTAACTAGTGAAATCATGTGATTAATTACAATTAATAATTTTAATGGCCTGATGCCCCTAATTAAAAAAGAAGAAGAAAAGTTTCTTAAAAATTAGGGTTGTAAGACGATTAAATGTTTTAATTGTAATTAATCGCATGATTTCACTAGTTAACTCACGATTAATTACAAATTTTATCTGTTCTATACAATATATATATTTTTTTAGGTTTTCATACTCTTGTTAACAAAAGTGGAAAAAAATGTGAAACTAATAGAAATAGTTCAAATGAATTTTGGACGTCTATAGCCGTCACTGGCAGTGAATGAGTTAATTTAAACAAGCTGAAAGGGTGCAGAAGACAGATTCAATCAAATCGTCTACACTGAGGAAGTTCCATGTGTGCATGCAAACATCTTGACTATGATGTGAGCAGAACAATCCCTCCCCCTCAGCTTGTTCACGTCAAGTCTTATATCGTCCAGGAACCAGGAAGTAGTCCGTCAACTAATGAACAGATGGACAAAAAAAAGGCATACATAAAATACAGTACTAAATACAGTGTCTTTGTTCCACTTTTGCGCCGTCTACCAAATGTACAAGTGAATTCACTCTGAAGCAAGACAAGAAACATTCCGCGGCCTTGTATCAGGCAATGAGCCATATTGGATGCTTATGTGGGTGTTGAACATTCACTGTGCACATCTCACTATATGATAGATAATAATATTATAAAAAAAATAATATAAAGATTTTATAATGTACTGTACTGTATAATTGTTGCTCTATAAACAACAGTCCTTGACATTTTTGACGCTGAAGAGCTACTTCTTGGCTATTGATGAGTGCAAAGGGCTACCAGATTGAGACACACCAAATTACACTGAATCTTATTATTATTATTAATAATATTCATATTCATATTATTACTATTATTATTATTATTGCCGGAATGGAGTAATGAATAGGCACAGGGGTCACCAACCAGGTATCCCCCAAGGACCACATGAGTAGCCCGCGGGCCTGTTCTAAAAATTTGCTGACCAGTAATGGGGCATTGTGATTTTCTAGGAAATGTGAACATTTAAATGACTGAAAAGATTGACAGTAACAAAGTGTTGCATTTTGGTAATGATCTGTTTCCAACTATTGTGAGAAATCATTAACACGATCACATCACTGATCAGCCATCAATAATAAACTAGGGCTGTTGCTAACAAATCTTTTTCGAGTTAATTACCCTATCGATTACTCCATCGATTACTTTGGGTAATCGCTCTGCCCCCGTTTGGAGGCAGGAATGTTTGTGTCGATCAATATTTTTTTTATCAATTTAACAGATTTTCCCCAGCCCTAATAAAAATAATAATAATAATAATAATAATATGATTGATTCAATGTAATTTGAGCAAATTTGTTATTTCAGAAGTGTGTATCAAACTGGTAGCCCTTCACACTAATCAATAGTCAAAAAGTAACTCTCAGCTTCAAAAAGGTTGTTGACCCCTGAGTAAGTGGGGGGAAAATTGGCTTAATCGGCCGGGGCGATTACTCGAGTAATCGATGGAGTAATTGGTAGGGTAATCGATTCTAAAAAGATTTGTTAGTGACATCCCTAGTTATAATTAATAATTAATCCGTGATGGGAAGACACTGATCATGTTTATGATTTCTCAAAATAAAAAAATAAATAAATATGCAACACTTTCCACAGTTTAAATGGTCACATTTCCTAGAAAATCACAATGCCCTATCACGGGTTAGCTATTTTTTGGAACAGGCCCGTGTGCTACTCATGTACTGCTTTATAAAGTGTTAAGTTTGTCCCAAAAACAACGAAGCATTGACTCCAATAAACAACAATTAAGATAATATTAACTTGAGTGACCTTTTTATGGAAAACCACAAAGCAAACACTGTGACAAGGCGCATGTCTCAATGAACTACTGAACCCGCTCTTTGCAGTGAATTAGTTATATATAATATATTTTCTACAGACAAGCTGGAGGGAGGATTGTGCGTGTGTGTGTGTGTGTGATGGCTCAAGTGCTGCTTTTGGCAAAAAAAGGAAAGATAAGCACGGGGTGGATGAAGCAGGTGGGGCAGGGGGGGGACATAATGCGGCGAGCGGGGCAATCAGCAAACAATCTGGGGCGCCGTTTAGTGGTGCTGTAAGATCTGCTAAACTAGCCCTAATTTCCCTTGTTGTAGGCGACGTGCGAGTGGAAGTGGAAAAGGGGCGGGGCGGAGGGGAGTGCTCCGTCAGAGCCCAGTTAATCTGAACCTGGGGCGGCACGTTCACTTTTGATGGAGGCCAGAGATAGGACGTGGGGGCTCAAGAGGAGGAGGAGGGGGAGGATGAAAGATCACCCACACCTGCGAGGGGCTGCCAAAAGTTACAGCTCATTCAAAGGGGCCTTTCTAGCGCTGCTCCATTTATCAAGGATGATGAGGGCAACGGCAGCCAAAGCCTGGCGCCATTTTGCTTTTCACTGGTGGCCCATCATAAACATTCGCCATCACGCATAAAGATCATTTGATTTGGCTTTATTCACTTCCTTGCTTAAATCATTTAGCTAGATGAATGACATTTCCCAAGGGTGTTTTTATTTTTTTGGTCTGATTTTTTAATCTCCATCTTTAGCTTTTCAAATATATCAATAATATACCATCTACATCCAATTTGCTTCTATCTTGCTCACTTTTGGCCAATTTACTTTTTTTTTCTTCTCAAATTTGAATTTTGTTATTTACTTAATTGATTCAACTCAAAACCTGACTTAGTCCTTGAGAACAATTTCATGTAGTATTCATGTTTAATGGTTTACTGCACGTGAAAGACGCAATTTAATTTTTACGGAATGGATACAAGCTCTGCTGACCATGAAGGATGACATTTTCATTTAAGAAATGGAAGCTCCATCTGCTGGGGGAAGAAACGATTTAAATTTACCGTATCATTCCGCGTGACTATGCTTGTAACTCAAAACATTCGTATCTAAAATCATCTTTCCCTATTGAAATGAATGGAAATGCTATTAATCTGTTCTAGCCTTCCAAAAACCAAAACAAAAAAAATAGTTGTAATGTTCTTATTAAAAAAAAGCTCTCTGTAATATTATACTTGGTAAAAACATAACTAAATAGAATGTAAAGAATTAAAGCTGCAGTACCTAAATGTTCTGGTTGAAAAACTTAAGCTGGAGATGACAATTCCGTAGACTCTCATTTTTTCTCCCATTTCAGATCATTTTCAGAAGTTTAAAGAGATGGAATTGGAAGTGTTAGTGGAAGAGGCAACAGATTTATTTATTTAAATAAAATAAAATGATTGCTCTCATCCTGGGGTCTCCAACATACGGGTCTAGAGCCACATGTGGCTCTTTAGTCCCTCTCCTGGGGATCCCTGGGGATCAAAATTTTGTTGATTTTTCTGTTTTCTTTAGCATATTTGTTTACATTTTTTTTAGATAAAATATTTCTTTTAATAAATTAAGGATCTTCAAAACGCATACAGTACATGGCCAAAAAAAGGCCACAGACAAGCTGGTAGGGAAGAAAAATCCAACGTAAGTATGAGGGTCTCCTTTTTTAGTTTTTTACAGATGCTAGCAAAGAGCAGCAAAAAGTTGCAAGGGCATATTTTTTTGCCACAAATCAGCCATGAAGTCAATTGTATCCATTTGTATTTTGCGACGTAAAACAAATACAGGGCCTCACTATTCTAATGTATATATTTGATTCGCCATAGCCTCTTTTTTTTTTTTTTTTTTGGGTGTGGAGAGGTGTCTGTGTACAAAATCCCCCATAATCCTTTTGGAGAGGAATATGAAGCACCACCTCTTGAGTTTTGCCCTCTTTGGCTCCTGTCTTGCTTGTACACACTAGATGAGAACGTTTGCTTACAGGGACAACGTAAAAGTGGAACAAAATCAATCAATCTACAGTTAAATCAATAACATTAGCACAACATTTAGTACATCAGCAAAATCAAAAGAGGTCTGACAGAGAGCTGATGTGCTTGATCCAAATTTCCGCCTTACATATTGACCAATTCATGAGGATTGTGGTTTGGTTCAATTTTCCCATTATATTAATAAATACATTGAAATAGTCCATTCCAGGGTCAAGCAGTTGTCATCATAAAACCAATTAATATCAGACAGTCAATATTTTAAGAAACATTTTATTAACATTCCTATGCACTTCTGCTATATTTACATACAGTAATTTGTGCTTTCATGCAAAAACAAAAAAACATGTGCCACCTTCAGTGAGGCAGAGTACAGACTGCCTCACCTCACGTTTTTTTTATTTTTATTTTTAAACTTTTTAAACAATTTTGCCGATGAAATCATGGACAAAATTGGTTTAGAAAAGAAAATAATTATAAAGCACATAGAAGAGAACTAAAATGGAAATAATTTTATTTAATTAACGTTTTTTTTTTAAATATTTTTCTTTTTTTTACTATTAATGATGGTAAACTTTTTACCTTTGAGGGTAAATTTAACAATAATAATATTAATATTAATAATATTAATAATAATATTAATTCATTCAAATTATAGATGCATTTCAAGACACTCGAGCTCACCATATAAAATAATAAAAATAAATAATAATAATACAGCTTTTTTAATGTACACCTTTACATTGTGTTATAAAGTTAAATGTCATAAAATACCTGTTAAATAATAACCATTTATACTAAGTACTCTTTATGGGGATTTCCTGAGCTGCAGAAATGGGATGCGTATGTTGAACTCTGACAAAAGCCAGTATCTTCCAGCAGGTGTAAAATCAGCATAGGACCTTTTCCAACCCAAACCACAGACAGGTGTCAATGTATTATGGGTTGTTAGTTCCACATAAATAAAAGCTTTGAGGGAGTCTGTTTTCATCTGTCCTTTTTTGCTCTTTGCCGTTGGTAATGTGCTCCGCTCAGCTGGCACGGCAGACTTTGCCGGGAGCGCCGCACATCTGGATGTGAGGTTGAGGGAGGGAAAGTGTCTACATGAGTGCTGTTTGCGTGTACACAGACAGAGGGATCGTTCATGTCTGTAATATGTAGGGCAGGTGGCAGCACGACATGTATGGGCACATTCTGGAGGAACAGCTACTGTCCTACTGTCATAAATGAGTTCAAGTAGCAGCTCATAAACAAAAATATGGTAGTACAGTTGTAACAAGTTTTTAAAAATCTGTAAATCATTATCCAGACAAGGGGGACGTGTATGTTTTCTAAGAAACAAAATGTGAAGTTTTCACGTTATTAAGTCACAATAACGAAGCAACGTAATGAGATGTGTTACAAAGGATATATGCTGACTTTGACTTTTCTGCTAGACCCGTTACCTTACAGGACCTGTGACGCCACCACGCTCAGATGTGGAATGTTTTTATAGAGTGCGGTTTGGAATTTCATGCTTTCAAATCTCACCAGCAAATCAATTCCTTTATGACCTTCTGCGTTCATAACCCAAGGGCTACGCATTCAAAGATGTGTGCATAGCTCTCAAAAGTGGCCATACACACACAGACCACATTTACACAATGTAACGAGGCTTTATACAAATGCGGCATCCAAAACTCTACATGAAAATCATGCTCATTTTTTTTGATGGACATTGTCAGAAAGTTAGAGTAATTGTGTTATTCTACAACCCAAAATTGCTGAATGTTAGCATTTTAACCACATGCAATAACAGAGCTATTTTACAACAAATTAGAGCAAAAATGTAGCTTGTTGCAGATGGGTGAGCTAGGACTTTTTGCAAACAATTATAGAATCTGAAATATTGTAAATTTAAAAAAGTATTAAATAATTCTGGGCAGGTAATTCAAACATGACGTTACAATAATGCTGCATAAGGTAATAAGGTAACCAAAAATATTTTATGTACTTGTCAGTATGGTAGCATCTTATTAATGGTTGACTAGATAAATAAGAACCACATTTCGTTGTGACGAGGAGAGGCGGGGCCAAATTATAATTGCAAAGAGTGAGGAAAAAGAGAGTCAACCTGCAGCTCTGGAGGAGGTACACATATACCGATGAGAACGCATCCAGTAGGTAAGCCGGTGTCCAGAAGGAGACAATGCTGAAGGTGGAAGTCGGCCGCGACATATGGATTGGAGAAAGTGGAACAGGATCAACCACCATATACCTGATGGGAAAAAAGTCAAAGATGGAGCAAAACAAAGAGTTATCCAACATAAGGATAGAAGCTGAGCTAAGGGAGCTAGCTAGCTAGCTCTAGCCAAATAGCTGAGGGAGCTAGCTAGCATAGGGTGACCAGATTTTCAAATTTTAAAACTGGGACACTACAATTTTGCTGAAAATCAAATATACAATAAATTCTCATCAGGAACTATTTATAACAAATGCATTCAGTAGTCAGTATGGTGTGTTATTGCTTTAGCTGAGTGATTCTCAACAGTGTGCCATTGGAAATTATTTAATGTCAATTATTTTCAGCAAAAATAATTATTTCAATAAATAATGAGAAGATTTTTTTTTATTAATTTATCTAACCATGTAGACTATACTAACAATAAAATGCAATGGTCAACATACACAATAAACATGTATATAGGCCTATCCACTTTTAGTGAATGGTTTCGCCAAGTGTGTGCCATGAATTTTTTTCCAATGTTACAGTAAATAAAGATTGAGAAACACTGCTTTAGCTAATGCTAAATGCTACCTTGAGTGACAGTCCCGCATAGTAACATTGGAACTATGTTGCTAGAGAAGCTTAGTTTGCGATTGGTCTGATCGGCAACCGCAGCATTTGGCTAGTAGGACTACATTTCCCATCATTCTCAGACACAGAAGCAGGAAGTAATTCTCGTTCCGGTATGACGAAAAAACAGGCTTGTTAGTGATTAGATGCGGATGTGAATGAGACCGCAAACGTGAATGTGAAAGTAAATAGGAAGGAATTTAACCGTTAAATTCCTTTGTAATTGGTTTGTTCTATGACTCGCTATGCCAACTGTGTGCTTGACATACACGGGACGCCAGGGACAAAAGAATGGGGCTGACAAAATCTACCAAGACTCAGGACACATGGCTCAAAACCGACTGTCCCGGTAAAACTGGAGCGTCTGGTCACCCTAAGCTAGCTAGCTAGCTCTAGCCAAATGGCTAATGGAGATAGCTAGCTAGTGCTAACCACATAGCTAGCACTAGCCATAAAGCAAATGGAGCTAGCTCTAGGCAGATGACTAATGGAGCTGGCTAGCTTGCACAAAATTCAGTAGTGGTCCCAGCCAGCGATAGCTTACAAGGCAGGTGAAAGCCTGCCCAGTTTCCGCTTTTGTTCACGACGCGATTAACAAGATGTGACTCTCAATTGGTCACCCTACCACGTCGCAGGGCAGCTCAGTAAGCCCAGTTTTAACTACGCCCAAAAAAGTTGGTAAAGCGAAATGGTGAAAACTTTTTTTAATGCTATATTCCAACAATTCTGGACTACATACAGTACTTTTCATCATTAAATTTTCAGCAATTATCTTCAAACATGTATGATGTCTTTAGAAACAAATCTATGATTTCACTTTATTTTACAGAGAGTTCAGCATGAACAGTCACTGCACAGACGACACATTTCACAGACAGCAGATGAGACAGAAAGATGTAAACTGAAAAAAATGTTGAGAAAACCAGCCTCCAAGCGGTCAAAGAACCTTGGATGAATTTTCCCAAACAAGTAAACGTTGACTAAAACTGTCAAATTATGACAAATTGAGCTTGCTACAGTATTTTAATGCTCACTGCTTTGCACATATTTGTCAAACTTCCCAACAACAGTATAGTTTAACAAAAACTACATTGGACAAGGTTAGGATAGGAATATGAGCAGTTGTAGTTTAGCAGGAAGCATGTGGTCAAGCAAAAAAAATTGACAATAGACTGGTTTAACAAAAGTAATAGGCTCAACTTCACAGCCTTTGGACCTTCCTGCCTTATGGTGAAAGGTGGTATTTGTAAAAAAAAAAACAACATCCAAAGAAAGTTCTATACTGAATGACAAATAATGAGGCGGCTTGGCCTTTCTTCTCGGCCGCATCCCTCAATTGTGGAGCCCTGTTGTTGGGTGTGAGAACCAGCCACTGGGATATATTACCACATGGAGGGCAAAGCAATTGTGCGTACAGCCATTGCCTCTGCAGGGATTAGTGGGGCCATTAAGTGGCAACAAGTAGCGGCGGGGGGCCACATGCCCTCCTCGCTCATTAACTCACCAGCAGCTGCCCTCAGTCCCGGCTCTCCACCGCTGCCACGCTGTACCGCTAGCATCCACACGGTGCCAGCTGATGACCTTTGACCTTCTGTTTGTTTAATTGCCATCAAGATAGTTTAATTGCAGGATGTTGGGGAGATCACACGTTCTTTTTTTAAACAAAAAAAGTCGCCCACTTATTTTAATGAGCGCACATTGGAGGAATAGCAGGTTGAGGAAGTTGAAATGTTTAAAAATGTATTCATGCGGATTGTTGGGAGAATTGTGGCAAACAATTGAACAGCTTGGGAAGGATGAGTTTAACAAACAGATCCCAGTGATAACCACATTCAAAATAGCTCGATCAATCCATGTGCACTGTCTGCGAGCTCTAAAGAGCTTTTGAAGAGGGGAGAGGGGGTGTGTTCAAGAGCGACCCAGAATGCTGTGCCCGAGGCTGTGGCCACGGGGCCTAGATGAGCTGCCGCATGCACAGCAAGCGGGGAAATAGGAGGTGGAACCAGAAATAATGACAAGCTTCTCGAAAAACACCCACTTTTGTGACGTTTGTTAGAGGGATCATTTCAATCGGAAATCCATATCAAGACTTTTCAAACGGTCAGAAAATAATGTAAAGCTCAGCACACGTTTGTCACTAGAAGTTAGTTTTGTTTTGTTTTACGGCAGAGTCTCTTTCTCTTGTATGCTTTCTTTCTGTAATCTTGCGGCTTCTATTGCTTCTTTTTTGCGATCAGATTTGTCTTGCTGTGCACATTTTAGGTGTCGAGCAATCTTTGCATAATGCTTAGAGCAATACAAGCAACAATGCTTTTGACTGTACGTTCTTTTCGCGCTTCTTTTTTTGGTGTGCACAAACAAATACAATGTCATTTAGTGTACGACTTCAAGTTGTCATTTGAAAGGGGAGAATAAATCACTTGACCTTGGCAACTAGTGAAACGAGTCCTTGAGTAATTCACGTACACGTAAAATACAGGATTTTTTTTTTCTGCCTCTTGTTATAGTTTATTTGGTGTGTGCACTGTAATATAGACATGGCAACAAAGCCGCAAACATATTCATAACTCACGGCCAAGGCAAAGGCTAACTTCAATATAAAAGCTTACAAAATAGCACATTGATGCTAAGGCAATAGTCTTAGTAGGCTTTTATAAGTTGGCCCGTGTGATAGCATAATGGCTAGCCAGACATGTCTTTGAAATTTCAGCTTGTCTTATCACATTACATAGTTGCTACAAATATCAACACAATGTTATTGTGAAATCATATTCAATCGCTAATTTAGGATGCTAAGAAACTGCTAGTTAATTACATCATCATTATATGATAAGGTACAAACTCGCGGCCAGCAGTTAGCCGCTAGGCTAAGTAGCCTGACGGCTGTTGTTTTACTTTCTCTTTTTTCTTTCTTTTCCAGTGATGTGGACTTAGTTTGGTTTGTAATTCACTTTCCTTGAGATATTTTTATTTCACAATTCGTGTATGAAATAAGATGCTATCCGACCTTACATTGTACTTAAAGTTATGTTACAAAAAATTAATAAATAAAAACAACCATATTTGACATTTTGAGTTGAATGCTGTTGTTGTCTTTTTTTATTTAGCGGGCAAAAGTGTTTTATCAAATCGATGAATGGAAGACAGACTATATATCCTTTTTCTGTTGATCCAAAACACACAGAACCCCCCCCCCCCCAAATCTGATCCATGACTCAAACCCGTGATCTGATCCGAACCGCAAGTTTGTTTATTCGTTTCACCACTACCATATGGGTGTAACTACGAAAAGCGTCTTTAAAATAATCCATTTGTTACCTAATGAATGCTGCCCGATCAAGCACATTTGGTAGCGTATTGTGTGTGTAATAGCCCAAACTTTATTGGTAAATTTAGAACAGTTGCTAAATTGATTTAAAATGCTTTCCCTTTATGGGAACTTAATTTTTGGTCCCCATTTTGTGCCCATTATGCGACACAGAGGCACACGTGCAAATGCACCTTTAATGTTACAAGTGAACCATTATAATATTCAGTCATTCGACAAGTCTATAAATGTTTCCGAAATAAAAACAACCAACTGTATCCTATTAAATGAATGGCAATCAAGACATAACTGCTGCATAAACAAGCGCAATGCAACCTGTGTCAATGTGTGAAAGCTGCATCATTCAATAAAAGTCTAATTTCAAGCTAATTAAGACAATCGCTTCCCCATTTATTCTTTTCAATTTGCGTGCCCGTGCAAGCATATCGTTTCCCTCGCCCGTGTTGAATAGTCAAATCATGTTTGTAGCCCACAAATCAGGTGAATCATAAACATGATTGCATCTGCGTACCCACCTACGTTGTGAGGCTCGACTTTAGTCACGCCTGGTGGAATTACACAGTCGCGGATGGCATTCGAGGCAGCAAAACATGCATAGTTTGGGACTCTTTCATTTCAGTGCAACAGAGATGGTAAAGATGATTGCGGCCGCTCGGTCCCTCCAATTGTCCAGTGAGCGTGTTGCTACTACCTGGAGAGCTGCTCCAGTTAAAAGGGGCTAACAGCCATCATGTAGATCTCTATCCAAGCTTACATATCTGATGGAGGCGCTCTAAAGATCAAACAGTCAGGCAAACATTTGGAATTCCTCCCATTGATGTCCCCCCCCCCCTTTTTTTTTTTAAAAAAAGGTTGCCCTCTTCCAACAGCTAATCATTGGGTTCATATTATTTTGTTGTTTGTCTTCAGGGTAGAGTTGAGTCCATTTTATACAGAATGACTAACCTAACGCACTTTTATTGATTGTGTTGTGCAATAATTAGGGCTGAATGAATGCGATTATTTTTTTCAAGGTCCCCTTCCCACGTATTTAAACAAACACAAGTAATATATTAATCAGTATTACACTAAACAATATCAGATTTATTATAAGAGATGTTCAATAACAGATGCTCATACCCAACCCCAGTCCTCAGATCAATACCAGTATGAGTATCAACTCTTCAGTAGTCATTAGAAGTTTTGATACATAAAATTTCCCAAAATTTTATACTGGTATGGATTCTCTATTTATTCTACATAGATATTTTGGCTAAGTTATGCGCAAAAATCTCTATGCAGCCCTACTAATCTAAACATGGTATTCTGATTAATATTGTGTTTATGGAATATGAATTAAGCAGTAACCCCCCCCGTTTTTGAAGTGTTTTTATCCATCTCAATTTTTTCACTTGCTGTCGACTGGAAATGACATCACAGTTGCTCAGGTCTCACGGACTTACATATCAATGGACTGTTTCTCGCCAGTGACCATCTTACGTTGCCATTCACTAAGACTGTCTAACTTGAATTTCTCTGCGGCATTTTCACGTAATTTTCTGCCACTACGGCGAAAATGTGTGCTAAGAAAAATACTTTTAATTTGCTCTTATAAGTAATATCTCTGGCTGCTACTCAAAAAATTAATTTGCATCGTGTTGTCAGAGCCATCAACAATTAACGAAAAAAAAAATAAATAGCACAAGTTGTCAGTAAAGTGGCAGCGTAAAATGGCTGCCCCCTGGTTTCAGCTGTGAGGGTCCTATTGACAGTCCATTCATATACAAGTCTGTGGCTCAGGTAATGACCAATCTCTGCTCACCTGTTTTCTAAAGCTGAGCCGTGATTGGTTGTTACTTGAGCAACTGTGATGTCATTTTGAGTGGACAGCATGAGGCAAAATGGCCGCCCCCTTTGATGAATAAAAACGGGTGGATTTAGCTGCTTAGCTCATATTCCACAAACCTAATATTAACCAAAAATGCTGTGTTTAGAGTTTTGAACATATTAATGTAAATACATTATTTGGGTTGACTTCCCCCTTAAGCGTTCACTGTCACAAATTCACAAAATTCAGTAAGTCATAAATCAGAATTCACAAAAATGCTAACAAATCTTTTCTTGTCATTTTTATCACTTCAACCTCTCATGTTTCACAAAACAATGACAAAGATAGCTTACTAAAATATTAAAAAAATCACTTTTTCATCTTTCACTCTTCTAGTAGCGAACCTTGATTTCGTCAAGATGAAAGCCGTATTATCTGGCAAATGATGTCTGAAGTGTCGTGAATATTAATAATGACTGTAAACGCGGCCCAATCACTTCTCCGGAAAAAATTAAGAGAGGATTATTCCTGAAAGGGGAAAAAACATGCCGCTTATTAAATCACCCCCCTCTTCATGCTTTTCATGGGTGGTCAACAGTAATCAGTTTAGTGTCTGCTTCTTTCAGGTTGTTAAGACATCCACTCTTCATTTGCGCAAATAGTATGATGGTTTCAAGCACCCATATAAATTAATCCCCCTTAAAGTTTTGTAGAAAAAAACAAACCACCCACTTTTAATCTGAACACCCCCCCCCCCTCTCTCAATTCCTGCATCCTCTACTATCCGCACCCTCTTTTCACACACATGCATAAAGAGACACACTACGCGGCACACAAGAACCACACTGTATAATTTATAAAGCCTAAGCTCTTTCAATACTCCAAAATGCCAGATAAACTTTTCTCATTTGCTCCTAATTTGGTCACGCAAGATAATGCCAACATCTGAAGGCTTTTTAAACTGCTATTTAAAATGCATTCCTGAAAGGAGCTGGTGCTGGCATCTCTGCACCTTGTCAGCTCCAATAATTATTTCCAATCCGGAGCTAGCCCTTAATGTGCTGATTAATCCAGCCCTCTTTTTTTTTTTTTTTTTGCTGCGAGATGCATTCAGCGCCATTAATTTTTCAAAAAAGCCTCACTCTCTCTTCGCCGGGAGCCCCGCAGATGTCAGGGCCGTGGCACAGAAAGCCATTAGAAGTTAACACCTCCCACTCCCCAGAGACTGGCATCCCTCATTCGAATGCCAAGCACCCGCATTAGGCACATCATCTGCCAGGCTTGGCATCCGCTGAACTTGGACATCGCCGTCTCAGCCCCTCCTAAAAGGAGAGAACAGCTTTAATAAGGGTGCTTTAAAGAAAGCGGAATAATGAGGGAGAGAGGGCGGAGTGGAGTTCAGTCTCTTCACAAGCACTGACACTTCGGCTCTGCGTTTTTGGGGAGGATTGTGTCGATTGAGGATCGGATCCCACGTCATGTGATGTTGTTCTGACAAACTTGCCTTTCGCTATGGCAGACTTCAGATCGGCTCCTTTAGAATCATTTGCTCACCAATGTTTTTAAATTCAAAGCAACTGGAGATCTACGTTCCAAACCTCCTCTCACTCTTGAGCTTTGTGTTGCACCCCCCTCAACTAGACTAGTTACAAGCTGTCTCAATTGAGGAGCCCCTACACCCCCCCCCCCCCTCCTTCCTGTTCAACCAGCTTTTATCTGCCGATAGGTAGGTGAATGGCGGAAATTAGGATTCCTGGGGAGACTTGGGATGGAGAGAATAGAAACAAAGACTTCCCCATGTTCGGGAACCGATGTCTCTTTTTCCACAGCTTTTCCCTTTCATCCCAAGGGCTCCTGTCAGACAGAGGGAAGGCGAACGGGAGCACATATAATACCTTTTAAGAGCCTGCCAGTTCACTCCCATGCGATAAGCTCTGCTCGAATCACAATGGGAGTTTCGGGACCCCACCGCAGTCACCCCACTGTCGGCCTGAGAACACGCTCCAACAAATATTATTTATTTATTTAAATTTATATACAGTCGGGTTGAGGTGAAAATTCCTGTTTCTGAAACATTTGGGATAACCGTTTACATGTGAGCGGACAGACTCGCGGGCATATCTCGATCTAAACTGCGACGCATTTCATTTCCGCTTTTAACTTTCATTATAGTCGTGCCACTCACCACTCTAATAAAGTCGGTCGCTGCGCCGCCATGTTTGTTTACCTCTGCTTGTGTATTTCCAATGTACACTGCGGCATTTTCACTGTAAAGACAGAAAATAATGTGCCCATAGAAATCAATGTATTCAAATTAGGCTTGCTTAGCGGATGGCAACGTAAGATGGCCGCCGCACATGCAAGTAGTTCAGACAAAGATTCCTTGCGAATAGAGCAAGGGCAGAACATACACCAATTTGTCCCGAACAGGAACAATCGCGATTGTGTTTTAATTCAGGTTTTTAAAAAACGGAAAAAGGGTATTTCAGGGTTTACCGATTATTAGTAGTTGAGGAGGCCGATAAGCGAAATTTGGATTTGATATTCATTTTCACTAAAACGGAAAATATTGGCGTTTTTTTAAAATTTATTTTTAACCTCAGTCAATAGATGTCTTAACATTCTAACATAATGTTCAGAGACTTCCCAGTGTCAATAGCATGTCTTAACCCCTTTAGACGAGCATTTTCATTTTTTTTTAAAACTGATTTTGAATCTTATCCCTCATAAGAACAACATGGATTTTTTTTTTGGGGGGGGGGGGGGGGGTTATCTCATGTTTTTATTTGTTATAGTGGACGCCAGGATAGGATGGCTTTAACGTGTTGTAAACTTACCAAGCTTATACAGTATGTAACATTTTAAACATGAACATCATGCAAATCAATTTGCGATTGTGATTGGTTAAGCTAGGATCCAATCATGAACCAGAAGTATTGATAATATCCAAATTATGCATTTTGATTGGTTTAGACACGCAAATATGTCATGTCCACTGCAATCATCTATGGGTCAGAACGGGTTATAATTTTAAAAAAAATTTTAAACAAGTAAATTTTTCAAAATCTGAAAATATTTGAAATGTAATTTTTTTTTACAGAAGGCACAGATAGTTCCCAGGGTCAGAAGCATCTCATATGAAGTTAAAGGAAAATCTCAATAAATAGTTCCCTGAAGTTAAAACAGCTTTAAAATGATCTATTATCGGCTGTATGATTCTTCAAAATGGCCGAAGCTGATATTGCTGAAATGCTGAATATCTGCGCCGATAACCGGCCCGGGTGATAATCGGTCTATCCCAAGTTATTGACTGCATGTAAACATAGTCACAACACTGGAAGCAAATCATGGTTTAGAATGGATCCATTTGCAACAAACAATATTATTTTTTTTTGTTTTTGAGAGAGCTCAGTATTGTTCATTCGGTAATATTACCGACTCGATGTGTGCGTGCGTGTGAGTGTGTACTCATTAGTTCACCTAAAACCTATTAAAAATCCCATACCGTTCACCTCAACCGAATACTTCAGAATCCAGCTAGAGTCGTGAGGTTGTCAGGAGACCCGAGGAAGGATCAAAGAAAAGAAAGGAAAGTGAAATCCAGCACCGACCAGACATTACCAACCAGAGTCTTTCACCAACCCCAGAAACATCTAAATTCCAACAAATTAGGGAGACCTCAAGAGACCAAAGGAGAGACTGAGGAAATGAAGGAAGGATAGATGAAGCATAGTGAGATCCACAGACATCAGATTCCACCGATTCAACGACCAGAGGAAGAGCAGATTGTGTTTGAATTTCGATAGATGCTGGTGTGGTGGATCTGGCATCATCATGCATGAAAACCTCCACCAAAGAGGACAGAGCAAGCACAACAATATAAACATAAACAATATTTGTATTGCATCCTTAGTTTTAAGGGGTACCAAAAACTACATTTGACACCAAATTGCACTCCAAATTGGAAGTCAAAATGTAAACAAAAAGGAAACAGCTTGGGTTGCTTTGGCCCTCACCGACCCCTCGCCAACTTCCGCCATGTTGTGTTCAAACCCCTTTTAGGAGAAAATCCTGTTAATGGCAAAAAAATATTTGTACACCCATAATTGCTGGGTCAGTCATGGTGCTCTAATGCAGTGCTGAGGTCGCCAATAACTCCACTCAATAGTGGAGGTATTATGTATACAGTATTTTGTATACAATCCCTACTGCAAAGTATTCCAAATCTGTATAAACAGAGGCCGTGTCAAAATCCCAGCCTTTTTGAATGTTAATGAAAAGGAGGTGTTAGGGTGTCGGAAATCTGTCCAATAACGATAACGGTACAACTCCTGTTTACACTGAGCACGCTTCAGCTCCCAAAACCCAAAGTGCAGCCTCATTTACGTGCTAATGTGGGGAGGCAGATAAAGGACGGAGGAGCGATCACATGCACTGTCAGAGAGTCACCCTTTGAACCATCCCTCATGCCAGTGAAGAGGAAGGAAATTAAAGAGCCTCAGCCGCTTTACCACCTTTCAAATACAACTCACACTCCACGTTTCTGACAGAGAGGAAAATAGCTGCACGAGTTTACACGCACACACATTTACGTATACTGAGATTTTCCCCTGACAATTCCTCCACATGATTGTTGTAGGAGGCAGCAGAATTAAAGGTTGATGTAATGTAAATGACAGCGCTAAACATGGCTCCGCTTCAGAAAAGGCATTAAATAGACGCAGCTCGAATAACGGCTTTTTTTTTTTTGGAGTGCCATGCAGCCAAAGTGCTCCCCCAATTGACTTCACACTGCTTACTTAGCAAAGACAGAAAACGTCACACGTGTCTTTGAGTCGCGCCATGCCCATCAGCAGCTGTTCCCAGCAAAGAAGCTTTTATGAAGCAGACTGCATGCAAGCTGCCAGCCATGACGCCTTGAGGAACCGGCTGTTGGAAAAGCTTCACTCCGGTGTGTGGAGACCAAAAACAGCGGAAAGGAGAGTGAGTGCTGCGCTGCCGAAAACGGTGACATTGCTGCGTCTGGTCGACAGCGCGAGTAAATATACAACATTTGCAAACATATTCCTGACAGGAAAATATGATGTCACAGCCGGCTGAAACCAACTTTGGGCAGGAATTAAAATCAGTCATACAATGACTTTTCTTAAAGGGATACTTCACTCATTGACAATTTTCAGCAGTAAGAAATAAATATTATATCTATAATTAATGTGATAACTTCATTATTATTAATACCTTTAAATTTGCTGTTGACTGAAGATGACATAAAAAATAATATCTGCTAATTGTTATTTTGCGTTAAATTGATTGTTGATGATGCGGACAATTCCACTCATATTTCTGTCCCTTATGACTCATTGAGCCATTTTCAGCAATCACAATTTTTTTTTTGTCCAGAATTAAATTGCTAATTTTATTATTTCTCATGTACAAATAATTCCTTTTTTTAATAACATTTTTTTTTCACTTGCTGTCGACAGAAGATGACATCACCTGTGCTGAGGAAACAGGTAACGACCAATCATGGTTTGCTGACCAAACCCAAAAAACAGGTGAGCCATGATTGGTCTTTACCTGTTTCCTCAGCACAAGTGATGTCATCTTCAGTCAGTGAATTTTTTATTTTTTTTAAAGGTATTAGTTTTACATGAGAAATAATAAAATTATCAATTTAATTCTGGACAAAAAAAATATTTTATTGCTGAAAATGGCTCAATGAGTCAAGTATCCCTTTAAGGGACAAACATATGAGTGGAATTTTCAGCATCATCAACAGTCAAATATTAGCAGATTGATGAAAATGACATCACAGTTGCTCAGTGCTCTGGCCACGACCAATCACAGCTCACCTGTTTTCTAAAGCTGAGCTGTGATTGGTTGTTACCTGAGATCTGAGCAACTGTGATGTCATTTTCACTCAACAGCAAGTGGCAAAATGGCCGCCTTCTGATATTGATAAAAACTGCTGGATTTCGCTGCTTAAGGCTAACTTATTCCACTAACGCAATATTAACCAAGTTTCGTAGTTAGACCAGTGGGGCTGCATAGAACATATTATTGTCAGGACATTTTTTGGGGGGTTGACTTCCCCTTTAATTCATTCACTGCGGTTATAGACGTCAAAAATTCATTTGAACTATTTCTATTAGTTTCACATTTTTTCCCACTTTTGTTAACAAGAGTATGAAAACCTAGAAAAAAATGTATTGTACATTTAAAACAGATATAAAATTCGTGATTAATCTTGAGTTAACTAGTGAAGTCATGTGATTAATTACAAAAAAATAAAAAATAATCGCCTGATGCCCCTAATAAAAAAAGAAAAGGAAAGATTATTACGAATTAGGGGCGTGAAACGTTTACATTTTTTAATTGTAATTAATCGCATGACTTCAAAACTCACGATTAATCACACATTTTATATCCGTTCTAAATGTACAATAAAAAAATCTAGGTTGTCACACTCAAAAAAAAAGTGAAACTAATAGAAATAGTTCAAATGAATTTTTGACGTCTATAGCCGTCAATGGCAGTGAATGAGTTAAGAGAATAGCTCCTAAATTTTTGTTTTTATTTTTGCTCTAAGTCCCCACACTGCACGGCATCCCAGTGATGTGAGTGTGTAAACTGACTTTTGTCCCCATAGAGTAATGAACACACACAAACACGCTCGTACGCACGCCACGTAGACACTTCCAGCGTTAATCTTTCATCCGCTGACCTCTATAGAGACATTCTTTCATTTCTTGAGGTCAAGACGGATAAAATATTAAAAACTTGATTTCAAAACTATTACAAGAAAAATCTGTAAATTTGAAACTCTCCAACGTATATGCTTCCACTTCAGTTACCCAGCCACCCCCCCCCCCAACCCCCCCTCTAACGCTCCGAGGTGGCTAAAACAAATGAACTGCGCCATCTGACCCTGATGTGGTGAAGAGGAAGAGTGATGGGGCGTGTACGTGATCTCGGCTACAAGGCCTTTAGGAGGAGTGACTTTTTTGAAACATGGACATCCTCACGCAGCCTTTAAAGGTGTGCGGAGGTCTTGGACAAATAGTCTCAACTGGTCTCCGTTAACCCCCCCAAACCCTCCCCGCCAGCCTGTTAATGACAGAAGCCCGCTAGGACATATTAGTGGTGCAGCATTAACTGTTGCCACATGCTGTTGAAATTTGAAGTAATACACCTGTAATTCTTTCTCCTTTGTTAATATTTTACATGCGTGTTTAGGGTCAACCTTTGTGAGCGTTCACAGTTTGATACTTGTGTTCGCTTTTGGTTCACACCTGCTTACACTTTTACAGTGACTGCTTTAACTTTGACCGCTTAAAGGAGGTTGTGTAATGTGGCCGCATAATCTGTAATAATACCCACATAAAAGCACACAGTCTAACTTGGAGGCCATTTTGCCATGTAATAATTTCCCTCTGTGGGATTTGCTTCATGGAGAAACAATACTTTCAAGTATATGACAGATACAGAACATTTATTTTGTGGTACCGTTATTTGCCCATCCCTAATTCACAGAATGAAGAAAAATAACTGTTAAATTTTATCATCTGCAAAGTTTGGTAAGAAGAATTATATAAATACCTTAAAGGGAGAAATTGCACAACTTTTAATCACATTTGCATTCTCATTAACTCATTAATTTTCACTAATTTGGGAGCAGTTTGTTCATTGTGGATTCTGCAAGATGAAATCATTTTTTTTAATTGTTGCATTACTAATCAATAGTTAGGGATATTCAGCTTTGTAACTGGTTAGATTTCAGGATGAACCCAAAATTAACTTTAAAAGGAACCCCGACTGTCATGACAAGTTTGCTCTATATTTTTTATTTGGTTGTTACTAACATAACTATGAGATTCAGTTTTCAAAAATAATTTCCAGTTCAATAATTTTTGTAGAAACTTATTGTTATTTACGTCTCAACGCATTCAGTGCAAGTTTAACCTCGTAGCGTTCCTAAAGAAAAAACTTGTCATGACAGTCGGGGTTCCTTTTAAAGGTGAACCTAATTTGACTTTCATATCACCCCCAAGTCGAGATCTTCTTACATGAGCTTCCGCTAACCAGTTTCTGCTTCCGCCACATCAGGGACAGTGTGCCTCTCTTGTCAATTTTAAAGGGAATGAAAGGAGCCAATTTGATTGGCTGAGAAGCAAGTTCCCCCAATTATATATATATATTTTTTTTTACTATTGACCATTTTCATATGAAGACATATTTTGTAAGGACCAAGACTGCCAAAATAAATAAATAAATAAAAACGAATATAAAAAATATAAATGATAAAATACTTTTAAAAAAATCATATAAATGAAAATAATTTCTAATAAAATAATAATAATAATTGCTTAATTAACTATGCAGTATTTAATTTTTTTATTATATTTTTCTATCCATTTTTATTTATAACTTTTTTATCTAGGCAGTTTTGGTCCTCCATACTTTAAAGGACAGGCATAAAAATAAATAAAAACAAATGATAGAAAATATCACTCACCATTAGCTACGCTTCAGCGAGTCATGGCCGTATTCCAAAATACGGTATTGTGACAGTAATGACACAGCGCCATAAAGTGTCTTGGCATTTGTTATTCTATGATTAACAATCTCTCATAAGCATATTGTCTTCTCATTATTTGACCATTATAATACTCTGGTGACGATGATTTGTTTTGTGTCCTTGCTCTTGTTCTTTGCCACCTTTCCGTTACGTTCTAAAGGCTCTATGTCCTATGTCACGGTGGAAAAGCAATTTATCTTGGTCTCATTAAGCTGGCATTTGAAAAGGGCAGTGTAGACTTTTTATATCCAATGTATGGAAAGAAAAAAAAAAGGCTAACTTGTTGTGGCCCCAAAACAAAACCCCCAATGACTGAAGGTTCACACAGGGGACAAGCAAGATTGTAACAGAATTGCTTTTAGTGGTGGATCGGCATTGCAGGAATTTTTTAATTTCCTGTTCCTCAATAATTCTGCACTAGTTAGGTTCTTGGACACGATCCTGCCCTGTACCTCCTCTGATCATCTCAATCCATCGGACAGATGGGGGAAAACATGCTTTAATCCGTTATCACTGCTCAATGACACGGTGGCCGTGTGCCGGGCCTGACTGCTATCAGACTGGGCGTCGTTTACTGAGAGGCAGCTGGACTTCAGGATGTGATGTCACAGACTGGGGCACACCCCCTCACGCACACACCTGCCAAAGAAGTGACTAGTCAGTCCTCCGGGCGCTTTATGAGCTCCTGGTGATAAACGGGAATGATTAGGCCGTTTTTACTGGGCAAATAAAGAAAGCAGTCAAATAAGAAGCAGAACGAAGCGAGTGGTAAGTGCTTTACAGTGGGGGCGTTGACTTCCAGGCCTGCGGGGCTGCGGAGCTGGAGGTATTCCCTTTTTTTTTTTAAACCCCCAACCCGCCACCCTCTCCGCTACACGCCCATCGTGGCCATTCAGGGTCAAATAAATCACCTGCCATGGCAGGTGCTGACCTGTTGTTTATTAGGAAACATCTGAAGGGGAGGGGGAGGAGTTGCGTAGAGGTAGTGGAGGGGGTAAAAGCAGCCCCAGTCTTAAGGTAGATTTTGCAGTCCCTCAGGGAGACTCCCATGCAAGCCTGGAGAATGAGCACCACTAAACCGGCAGTAAATTTGGCTCTTATTTTGTATTAACAAAAATAAAGTGGAACTAATAATTCTGTCAAATCAGAATGAAACTTGGGGAAAAATGCCCCTAAAGTTGCACGTTTTATTTATTTTTTCTGGCTTGCTGTGACATTTACGGCTTTATTTCCAAAGCTGAGCCGTGATTGGTCGTTATCTTCGCCTTGAGCAGTTGTGATGTCATTTCCAGTCGACAGCAAGTGACAAAATGGTCGCCCCCTGAGATGGATAAAAACGGCTTAACTTATATTCCGCAAATGCAATATTAATCAGAATGCTTTGTTTAAGGAACATCTAACATATTTTTGTCAGGATATTTTTAGGTCGACTTCCCCCATCACTGATGAGTTCAACAATTTCAGCATTGCATGAATGAAGCGATTCCAAGCTGATTGCCAAGAGCGTCCTTTGGGTGAAGCCATAAAAAGTCTGACATTTATCTGTGTGATAAGTTACACTACAGCATTCTCGGACTTAAGTCTCCCAAACTATGTGAGCCTGACAGGCTGCAAAGCACCAGAGGCCTTAGCACAACACAATCACCCCGTCACAATCCAACAATTACTCGCACCTTCCCCAAAAAGCTAAGTCAACCTTAACGTTTTTTAATTAAAAATAATGATTGTCTAAACATTGAGACATTGGATTTCTGTGTACACACACGTTTGGCTTGATGATGTGCCGCCACCAGGCTGGCAAAACAACATTAGCCTGCAAAATATATCAGTATCAAATGATGTCATCTGCCCATGTAATGTAAAGCTGAGATTGAGCGCCATCAATTAGGATTTGCAGTGGAGCAGAAAATAGCTTGAGACAGCACGAAGGTGGAGGAATGTACGAGAAAAAAAGAAACTTTTTACAAACACACCTTTGAATGTTCAAATCGCAGTCATATGAAATGGTTCTCACTGTTTCCAGTCACAATAATCCAGCATTTTGTAGCATATTTCAGTTGTGACTATGTTATCATCCAAATCTTCTATGAGATCGTGATGACAGTAATGATAATAAATCCTTCCAGGAAATCTGTCTTAATTATATGTCTTTTAGTTTAGTGTGACGAAAGACACTGTAATAGTTGTTTTCTGCCATTTCAGGCCAAGGTGTTGCAATGTCTTCTCTCCTCCAGGTGCTACACGCCCTTGCTCATTCAACAGGATTTGAATTGACTTGCCGGGCATATTGACTCAACAAGCGCTAACACCAAGTTAGCCTTTTGCTACTTCTTAAACGCTGGCAGCTAAAATAAAATAAAAACATACTTATGTCTACAATTTTGATTTTTAAACTAACAGCTTTTGGGTGTGAAAAATGCTTCTAAAATTACGTCACGAAGGATGTTAGTATTTTATGGGACGATCAAAGAATTAGCTCGGCACATTTTTATGGCATGTATTCCAAATGTACAACCTCAACAAAAGGGTGTTTAGAGAAGAAAATATATGTAAAATCATCTATCGTAAACCTTAGTGATGTTCAAAGCAGTAAGAAACACACAATGGAAACAGTTGGAAGAGAGTTGCTCTTGTCCAAGAAATATTTTCAGAATGCAAGCAAATTGACGAAGCATTGACTTCCTCATGACAAGGTCGTTTGTATTCTTAAATGTGAAACAGTTACCTTTGTTTTAGTATTTTCATAGACTTTACGCAGGTATACTAAAGTAAATAACGGGGTTGTTGCACCAATGTGGGAGCTCCCCTCATTTACATTAAAATCAGGGCAGTCGAAATGCAAGCCGAGCTTGATGTGGAAGCAGAAATAGACTCGCTGCACAAAGTGTGCATGCAGTCGGTCGTGCATGTGACATGAGCAAGTTTTTCTACTGGCTGGCTGACTACAACACTATAGGCTAATGATACCTTGAAATAATGGCTTTTAGTTTTGGTGTGCCACCCCAATAAACCACCACCTGCACTACCATTTAGACCAGCTTTTATCGAGTCTAAAGTCACCAAACTGGAGATACGTCTCAGGGTGCGGCAGCTCGGTGTGGTGGCGTTGCACATCGACCAAATTCACAGCAGGAGCGGGCCAGAATTTTTTTTATTGGAGTGGCCAGGCTGATGTTATAATAAAAAAATAAAATAAATTTAAAACAAAAATATAAAAAAATAAAAATTATAGAAAATAAAAATAAAATACAATATATAATAATAATAATAAAGAAAAAAACACAGATACCAAAATTTCCCCTTAGGAATGGGGGTGGCCAGAGAGTGACAATGGGTGGCCATGCCCACCCCTGGCCACCATCTAGCTCCGCCACTGATTCACAGACATGCTAAACTATAGACTTGTCCCGGCACAAAAATTGCCTTGCCTTTGGCTGTCTACAAAAATAGAGCTCTACTTGTTACTATAGGGGTTACTGTACTAGAAAAACACTACAGACAGAGATCATTTAAGTAACTGTTTCCGTTTCTATTAGATTGTTCAGGGACAATGCAGAGAGAAGTTGAAAACTTGCAGAAAGAAGTCATTTGCGATTTGCGGGCTGCGATTGAGGCTGCTGCTCATCTTGCAGGCGTCCTAATCTCTGGCTAAAATCTCTTTACTGTCACATCAGTGAAACCTGTAAAGTTGATATTTTCATAGGCTATAATTTGGAGCCGATATGATCAGCGCGGGTATCAGAGCGTCAGCTTGAGCGAAATGATGAATCCGTTAAAATGACTCATTACCTGCTCAAATCCGGTTTATCACCTTGATCTGCCTTCAGAAGAGGCATCTTAACAGAAAACTTCCTCTCAGGTCATTCCTGCTGACAGCTCAAATCATGTCACTTATTGCGCAAGAGGTTGAGTGCTGAGGTTTGACAGGCAGGAGTAATAAGCCAGGGAGTTGAGTTGTCACCCATGGGTGCTGCCTCAGGGAAGTGAGTCCTTGTGAGCACCTTTGGATTCCTGGACCCATAATGTAACTCTTTGTTCTGCAGAAATGAGAAATATGTTCATGCTTGACGTGTTCTTGTAATAGCAGGGTAATGAGTGTCAAAGCGCTGTGGCCATTCCAAATACCTTTTGGCATCCTGTTCTTTGCTTTGGTGTCAAAGGCATAATCCACATGCAGGTGTAGCTGCAACTGTTGTGTGATTTATGTCAGTGGTGAGCTTTGACGTGAAGCATAAATATTACTTATTAGTCATTTATACAACCAGTTGTTGTTGTTTTTTTTGTTGAGTCAAGACATGTGCAAACATAAAAGTATGTTGAAAATTTGGAGAAAAGAAAAAAACTGTCATTAGGCTAATTCAAGTGTTGTAACTCATTGTAACAATGACTCACTGTGTGTGGATGATTGATTGATTCACTATTGAAGAATTATACAAGTATGTCAGAAAGGCCTTTGTTCCCAAAAAATTGTACACACACAAACTCATCTTTCCTTGTTTTTATTTTATTTTTATCTAGCATATTTAGAGGAGGCGGGCTACATTCTACAATGCTAAATGCTGTTAATCCTGGCCTGAGGCCTCAGACAACAGAAATACAAATTTGCGGCTGCCTTAATTACTGGATTTCAAAAACAAACAATAAACCTGCTTTTGATAGAGATGCTGCTGGAAAGCAAACAACCTCTGGGCTTATTGCCATATTACGATGTCTTAGCAAGATTAGTTAAAAAAAAAGAAAGAAGTCACGTGTGGTGTGGAAGTGGCTTAATGTTGAGGTTATGACACAAGAAAAGTGTGTGAATACTCGTTTGCACAATTTATTCTGGATTTTGGCAGAAAGGAATATAAAGGCCACTTTGAAAATGGGACATTAGGAGAAAAAAAAGAAGGCAAAATGCTACTAGAATAAAGTTTCAATCTAATGAGCATTTACACATGCCTGTGTTGAGTTTAGAGCTGTTACAATATACACTAAGTCAAGGCTAAAAATTTTGAGTTTCAAAATTTGGATTTTGCACCTCTTTCAAACAAACTGAATAGCAAAACTGAGAGTTAAAGAGATTTGGAAGCTTTTCCAAAGTGTGGAGATTTTCCCAAAAAGCTTTGCTGGGCTGGGCATACACGTTAAGGTTGCCGCAACACGCTTATGTCACAATTTCTACTTACGCCACAATTAACTAGCTTGCTACAAGCTTCGTTGTGGCGAAAAACGTTGCGGAATCACTTCTGAGTCAGGAATCATGACCTGCATGGCAGTGAATAATAAACTACACATCTGACAAGTATTGTTTTCACAAAGGGATGACGAGGAAAGGCGGAGAAGCCATGCTAATTGCTAAGCTAATGTCAGACTGACAGGGTGTTTAACACTGAAATGAAGTGCTTGGGGAGTCTATGCTTTTCACAGACTTCTGGCTCGCACTGTGTTAAAGTTGGAGAATATCAAACTTTGAACACCAAATTAGTAGGCAAATTAAAAAGTGTTTGTGTCAGGTTCATTCAACCTAGAACATGTAAAATACACAGACACAAGGACTGGAACACAAAACTTCTTGGGTAACTTGCAAGTAGAGCAAAGAATTCTACATTTTTATTGCAACAGTTTGGACTCAGGAAAGAAAGTCTACTAGCTAAACAGAACTAGGAATGAAATTAAGTATGCTATGCTACGCCATAGCCTATAAGCTTAAACATACTTGAAATTTGTAGCTTACGGGTCAAAATTTGGATTTTGCACCTCTTTCAAATAGAAAAACTGAGAATGATGGATTTGGAAGTGTTTTACAAACTGTACAGACTTTGCCAGAAGCTTCGCTTAAATTTATGTCAACTAAGCGGTCGACCGTCGAGGCAAGCTTGTTCTACTTGCGCCACAACCAGCTAGCTAGCAACAATTGCTTAGCTGGTTACTTGTGTGACTAAACACGTGGCGGACTCCTCCATGCACCTCCATGGCGGTGACTAAGCTACACATCTGACAAGTATTGTTCTCACAAAGCGATGATGAGGAACGGAAGCCATGCTAATTGCTAAGCTAACGTGATACTGACACAGCTAGCGTGTTTTTTTTAGTTTTTTAGTGCGTGGGGTGATTGAGTCCACATTTTTCACAGACATCTGGCTGGAATCGCATTAAAGTTGGAGAACATCTAACTTTGAACAACAAATTAGCGGGCAAATTAATAAGTGTTTGGACACTGGAAAGAAAGTCTACTTGCTAAACAGAACTGGGAATAACATGAATTATCCTATGCTACGCCATGGCCCTTAAGCTTAAAAATACATTAATAAGCAGCTTGGGGGGAAAAAAAGAAAAAAGAATGAATAATATACAAGAAGTTATAGAATATTTATAATATTGGTAGTATTATTTGTTTGTTTTTACAATTAGAGGACTGCACAATAAATGTTCTCAAATTACAATATAGTTGACAAAAATATGGTTTGCTGTTCTAGAAATACTGACTCTATACTATATATTTTTTTAAATGAACACCAATTGTCCATTTTTTCATATTCTCATTGTAAACTCTTGCTTCCGGTCCCTGGGATAAACATGCAAAAAAAAAAAAAAGCTCCATAAAATTCTAAAGTTGCTCCTCAAACAAAGTCACAGATTTGCAAAACAGCTCCGCAAACAAAAAAAAATATATATATTTTGAGCCTTGTATCATCGAACTTCAGCGGTGTGAGCAGTCGTAGTAGGATTGTGCAAATGTTTGTGTAACAATGACAAATGGCTTCTTTGTTTGTTCTCTCATTTAAACAGAATTATTTTTTAACCAATATTTAATATTACCTGATTAACACCTGGCAGAAACAGTGGTTTACGCTCTTTATAGTTTTGTGTGATGATTTTACAATATTTTTTCTCTTTTCATTTGAGTTGGCTGAATTTGCCTTTGTATTCTGGAGAGCATCCATCATGGTGCTAACATTTAAGGTTCCCCATTTATAAAAGAAGATTGAGTTGATTAAGAGATAAATGCAGAGATAAAGGTGTGTCTGCTTCCCTATCCTAACAAAGATGCTCTGTCTTCTCACCTGACCACCCGAGAATTGCAGGTCATCTTTTGATGATATTTTATGAGTCCTAATTGTGAGTGACCCGGCCGGCTGGTGGCTTTATTTCATCGCGGGAAGAGGGGTCTCCTCCCTGCGCCTGATTGGAGCATCTCAGCACGCTGACCTCCACCTTCACGGGACGGTGAGGGACACGTCTCAAGTTCACGCTCCCCTTGGGTGGTACGACTCTCAGTTTACCTCCACCTGTCCGCCAGGGTGAGCTTCCCCCCGTCACCTCTCGCCCTCCGGCTTCAAGGAGGTGACTTAGCAGAAGCGGCTGAGCTCCATTTACAGCTCCTGAACAAGCCTTCAGCTTTGTTTACCAACACTGCTTTCAAGTGCTATCACATTATGCCGAACATAAGGCTCGATGACATTGCCTTAAATGAGCTTATACCTCATATGAATATTCATAATCATCCCAGAACAGTGCAACACTAAACGCTTTTTCCACACTGCACTTAAGTGGCTATTCCTCTCTTTGCGTAGTAACATAAGAATGCGAGTTTAACCCTTTATTAAACTACAAATTCCCCACTGTTTGTATAACCTCCCGGTGACTCCAGGGTCACATTTGTTCTGTAAGCCTCACGACAGCAGAAAATGGCCGCCACTTGACCAGGTCCTCTTTGATGCAATAATGAAAACAAATGGCTGTAACGCAATAATATATTGAGGAGCGCTGCAGTTTCAAAGCTGCCGTAGCACTAGCAGTGAGCAGACATGCAAGCCGGGAAACGCTAAGCTGTGTTTGTCATCACGCTCGACATTGTCCCTCACACAAATTATTTCCTCAAGCTCTCTTTAGACTATTTTGTCATCTTGGGGCACAATTAATCACAGGAAGTGCAGTTCCATATGTCTGTGCAAGCCGACTTTAAATGGCCCCAGTTAAAGTCAGACTACATTTGTCATATCATTTGCTGGGTTCCATTTAAAGGGGAAGATGTGTGATAGCCAGCCAGTTTGAACGTTGTTAACTGTAACGTCACAATTCATCTAATTTACATAATTTTTTTCAGCCCATGACTTGACAACTAGGCTGAGCGAAGACCGTCCACTTTAAAGCCACTATGCCTGAAACACTATTCAAAAGCCAAATGGTAAGCAGAGCTGCATTGAGTTTTGTTGCATATACAGATTAGCGTTAGCTTCTGATAAACTACAATCTAAAAACAGTTGGGTAAAAAAATAACCCAAATTGGGTCAAAAAAGGATTGCCCCAACTATTTGGGTTATTTATTTAACTCAATTTGGGTCAAATGAATAAACTACCCAAAAAATTTGGTTTGTACAAAACAACTCCAAACAGCCTTTTTTTTGCTGCCAGTTATTCATTTGACCAAACTTTTTGGGGCAAAAAGTTGTGTTGGGCGCTTTTTGACTCAATTTGGGTTATTTTTGACACAACTGTTCCTACTAAAAACAGTTGGGTAAAAAAAATAAAAATTTGGATAAAAAAAGGAACAGATCCAACTCCCTCAAATTGTTGTGGTTGTTTTGTGTTAAACAACACAGAATGTTAGGTCAAATTAACCCAAGTAGTGGATCGGTACATCACTCTAAAAGTAACCCAATTTGGGTCAAAAAGTAACAAATCCACTTCTTGGGTCAGTGCGACCCAACGTTGTCAAATTTTTGGGGCTTTTTGGTGGATAGCAACCCAGAAAGGTGGGTTAAATTAACCCAAGCAATGTATCGGTCCATCACTCTAAAAATATTTGGGTAAAAAGTAACCCAATTTGGGTAAAAAAAGGAACAGATCTACTAATTGGGTCAAATGAACCCAAATAGTGGATTGGGACCTTTTTGACCCAAATTTAATTATTTTCAACCCAACTGTTTTTAGAGTGGAATTGGTAGAAGTGCTGCTTCAACCAGTGACATTTTTTTTATGGCCAGGACAGTCACTTGCTTTTTACCTCACTCTGGTCTTTGCGTCAGGAAATTGAAGCCACTTGCCAAAACCCCAAGCTCCGAGTCAGTGGGGACTCATCACTGTAACAATAGCAATATTCGCCATTGCTCCAGCAGTATATGAGGTGGAGTTGAGCTCTGGCTCATTTGCTTGAGATGGCCCCCTCCAAACTGGCCAATTTCAGCAGGACAGGAAATAGTGTGTGTAAAGTGTCTTATTCTTTAAATGCACATCATGAACGTTATTAGGACACCTGTGGGGAAAATGCATTCAAATACTCCCATAAGTGGCCTAATGATAAAAGAATACAATTAAAACAAACAAGACTTCCATCATTTGAGGTAACTATAGCGCACACGAAAAATTGAATGTTTTTCCAATCTTAACTTTGTCTTGAGACTAAATGATATTTATAGTCCTGTAAATAAGGTTATTAGGACACATCGTAAGTTTAACATATCCCTGTCCAAGTGGAAGCGAAAAACACATTTTATCTTTGTAGACGCCACATTACCTGCTATTTAGATAGACAGCAAGTTATTTTCTACAAGCTCACCTGTTGTTCTCATAAGGAAATCAATGAGTCTCTTTGGCAGGATAATAACATTCCCGCTGGAGAGGAGCCGCTTAATTCACTCTTATCATTTTAGGTTGTCTGGCTCCCAGTCAAGCTGGGGTCCAAGAGGTGAAATGAGTTTGGCAACCTCAACTGCAGGCAGGACAAGAGAACACACATCATAGCACGTTTTGCGGAAGAAAGAGAGAGAGAGAGAGAAAATTGTCCTGCACAAGCGGGAAAGATAGAGTTTCATCACCGCACCGCTAAAAACGCACGCTCGTCTTTGACGGACTTCAAACACTTAATCGGCAATCATTTTTCAATGAGCCCCGGAGGAGCACATTTTAGTGCTCCACCAAACAGTCTGCTGCTTTGTGCTCGCTAATCCCTCACGGTTATGCATCATGGGGAGCCAGGGGTGCGTTTTCCACGCGGAGGTTCACCCCCCACCTCCAAACACGGCGACAGGCAGACCGGACCGATGTCCTCTCCCCTCTGGTTTGCCTCACCCGCAACATCTGCGCCCATCAAGAAACACTCACTTTTTATTGCTAAAGCCCTCAAATTTGGATTGTCTTTTGATCTGTAGGCTGGACAAAGTGCAAATGTAACATGATCCCATAAGCGGCCTTCTCATCTGCCTTGTTAGGCGCACTGCAGTGGGTTAAGCGGTCCATATTGAGCCCAGCCTGTTTTGAGACCCCCGCCTGAATCTCCAACCCCGCACACACACACACACACACAGCCATCTTCTCTTAACCTTTCCTCATTCCCATTTCATCCTTTGCTTGCGTTCAACATTTGACACACAGTGCTCCGCAAAAAATCCTCTGCAGGGAAGTCGATATCTAAACAGCACTTAACCTGGCCGGGTGGAGGAGTGTTTGCGTGATGAGAAAATCTCTGGGCTCCGGCTCCGTCTCATTAATGAGAAAAGATGAGCGTTCCCCGCTGCAATTAAGAGTCAATCTCCTGCATTAACTCAGCGCCCGGCGGCCACACACGCGGCACAAAGACAACGGGCCATCCCCCTGTCACTCATTTTGCTGGTCTGAGCAACTGTCAGGCGGACTCCCAAGACAGATTAAATGAGATGCTCTGTCGTTCTGGTATCACCTGCTGAAACCTAAACTTGAAGAATGGAATGCTGCAAGGATGTGTGCAATGAAGCGGCTCGGGCTCAATTTGACATAATGTTGCACTATCATGTCATCATTGTAGTGAGCATTGAAGCTGATTGATATTTTTTGTTGCTACTTCAAACATTGTTTATTTTTTTTAGTCCTACCACTTTTTTGACATGCATCTCCTTCCACATGATTAAATTGATTTGCATCATTCCAAATTCAACATATTCCAAAAATTGGCATCATTGGGGGGGCATTATTTTTCTCATTCCAAAAATTCACAGCTTTCCCCAAATTCTATATTTTAAAACAAAAATTCCCCATTTATTTCCAATGGGACGTTCAGCATGACAGATTTGCATTGATCCCATTTGAAATTCAAAACATTCAGCTCATTCAATTCACCTTGCGAAGGATTTCAACATGCTAAAAATTCCCACGCACCAAAAACTCAACAATTTTACCACTAAAATTCCCACACACAAATAAAATCCCTATTCCATAACAATGACACATTCAATAAAATAGATTCTGATCATTCCTATTCTAATTCAGGGTTAGGGTTAGGGTTAGGGTTAGGGTTAGGCTAACCCTAACCCTAACCCTGTTCAGCCTATTCAATTCATCTCCAAAATTTCTTTCAATATCATTTCACATTACTTAATATCAGTGTTGGGAATAATGGCGTTTAAATTAACTTTTAAAAGTAGTGAAAATAGTTACTTTGCCTGGTAACAAGTTATTTTTATTATGAAGTAATTCAATTACTAACTCAGCTACTTTTTTTAAGTAAATGAGTAACTATAACTAATTACTTTTTAAAGTAATGTTCCCAACACTGCTTCATTCACATCATTCCACGTCATTCTAAACCATTCGGTTTTATTTACGGAAATAAATATGGGCTCGACTCGACGCAACGTTTTCCCTTCAGCCAAGCGACCTTTATCGGCTCCGGATTGGTGGACTGTTTTCACGCTCGCTAATGTTTGGCTCCTTGAGCCTCAGAGCACAAACCCGTCGAACGCATTTTTTTCCCATCTCATAAACGCCAGAGTAGCGAGGTTGGAATAGGTAGAAATATTTTGGGGGAATGAGGGGAAACTCTTCCATATCTTCATTTCGTTGAAGATGACGTCGCGTCATTGACGTGTGTGATGAATTGTCTGCAGGGCTGAATTTCTACTGTCGCCACAAATGTCAACTTTATGCTTCATGTTTCAAGTGTGATTAAATGAAAAGTTAACACTGTTACTCAAAACAGCTTTGTTTATTCACAGACGTTGTCAGTAGTCTCCCGCATGTCAGGCTTTTGATGACGTATGAATCGGATGCGCGCGCATGTGCGTTCACATCGCAGACGCATGGAATACATATCTGGTGTGAAAAAAATCGCAATTGTACCGTTCACACTGCATGAAAAAAATCTGATACTTGTGAAAAAAAATCGGAATTAAGTTGCAGTGTGAACGCAGCCAAAATGTCCCCCTTTACCCAACCCGTTCCCACAAATTCCTGGCGATATATCCAAATATGAATGTGAGAGCTGCAATACCAAATTTAACACACGTTCTCCCCATTCACACCTTCACACACTTAGACCTTGTAACACTTACAACATGACGATGGGGAGGGAAAATGACTAACGGTGCTCACTTTGGACATTTTCACTTGAGGGTGTACTCACTTTTGTTGCTATGGGGTTTAGCTATTATTAATGGATGTATTTTGAGTTATTTTATAATGGATGTACACTAAGCTGTATACAGGCTACTTTTCATTATGACTAAGGAACAGAAAAAAAAAAAAAAGACTAAGGGTTAAGGTGTCCCATGAAAAGATAACTGCAGAAATGCGAGGGCTGTACTTACTTCTATTATGCAATATCTACAGCCCAACTAGATTTTTTTTTTTAGACTGTACGACTCTAATATAATTAGTGCAGCAGTAAAAAAAAAAAGAAGCATGATGCGAGGTCGTCTCTCTACTTGGTGGTGGCCGAGAATCTTTGCATTAAAAGGGTAGATAAACACACCACTTGCAAGTCATTACTCAGTTTATTATGTTACAACATCATGTCTTTGCAGGATGGGAAAATGGGTTAAGAATCTTTAGTGGTTGTTATTTTGCGTGGTGAGCTATTTATGAAAAAAAAAAAAATAGGAGACAAGTGGACGGCAAATTGAGTTGGGGTGGGCTGGAATAATGAGAGACATATTGTCAAATCTTTACCTACAAAGCAGAGTCTTCATCCATGCAAATGAGACCCACTCGATAAGGATCTGTTTGATGGGACACATGCAGAATATGAGGCCGCTAATTCCCTCATTAGTATTCCACAGGGCTGATTGGCAAAGAGCGCAGAGAGACAGACGGAGAGCATGTCTGCGAAACCCAATATTGATTTGTTTAATGGTGTCAAAAATCACAAATCTCCTGTCAGTTGTTTATGAGGCTATTAAGCGAGCCAATAGATGCCCCTCGCTTAATTAATACCTCATTACAGAGATGTGATTATATGCTTGAACCGTTAATGGGCCCCCTGAATTTCAAAGCCCAACATAAAAGGTGTTTGGACAAACAAATCTGGAGAAAACACGGTATCTGATGGCTCTGACTGTCTGTGTTGTTTTCAGCTCATTTATTTATTTTTATATGTTTTAATGCTGTAATTAATCAGGAGATATCCAATCTCTGAGGCTGGAAATGTTCCTTTTGTTATGTACATTCAGTGGGTGCCTTCACACATTTGGAATATGGATTTTACTAAATGGAACAGATACATATACAGCACAAGTGAAACGAGAATCGATTTTTGCTCTTGTGCCATCTTAAAAATCTTTTTTGATGACACGGCCTAACTAACTGGGATAGTTTTTTTTTTGTCTAAGAACAACAACAGTATTTGGGATCTTTGAATTGTTCTTAATATATTACTTAATATTATAAGCTGGAATGAAAACAAAAAAAAAGTTGCATTCACAAATGGTATTGCTATTGCTGCATGTGTCCCACATGATTATAATAGTTTTCGATTATATAGTTACTTTTTTTCTTTAAATTCAGTTAGTTGTACTGTAATTAGTTTTTAGAGCTGGGTTGTTAGTTTTATTTATATATATATATATATATATAAATATATATATATATTTATATATAAATAAATATATATATTTATAAATATATATATATTTATAAATATATATATTTATTTATTTATATATATATATATATATATATATATATATATATATATATATATATATATATATATATATATATATATATATATATATATATATATATATATATATATATATATATATATATATAAGAAAGTCGATCTAAGAAGCTGTGTGTTTAAAGGCCCATAAAGAGAGTGATAATGGCACGGCTTTATGAGGACTCAGACCGGTGAGACAGGCTGTTACAGCCACGGCTACTGTTGTTGTTATTCCTTCTGTTCCTCGATGGGCACTAAAGCGGAAAAATGGATCCCCACTTTGGGTTGAAATACGAAGCTGAGCTTATTCTCCTTTTCTTTCTCTTTTTGTGTGAAAGGCGCCCAGGCATTTGCCTGCATGGTTATGGAGTTAAATGCTCAGCTCCATGGCTTGGCTTCTGCACGGTTCCCCCCCACCATCTCATTCCCCCTGACAGGATTAGCAGGTCTCCAGTGTTAGAAATACATTAAGTGGACCTTTGCAGTCACTTATTATGCCTGATTATGCAGCTGGAATGGGGAAGGTAGGCTCTGTTTGTAGTTAAATAACTTCTCAGATGCTTTTTTTGCGGCAGCAATCTTCAAAGCGTGAACGGGTCAGTGGCTCAGGCACAAAGCTGAGATTGATTTCCACTCTCCTACTCTTTGTTCCTGTGGTTTAAAGAGGACAGGTTCTTCCAAATTAGTTTGCTGCGTTATTAATGGAACAGCTAATTAAACTCCCATGCAGCAGTGTCATGTCAAAACAATGCAGCCTCCCCACGTTCCCGAGCAATGCTTTGTACAGCAAGGTTAATGAAATAGTTAACATATGTTGATGTATAGATTGGATTAAGCTCCATCTGGGCGCTGCGCCACTCTATTACTGTGAAGACTATATTCTTGAAATACCAGCAGCTGTCTATTTTCTAGACCAGTATCATTCTCCTGCCCTGGCAGATTTCGACAATACACGTAGAACACATCGACATCAATCAAAACGGCATACGCAGCCCATGTTGACGCCTGGTGTTTTGACAGCTGTGACAAAACAATTTGAGAGTGGGTGCGAAAACAAGTGGACGATTCAGCACGGTCTGAGAAAGTTTCCATGAGATCTGCACTATAAGTTGGACTGACAGGTTGAAATGGAAGAAGATGAAATTCATCCAGAACAGTCTTGCAAACCTTGTATTGCATTGTATCGGTGTATGAATGTGTGTGTGTGTGTGTCAACGTATGCGTATGGAAAGGAAATTAAAGCTTTGGCATGTAGTTATGCACAGAGGCTGTGTTGGGGACTACATTGTCCAAAATGTGAGACCGCTCATTGTCCAGCTGTGAAACCTGATTCCATGTTCCTATTGCCCACTTGGCTTATTTTCCATAATGACTGAACAATTGGCCGCACTCTTATTCAGTCATTATATCTCACAATGTAAATGACTTATCATATTTGGTATAGCTCCAAATGGTGATCAGACTCCGGGCATTTTGGTTCAGGCCTCATCTAGGAACTGCAGAGAAAATAATGTGGTATTTTTTTCCCCTCTAGTGGCTGTTATACTCGGCCATATTTCTAACCTACTGTGAATGTAAAGAAGCACCCAATACAGTCAAATTGTGTTAGCTAGATCTTTATCTCTGTCTTTCTTGAAATACATTGTATTTGTTCCAAGAAAGTGTGGGATGAAGTGTAGTGGAATCTGAGAGACCTCAGTAAATCTCGTGAGATCTCACGAGAGTATGCATCAAAAGCAGAGGTGGGCACTTCCTTCCGTCAATTGCCAATTCCCGTCAGTGAGGATGCCCACCTTTTGGCGAGTATATTGGGTCAAAAGTAACCCAAATTGGGTCAAAAAGGGACCAACTCAATTTTTGGGGTTATTCAATTAACCTAAAAAGTTGGGTCAATAACCCACAATGCAACCCAAAAATGAATTTTATTTCACCCAACATTTTGGATTAAATAACTCAAAACGTTTTGACCTAATTCAATTGGGTTATTAGATTAACCCCAAAAATTGGGTGAAATGAATAACCCACAAAACAACCTAACTAATCGGGTTGCTTTAATTTGACCCAATGTTTGGATTAAATAACTTAAAAAAGTTGGATCGGTTCATTTTTGACCTAATTCAATTGGGTTATTAGATTTACCCCCAAAAAATGGGTGAAATGAATAACCCACAAAACAACCCAACTAATCGGGTTGCTTTAATTTGACCCAATGTTTGGATTAAATAACTTCAAAAAGTTGGGACAGTTCATTTTTGACCTAATTCAATTGGGTTATTAGATTTACCCCAAAAAATGGGTGAAATGAATAACCCACAAAACAACCCAACTAATCAGGTTGCTTTAATTTGACCCAATGTTTGGATTAAATAACTTCAAAAAGTTGGGTCGGTTCATTTTTGACCTAATTCAATTGGGTTACTAGATTTACCCCAAAAATTGGGTGAAATGAATAACCCACAAAACAACCCAACTAATCGGGTTGCTTTAATTTGACCCAATGTTTGGATTAAATAACTTCAAAAAGTTGGGTCGGTTCATTTTTGACCTAATTCAATTGGGTTACTAGATTTACCCCAAAAATTGGGTGAAATGAATAACCCACAAAACAACCCAACTAATCGGGTTGCTTTAACTTGACCCAATGTTTGGATTAAATAACTTCAAAAAGTTGGAACAGTTCATTTTTGACCTAATTCAATTGGGTTATTAGATTTACCCCAAAAAATGGGTGAAATGAATAACCCACAAAACAACCCAACTAATCGGGTTGCTTTAATTTTGTTGTGTTATTCAATGAACCCAAAAGTTGGGTCAGCTAGATCATTTCCTACGGGAAGCACAACTTTGAACACATCGTAGAATGTTCAGATGTTCCACTGTACTTTTCGCGATAGTGAGAAGTAGCGAGAGTGAACAGCTGACACAAGCGATCCGTTATGTCTCGTAGGGGAGGTCAGGCACATGAAGGCTCTAAACATCACACAACCCAGGCCATGAGCACCCAACAACGTCCTCCCCATCTTGTGCCCAGCCCCGTCACATCTGGCCCCTCAAGCCCCGGACCGTTGTGCCTCCCCTCCTGTTCAAAATGCACCAGTGGTTCCCATTTAACACCTGTTCGGCCTAATTTCCATTTTCGGGGACGCTGTGGATTTCAAATCATTTATCACTTCCCAAAGTGCTTCCACATGTGCGTTGACTTTCTCAGGGAGTGGGGTTCGTGCCTCCGGCCAACCTTTTCCAAATGTATTAAAATTCAGTTTGGTCCAAAGAAGTTCAGACACTGATGTTTCATTGTGGTGATGTCTGGTAATTATTAGTCTAAATTACGGCTCCGGCATGTGACTTGACAGGGTGGACTCTGTGTTTTAAAAGCAGAGATGGAGCAAAGGAGGTAGGGCCAAGGTGGTCTGTCACGCTTTGTGCACGCTGGCCTCAACACACCGACCGGGATGTCACTCACGCTGAAACAGTTTCGCCACCGTGGAAACACTTGTGTGGTTAGGGACCTTAGAGGGTCCACAGGGGCCCAGTGTGGGGCGGCTGGGTGAAGGTTGTGTCAAAAGCAGTCTTCACTGTGAAGGTGAAGACTCCCACACTGAGCTCCAAAGAACATGAAATACCAAATGCAGTCAAGTTGATATTCAAGGTCAGAGTTCGCATTGTAAAACCAGGATTAGATTTAAACATGGGAAATGATTTGAAGGGAAGTGAAATCAGATTAGGTATTTTTGGGGTTCTTTGGTCAACAGTCACTAAGCCTCACCGTGTGTAATTGGCTGTGACAAAATGGGACAGAAGACATGCAATTTACTGGGAAAACATGTAATGTGATTACATTGTGGAGATTACTTAAAGACTAGATCATTTCCTCATACATAGTGCGCATTTCACAGTAATTGTGTGTATTTCTGTGAAATTACTGCATATGCATTTAGTTGAGCATTTCCAATTTAAATCTAAACAAATGATGTTATCGTGTTCAATAATATAAAGTCGCAACATTTTTTAAGCTCGCACAATGACAAAAATAAATAAATAAATGAATAAATAAACATCTTGGTTTCTAAAGTGTATTTTAGACATACTAGCTCTTCAAGCGGGGAATGTTCCAAACTGTACAGTAAGCGTGCTTAATTAAAGTGGGCTGTGAAAATGTGCGCTAATCAGATACGGTTGCTAACAAAGTCCATGAAATTACTAATTAGAATTTCATTAAAAGGTACTGCGTTATCATGTGAGGAAATCGTAACCTTTAAAACGCTTTCAGCAAGGCAGTGTGCCACTCTAAATGGGCTAACAGAGAGAAAACAGCTGGCTTTTCATGTCATATCTCATTTAGGATTTGGGCTCAATCGGACCATTTAAAAATGGCATTGTTTCAGACGTAATTTATCAGCCTAATTAATGACAGTTATTGCCTGGGTTGCAGCGCAGTCAGAACACCGTGTTCCCGAAGGAGCGGCTCTCAATGCCACACGTTTAGCTTTGACTAGGAAGCATTTGCCAAGAATTGGGAGTCAGCCTGTTTTGATTTCTTCCTCTTTTGGACTCAGTCAGTTGATGAGCAATTACATTTCAGTGTGGCGTTAAATAAAATTACATTGGTTCCTAATCAGTGTTTGTGTGAGTAATGTACGGTAATTTGTTATTGCAATGGTGTCTTAATTTGATGGATAGACTTGAGCAAAAAGTATTTGTTTAAAGGGGAAGTCAACCCCCCCCCCCCCCCCCCCACAAAAAAACAAAAAAAACTCCCCACTAGTCTAAATATGGTATTCTGGTTAATATTGTGTTGGTGGAATATGAGTTGAGCAGCAAAATCCAGCAGTTTTGATCCATATCAGACGGCGGACATTTTGCCACTTGCTGTCGAGTGAAAATGGCATCACAATTGCTCAGGTCTTAGGTAACAACCAATCACAGCTCATCTTCAGATAACAGGTGAGCTGTGATTGGTCATTGCCTGAGCAACTGTGATGTCATCTTCAGTCGACAGCAAGTGGCAAAATGGCCGCCCCCTGAGATGGATAAAAACGGCTGCATTTTTGCTTCATAGCTCATATTCCATAAATGTAATATTAACTAGAATGTCATGTTTAGACTAGTGAGGTCACATATAACATATTATCGTAAAGAAATGTTTAAGGTTGACTTCCCCTCTAGTATTTGTGTTTTAGCATTGGTCCATTTAACATTCTGGATTTTCTAGGGATGTTCGATACCACCTTTTTTTCAGACCGAGTACTCAACTCTTGATTAGTGACTGATACCAAGTACTGATACCACTAGTACTTTTGATGCATAAAATTTCCATAAAAAAACAAAACAATGCCCGATAATTTAAGAAATATAACATTTACCTTAAAATTGCATGATATTAAAGGCAATTTTCTCTTCTTCTGATTTCTACTTTGTAGTTTCTAGTTCTACTTACCAGTAGATTGTAAAACGCCCGCAAGAAAATGGCAGACACTAGTAATTATTGGCTGCTGTATCGGTACTCACCAAGGTTATTTTAGTTAACTAAAACTAACGACTCAAACTAATAACTCATATTCAACAAATGGAATATTAATCAGAATGTCATGTTTAGACTAGTGAGGTCACATATTGTCAAGAAATGTTTCCCAAAAATGATATTTACAGTGATATGTTCTATGAAGCCCTACTAGTGTAAACACAGTATTCTGATTAATATTATGTATGTGGAACATAAATTAAGCAGCAAAAATCCACCCGTTTTTATCCTGCTGTGGGGGCGGCCATTTTGCCACAGCGCAATTGCTCAGGGCTCAGAACGACCAATCATGGCTCACTTGTTCTATGAAAGTGAGCCGTGATTGGTTATTGCAATCTGTGATGTCATTTTCAGTCATCAACAAGCGGCAAAATGGATGCCAGCTAAAATGAAGACAATTTTTGATGCTCAACTCATATTCCACAAACACCATATTAATCAGAATGCCGTGTTTAGACGTATTATTGTAAAGAACATTTTGGGGATGACTTCTTCTTTAAGGAGTGCGGATCCTGTGGGAAGCAGTGTAGTGTGTCATCCACATGACTGCCTGTCTGATTACTATTTCTCCCATCATTGGGTCAGGATGGGCCGTGTTAGCTGCTAGCGATCAGATGTCAGCACTCAGGCCTGTTTATCTGAAGGACAGCCACTGGAAGAAAAGACATCTGTTCAACTAATGACTGCCTGATTTAAAAACAACACAGCCCGCTCTTTTTTTTTTTTTTACACAAAAACAAAGAATAACGGGCAAACTGTCGATATTTGGCGCATTAGATGATAGCTGACGAAGGTAACACCCACTGAGTCAGAGGTGAGCACGGGTGAAAAGTGAAAAGTAATACTGGAGGCTTCCCTCGTGTCGTGACCTGAGCAAAGGTGCTGCAGATGTTTAAGTGGAAAAGAAAAGTTGCGCTTGGAAATTGTGTATCTGACAAGAACGGTTTCATACTGTTTTTTCAAACACTGGAAAAAAAAAAAGTTCAATTGAAACTCAACTCAATGCAAGGCGACTCACGGGAAGACAGCTGTTTAATCTGCCCTCAGGGCTTCATAAACCTTTTGCTTTTGAAATACCAACCACGGTGGCAAAATTCTCCCTCCAAAGTCAACATGTGTACACATGTTATAAATGTTACTCATGCGACATACATTCACGCAGTATGAATGTTTCAACCAACAAAGCACGCTTGCTATGTCCTCACTGCATCTGATTCATAATCACGCCGGATAACAAGCTCACTGATTAGCGCCAACACTTGACGGAGGCGTGATGTCAGAGGCCAACCGACGCCGTTAGCCCAACTTGTGGCACGCCCTGCTTTGTCAAGTGGAAACTAATTTGCACCTTTGTACCGCTTATATTGAGGCATTAGCTTAGTACCTGGTAATTAAAGCAGATGGTCAAATAGCTCTGTCGGAACTGTTAACTAAGTGGGCCTCTCCATAATCTTAATTCCCTGCCTGTTTGTAAAAAGCCAAGCTGTTCCTCGGCCAATTCCCACTGCTCATCGTTACACGCCAGTGTTGTGTTTCCGCTCGGTTTGGACCTTATTAAAATGGTTGCTGTAATTGTGGTTTCCAGTAAATGGACTTGGGTTAAGGCTGTGACACGCAAGATATGATCTTAAAGGACTTTTAATCAAGCCTGTTGAAACAAAACTGCCTAATCTTCCCAAAACAGCTGCTAAGGTTTAATAAGACCCCTGAAAAGTGTTTTTCTCCCGTCCTTTTTAAATCCAAGACATAAGAGAAGAAGATAAAGGAAGACAGCAGAATGAAAGGGCAATCACAAGATCAAGAACAACACTAATGTATATATATACCTGCACAGTAGTGAGACCTCATGTAAATTCAATGATGGCTGCTCGTTCAATGACAATGATGGATCTATAAACTTGTACTGAACATTAATTCTGGCATATTCCAGTAAGCTCCCATCTCATAAAGGGGAATTCAACCTTAAACATTTCTTTTTTTTTTTTTTCAGGAGAGCTCAGTATTGTTCATTCGATTTGACATCATCATTGCTCTCCTTTTTAAAAAAAATAAAAAAAAATAAAAGTTTTTTTTTCTTTCTCATTTTTTTTTTTAAATATATATACATATATATACATATACACACATATATATATATATTTTTTATATATATATATATATATATATATATATATATGTGCGTGCGTGTATTCATCAGTTCACCTAAAGCCCATTAAAAAAAAATCCCATACTAATAATATAATATAATAATAAATTGCCAAATGCAGAAACATCAATGTAAGTTATCACGATGTAGTGGCTCTCGCTAACAGACAGAATTAAGTAACCAGAATTAGGTTAAAAAATTCTATATACGTAGACCATGTTTCTATAAATTTTGATATTTGGTTTTTATTTGAGGCAGATATTTAAACATTTCTTGACAAAATGTGACCTCGCTAGTCTAAACATGCCATTCTGATTAATATTACATTTGTGGGATATGACTTATGCAGCAAAATCCGGCATCTCACGGGGCGGCCATTTTGCCACTTGCTGTCGGCTGAAGATGACATCACAGTTGCTCAGGGCGACCAATCAAAGCTCACCTTGTTTTCTGAAGCTCAGCTTTGATTGGTTGTTACCTGAGACCTGAGCAACTGTGATGTCATTTTCAGTTGACAGGCAAGTGGCAAAATGGCCGCCTACTGATATTGATAAAAACTGCTTAACTTATAGTCTACTAACGCAATATTAACCGTTATACTATTTAGACTAGTGGGGCTGCATATAACATATTATTGTCAATAATTTTTTTTTTGGGGGGGGATTAACTTCCTCTTTAATAGCAATAAAAATGATCAGAACCACACTCAGTCTTTTACAGTCTCTATATTTCTGACTTGACATTATGGCACATAATAACTAGTAATTATCAGCTTCCTGTGGGCGAAATACTTTGTAAAACTAACCCCAAGCTCCCGTGTGCCGTCATAACATGCTTTACTCCACTTTGGCAATAAATTCACAACATTCAGACAGTTTTACAAAAAAGGGACCTCAACGGGTTCACACCAGGATGGACAAGTAAAACTAGAAGTACACTTGTTAAAAGCGCAGATGTGTTAACAAAAGTGAAGAAGAAAAAAACGGACACATTTTGGCACTCCTCACTTTGTGTTTGTCTGGCGTTGGGGCAGCCAAAGCAAACCAAAGCGCCAAATGAACATATTGCTCTGTGGGAAAAAAATGTTCAACCCTGTAAACCCAGAAATGTATGACAGTGAATTTCGGCTATATTGCTGATTTCTAAGCATTTCTGTCTTTTTATTTTATTTTATTTTTTACAGTATATAAGCAAGTCCAAATTTAGAGTTGTGTGTCTTAGTCGAGCACTGGTTATTCTACAGCAATTTTCAACTCTGCGTGATAAATAAACAACTTGAAGTAAACGTGCTTGTTCGTGATGTTATATGACAGTCTTGACAGCGGGGAGAATGGTCAGGAATGAAACAATAAACGTAACATTAAAGAAGCTAAATGCACGTGAGACGTCGTCACCCTCACGCACATAGGTGGAGGCACTCTTAATGATGGCGCAAACAAGGGCGTGCGGGGAGATGCCTGTGCTGGTTGGAGGCTGAGCAAAGGGAGAGAAAGTGAGGGTACAAAACATTAATTATTAGCCCCACTGGGATCTCTTATATTTAGTCTAGCCTGGACAACACCAATTAATACAGCAATTATTATCCTGGCCCGTAGCACGGGGTTGACTAAGCTGGCTTGCCTTCTGACGATTATTGCGTGAGGTGGGGGAGGGGGGGGTTGCAGCAGTGGAGAGGAGGCATGCTTGAGCAAGATTATTCATCTCACACTAAACCCTTGCTTTTATGATGCATGGCTGATGGGCGGAGATAGAAGGAAAGGATAATTCGAGCTGCAAATTTCAACTCAGCACAACTGCAATACAATCTCCCTCGATGGATTCGTGTTGGGTGTCACCTTAATGAGGAGTCAACCCATCCCCCCACCCCCCAAGAAAGTCTTCCTTTCCTCATTTGCAGCAGCTAGATGACTTCATCTTGAAGTTTACGTCCTGCGGTTTACAGCGTAAGGTCTACTTATATGGAGGACCAAAACTGCCAAAATTCAAAATACATAAATGGCTCAGTAAATAAATAAATAAATGACTAAATGTGGAAAATAAAAATTGATCTAAAAAATATAATAAAAAATGAAATAAAAACAACAATATATAAATATATCATCAAAAGAAGAAAGAAAAGTAAAATAAAAAACAAGATTCAAAAAATGAAAATAAATACAATTAAACTTCACATTAATAAAAAAAAAAAAAAACGTTCTGCTCTCACATTTATTTATTTCATGCGGCAGACGCTCTTTCAGGTCGAAATTATATTCAAACGAGGGGGCGGTTCTAAGTGTGTCATGGGTTGGGCTCCACTGATACAAACTTGCAAACTGCCTACAGTGAGCGGGTCGGCGACAACTTGCAACTTGAGTTGCTCGACAACAAGTCGTGGTGACAGCGGACAAGATATTTGTCCATTGATGGAGCTCTCCATGCAAGCCGGCGAGACTTCCTTGTTCGCAGACTCGCTCACTCAAGGCACTTTGCAAAAGCGGAGCCCAACCCACGACACGCTTAGGACCGCCCCCTCATTTGAATTACATTTCGACCTGACAGAGCGTCTGCCGCATGAAAAAAATAAATGTGAGAGCAGAGCATTTTCATTTATATGTTTTATTTTTGCATTTATTTTGACATTTATTTTAATATTTATTTTAATTTTTTTTTAATCTCATTTATTTATTTATTTGTACTTTTTGTGTTAGAAAAAATAAATTCGGCAATTCAGCGTGCAATTCTTGAATCGATTCAATATGCGGCCGAATAGATTTTTAATCATAATTTTTTTTATGGGAATATTCAACAAAACGTGTTACTTAAGGTTAGGATTCACACATTAATTATGGAAGAATGTTATATTAATGGAACATTAAGCCTTAATATTTTATTTCAGTGCTGTTCAAACCTGAATTTTCAGATAAATACATTTTCATACAAATCTTACAGTGTACAGTACATGTACAAGTTTACTGATTAGTATTTTCTAAATTTGAGTTGAAAAAAAATTGCAATAATCACTTTATAGATTCGTATCGGGATTAATCGGTATCGAATCAAATCGTGACCTATGAATCGTGATATGAATTGAATCGCCGGGTACTAGGCAATTCATACCCCTGATATATATATCTATATATATATATATATTTATATATATATATATATATATATATTGTTTTTTTATTTCCATTTATATTTATTTTTGTATTTAATTTTTGAATTATATTTATTTTAAATCCGTTTTTATTTTCACTTTTAGTCATTCATTTATTTGTAATTTTGTCAGTTTTGGTCCTCCATACACTTGAGCTCCAGGTCAAGTGTACATGACACTGATTTGCTAAACAAGGTCTCTTTGCTGATCCCTCACCCTCGGCCGCACAACATGAGCAATAGCTCCACCTAGTTTCTGTGCACAGATGACCGAGCCAGCTTCTGATGAGAGGAGATTTGTCATTTCCAACAAAATATCGCTTTCACCTCATCCCCCCGCTTCTCCAGTCAAATTACCCGCTGTGCTCTATTCTTCCTCATCATCTATTTGGACAGGGAGCTCTATCTGTCTCTCTGTTCTATTTTTGCATGCCCCCGTCCCGGCTCTCCTGCAGTTCCAGCCCTTGCATGAGCATCTTAAGCACATATGGCCCCTTTTCCCCGCAGCCACTGTAAAATCTGTGCTGACAGCCACTGAAAACAACACGGGCGCTTGCATGTTATCTTGACACGGCCATGTTAAGCCCCTCTCTCATGATGCTAAATGGTCGTCATAAACCTTTTAGGATCGGCGCGGCCTAATATGGACTTGTATATAAACATTATGTTGTGTAATACGTTTAGATTAAGCAAGGACACGCTGTACAGTAACAGGCAGAGGCAGGTTGCTGTTACGCAGATTTGAAAGCCAACCACTTTAGGGGAAACAATGGCGGATGCTGTATTCTTAACCAGCAAGGTGTTTACATGGATGTGTGTGCGTGCCAATTCCCGGTTTTGAGATTTTAATGTGATATATTCCTCCAAAATAATGACGCACTCTTCAAAGCTTTAATCTATTTGCACTTCGCTGAGGGAGCTCTAGACAAAACAATTACAGTCTGCGGGATCTTGTCTAACAAGCTCTCGGAGTACTAAGAATGATTAGATGGCGGGTATTACACGAGGAGCCCATCTTTGGATTAGTGACGAACACAATAAATTCTGAAATAAGTGGAGGAATATGAACATCCCCTTCATGGAAGACGCTTAGGTGATTGCTGCCACGAGAGGATTTGTCAGCATAACACAGGATCTCCAACAATAATGTGTGTGTGTGTGTGATAGGACACCATGGAACACATTCAATGGCGCTGCCTGTTGTTTAACTGGATTTCTCTTCCATGACAAGCAAAGGGCCATAGGCTCCGTTTCATCATCATCATCATCATCATCATCATCATCATCATCGTCGTACAGCTACATCACTAACACAACTGGCAAAATAAAATAAATATAAATTCGTGCTGGCCTAAAAGTCCGAAGCAGGCAAAATGGTGGAAGTAATTGCTACCTGCTGCATGTGTTTTCTGCCGCGATGGCGTCATTCATTTACAGGGGTGTTGTGTTGCGCCAGCGAACAGAAAACTGGCCTCTAAAGAGGAGGCGCTGTCATTGTCACTGCGAGGTGTCGGATAACAGCTCTTGAGCAGGTTGTAATTAGAGTGGCTGAGGTGTAATGAGGGTGCAAAATTCCTTCTCCGGAAGTCAGAGCCAAGCTGGACCGGTGGGGTGCTGATGGCACCATGTCGAGTGGCAATGACGGCCAGAGAGGTTCGAGTATCCCTGACTGTGACATCAGCTTCGCAATGGACACCTGATAAGATTCGGCAGATGAAAAACTACGGTGGTTCTCAGTCGAGCACAAACCTCCACCGTAATTGTTGAACGCTACTTCCTGGTGAGGCTACGAATTGTACACTCTAAAAAACAGTTGGGTCAAAAATAACTCGAGCTGTCAAACGATAACATTTTTGAATCAGATTAATCACATCTTAGAATTTTGATTAATCACGATTAATCGCTTAACAAAACAGGCTTTTTTATTCAACCCCCCCCCCCCCCCCGCCAAATTTGAAGAGCACCGGGTTATGTGTTATATCTTTTGACATTTAATGTTATGTTAACATTTTTTGATCCACTGCACACGCTCATTCTCCTCTTTTTCTAATCAGTTAACTAGTTGAATCATTTAAAATGGAAAAAAAAAATTACCCCGATATTTTCACATGAACAAATACTGTAAATGTGATACACAAACATTTATTAAATGCTTTACTTTAATGCATGTAATTATGTTTATTGCTCAAACACAACCTGTGCTACCTTAAACGTAGCCATCCGCTGTCACGCTCAAGGATAATCTATGGTCAAAATTAATAGTGTGATTAATCTGCGTTAATTCATGAATAATGCGATCACATTTTGTGATTAATTAATCAGTTAACGCTTTAACTTTGACAGCACTGAAAAATAACCCAACTATGGGTCAAAAATGGACCGATCCTCTACTTGGGTCAATTTGACCCAACTTTAACCCCTAGGCGTTATTGTGACCATTTTTTGGCTTTTTGTTGGTTCTGACGAAGCCATTTCAAAATAAAATACTGCCCACGGGTTAAGTCAAGAAATGGGCCTTTTAGTGTAAAACAACTCATAAATACTGGTCATATCCTTTACCTGGGTCAACAAATTGGGTCATTTTGTATAAAACAACCCAGAAAGTTGGGTCAAATTGACCCACAAAGTGGATCGGTCCATTTTTGATCCATAATTGGGGTTACTTTTGGCCCAACTGTTTTTATAGTGTAATGAGTCGGGATTTGAACCCAGGTTCTCTGTGGTGGGAGGCAATTGCTCTAAGCACTGACCTAACTTGACTTGTTCAAATTCATGGCTAATGGCGTATTTATTTTTGAAAAGTGTCATCTGATGCTGAAAAGTAACATGCATTTAATCCTTTCAGTGAAATTATAATCCATTTCCTGATATGATAGTCAGTTGGCATAACGGTGGGATTCAAACGTGCATACTCCTGGTTATTAGACAATGCACTTTACCATCTGCGCCACCGAGCAGTATTAGACACCTGGGAATGATGATCGGCTTTATGTATAGAAGTGGGCGTGGTAAGAGGAACTTAGAAAAAGTTCAGTCCCATTGAAAATGAATGGGGAAAAGTTGATATTTAATGTTAAATTGTGCGAATACTGTAAAGAATGTGGAATCAGACGATCTATACTCTGGGAGGCGTGAACTTTTGAAGCAAGTTGATATTTGAACGGTGAAAATCACGGCAAAAAAGTGTGGAGAATAAAAATCACAATAACATATGTATTCCCACAATGAATTGATTTATACAATGATTCAGAGGGATTGTCCCACGCTGTTGTCATATTTTTGAATGAAATACGATGACATCCACCACACGCATTAGTTATTATAATAACGCGTGCGCCACAAATTAGACCTGTTTTTTGCGTGTCTAAAATCCAGTCTCATTTTTGTAATCAAATTGCCAGATGAGCCGCGGGTACGGCAGCTCGGTCCGCCGTGAGGCCCAACGTGGTCCCAAACACGGTAGACTACACTTGCTCCGGCACAAACACCACAATGGACACGTTTAAACGTCGAGCACACGGGCACCTGTCCACAAAAGTTAAGTCCAAAATGTCAAAATAAATCTCTATCTGTATGTTCTTATCCTGATCCCCAACCAAATGGATGGATTCTTACTTCATTCATGTGCCACAAACCATAAAGGTTTAAAAAACAAAACAAAAAACTTTTTTGTGTTACGTAATCCAACAACCAAAACAACTATCATTCATCTATCTGTCCTGTGCACTTTTTGGTTTGTTTCTAGGAATTGGTTTTGAATGTAATATTAACTGAAAATTGAATAAAAGGAAATAGTTTTTCAGCAAAACTGGACTAGTTCCGAACAGGTGGTGTTAATGAGAATAATAGCAATTCCATGAAACAATATTTTTTCATTTATTGTCATCTGGGAAACAGCATTGGCTCAAAAATACTTTTGCGGTTGACTGGTTGTGTTGTAAATACAGTTGTTTGTTGATTCTCAACAAACATTTATGTGGGAGACTTTCTCTCTGGGTTAATTTCGACTTGTGTTCAAAAAGAAGTGAACACGGCCAACACACACACAACACACACGCGCGCGAATGCCTGGTTTTGCACTCTTGGCAAAATGAAACTTCTGTCAGACGCAGATTGAAATTTATATCAGTTTGTCAGGCGCAAGCCAAAAATGATCTTACTGTACATTATTTTGATAAGTTTGGTGCCAGAGATAGAGAAGAAATGGAGAAAGAGGGGAGGAAGGAACCCCACACTCCACACAGCAGATAAGAGAAGACGCCAAGATTCCACACTGCCGTCCATGAGTGCACAACCTGACTTTGAAAAAAAAATACTTTTGAAATACTTTTACCGTCATTTCTCTGAGAAAACAATAGCATCAATCACCTGCTGAATTTTAGAGACAACTCCAGCTGCATGGCGGGTGAATTTGTTAAACGAGCAACCACATAACATCTCCATCTTGTCAGAAGCCAAAAAAGCAGCTTGGATTTTTTTTTGCTGGATCAAAAAAAAGCTATGGGCTGTAAGATACTATTACTCAATTTTCATAAACAATATTACTGGTCCTCTTTTGCAAAATTCAACTTTGGCGTTAAGGGTAAAACAAATATTGGGATGTCTGCTGGTTTTAGTTTGCATAGTTCGGTAGTGCCTACTTGAATGAAGAAGCTGGAAGAGGTGGTGACCAGGATGTGGAGGGTCAGAGAAAATTTTGCCCTTTTGATACCAATGTTCTTGTTCGCAGTCCTGTCTGTGGCAGTTAGATTTTATCCTTGTTTGTGCACCAAAACCAGATTGTGATTGATGAACACATGCAGGACTGATGAAGTGACTGCTGAATGGAAAAGTGCCTCAACAGCAGGCTGTGCTTCCTCAGCAGCCGTAAGAAGTAGATCTTTTGCTGGGCCTTTTTCAGGATAGAGTTGATGTTTGTTACTTCAGGTCCTAAAAGGGATTAATTTACAGAAACTTGAAGGTTGGCAACCTTTACTGTCAAAAAAGCCAGTTTAGGCCAAATAGATAGAACAAAATCTGTCTGGAGCCACCAAAAAATGGAAGATTGTGATGAAGGAAACAGTGTGTTAGTGTTACTCTAATGTACTGAAGGCCCAACGCTAATTTGCGCTAATTTGCGCTAATTTGAGCTGCACCATAACAGAAAAATATGCAACATCTAATACTTTGAGATTCATTTTCTTCTACCTTCTTTCTTCATTTTTAAAATTTTTATGGAACTATGGCAACTTTCTGCCTATTTTTTGGACATTTTCTGGCTTTTTTGGGGACAGTTTTATTTGCTTTTTGCTATCAATTTGGTAGCCATTTTATGGATTTTTTTGATTATTTCTTGTCCTTTTTGGACATTATACAGTTACTTTTTAAACACTTTCTTTTCTGCCTTTTAAAAAATACATTTTCTGACTGTTGGGTAATTTCATGGACATTTTATGTGTCAAAACGGGGGGCTTTAGGACCCAGATGCGGGAAGGCAGAGCAAGGAGGCAGAGGTGTAGTCCAAAAAATAAAGGGATTTAATTTCTATTGACAAAGAGGTTTTAATTTCAAATCAAAAAAAAGCTAACTTCGAAGTACAAAACAAATGGAACTAACAAAACCTGAAGCAAAACATGAAAAAACAACTAAGGCGAGACTAACAACATGACATGGATCCGGATAAGGCAAAGAGGTCAGCGTGACGTGGCGAAAGACTTACGAACGTGGCAACAGCAAAAATGAACCGACCCAATTATTATTATTATTTCTTTTTTTAAATATCAATCCTTCATTTATTTAAATAATATTTCATCTGAAAATAAAGATAAATATGTATATAAAAACAATTCTAATAAGTTTTTCGTTTTTTAGAGATCCACAGAGAGCCACAGAAAAGGGACTAAAGAGCCACGCCAGAGCACCGGCCGCTTCACTTCCTGTCGACATGCAAATTCATCGCTGTTGTCGTTTGTCTTGTGATTCTGATCAGCAACAGCGAAGATGCTGATGTTGGACGTGAGCCATATGGTGGCATCAATTGACGAGTGTAATTGGGCAGTTTGGTGATGAAATGAAAACTCTGTAAGCGGGGTGAGGGCTGAAGAGCAAATCCACCATGGCAAAAAAATAAGCTGTATAAATATGTTTACAATTCTTGATCATATTTTGACAAAGGCAACTGTTTTGAATCATAAAAAAACAAACACGAGTCTCTAGCTGACATCTGGAGACAACACGTATTGACATTTACACATTTTGCTTTTACTTATTTTCTTAATTAGTAGAAATATGTGTCTTAACCATCAGCATTATTTTTTTTATTGCGTGCCAATATAACACAGATGGAACACAGAACACACCGCAAAATCTTTCCAAGAAGTCTGCATTTGGGTATAATCCAATGGAGTTCGCAGAATAAAGCATTCAGCAAATAAAACAGATTAAAGATACGCAAAATGATTTCATACAGTATTCTAACGTGAATATTCGACATTTGAGTTTGTTGTTAAAGGCAGCAATGCAGTTTAGCAGGCCAACCTCCGTCCGGATTAAAGTGGAGCAGATGTGTCTGGTGTATGCTAAGCTAAGCAGGAATGGGCATTTAACTCCAGTCCTATCAAGGCCGGTGGGAGTAAACCCCCCACCCCCGCAGGGCACAAATTCTATAATGTAGGCCACCATACTACAACTCAAACTCACACACTTCGGCCACCCGCAAGAATATCAATAAAGTGGACAATCTCTCAGGGAAATAGAGAGGAGATGAATCAACACTTGTACACTTTTGTGGCAGGCGAAATCAGTGCAGGGAAAAATATATTAAAATATACTCATTTCAACTTTATAAAGTGACACATGAGTGGTTGGTGGGCTTACCATATGCAAATGCCAAATGCATAAAATGACTAACATCACCAAAACGGTGTTTCCATCCATCACTTATGAAATTCTCATGTCAAACAACTTTCATTCAGTATTAATGATTATACAATTTAGTATAATCTATATTTATTTAAACGACATACCTCAAATAATTCGGCTCTATATCTTTTCATGCCATCATTTGCGGCATTTCTTCTAAACGTCACACACAAAAGTAAGTCTAGGAATCGTAAGTGTGCTAATCAGTGCTATGTCATGCCCACTTGTATAATGAACCAATTACACCGCATCAGCGCGTCAGATGTAGTTTGTGACCTATTGCAAAGTCGTGGTGCCGAGGAAGGCAGCTACGTATGTTGCCTGTACTGATGCATAGCGCACGTGATGTTAAGAGGTGATAAAGACCAAGATTAGGTAATTGCTCTGTAACAAGGAAACCTGTAATCACTGTGTGGTGATTATGTAATGGACCTTGCTGATATGGGAGAGGTGAACCCTAGTGATTTATTTATTTTGTGTGTGTGTATGTGTGTGCACGCACAAAATTGACCCAAAAATATATATATAATTTGATTCCCCAATATTTGTAAGAAATTTCTTAAATTTGGTGTTACAAAGGTTCATACAAAAAAAGTAAACACGTTGGAGTGGCTTTATTTAGAAAATAGAAAGTGGTTAATTCCCTCGTGTTTAATACGTAGTTTTTTTTTTAATGCTTATTTTTCATATTAATTGGACGATGTTTATTATAATGTTTTATATATACCGTGCTGCCACTATGATACATTATAATACCAAACTCTAGGTACACTGTACAAAAAAAAAAAAGTTAATACAATGTCAATGAATGTTACCATGTAGGACATTACAGTAATTGTAGTTATTTTCAATTAAAAAAAATATTTGTCAATTAACAAATGATGACATTACAAATGTATCCTATGTAATTTCTCAGTAATTTTAAATGTTTTTTTTTTTACTTTTTTGAAATTGCATTTGACAGTTTATTCCCTTAAAAAATAACAGACAAATATTTGTGAAATTAAGATTCATTTCTAAACCATATTTTAACAATAAATATATGTATTTCTAATGCATATTTTGGTGGGTAAAAAAACAACAGAAATATTGTGTATTTTCACAGTTACAGCGAGTTCATGTTATTTTACATTCAGTATATAAGATCACAGTCTACTTTTGAAAATTAAATGACATTTAAAAAAAAACATAAACATTGAAATTCTGTAATTTTAGGATTTGTTTTTGTTTTATAGTGAAGGATATCATGCAGGTGTACACTGCAAAGTACAACCACATAAACAAATTAATTGAAGTCTTCTAAGAATGTCTATTGAACGTTATTATCTTTATCAAGTCTAGGATTAATGCCACAACTCTTGTGTTGGATTGCTGTCACCTTATTAATAAATAATGTAACGAGATGAATAAAAGTATATCAATCTATATTATTGTCACTTCGCCGAACCACAAAGTTACACAAATGAACCTCAAATGAGTACATCCAGCTAAGTCCCCCAAAAGACTTCAGCTACATCACTTGCACCCAATTTGCCTTATCAGCTGAGGAGGTCAGAGTGGCGAGAACACTGTGCAGAAGCGGGCCTCCCTCGTGCACGGGCACAATGGACCTGTCTCAAACCTCAGACACCGTCTGCCTCCCCAAAGACGAGGATCCTTCCACGACTCCCAAGCAAGGTGCAGCAACACCGCTGTCACTGCCCACCTCTTCATTGCTTGCACCTGCTAAAACATTTGAGGTATTTGAGCGACGGGGTAGCACATTTGCTTTTCATTTAACCTGCCTTTGCAGACCTTTGAAGTACATAATAGCAGAGCAGCTTGGCCCCCTCCAGCCCCCTTAATCATTTACCTAGTAAAGGCGCATTCTCTGCAGCCAAGCCATCAAGCGGAAAACGAGTTTGGCCTGCTATTTCTCACACCCGCCCGCCCCACCGCCACCAAATATCTTCCCTCTCGTAACCTGTTTTGCTTTGTGTGTGTGTGTGTGTGTGTGTGTGTGTGTCACTCGCCTCCCCGCCACAAAGCCCCCATGCAGTTGCTCTCCGACTCCACTGTATGAATGAATGCGGGAGCCGTGGAGCCAATTGTTGGCCAGTCTGGGCGTGAAAGGCTTCAAAAGATGGTGTAGTTGGCAGCCCATTGACACAATATGACTAATTATCACTCATGATTGGAGGATAGGCAATATGGCCTCCATATTATTTCCAAGATAAGACCAAGAGCCTTCTGGGCTTCAACGGGGGATCATGAAAAAGACTGGCTTGTAAATATGATTGGAGACGAGAGGAATATTTTGTATCAACTGTGATAATGAAACCTTATGCTTTATTTTGGCTGGTGAAAATCCTCATTAGACAAATGGATGTTGGATGGTGTGCTGACAATTATAATACTTCTCCCAAAACTACAATTCAATGACAGATAAAACCAATGACTTTATTTTTCTTATTGGTGGTCAAACTCATTGGAAATATTATACTGTATTTTCCACAAATGAAACTGTTATTTTAAATTCCCCTTAAATATGAATCCCTGATGTGACTCAGAACTCAAAACACATCTTAAGAGCCACATGGCAGAAATTGTTAGACTTTTAAATAAATGTGCTCATAAAGTACATGACGATTGTGTGAAGTACATAGTTTTAAATTTGTTGCTATGAGCTGCAAATGTGGCTACTATAGCTAGCATAAAAATGCACTACATTAGCCTTGGCTGATAATAAATTTGATATGGCATAGTAATGAGGTAAGATGAACAATACAATCGTTAATTAATCCCACCTAATTTATTTGTGTATTTTGGTTGTATTGCAACATAAGCTTAAACAGAGTTTGCATCATTGCGCATTGTAACAATATTGATACAGTACTGATACAGTAGCTAGCTTGTACAATAAAAGCTAAAAGCTAAAAGCTAGCTATAGGGCCTACACCATAGGTTAATAAAAATGAAAATTAACTTTTTTCCCCCGTTAACGATGACTTGGCTCGACGGCCCCTTATTTAACAACAAGAATGGACATTTGTTCCCGTGTAGCTTGTGGTAATCACTTTTACATCGCCAAACTGTATCTGGTTAGCGAACTATTAGCCAGTGGCTAATAGCCACTGTGATGCATAAACATACTTTTTTTCACTGTACATTTTTACACTGTCCATCGCCTGGCTGCAAGTAGATCTAAGGACAAAACCTTTCAATGATGTGTTGCATCTAACTTTCAGTATTATGCACTGGAATGATTTCATTTCACAGCACATGTATTTGATTTGTTTTGGTTGTTTTATTAAAATATTTAAAAAATATTTTGGGGGGGTTTACTACACAATATTTACCGTGATGATTTTTTTTTTATATATCTTGCCCAAAGAAAGATACAATATTTTAAAAAAAATCTTAAACTAATATAAAAACTAATAAAAACTAAAATAAAAGTTTTTTTTTTTTTTTAAAAGGTCCAACTTCCAACTATAACTAACCCCTTCACGTGATAAAACAAATGACATTGCACTCTGATCCAGATCACTACCAGAAATGATGTAATGTAATCAGTTGCTGCCTTCAAGTACTATTTTCCTCTGTAAAACTTTGTGATTCATCTGTGTAAATCTGCTGTGTCCTATGAGTTCATGTTTTACAAGTCATATTAACTACTGTGAAAAGGGCTCATGAAATAAAGCTAGTGATTGTCTCAGACTTTTGCACACTGCTGTATGTGTTTTCAGTTGCTGTTATTATAATTATGCAGCCATACGATAATGTCTGACCTAACCAAACCGAACCATTTTCCATGAATGGGTTGCACAAGCCCAGCAGTGATGAACTACAAAACAATAAATGATACCATGTCAAAATTTGGGTTTTTATACTGACAATTAATACAAATAATAAATCACTATTCAAGTAACCCTAATATATATATATATCCAAGTCTGATTACAGTGCATTGACTTTTTACTTAGATCTTAGGAAAAGCAGAGTCCTGACTTTATATAGTCTTTAATTTATTGTATGTCGTAAAAATAGCAAGCTCTTCCATATTACACTATATTGATATTAAATTGAGTCACACGAGGAAATAATTCAGAAATCACTTGCAGCTGTTTCCAGTACGGTACGCCTGAGCCATCAAGAAATATTTGCTCCAACACTCCAGCGTTCCAAACCCGGATTCTTAATAACGTCTTGCCTTTGTCTCCTTCCAAATCACATGACTGTCAAACACAGGAACTAAAAAGAAAGAAAGAAAATAAAAGTAGGCTCATTCCCTACAGCATATAATTCAAAATGAATTGCAGTTTTCTTTACTGTTCTTTTCATGTAAATAATTAAAAACAAAGAAAGAAATGGGACTAAATAAAAAACAAACACAAGTAGAGTTCATGTAAAAAGGTTTATGTTTTGTGAAACTACTCATCACTGTTACACCCTCCGTCCTCATGGTGCAGAACATCCGTCACACGCGCTCATTCACAATTTGTACGGGCCACGAGTAGTTCCTCTTTAATGCTCGATTTAACACAATCATTGCACAGGGGGACCACCATAAGCACCCGACTCATTTCATCAGCAGGAAAACTCTTGACCCTTGTAACTAAAAGTTATATGGCCCCTCATCAAATTCATCTGACAGACTGCTACTGAACATACTGAAACCCTTCCTCATGCTGGACTTGGTCTCCACTGCACATCTTAAATCATCAATTCCAATACAAGTTACTTTTTTTGTATTCAAGTGATATTGCTGCTTACATTTATGAAACTCCAGAAATTGCTACCATGTACACATGTCCTTACAGAATATTAAACAGAAAACCGACCCCAAAATTTAAATTGACAATATATTGTATGAAGTCTAAACATTCTGATTAATATTGCATTTGTGGAATATGAATTAAGCAGGAAAATCGGCCTCTTTTTATCCATCTCAGGGGGGTGGCCATTTTGCCTGTTGCTATCCACTGAAAATGACATCACAGTGCCTAAGGGCTCAATTAATGACCAATCAGAGCTCACCTTGAGTTTGGTCATGTGACTGACGGTCGTGAGCTGAGCCATGATTGGTTGCTCCAAGTAGAAGTGGGTATAACCTAAAGAAAGAAAGAAAGAAAGAAAGAAAGAAAGAAAGTAAGTAAGTAAGTAAGTAAGTAAGTAAGTAAGTAAGTAAGTAAGTAAGTAAGTAAGTAAGTAAGTAAGTAAGTAAGTAAGTAAGTAAGTAAGTAAGTAAGTAAGTAAGTAAGTAAGTAAGTAAGTAAGAAAGAAAGAAAGAAAGAAAGAAAGAAAGAAAGAAAGAAAGAAAGAAAGAAAGAAAGAAAGAAAGAAAGAAAGAAAGAAAGAAAGAAAGCAAGCAAGCAAGCAAGTAAGTAAGTAAGTAAGTAAGTAAGTAAGTAAGTAAGTAAGTAAGAAAGAAAGAAAGAAAGAAAGAAAGAAAGAAAGAAAGAAAGAAAGAAAGTAAGTAAGTAAGTAAGTTAGTTACTTCCTTCCTTCCTTCCTTCCAGTAAAACATAAGTTTTAGAAATGGTAACGTAAGAAAAACCCGTCATTTGAACTTGCTCACAATAATAAAAGGATCATGACTTCATTAAGAGCATTTTGTAGTTATTACTGGTAACATAAATTTGTGTAAAATGTATTTATCATGAGACAAGTCAAGAAATATAAAGTATAAATAATGTTGTAAAACAATATTGAGTGAACAATGAACAAAAATACTGAAAAGTAGTCACTATTAGACCTCAATATTGTTTTAAGTATCCGTCCCCGTTCTTGTGTTTTAAAACTTATTGTAAAATCAGCTACCAGCCTAGCTACTATAAAACTTAACTAGGTTGGTGTGTAAACGGCGGCGCTCACGCCGGGGATCATTCCCACACCGTGAGCAAGTCTCCAGTGTATGAATGCAAAGCACTTCAGTTGGTCTAAAACTCCTGGCCAACGTATTTGAAGGATAATTTTCCGCCCTACTCGCTTAAAGTTAGCCAATCTAATCAGCAAAAGAAAGGGAGTATCAAACAATTAGAAGAAGATGAGTGTTGGGCATGGTTTCACCATCCTAGAGTCAAAAACGGGTAATCTGGCTCATAGATATTACTAAAAGAACTGGGTATACACTGTATACCCGCGTATACCCTTGAACACACCACTGGTTGTTACCTGAGCAACTGTGATGGCATTTTCAGTTGACAGTAAGTGGCAAAAAGGCCAAACTTTAAGATGGATAAAAATGAGTGGATTTAGCTTAATTCATATTGCACAAACACAATATTAATCAGAATATTGTGTTTAGATAAGTGGGAATACATTGAACATATTATTGTAAAGAATTGTTTAGGTTTACGTCGTCTTTAAAGAGGATATATTTTTTTAGTTTGACTTGGACTGACTTCCCACATTTGTCTTAAAAGACATGCAAGCTCCATGTGCTTTTTTTTTTTGTAGCTTCAACTGCAGTTTTGATTAGCAGTGGGAATGTTGTTTGGATACTCTTCAGTCAGGCTCTCATTGACAAGGTAATGTACAGTATGTCGGATCTGTCATGTTCAAACATGCTTACATGTACTGTATGTCATTCACTATGTTTACATGCAAAAATTAATCAGATTACTGACAAAGTGTGTTCTCTACATTTTGTAGTTTATATATGTACTGGGACCAATTTGATCTTTAGCCAAACTATGTCTACAACAAAGGTCTTAAATTATTGGATGCCGATGAAAGTCAAAACAAGTTTGATGTGAGTGGCTTAAATACTTTAAAAGAGCTTGCCTTGATTTATGTATATATAAAAAAAACTCTGCTATTTGTGGGCATTAATAAATGCATCAATTACATTAAATACTTTTGTGACATCTAAATTGTAAGCACATTCTTACTAGAATCAATAAAATGTACTATTCTGTTCGTTAAGTTACAATTGATTTATTAGTTTCAAGTCCCAAAATAAGCTTACAGAAGGTTTAATTAAAATGATAATAATAAAAATAATAATATTAAGAACAAATTATTTGGTATAAAACTTTCTTTTTTTTTAAGTAATGAAAATAGTTACTTTGCCTGGTAATGAGTTATATTATGAAGTAATTCAATTACTAACTCAGTTACTTTTTTGAGCAAGTCATGAGTAACGATAACTAATTTTATAAAGTAACAGTTCCCAACCCTGATTGGAAGTGACACAGAGTTTGGTGAAAAGCAAACAATGAGTGTTAACTGTATACAAGACTTTTGATTCATCATCCAAAATAAAGAACGGAGTGAGGATCTATGTCTGCAGTCTACCCAAATCTCCATTCAAAGAAAAACTTCAAAAGTTCCCCAAGAGAAAGAGGAGATTTTTCCTCCTTAGTATCCGTTTGTGTTCATTGTTCTTGCTCAGTTATGTCAACCAGAACTAAAGAGCTTGTTAAAAAGGTCTACTCCTCATGTTATATAAATCCCAAATAATAGGGAAGGGGCACATGCAAAGATGAAAAGAGGACATGGGGCTTAAAATCAAATAAATCTCACCTGGATCCCTGGTAAATGCTGGCTGAGCACTCCTCATATTGTGCTCAAATTACTTCATTTGTTCCCTAAAACATTTTAATCCTGATTGACCTCAAACTTCCCGTGAACCAGGGCCCCAACAAAAGGCCGCCCACTGTCCTCGTAGTAAATCTGTTGTCTCCCTTCTGGGCCCTCAACAGGGGATCGTAGATCAGTACTGCTCTGCATCTTGCTTCAATTTACTCAATTAACTCTGCTAAAGCGTTTGTAAGTTCTACAGCTGTCGGTTTATTATCGAGGACTAAAATGCGCACAGGCCAGTTCGGGAGCGCGCGGTTGTGACAAGGGTCACAAAGAGGGATCAGGGCAAACTCTTTTTTTTTTTTTTTCCTGGAGAGCTCAGTATTGTTCATTCGGTAATTTTACCGATTTGACATGTCATCATCATTGCTCCTTTTTTTTTTAAATTTTTTTTTATTTTATTTTATTTTTTGTATGTGGGTGAGTGCGTGCGAGTGTGTGTGTATTCATTAGTTCACCTAAAACCGATTAAAAAATCCCATACCGTTCACCTAAACCGAACACTTCCAGCCAGAGTCGTGAGGTTGTCAGGAGACCCGAGGAAGGACCAAAGAAAGGAAAGGAAAGTGAGGCAAACTCATTTCAATGCCTTTTTGTATGATCGCCCTTTACTTTTGTACCGTCGAATAAGACAATCAAATGATTTGATGAGTGTTGTTGCAGTCCGCAGCGTATATCCACCTTGAGGGATGAATTACTTTTCTAAATGTTACTTTTAGATACCGAGATAACAAGCTTAACTAAGACATTTGGATGACAAGAGTCCAACACACAATATGAATTACTTCCGCTGCTGCAGCTGTTTGACTTCCAACCAGCCTTTACAAATAAAGTTCTCGGACGAGCTTGGCCACATGAAATGGGTTCGTCCCTCCGCCTGAATCATATACAGATGACAAACCTCATGAGGGTTGCTGTAAATCATGACCGCAACATTATTGCAATATGCGCTGTTATCTATAATATGACCTTGCAGCATTATTCATAATATATAGCATGCATTTATCTCATTCCACTTATCCCTAAATCTTAGATATGATAAAGCTAAAAAGTGGATTTTCATATCTACTGTGAATTAAATGGAAAGCGATGTGAGGAATGTCAAATATACAATAAGGGGGATGCTAATATTAACCAGGTGCTTGGTTGCCATCATCATAAAACATTCAAGCAGCACCATGTGTGCCCATATATTAACAAGCCAGGCCAACTACCTTTCACTTTAAGAGCTGCAACACAAGATGACATTCATTGTGCTTTAAAAATAAGATTTGGACAAATGATATTTTCCTCTGTCAAGCTAATATGCTACCTGCAAGCTCGGCTGTGCAAAAGCCAGGTTTCACGTTTGTGGTGGAAGTCGGGAGACTCGGCACTATTTTAAAAGCCTGACAGTCGATATTTTAATGGGAATTGTATTGCTGGTACCTTCAGCTGAAGTCATGCATATATTTATAATATCCGCCCACGACATAAACATATACAGTACACATTCTTCGGTATTGTGATGTTTCTTTGAAACCGTTCCTAGACTTAAATTAAACTAAATAGAACACAGACCTCTGCCAAAATACAAGACTACAGTCGCATTTCTCTCGCCAAGCTTAGCGCTTACTGCTTACTGCGTACTGTTATCATTTGTTTAAGTTAACTTTCAGGATAAATTAAGACGTACTAAAATACTGACTTTGTCGCCATATTACTGACATATATTTAACTACTAATGACAAAATTATTTCTTTAAACAAAAAGGTCAAAAGTACTTTTCCAAGAAAATGTACATTCCTACAATTAATAAAATCCGCATTGAAAAAAATATCACTATTTAGATTAGGAAAAGACGCATAATAGAACAAATAGCCAGAAAAGCAGTATTGACATGACAAAGTTCCAGTGCAATTTTTTTTTTAAATTCTATAGTTTAAAGAAGCCGTTTATACTTTTTACAATGATAAATAAAACAAACTAAATTGACAATTCAGATCCACATCAAATGGAATTGGTGGACACATTTGGCGTTATGGAACAATTACATTTTCTTTTTTTTGACTTAAAAGATTTGTTTTTATGTGATTTTTATTGAGTTTAGGACTTACTATAACTATATATATGTATATATGTATATGTATGTATATGTATAATTTTGTACAAATTCACTTAGGGCTAGACCGATATGGATTTTTTTAATGCCGATTGTTGATACTGATTTTTGGCAGCAAAAAATACTGATTACTCGTGTCGGAAGATTAATTTTAAAAATACATAATGCATATTTTTTTCCCACCTCCCTCAAATGCATTTCAATGGGTGTCAATTATATGCAGATTTTCGCTATTCTTGTCCCTAATCCTTGCAAAGGACGGGGGTCAACTGTAAATATATTGTTAAAAAAAAAAAAAACTTTTCCGTTCCCAGAATGCATTGTGTATTAATGAAGTCACATTGGCATTAATCCTTCTCATATTTGTGTTTATGTTAGCGGCATTTAACACATTTGTTTGATTTATCTTGCACTATGTTTTTATTTTTATTTTTTTTATTAAACAAACCGTGACTTTTAAATTGTGTGCAAAATAGTGACATCCAGGTCAATATCTTGCAGACATTTTTGTCACAAAGATATAATGAACAGCTTTCATAAAACATTCTACATGTAACACTAGCACAAAACAGATGAACGAAATGCAAATACAAACTCAAACTCCCATTCAAATTGTCAGTAAATATTAGTGTAATGCAGTCGTTTTCTTTTATTTCAAAGATGAAACGTTTGACAAAGTCTTTTGGGAGCCTTTAAGTACAAATTCCCCGCTAATGATATTCCCTGTGGAAAGAATGTAATTTATTCAAGTTAATGCGCCTTATTGTCTTTTCAAGGTGTATTCCACGGAATTACCAAACACATTTAATTGTTAATCCATCTGCTTTGAGACAACCGAGATCTTGTTCAATAAGCTCTGAGTCAGCTTGATCCAATTATGCTAGAACGGAGACATTTGTAATCATTTGCCATCACAACAACCCCTCGCAACCTACACGCATACACACGTACACAAGCGGCTTACGCTATTTGGAGGGAAAGCATGAAACTTGTGCCTTGCAGAGCACCCGAGTAACACAAACACTTTGAAAATGAAGTAGTGACCCCAGAGACTTTGAGGTCAAGGGGTCTCCGTTTAAGAAATGTAAATGACACGTTCACCCGAGGGCTTTGTGGCATAACTTTTTTTTTTTTTTTGCAGGAAGGATGAGGCCTGCTATTTGACTTCGCCGGCTTGGCGGACGCGTCTTTGGGGAGCGATAAGCGAGTACCGAAAGCGTAATGAACTTGTTTTCCTTCCCGAAAGCTTCTTTGCTGTCTCTTAAATCACTTGTGAAGCGCTTGAGCAACCATCTTCTTCTCTCCGGCCTGCGACTACACTTGTTCGGTCACAGAAAAGACAGCTGATGATTACGAATCCAGTATAATATTTTTAACTTCTGTTCTATCTATTTGTTGTTACAATATGTCACTCTGAGTATCTCAACTATGCCTGTGTGGCTTCTACAGTATACTGCTGTGACCTTGCCACAATTCTATAATAGTCCGAGTGTTTGGTCTGCTCCTGGTTAAGTGAGCATATCTTAATCTTCTGCAGGGAGTGAGCCCAACATCTGTGGTATTCAAAGACGATTGATGGGTAGCATTCCTTGATTTGTCTTTTTTCCTTTTTTTTTCTCTCTTGCCCTTCCTAGTGCCCTTCCCGTGACGTAATGACATTAACAATTAGCCCTCATTAATTTACCAAAAACAAATAATCGCCTCAGTGTACCTCCCTTCAAGCATATGGTTCTGATTTCCTAAACGTTTGTCAGTGGCCGCTGTTTGGTTAATCCTTTGGCCAAGCTGGCGTGGCCAAGAGAGGTCATGACTTTCTCCTCCCTTCAACTCGTTTCCTTACTGAGATCTGAAGGATATGCCTCGCTTTCCTTACTTGCAAAATGTTTTAGTCCGTATTGAAATACGTTTGTCGGCATGGTAAAATGTTTGCTGAGCTATGATCATGAAGGCAGGTCATTTATTATCAAATAGAATAATACAAACATTTATGGAATTGTAAGTACAGGAAATTAAATAGTCAATTGCAACCAATGTTGTATGTTCTATAGACCCCCCCGTAGATTAATATTGTATTTATATAACATGAATTAAGCAGCAAAAACCACCACTTTTTTACCCCCCATCTCCGCGGGCGGCCATTTTGCCACTCACGGGTCACCTATTTTCTGAGTTTAGTCCTGTACGATCGCAAGCTGAGCCGTGGTTGGTTGTTACCTGAGCCCTGAGCAACAATGATGTCATTTTCAGTCGACAGCAGGTGGCAAAATGGCCGCCTCCGGGAGGTGGATAAAAACTGGTGCATTTTGCTGCTTAATGCATATTCCACTAGTGGGGCTGCATAGAACATATTATTGCCAAGAACATTTTTGGGTTGACTTCCCCTTTAAGCTGATTGTTGTGTTGAACAATATGTATTGTAAATACACATACATACAATTTGACGTAACAAAAAAAACTAAAAAACATTTAATGGCACTTTTTTTTTTTGACAAACAAGTCACCCACTCACTCTCACTCCATACTAAGGGTCATACTTATCATAAAAAGTAGTAATAATGGATAGACTTTTTTTTATTTAATGAGCAAATCTGGATTTCACTTTCCTTTCTTTGGTCCTTCCTCGGGTCTCCTGACGGCCTCACGGCTCTGGCTGGGTTCGGAAGTGTTCGGTTTAGGTGAACGGTATGGGATTTTTTAATAGGTTTTAGGTGAACTAATGAATACACACTCACACGCACATGCACATACATGTACTCACCCACGTACAAAATAAAAAAAATAAAAAAAAATAAAAAAAGAGTGCAATGATGATGACATGTCAAATCGGTGAAATTACCGAATGAACAATACTGAGCTCTCCAAGATAAAAAAAAAGAAAGAGCAAATCCACTGTGCTATAACTGAAAGCCACACTTTCAGGTGTCACTTCAATACTCAGGTATCATTTGCCCACAAGGACAGATTATATTGTTTTCAAAAATAATTTATTAAAGTGGTTAACATGTTTAGAAAGACATTAATTCAGTTCAATTTAGTTAAACACAAAGCCATGATGAGGGGATGTCTGAGGTTAGAGTTTACGTGCTTGTAGATGAAAGTAAACAGCCAATGACAAAAATCTTCCTCTCAACTCCTGTGTTTTCATGATAGTGGTGCGCGTGCGGGTTTTGTGATTGCTTGCACTTCTCTCCTGTTTACTTAGGAACAAATCTCCAGCTTCGCCTCCTGGTTGCAACAGAGTAATTCGTGTAGAGAAATCAAGGACCTTGAAGCGTGTTAATGCTCACATATTGAAGTCTTAGAGAGATACACTACCTATAAGGGTGCACGGATAAGGAAGCCTGGCCAGCATTTTTATGTAATAAAATATCTAAACACTGGAATGACTCATTTCTGGACTCCACATTGGACTTAGGATGCACCAAAAAGTAAGATTTAAAAGAAAATAAATTTTATTTATTTATATATATATATATATATATATATATATATATATATATATATATATATAGTACTATATGTTGACCCGTTTTGGTGATAGCATGAAGTCACTGGATTAAATATATTTTTTTTTTAATAAAATAAAATCCATATCTTTTTTCTATGCTTAAATGGTCGTAACGTTACGAAGTGTCCATTAATTCACGTTCTCTCATTCAATATGTTCAAAATTTGCATAATGCTATCTAATTATACAATGACCATTTGATGGTATTTCAAAATAAACATTACATTTTTAATTTAAATGAGGAATAGCACTTTTTTCCCCCTCAGATAACCAGCATGAGTACTCAAGTATTGAGTAATCGCTGGTTCCAAGTACCGATACTACTAGTAAATAAAGACTTATGTTTCCAAATATAGAATTTTCCCATAAAATTGCATGACATTAATGGCAATGTTCTATTATTCCAATTTCTAGTTTTTAATTGTAAAACAGCCACAACAGAGTAACCTCTGGTATCGGCCACCATTGCGACTATTGATAACTTAAAACAAGGCCTGGTATCGGCTCAATTCCAATTAACCACATTATAACATATTTACAACAACGAGTAGCTGTTAGGACAGTATGGCTGTGGTTTCAACTTTTTTTGGGCCAGTCAACATTTCTTACTACTGTATACTGTAAGTTGATATCAACACAACTCTTTCATAATTAAAGGTTAACATAAAGATCTGTTACATGAACCGTTGTTATTCTACAATTGATCAATGTAGCTTTTCAACATTTTAAAGTGAAAACTATTATGAGAGATAATAATAAACCATATCATTTATGTCCACGCTCCCAAGCGATTCTGTTACAATAAAGCACATCTTCCTTTTTCCCCCCCCCTTCCTCGCACACAGATCTACAGCTGCATAAATGAATGGGCTTAGGGGATAGTAGAGAATGGAATTTCTCATTTGATTTATATGATAGACCTGCTGGTGACCCGGCCTACTGCTGGCTGCTTGCCATCACCCCATTCAGTAAACACTTTGGAAGTGACCAGATGAAGTTTTACTCCACATTTGGGTCATTCTGGGCAGGTTGGCCATTTCAGCACAGTTGAGTTTTGGCAGGTGTACGAGTAAATATGTCAAGCACTCAAGTTCATGAAGATTCATTTATTGCGCTGGACCAAAAATGGCTATAGAATTGATATATGAATGCTCAGGACTTAAGAGTAAGAATGAAGATATGCTTTCAATGAAATTATTGGTGGGTTTACAAAGTATAATAAAATAAATAAATCAAATGTCAATTATCCCATGAATGAAATTAGCTTGATAGCGACTTCCAAAACATTCCAAAGGGGACATGCGTTGGAGAAGCAGAAAGGAAAATAGTGATAAATAAAGTTGATTATGTCCTCTGAAAGCACCATCTCTGTCCTCAAGTCACAGTCAACTGGGCAGCACTCCCATCTGCATTGTAATGTCATTGTCAAGTGGGGGATTACGTCATTTGCAAATTTGCTTTTATTTCATGACAGAGTGTAATTGTACAAATGAGAGATTATTTTGCCAGTCAAGGTAGACAATTTGCACAAAAAAAAAAAACTTGGCATGTGAGCATGTAGTCAACCTTGGGCCCAGTTATTTTTTAGTTTTTTTTTTTAAAGGAAGGCCAATCTTTGATCAGCCAAGCTGAAATGGCGAAGATAAGTGGGGGGCTACATCTCTCAGCAGGACCGCGCACCAGTCTGATATTGCTATTTCCTCTCTGGTTTCTTAAGAGTGGTAAATAGTTGCTAACCCCCACCCACCCTCTCGCCCACTGCACCTCCCCCCCTCCCCTTATCTACACCCCACTTTCTTCTGGAGATCTCTGTCACTTTAATCCACAGAGTCTGCTGCTGGTTAACAAGGAAATCCTGTGTCAATTATCACCAACCACTTCCTGCTGCGAGAGCAACGGGGAATCAAAGGGGCCCGAGAGTTTTTCACACCACAGAGGAGCAGTAGGCCTAATTAAATGGCCCTTGTGTCCTGCTGGCTGCCCATGGCCGGGTGACAGATAGTCAGGCCCAACGATAACCTCCTCCAGCTGATGACTGTTTGGATAGGGGAGCAAGTGGTGCCCCGAGGTTGGCAGATTGTGATCCAGGAGTTCAAATTAACTCATCTCTTAGATGTTGGTTTTACAGGTGGAAATGATGGGATCAACTCTCTGAAATCTTGGTAATGATAATGTAATGTGGGTATTACAGATGCATTAGTTTCTATAAACTATGAGATCTTCAGTACAATTTTGCAACATTAAAAGCTGCTAGTGTTGGGACATTACTTCCAAAATGTAATACGGTACTGGTAACCAGGGCCACTATAACCACAAAAAATGGCAAGGTGTTGTTTGAGACATGTCTGCCGTCTAATTATGTTGACGTGCCCTTGAGCAAGTGAATCCTGTCTTATAAGAAAATGTATTTCACAAAAAAAAACAAAAAAAACTAACCCACTTGCCGGGTAGCTGTTACTCTTACCCAAGGTTGGATTAATTATTTTGAGCCAGCAAGACAGGGTTGAAGATTGGATTTGGGTGGGCTGAATAGCAGAAGTCAGTCATCATTTCCAATATTAATATAACCCAATATTGGGCAAAAATCACACTGACTCACTACTTGGGTCAAATTGACTACACTTTCTGGGTTGTTTTGTACAAAAGAACCCAATTTTGTATAAAACAACCCCCAAAATGAGGTTGCTTTGATACAAAACAACCCAACGTTGGGTAAAATTGACCCATGTAGTGTGTCGGTCCAATTTTTGACCACAATTGGGTTATTTTTGACCAAGTATTTTTCAGAGTGTATCATGCACCCTTGAGACTGTTGGGTCAAAAATGATTGGAAAGATCTGCTACTTTGAGTCAATTTGACCTAACTTTGTTTGTACAAATTAGGTTTTAGGTTTTATTAAAAAATTATAATAAAAAAATTGGTTTTGTTTGTACAAAACAACCCAACTTTGGGGGGGTTTGTTAAAAAAAAAAAAAAACCCTTACTGAGTTTTTGGTTTTATCAAAAAATAAAAAAATAAAATAAAATAAAAAGTTTTCGTTTGTACAAAACAACCCAGAAAGTTGGGTCAAATTGGCTCAAGTAGCGGGTCGGTCCATTTTTTTGACCAATCATTTTTCAGAGTGTATCGTGTGAGTGAGTTGCTGTGGCAACCCCTGACTGGGGAGAGTGTCTTTTCCTTCTTCTTAGAAAATGTTGTCAATAAAAAAAAAAAATTCTACCACAATAATCTGGTAACCAATTTCGTGGTATCTTTTTAACTCACCAGTATGGGAAGTTTTTAACTCCTTGTTGGACCAAAATCTTGACCCAACATGCTGGGTCAAGTGCCTCTGTGAGAAACCCAAGTCACAACAAATCAGAAACAATATGTATCAACTGAATTTATGTAATAGACTTGATTATAATTCTAATTCCCAGCGGGGCTTTTTTTTATAGGTCCACATTTTGGAATGTTAGGAGGAAAAATATCTCTTGACCGGACTAAGGTTAAAAAAAATACATTGTAACACATGTTACTGGGATTGATATTGGTATAACATTACTGACATTTTAAATGTAATGTAAATGAATGCAATCCTATAGAAAAGTTTTAGTTTCACAGGAAGATTTGTTCAAAATTCTACATCCAAATATGTGAGCCCACGATGCATCATTTGCACGCTACAGATTGAAGCGTTTAAATTAGAATTTGATATGCCGTGTTTTATCTCAATTGCCAGGAACCTGCACTTGGATAGAAAGAGGTTTATTTGAAGCCTTAATATGCAACACTGAAAATAAAAATTCCCAGACCGGTCTTAGGTGGCGGCTGTGAAGGCACAACTTAAGGGTTCAAACTGCGTGTTATCAACTTTGAGCATCATGTGATGTCAGCAGATCTCAAGCCGGCCTGGCCTGGCCTGGCTTGCAGGTGTCACTCCATCTTAACTGTCACTTACAGCTACCAAGTTATAATAATGCATAATGTCCGATTAAGCCATCAGGCACATTGCCAAGAAAAATGCTTCTGTTTGTATCGCTAAAGAGTAAAAGTTAATTATAACAATTGGCTGCTAAAACTGGGGCGTTTAACCCTGGAGAACTCAAGAACCCTTTTCTTCTTTGGAAAATTATAAATTATACATTAAATGACTGCTATAAATTCACTGAACACCAAAATATATGTTTTTTTCAATATTAACCCTTTATTCCCTAATTTAGGATTAGGGCGAAATTTGACCCTTTGGGATTTAGGGGTATCATTTCGAAAAATCTGAATAACAAAAACTGTCAGTTAACTATTTAGAATTTAAGAAAATAATCAATCAAATACACAGCTACATTGAGCAATATAATGTTTTTGTTTTATTTGTTGCATTTTAGCCATCTTGTCACCACCACTTTGGCTCATGTAAGTGCAATATTCATCCACTAGATGGCCCCATGCAGGGGTCAGAAGTGGCACTCTGGAAGTTAAATATGTAAAAAAAAAAAAAAAAAAAAAAAAAGGTCTTTGTTATTTGAGTAGCAGAATTTATAGGGACCAAATTTGACCCCGTGGGTTCTCCAGGGTTAAGAGGATGTCAATTTTGTGGCGGCTGTGACTCAGGGTGTGTAGAGACGGTCGTTCAGTAAACCAGAAGGTCGGCTGTTCGATCCCCGCTCTCCCCGAGTCATGTGTCGTCGTGTCCTTGGGCAAGGCACTCCACACACATTTCCTCCAGTGCTAATCATACACTGGTGTATGGAAGGTGCGAATGTTTGGTGGCGGGTCGTAGGCGCACACTGGCAGCCACGCTTCTGTCAGCCTGGCCCAGGGCAGCCGTGGCTAGCTTATTCCCCCCCCACCACAGTGTGGATGCGTAAGTGCATGAATAATGTATCCGTTCCATTGTAAAACGTCTTTGAGTATCTGATTAGATAGAAAAGCGCTATATCAATCCGATGCATTATTATTATTATTATTATTAAATGTAGAGCAAAAAAACACAACAATATCTGTCTACTGGAATTGACAGTACAGTATACGCCACATAATGGTTTCTCTTCCTGTTCTTGGCAGATGCCCCCCCCCCCCCTCTTATGCGTTGACCACCTTTACATTTTTATAGAGTGGAAAAGGGGGGGGGGGGGGGTGCAGAAAAACCAATTTACTAACTAAGCGACATCATCTGTTTGGCCGTTTATCTCTGACACACCACCCCTCAGTCCAGTGTTGACAGTACATGATATTCCATTAATCTGCCTAATGAAAATTTAACCAGTGTTATAAACAAATAATTGGCCATTATCCTCTCAAAGATCCCGAATAAATTACTTGGGCGTTTTTTTTTTTTTGGTGCCTTCTGAAAGAAGCAGAAGACAGCCAGCCCCTCCTGATTGATGTTGGAATAAACGCTCGGGCCGGCACCATCGCAGCGAGTGGGTCTCGGCTAAGCCTGTGATTGACTTAATGAGAGTCTTTGGGGTGAGTAAATGTTCCAAATTGCTCAGTCATTAGCTTTTTGCTCGGCTGTCTGAAGATACCCCCGGATCTGCGGCGCGGGTCTCTCCTCTTGTACCATTCCGCCTGCAATTACATTTTCATTTAGAGCAAACCTCTGAAGTCCGATAGGCAGGCCCCTTTTCATTACGCTGGCCTCCTTTTTCTTTTTTATCTAAATGGTGTGAAATGTCTCTTCATTTAGACCAATTAAAGTTGAAAAAGACGGCTCTGTAATGAATTATCATACAAATTATTTACTTAATGCCGCAATCGCTCTCCCTCTCCTCCTCCTCTGTGACGCCAGGGTGCAACATGCGGGGAGGGGGCGGGGGGAAATACGGCGCTGCAGATGCAGTGGTGGCCAACTTTAGATCGACTTTGAGCATTGCTTTAAAATGATACACTTTGCTAAGGTTCAGACTCCCTTTTGGCATATCAATTTCTTGCAAGTCCTGTATATGGAGTGATGGAGGATGGGGAATGCAACATCATATGTCGTCAATATAGCTCATTTCATTTCATTTCATTTCAGGAGATGTCTAAGCTCTTCTTAATTAAAGACAAGCTTATGGTTTTGAATTAGCCCATTTAATTGAGGGAGGCCGTCCTTGTCTGCAAGACGGTGGAGAATACATCTCAAGTCTCCTTCTGGAGGCTGTTGGCTGACACATAAATGCTGGGAGAGTTCACAACTATCACATCAGCCCCATCCATACCTCTGGGATGGCTTCTTCCTCTCTCTTGGCCTTCTCAGTCTGCCAAAGACTCCCCCCATTAGCTTCTCACCAGCAGAGCAGCTATTTAACTCACATTCAAGCCATTTTCCCCCTGAAGCAGCCGGTGCGTGTTTCGCTTGTTGTTTTTTTTGCCATCTGACACAATACGGAGTATATTTTCGATACATTTTTAATGTTGTTTATTTAACAAGAATGGTGGCTAAAGCTGGTTGGGGCTGTAGTGACTCGTTACTATGGAGACGGTGGTTTGTACTTTATGCCAGAGCAGCTCGGCCAAAGCCCCAAGATGAGGGAGGCAACAGATAGGAGTTGTTTGTTTGTCCCCAGCTCAGCCACCCTTTCGCTCCTTAAAATGAGGTGGATTTGAAATCGTGTGGAAGAGTTGTCAATGGCAAACATATCTATTAAAAAAAAAAAAAAAAAAAGGATGCGGGAAAGAACATTCTCAGGATAAATCATGTTAACAGACCACATAGAGAGTCAAACTCCACGGGGAAACATATACTCAAGAGGGGTCAGATTCAGGGTGTCGTTAAACTCGCTGGGCAATAATCTTAAGTACTCCACGATTTGCACTAATTGGTATGAAATCACAGAAAAGTGCTTAAGTACCACTTTGGTTTGCAGTATCTGCTCACCATCAGAGATGATTCTTTTCAACAGCTACGAAATTCAAACCTAAAACTGCCTTGACTATTGCCCCCCTTGGGTGTCTTACAGTTAAGTGATTACAGAATGGATATCTTTACCTGGAAATTACAAATAGAAGATACAGATTCAATAACAAAACAACAACAACACTGTATATCAAACTTTTTCATTTGAGGGCCGCATACAGAAAAATGGACAGATCCAAGGGCCACTTTGAATTTCTTTGACTTTAATTTTAACACACTGAAATAAGCAAGCAAGCAATTAATTATAGTTTTTTTTATTTTTTTGTTATTTTTGAAAAACTGCTCCATCCCGCTTTTTTTTTTTTAAGGTGATAAGGCAAATAGTTTCGGATTTTCTAGATTTTAGGGTGGCCTTTGTCTGCTATCCCGCCTGACTATAGCCATCCCCGGAAAGAAAAGTTCTACAGTATATAAATCAATTTATTAGTAGTAGTGGCACCTATTTTTTCCCCCGACACACTCCCTTCTCACTCTGCCCAACTTCATCCCTCTTTTTTTTTTTTTAACTAGTCTTGTGGGCCGTGTCAAATAAAATTTTTAGTAGGATACGCCTGAATGTGAATATATCAATCATTATTAATACATGATACATTTATTGTACACATGAGACATATCACTGGGATGGGGATTTGTAATTTTCTGTAACTTTTACAACATTCCTTGAAAATCACAATACCCCATCACTCGTGAGCTATTTTTAGAACAGGCACCACATTGGTGACCCCTTATCGAGAGAATGTATGATATTTATTGGATTGTACCATCTCTTTAATTGAAACAACAAATTGCTAACTATGCCGAAACCATGGCAAAAAAAAACAAAAAAACATCAGACTGTAGTGATATGCTTAACCGAATTTCCGTGGAAGGCTGTGTTGTGTGCGTGAAGGTGTACGCTCCATCTAATCACAAATCTAACAGCGGCCATGTTAGATTTGTAAGAATGAGTAAGCAGGAGAGGATACACTGTACATGGGGTACAACATTTCACATATTTTAAAACTAGTGTGACGAGTGTGATTAGACGGTCACCCAATTGCATTCTTACTTTTAGCAAGAAAGGCAATCATTTTGAAGGATAATCACAGCATGTTTATGACTAAATGACGACTGCGCCACGTATAAGAAGCGAGTCATATCGCTGTGTTTAACATCTGAATATGACCATATGCACATTGAAGGAGATTATGTTGACACTGCCTTTTGAGTCCTCGTGTCACTCATTGAACAAGTGTAGCATGAAGTGAAGGAAATAGCCACCTGGTGCGAAAAGCTTTAGCTGTGTCATCTGTTCTTTTCTGTGACATGAGAGGAAACTGTTGTAAAGCTGCAGGCTAATACTCCCTCCCTGCTACTTCAATACAAAGGGCTTGTTTCTTCAATATTAATAACCAGGTCTCACCTAAAAAATTAATTTGGGAAAAACTAAGCGTGTACTCCTGCATAGAGGAGGTTAAAACTATTAATTAAAAGTGGAACAGGTTCTTATTTTAGTCAAAAGTGGAAACATCATGAGCCTTTGTGAAGTAAGGCCCAGGAGCAAAGCTTTCATTAGCCTACACGCATGGCAAAAGCAATTCATCATTTTGCCTCAATGGGCAAAAAAAGAGGGATCAACCTCACCATGCTATTTATGGAGATTTGCGGAAGTCTGGGAAATGCTAATATGATTAACATTTATCTACAACATGTTTTGAAATGGCCCTCATGCCCACATTTTAGCTGGCAGATTAAGTTATTGCACTCAGTGGAATAAAAGGAAAAGTATAGTGATACAGAATCTGCTTTGCCATGCACGAGCACACAAAGATTATATATGTATAAAATATTTATTCATTTATATTTTATTCTGTCATATTAGTGGAGGATTTTTCTAACCCTCCCCATGCATGCCCCCCTCTCTCTAAATATCTCTCTTTATGTGTGTCTGTCTCCAGATGGCGGCACGGTGAGGAGAGCGGCGCTTTTGTCCTAGCGGAGTGTCTCTCACAAAAATATGAACTGTTCCATGGATTAGCCGAGCAGAGATTTATTTAATGCATCCTCATAGAGAATGGTTGAAATCTATTTTGGGATACAGCGCTTGCCAAGCTCTAAGCCTGGTAATATATGCCTGCTACAGTTTAAGAGAGAGGGTTCACAGACCCTCTTTATGTTGGGATCATGCTGATCTTACCGAGTCATTGAATATGAAAATATTGAGGGCTGGTAGCCAATTTATTGTTTTCACACAAAGCGGACAAAAGGCTTGTTTAATGCCCGCTCTCCTGCCTCTTGTTTGTATGGTCTGTCTAAATATTTGATATCACAGAGAATGATTGTGATATTCGCCCGATAAAATAGTGCGCATGCATATGCCATGAGAGGCCCTATTTAAGATAGCGGCTTAAGGTTCTGAGAGGCCAACAAAGCCACGGATGGAAAGACTGCACTGCATTTGCATTTAAGCTGTGGATTTAGGAAGAGCTCGTGCAGAATGAATACTAATAGAGTGTCTAATTTAAAATGCAAAGTATTTACCTTCGAATTGATTCAATCATAAAAAATAAAAAAAAACACATTTTGGCTGTCTAATTAGAACGAGAGTCAAACTAAACATAACATGTATTACATTTTTTACCACCTGAAAAAAAAATAAAAAATCAACGTCCATGTCTTTGTTATAGGCTCAGCCCTCAAAGTCCCCAAAACTAAACAAACAATCCCCATAACATAAACTCTACTACACTTCCCAGCATGCCTCAGGGGGATAAGGTTTGGACCGCTTCTCTTCACAGTGCACGGTGACAGAGAGTGACACAAAAGAGGAAAGCCAGGGGGTGTGCAGGAGTGGGGGAGAGAGAGACGGACAAAAGAGAAGACATGGGCTTTGCACGGAGGACACGATAAAGCCAGTAGCATTATCGTCAGTGTGAAAGACGGGGGCCATACTTCAAACGGGATTTTCTCTCCATGACAGGATACTCCGCTGACGCAGAGCAAATAGCTCTCTGTAGCAGTATATAGCTTGAGGGCTCCTGGGCTTCTTTGGAAATGCAACAAACTACAATGCGATGATAGGATCTTGTGCAAGCTCTGCTTGGCACTGACGTTACACATGAATACATTCAATGACATTGAAGAGACATTTAAAATCCATTAAATTACTTTTATCAACATTTTCCGACTTTTTTAAAGTAGGGATCGGCGAGTACGGATATCACGTGTCAGTACTGGATCGATATACAGCCTTATTTAAAGGTATCGGTACTTTTGATGGCGGCCGACACTGCTCACTTTTACAGTATTCCAATCAGGAAGTAGAAATTAGAAGAAAAGAAAATTGCCATTCATTTCATGTAATTTTAAGGAAAATGCTATAGTGGGATATAGAAGTCTTTATTTAAATTATATGTAATTATTTTTTGGGGAGGAAATTTTATGTATCAGAAGTACTTGTGGTATCACTACTTGGTATCGGTATCGATGACTACTCAAGAGTTGAGTATCTGACTGGTATCGGTCACTATTTTTAAGTATTGGTAATTCATAATTATCAGCATTCACACTTATGTTTTCCTGCAACCCAATAATATTTAACATGTAATAACATCAACATTATATTCAGTCAAAAAACTAAACTGGTGATTTGCCAGGAAAGTAGAACTGTTATTTTATCGGTTCTGAAATGTTGTACTTTGCCACATGAGGTTCAAAGGCGAGATTAGAGATGAGCAAGTGCGGGAAAACAATGATGTCATGGCATTGTAGGAAGATCATAATACTGTACTTCTAAGCATCCAATGAGATTGCTTTGATATCATCCCTATTACCGCTAACCGGAGGGGGATCTAGGCTTTAACCTTTAGGGGGCTTAGCTGCTTAAAGAAAATGAAAAATGGAATATGATTCTTGCTAAACTACAGAATTAAACTGAATTAAATTTATTTATGTATAATTTTTAAAAAATTATATTAAAACATTACAAATTAGAAAAATAGAAAATTGCCGTTACTTTCATGACATTTGAAGGAAAAATGACCATATTGGGCTTTATAGGTTTTTCTTTAGAAATGATGTGTGAAGTGTGATTTTTTTTTTGGGGGGTGGTATCTGTACTTTGTATCGGTACAGTGACTACTAAGGAGTTGAGTACTTGTACTGGTCTAAAAAATAAAAAGTGGTATCAATCATCCCTAATACTCCCCTAACTTCTGATTTTTACAACTAGCTATCATATTAACTGGTATAAAAAAAAAAAGTCAAAATAACTTCCGTTAAAGTAAAACTGATAACTGATGCATTACTTCAGTTAGAATAGTGAAGGTATTAGGCTTTACAAATATGACTCTTGCAAGGAACCCACAGGGTTCAATCAATTAGTCTGTGATTATTATTACTTCTGTTGTTATTACTAGTCCCAGCAGTCTGGCTGTTATGGTAACCCAAGATGCAGCCTATAGTACTAATCCTTGCCCTTTCCCTAACCTTAACCTTTACTCTCTTAATCAACATCATATTCTGAGCAAGTGGGCAAAATATTGACATGTTATCTCTCTCAGCGGTCAGTGAGAATTCGTCTTGAAAAAAAGTCATTTGTGTGCTTGCTTGCATACGTTGCAAGAAAATGTGCATGCATGCATGTACAGTGAACACAAGTGTTAGTGTCTGTTTGTTTTTTTCGACCCAGTCTTCTTCTGTTGGTTTTTCATCTGTGTGTGACTTGAAAGTAAGAAGGACATAAGGGTCCCAGTAAATTGGAGGAAGATGTGTCGCAATGGGTGGTGTTCTGTCACTATAAATTGTGGTTAAGATTAATAGATTTGGTTCTAGTAAAATGCAGCCTAATTTGACACAATAAAAAACAAACAAAAAATAACAGTCCAGCCAGACGAGTTCTTATTCCAGACAGACAGAACCATTTTTTCTTCTCTAATGTTCAATATTCAACCCATCTGTCCTCAATTCCTAAAGTGTCTACTGAGAAGTTCCATCCAAAAGCAAATAGAAACTGGACGGCAAGATAAAAGAAAAGCACGAAAACGTAGAGGCAAGCAAACATCAGAGTGAGACAAAGATATTTCCTATGCAAAGCTTGCACACAATGTCATGTGTGATAGCAACGAATCCGGTCCAAGTCACACTTGGGGGAAGGGGGGTGGACGGGGGGGGGGGGGGGGGGGGGGGGGGTTGTTGGAGGAGACAGAAACGAGGTCGGCTGCCTCCATCTTCCAATGATTCCCCCCTCTCAGCTTTGATTCTGCTGATCCAGTATCTTGCCATATAGCAAGGGACACAAAGCAGATTTTAGCTTTAGGATAATCTCATTAAGAAACTCTAACCACCCCTAGTGGAGCGGTGGCGTGTGTGTTGGGGTAGGGGTGCCGGTGGGGTGGGGGACTCAGCCTACGCCATGCCAGAGCCAGGCTCATGGAGGCAGGTGTAATGTTACATAATTAGCCTCTAAACAGTAAAAAGGAGATTATTGCAAATGGCCTGCTAGCCAGCACATGCAGTGGACCCGGTCCCGGAAGACTCCGCGGTCTGATGAGACAGGAAAACACCCGGGGCGCTGATGACGTGGGGAAGGAGAAACAGCTTATTTGCAGCAAGTGTGTATTTTTCATAAAGACGCCTAAGATGGTAAAAAAGAAGATTGAAGCAACCCCCTTCGCTCCCGGCTGTTTTACTGGATTTTGACTGATTTTGCAAGGCCCACTGAATATTGTGTTCTATTGCTATAAAAACATTCTTTCAAGTATTTTTCTAGCTGTTTCCGTTTTGCAGCAATTAGCATTAAAATATAGCTAAGTTACATCATTATTCACAAACTTGTTTAAAACAGTGGGGGGAAAGAGCCTTTTTGCAACATGGCCCTGGTTGATCTCTTATACTCTGCTGACACCTGCTGGCCGTTTTTGTAATAACTACCATTGCTTTAAGCGTTCTCTTCAGTTCAGAGGCTTCATCAAAGCCTTCTGTATGCTCTAGCATTAAAAAAACAATATAAAAACGTTTTTGGGACCATGGCAATGTTTAAAATAGAACTTTTTTATACATTTTGGGGAGCAAATGAGTTAAACTAAATATGGCAAATATCTACATTGAAATGCAGCGTCGTCAAAAAATGTCTCCTCCCTTTTTAGTCAGACACAGGTTACTTTTGAAGGCCTGGGTTCGGCCTCCCGCTGATATGTCTTGTCAAGCACCAGGAGGGGCTCGACTGTTGCAGCGAAAAAGCGAACAGAAGAATTTATGGAGTTGGCCTGATCCATGGAGCCCACACCTAGTCACTCATAACCTCAGTTGAGGATTACCATATCAGATTGTTGCCATATGTAGCACGGCGCACCACTCCGGGATCTGACAGTGATCAACTGCGAGCTATCACCAGAACATCCAACAGGCTTTACTGTTAGGAGTTCAAACAATGAACAGACTCAAATAAGTGACGTACAGTAATTTGCCATCTTATCCACCCCGAAAGTGCTTGGTGACGATCTCAAAGTGTGCGAGGTCAGAGCAGGTCAGGACAACGCTGAAGCATCGAATCGCTCTCGCATAAAGTTGTATAACAAATGAGCTCGGGCTCTTTGAACCGGCTGACCACACAAGCCTGGAAGAGTCACGAGCAGCCCAACATGTGGCAGCAATAAGATGGCCCTGCCCTTCCAAAGACATGTGGGAGACACCGCATTCCAGCGGAGCTCATTAAAGCTGAAAAACAAATCCAACAAACACTACCCCCAGGCTCAAACAAGCAACATGAAATATGCACAACAGGTCATGACAGCTGATGCCTGCCACAACCCATGTTCATTTATTGATTCATTATTTCTCAACATCAACTCATCATTAGACTGTATCAATTCCAAGAACTGTAAACCAGCCAATGACACATTTTTAATTGGGGGAAAAACACGTTTGGGCCATTAGATTACATGACAATGGCTTTTTGTTGCCTGACGATTCAAAAGTCTCTTGAAAACTGGTTGAGTTCAAATGTTTAACATTGTTATTGTTGTAGTCTGTGTCAACATGCACATGCGAGTTAAATCACTTCTCAAGCAAATGATGTACACACCAATATACGTACATACAAAGTACAATTATCTTGTCAAAACTCCAAGTGGCCAAACTTTCTATTTCTATAATATGTACGGTACTTATTGTCACTTTAAAAGACTCTTAAAATATGTACGTATATATTAAAGCCAAATGATTTTGAAAAATAATCTAATGGCAATTTTCTTTCCTTAATATTGTGATTGCAATTAAATTTGAGCTGTCAAACAATTACAATTTTAATCAGATTAATCACATTTTAGAATTTTGATTAATCACGATTAATCACTTTTTTTTATCAATATTCTTTGCCCGCCAAATTTAAAGCACACCTGTTATGCGTAATTTTTTTTTTTTACATGTAATGTTATGAGGACGTCTTCAAAAAAAATTAGCCACTGCACACGCTCATCCTTCTGTTTTTCTAATCAGTTCATAATTGCATAATTTGAAAAGAGCCCAATAATTTGACGTGAACAAATATTCTGAATGTCATACGCAAAGATTTATTAAAATAGTGTGATTATTCTGCGTTAACACATGATTTATGCGCTTTTTTTTTTTGGGGCGATTAATTAATTAGTTAACGCTTTAACTTTCGCCTCAGACAGAAATATTTTTGTCTTATGGGTAATAAGGAAAAAATAAACTGCGACTAAATATGAAAGGCAGTTTAATTTAGTCTTGTTAATTGTCATTAAAAAATCAAATAAAATACAAATGCCAATCTTGACTTTGTTGTAATGTCTTAAAGCATGTTTACTGAACACATTTTCTGACTTGTCAAAATGTTTTGTTTTTTTTAAAATCTTAGACAATAGGCATCACTTTAACACAATGTTCAGGGAGCTCCCAAGGTTAACAGTACATCTTAAAAAGTTACCGGTAAATGGAAAATTAAACAAATAAATACCATAGCTCTCTATAGTTTTCTACAGTAAATTTATTCCCTGAAAATTTAAATACCTGAAACCATAAACTTTCACATTTGTTTTAATGTCGAACAAAAACAAATGGTTCCCAAGGTCAGCAGCATCTCTTATAAAGTTAAGCAAAAAATAAATAAAAAAAATAAATAGCTCCCTGAGATTAAAATGATTTTAGATTGACTTTTTATCAGTCGTCAGATTTTTTTTTTTTAAAAAAAGGCCGATACCGATATTCGTCAAAATGCCCAATATTGGCGCCATGAAAAATGAGTCTGTGGGCTTTATCACTTCAAATACCAGTACCGGCCGCCTTTTTGTGGCCGTTATACAATCCCGATCTTGAAATGAGAAATAAGACGAACCGAAAATTGCCATTAATTTCATGCACTTTTAAAGAAAAAAATGCTATATTGAGATATATAGGTCATTCTTAAAAATTAGATGTGATTGTTTTTTGGGAGAATTACATGTGTCAAAAGTACTAGTGGTATCGGTACTTAGTATCGGTGACTACGCAAGAGTTTAATACTCGTAGTGATATCAAATGAAGCCTACTCGACAAAATGAAGTAAAGCCTTTGCGATCGATTTGAAAATCGCATGCCGATGAGATGTTAATTTGAATTGGATTGAATCGCTCATCAAGCATTTACCTCATTTGTCTTCTTTGTTAGTACCACCAGTCTGCCTAGTTTCGTGTTGTGTAACTATTTGACCTTCCCGTTGCCGTACTTTCAAACAAGCTAACAGCGCGTTTGTTTGCTTACTGTTTTTGAAAAAAAGATGACATGTAATTCAGTTTGTATACATAAAAGCAGAAGAGCAGACAGAGCCTCTACGAGGACTTTGAACGATTGCATTCACTTCAGTGATAAGAACTCAATAAAGTCAAAAGCCCAACGGCGAGGCAGGTTTCTTGCTGTAGCAGACAGCTGGCATGATTATTTTCAGCTCTTGAGCTAATCCCCTCTAAATGTAAACTGGAGAAAAATGTGCCAAATGGCTTTGGAGACTGAAATTTGGACTTGCGAAAGATTTAAATGAGTTTTATAGAAATGTTTGAGGCATTATTGGAAAACACAGTGAGACAATTGTAATTACTTTTCAGCCTGTCACATTTATAATCATTATCCCACATTTTAGACATGCCAATTTTTGACTCCTGTTAACCAATACAGCAACAGAGATGCCACATAACATACAGTGTTCCTTCCTATTTCCCGTGTTTTGATGCGCTTTCATCTATGTTTACGGGCATTCGATGTTTGCTATGCAGCTTTGTGACTGGAAACGCTTGAGTCGTGTGCACGCCATTCAGGAGGTGGCCCACTAAGAGCTAATCTACTTGTCAGGGTTGACTGCCAAGCACATCAGCCCACACACTTCACAATATGACTTTATTCATACTGTAGATCTGGGACATTAACTGTCTCTGCCCACCAGAACACAACACTTACGCCCACCGCTCACACTGAAGGAAAAACGGCATTATGAGCCTACGTGAGCGATAAGAAAATTGATCGTTTACACCTTGCACGACCTCCATCACCTCGAGACGATAACTTCGGCTCCCTTTACGCACTTTTAACATTGACTGCGATTATTTTGGCTTCACGGGATAAATATGATCCATCGTGTGGATGTTCTTATTTCTGTTCAATAAAACTACTGCCAAGAGTATGTCTGAACAAAGCACTTACACAAGTCATTCAGTCTGGAGGCTGTATCATTAAAAAATAAAGGAGGCTTTGGGGTTTTGAAGTAAAGGGAGAAATATCATCGGCATATAGTGAGTCAGTGGGAACGTTAAGAGGAGGTAATTAAAAGAGTCAAAAGCCCAAATTAGCTTCCTGATGACTCGGTTGAAAAAATGCAACAACGGAGGCACTGTGGATGACCTGGAATCATCTTTAAAGACTTAACTTCCTAATCTGGAAACAAGAGATCCATTTGATCAGACTTATGGGCTATTGTTCCACGAGCAAAGCCTTATTAAGTTTGAATAATAGCGCCTCATGGCCATTTCGTAAATCTCCAATAGGGCAGTGACCACAGTTTGCTGGCACTTCATAAATCAATATCAACAAAATTGGAAAGCCACAAAACACATAATAAGGCAAATATGTCAAATACTGTTTCTTTAGATACAGAAATTGAGTACAGGTCAAAGCAAAAGCATCAAGTGTAACCTCTTGAACATTTATTTAGAGAGTTATAACTGCTTGATAAAGAAGAAAAGACAGACATTTGCAACTGATTAAAGCCTCACTAAAGTATAATGAGCGGGGAGGAGAGATGTCAAGTTTGCACACAAATTTATAGCTGGCTATTTCAAACTCAACTATTATGGGGAAGATTCATGTGTTATGACGATACTCCGGACTCTAAACTTACAAACACTTTTTTTGGGTCGGAATATCGACTGTAGAGGAGGAAAACCCACAATAACTAAGCTATTCAAGTGGACCAATAAACAAAACTGTACAGTTTACTGTTGGCAAAATTGATGCATTTCACGGATGAACTGTGTCTACTTTTTTTTAAGTCAATATTTTACATTAAATATGTTTGCTTATTAAATCATTGTAATGTACTTAAAGGGACTCAACTTAACTCAACTTTATTTATAAAGCACTTTAAAACTAGCATGTATGCTGTATACAAAAGTGCTGTACATGGAACATAAATCGGTCATGCAGTAAAGATAAAACAAGAACAACAAAGCAAACGTTACAAGTAGATAAAGTTTACATCAATAAATTAATAACAATAAGTATGTGAATAAAAAAAAAATATATACAATTTAATTATACATAAAATAAATAAATATATATTATATATAATACATTATATATAATAAATAAATAAATTAACAAAACTAATTTAATTTAATAAAAACAGTGTGCATTAGCGCCATCAATTGGTAAGCTTATAATTAATTCTTTCATTGATTAATTTAATTACAATAGCTAAATAATTTGATTATATCTAAAATAAATAACTTAACTATTAATGCTGTCAAAGTTAATGCGTCAATTAATTAATCACAAAAAAGTATCGCATTTAACATGTATTAACACAGATTCATCATATTATTAATTTGGACCGCAGATGATCCTCATGATTGACAGCGTATGGTTACGTTAAAGGCAGCACAGGTTGTGTTTGAGCAATAAACATAACTACAGACATTAAAGGATCTTTGTGCAGTTTGTCACTTTTTTTTCTTTTTTTTTTACTCGTGACTGCCACCTCTGGCCCAAAGCGTAACTGCAGCATCTGTGTCAGGCTCATTCATAGTGTGCGTGCGAGTAGTGCACGATCTTAAAGTGATAGCCACAGTTGACAAAAGAAGACATGACTTCAAATGAGGCAAGAAACACTGTGTAAAAATGTAAAAAATGTAATTAATTAATGTAGTCGTTTGACAGCGCTAATATATATATATAAATAATCATAGGTCGACTAATCGCTAATTATATTACATTGGCTTCTGCTACAAATACCAATACAAAGGCGAAGAACTTTGCAAATTTAGTATTCGGGCTCCAGCCGCTTGTCTTCCTCTGGTTTGCTCTCGCTAGCTTTTGCTCGGTTCTCCCGCTGGCCGCTCTAGTTAGCAGCTCCAGGTAGTTCTTGCGAGCCGCTCTAATTAGCCGCAATAGCCATGATTGTTCGTTACATGAGCCCTGAGCAACTGTGATGTCATTTTCAGTCGACAAGAAGTGGCAAAATGGCCGCCCTCTAAGCTGGATAAATACGAGTGGATTTTGATGCTTTATCCGTATTGCACAAATAATGTCAGAATGCCATTTATAGACTAGTGGAGGTGGCATATAATATATTATAGTCAAGAAAAGTTTAGGGTTGATCTGCCCTTTAAATTCACTTGTTATCGCGACCATACCGATATTACTCCTAGCAAACACCAAATATCATGTAATGATGATGATTGTAGTAAAGACATGTTGCCTAGAAAGGCAAAAATCAATTTCAAATTACATTTTTTGTTTCGTTATTTTGTTCTCTGTTTGCAGACCGATACCAAATGGCATCGGGCCGCAGACCAGTGGTTGGGGACCCAATAGGTCACTTAGGAGTCCACTGAAGGCCCACGTCCGAAAAGCACGCACGCCACTGCTTGAGACAAAAAATGCTCACAGGACCTTCAAATCTTGTGGGACTGAGCAGCACCAGTGGCCAAAAGAAATTTTCCTTTCCTCCACGGGTCTGATAAACATTTGACATATGTAGTTAGATGCACTTATTTTAAGAATAATATCATTGCTACTGCAACACAGCCCGAGTATTTGTGTCACATTTAGGCTCTAATATTCTCGGGGAGAATGAATATATTTGTTGACTAACAGCATGGATAAAACCCTTAAATATTCAACATTTTTTAATCTGGTTTAATATTTCCACCCGTTTTATGCAAATTGCAGTCTATTAGCATAATCCCATTTGAGAATACATCCTTTTAAAGTGAAAGATTATAACCTATTTTTTAAACACATAAATCAAACCTTACATTGAAATGGTAATGTTTTAAAGTCTGCATGCTATGCGGAAAAGGGAGTGCGCATTTACATACTTTTTAAATTAGTGACACTACACCAACATGAAGATACAAGTTGAAGCTAAAATCCTTATAAAGGAAGACATCTTGGCAAATATGAAGCATCCACTTCAAAAGAATACCAAAGTATTCTTGCAATTTTTTTGGTAATTTGATGAACACAAGAGCCATACATGTAGCGCTTCTGATGGTATCATGTTTTCAGTTAGCAAAGCTAAGCGGCGCAGGTAAGACATTACATCCCCGCATTAACGTGGAAACATGGCCTGTAAAAGCTTCATTGAGATATTGAAGGGGATAAAGATGTAAGAAAGGGCCATTATGCTGCTGAAGTGGTTTGGTGGGGGGGGGGCTTCTATCTCTCTCTCTCTATCCCTCTTTATGTCTTTCTTGAACTTGTAAGAAGTTCAGCAGGTTTGAACGTGCAGACCAGACAGACCTCTGGAATGCGACTGCGGCCACTCAAGCCCCGTCTGACCTGCCACCGTGCCGGCTCCATTTCACCGTACTAACCTTGCCTACTCACTTACAACGGGACTTCAACTTTATCTCCCCTTGTAACACAACATTAACTGCCAAAGAGCTGGAAATGTATTATCAGCCCGCCCCAAAGCTTGGATTGCTTCCCTTATAAATAAGATCATTATACCGGCGGTAATCCCATTAAATAGATCATTTTGCAAATATCTAAATCCAATTAATAAAAGTGTTTTCCGAGGGTGTGCAGCAAACACTGCCTTGTAGAAAGCTGACATGCTGTGACTCCACTTCTTTGTTACTCACTTCCCTTTGTGGCAACCGTGATATTAGGAAATCCGAGCGGGACCTGAATCACTCTTCCAATTACTTTTTGGCGCTTCCGCTAAAATATAAAGAATGAGTCATGATGAGAAGATGCCTTTTTTAAAAAAAAAGAATTTCTCTCGAGGTATGTTTATACGTCATCAACCTAGTAAAATAGTTTTCACAATGAGCCTGTGCACCCATTTCTTGTCCTTGAAGGACATTCAAAAGCATCTATTGAATTTCGTGTTTTGTGTTTGTATGTGTTTAGAAATGAGGCTTAACAATTAATTGAAACCAGTTTTCAATTTGTGAAGGCTGCAATTTTGCGGGGGGCAAAAATATTCTATTTTATGTATATTATATACATCTTATTTATTTATTTATTATATGATGTATACATAAGGTAATAATAATAATAACAGTGCAGTTCACATCTTTACATGAAACATGAAAAGTTAAAGTGATAAAGTCACAGATTTGTTAGCATTCCTGTTGTAATCTGACTTGTGTTTATTCTACACTTGTTTGCTGAATTTTGTGAAGTTTTTGAAGTAAACACAAAATTGCAAGTGAAAGTGTTTAGTAAAGTGAACAACTCTAATTGATATAAACAAACACATTAATCCCAATTTTTTTTTTAATTTAATTTTAGTGTAAGGCTTGTATCATGGTCGTTCAGCCCTAGTTTAGAACTTTAGAAAAAAAAAAAAAAAAAAAGAACTTCCCCTGTTGTCACATAAAAATTGTACAAAGCAGTAACTGTATCTGCACGTGCTTACAAAAAGGAATATTCTTATGGTGTCCTCATAAAAAATCCCTGCCCGGGTTCAGCCACATAAGTATTGAAATAATTTCCAGATGGTTTAACAAATTAACCATTTATGGAGTTAATCCAAACGAGTTTCCTAAATCATTACCATAATTCATCAGTGGAAAGTGTCCTCTATGTACCCTCCAACTTTAAAATGTGTGTCACAGCATTAGCCATGTCACATTTTGTGGCTTGTTAGCTGTAATTAGTATTGTTTATAATGCTTCATAAGTAAAGGAGGTATTTAAAGCTTAAGTAATTCCTCTTGTGTGCTGCAGTGCAAAGATCAATATGCGACGTTTTGCCCTAGCGGTTGTTACCATTGTGGAAAGTACATGGTAGGACATTTTCCGATCTGTTCATGGTTTTTAAGAGCCAGCTGAAGTTGTTAAAGGAAAACACTGCTGTGGTTAAATGCATTAAAAGAGAGCGCCTGTGGGTGATGTTAACACTCGTCTAGAGTCATCTGCCAATGGATGATCTATGAGCCGTTTAGAAGGTTGTTTATGGTACAAACCAAAGAAAGCCACAATGCTAACCATCATCTTTGAATGTGACTCTTCAATGTCTTAAAGGCTCTTTCAAAAACTTTTGGATGGTTTAGATCAAGTGTTATCTAGTTGGGATACTTGTGAAGGCATGTAGTAATTCAGTGAGTAGAATCGTTAACTCATTCACTACCATTGACGGCTATAAACGTCAAAAATTCATTTTAACTATTTCTATTGCTTCAACTTTTTTTTCCCACTTTTGTTAACAAGAGTATGAAAACCTAGACATTTTTAAAAAAAAATAATATTTTATTTATTTTTAAGAAAAGATTATTAAAAATTAGGGGCGTCAGGCGATTAAAATTTGTAATTGTAATTAATCGCATGACTTCAATAGTTAACTCACGATAAATCACTAATTTTATATCTGTTCTAAATGTACAATAATTTTCTTCTAGGTTTTTCATACTCTTGTTAACAAAAGTGGGGGGAAAAAAATGTTAAACTAATAGAAATAGTTCAAATTAATTTTGGACACCTATAGCCATCAATTGCAGTGAATGAGTTAAACATGGACAAAATGTGACCAGATTTGCATTAAAAACAAATGAAATGAGGTCAATCCAGTGTCCGGGATCAGATTGTTTTTGAATTTCTACTGTAACACAGCATCTTAACATAAACAGCAATAGATCAAATAGTATTAATTTCTTCAGGAGGAGAGGCTGATATAAAAAATAGACTGAACTCAAAGCCTATTTTTCCTACAAAATCTGTCATTTTCTAATGAAGAGGAAGAAAGTGAGAACACAGGAAAGAAAGAGATGTCAAGATTGAGGTTGGCCGCCCCCCTCGCGGGGTCAAACTCTAGGGGTTAATACCTGGTGTCTGACACTGCACATAAACTCTGCTGAGCTCATCACACTAATTAAACAGACGCACATCCTCGCGGAGCTCCGATGGCCAATCGCTGCCAGCTAAAAAAGCACTCCATTCATGAAGGCCTGGCAGGGTGTGTGCGTGGGGAGAGCTCGAGAAACGCTACCTGCCGTTCTTCAGTTTGATTAATACGAAGAACAATGGCGCTCTTGTGGCCTGCCGAGCTCACTCCACTTGGTTTTGCTTCACCGCTTGAAGAGAGGGGACTGCGTGTTTCAAACGAGCCCCTTAGACAAACCGCCGCGGAGTCGAACCGCTCGCCTGCCACTGCTGCTTCCTCGGAATGCTGATCCGGTGAAAAATGGCCGCTGAGGATAAATGTCCGCAATTATAAATGCTCTGCGAAGGAAATAATTGTTGTGTAATGTGATAAAAAATTTTCTGTATAGGTTGCTTGAGTTTTGTACATTAGACTCCAATTTTCAGTTTCCAGAGCCAAAAGGTGTGAAGAAGCTACCAAAAAACGGATCCACAACACTTATTGGCAAAAGATCATTGATTGGTCAACAAAAGACACAAATTGTGTCTTTCCACAATCAATATTAGCTTTTATACAATAAAAAGGCAAAAAAAAAATATTGGCTAATTCTTGTTTTGTTTTTTCTGTCAGGTCCCCCCCCCCATTTACAGTAATTGTATTACACTATATACATTGCAATGGTGTCTGTGTAAATGTACACACTATTTTCGTCGCTATTCAAGGATTACGCAAGGCAGGCGTGTCAAACAAATTTTTGGCGTGGGCCACTTTTGTATTTAGGGCTTCCCTCACTGGGCTGTCATGACGGTGAAACCAAATAAGATAAGATAAGATCCACTGATTGTCACACCCATCTAAGTGGGGCGAAATTTGTTCTCCGCATTTGACCCATCCCCTGTGGGAGCGGTGAGCAGCAGCAGCGCCGCGCTCGGGAATCATGTGGTGATCTAACCTCCCAATTCCAACCATTAATGCTGAGTGTCAAGCAGAGTGGCAATCGGTCCCATTTTTATAGTCTTTGGTATGACCCGGCCGGGGATTGAACCCACGACCTCCTAGTCTCAGGGTGGACACTCTAACCGCTCGTCCACTGAGCTGGTTTTATATAAAAAAATGTTTAATCGTCTTATTGGCACAACAAATGGATGGATTACTAGTTTTGATATCAGATGCCAAGGGTAATAGTTTGCTCAATTATTGTTTAAATTACTGTTCAAAAAAATATATATATATTTTTTTTTAAAGGTAAAATCCCAACATTATTATTTATTACACATGACTTTGGCAGGCCACATAAAATGATGTGGCAGGTTGGATCTAGCCCTCGGGCCTTGAGTTTGACACCTGTGACTTAGTGGGATCTGAAGTGTTCTCTCATTATAAAGCGGTTCGCTCTTCGCAGTCTCGCAATTTTATTTGATTTTTTGCAATTTTGCATGCATTTGTTTTTACAGCAATGTACGCGTTTTAAAAAAAAAAACGATGAAGGTTTGAACAATGGGAATGTTGAAACAAGAGAGAAATGTGAGAAAATGCAAATGCTTCGATGAGAAAAGTGTATAAACTGTGGTGAGGGGTTTTAGAGCCTTAAAACGTTTATAATAAATGCAAAACATAAAGCTAACTACTCCGCGGATTTCATTTATTGAGGGCATTTTTTGGAACCTAACCCCAGCGGAAAATGAGGGAACGCTAGATACCAATTAGTGGATATGTGGTTTACAGCTGAAAAATATTCTTCAATTGTAAAGCCAGGCTTCTGCATTAAATATGCATTAAATATTGAATGCAAAGAAGTGATTTTATGTGCAATTACATTTTTATAAATTTACTTGTTTTGTTGGTGTTTTACAAACATGACCTGAAAAGAGCAATTCTGTAAATCAAGGAAATCTTACTTTGTCTGCTTTCATTTGTAAAGTTTTATGAATCACAATTTTTTTTGTGTCTGTGCCATTTACAACGGAACAGAGGAACAATTGGAAGTTGAGAATGTGAGAGGGCGAGGGAGTAAGAGAGACAGAATGCGGCAGTTTTACTGGTATGTAGCGGTGCCATATTTCCATGAGAAAAAAAAATAAATTATCCGCAAATAGTGTGTCGTTTTCAAGTAACCTAAAAGCTCGGACCCTGGTGAGGATAAATGGTTTGTAAAATGGATGGATGGAATCACGGCAAATTAAACGTCGTGCCGTGGTGAACTATAAAGTCATCCTTCGGCAAGCGTTTCACGAGCGCTAAACATGTGAAAAGTGTCGAAAGAAATACGCAGTCTCGGCAAATCACACTTACAGGAGGCGATGGAGTTGAGGTCTGTCGGGAGCAACGGACGGATTAAGGTGAGAAATGGTGCGCAGTGATATAACATTTGTATGTGAAATTGTGACTGACGCATGTTAAGTATAGAGTTGGGCAGTTTTTTGACGTAAATCAATCATCAAACATGTCTAAAAATGTGTAGGATTCTAAACTGACGATATATCAGCATACACGCTTAATTGAAAGTGTACAAAAGTATGTTTTTCAGAGAGATCAAGTGGAAGCTGATGATTTTGAGGAGGAAATGGAGTAGTAGTTGCAGCCATGATAGAATTAAAGCACTGCATATTTCTTAGCATTGGCAATTTCTTTTATATACTTTGATTTAAATGTGCATAATGCACCTGTAAGAATATATGCACTTTTGATTTAAGAAATTATTTGCGCTTTTCCAAGTTATGTGAAACAATGATATCATTAATGAATTATAAAATATGTTATATTAATGTTAAAAAATGTAACGTTATAGCAATTTAAATGTATTTAATTCTTATTATTATTTATTTTAAAAAACTTTTTTTTTTGTTCTTTACATTTTCTATAGGTGGTGTGCCTCGAGATGTCTTTTAAAAAAGTGTGCCGTGACTCAAAAAAGGTTGAGAAACAGGTGGCGAGTTAGAGGACTTCAAACAATAAATTCCTTTCTATTATACGTTATGAAATAATATTTGAATGTCCATCTTTTCCAAAATTTTACATGCTTGCTTGTTTAAAGACATTTCAATGTTCAAACTACTTTTGCGATGGATTTTTATTTATTTATTAAATACTATTCATAAATGGAATCATGCAGACTATCAGTCTTTCCAACCCGTGTGTACACGACTAACAGACGTCCAAGGGATGAAGACATCAGGCCTATGAGAGTGACAGCATAATATTATGTGCGTCAAAACTTGGGGGCGACGTAATTAATTGCAGCACTCGCTGAACTCACAGACACGTTGAGCTTTACCAACACTTTGCCAATATTCAGTGCTTCAGCTTTTATCAAAACAGGGAGACAAATTGCGCCACCTGCGCAAGTCTCCAAAGCCTGACAACTCATCTCACTTGCAAATTGTAAGCGTTCTAGCCTTCTACGAAGCAGGCTTGCTATCCAAGTCCAGGCGTGATAGGTCTTCACGCGGCAATGTGATACTTTCAAAACAGTGGATGCCGTCAATAATGTTGGAGGCAGGAAAAAGAGCATGCAAATTCCTGATGATGACAGCCCATATGGCCCAAAAGCAGCACGTCACTCAAACTGTGAGCTGTTTGGGAAAGTGCAGCACAATTATCTTCGGTGAGCATACATTTGAAAAACAAATCCAGTGGGCTCACAAAAACCAAGATGGGTAGATTATAATTAGAGCTGTCAAACGATAAAATGTTTTAATCAGATTAATCGCATTTTAGAATTTTGATTAATCACGATTAATCGCTGAACAAAGACGTTTTTTTTGATTAATCATGATTAATCGCTTAACAAAAAAGTTTTTTTTAATCGTTTTTTCCCCGCCAAATTTAAAAAGCACCAGGTTATGTGTAAATTCTTTTGACATTTAATGTTTTGAGGACATCTTCAACATGTTTTGATCCACTGCACACGCTTATCCTCCTCTTTTTCTAATAAATTCATTATTTGCATAATTTTAAATGGAAAAAAAATGACCATGATAATTTGAAATGAACAAATATTCTAAACGTGATATGCAAACATTTATTAAATGCTTTACTTTAAAGCATGTAATTATGTTTATTGCTCATACACAACCTGTGCTACCTTAAACGTAGCTGTTCACTGTCACGCTAAAAGATCATCTATGATCAAGATTAATAGTGCGATTAATCTGCGTTAATTCATGATTATTGCGATACTTTTTTGTGATTAATGAATCAGTTAACGCTTTAACTTTGACAGCACTAATTATAATGATTGATTTATATAATGTTAAATTTAGCTGGCTGAGTATAGATTTATAGATATATTTTTTTCTAGTCAGTAGATTAAACAAATGAAATTGTCTCATTTCCCAATTGTATATGAGATTATTAGTTTCACTTAGTGGGAGACGAAGCCATGCTACCTGCATACACATCAGGCAAGGGAACTGCTACACCATCAGTCATCAACATGATTATTTTTTTAGTTTTATTATAGAAATAATAACACCTATTACCATTATTATTACATAATTTGTGTTGATCAACAAAAGTCACTACTTCATCCAACTGAAATGTAATATTAAACCCAAAAACAAGATGACTAAAATAACTTTTAAAGATATGCCGTTTTCAAATAAAATCATACCACGTGAAACAATTTAAAAAAGAAGAAGCTTGACCCATATTAATATCCGGGAAGTTTTAAGCGGTGCAAGTGGCTCGTGGAACAAGAGCGAAGTTGCGCAATCTCCACAAGTGTTTTCACTTATCCTGAGTGATTAGACCTCTGCTCGGACTGAAGATGGGATGCGAGGCATTACGTGAGGTCACAGGACATGCACCAATAGGAATGATGAATGTATCATGAGAGCCACACTGGCAGGTGCTGCAAAGGTGAGCAGCGAGGAAGCAGCCCACGCTAATCATTTAGAGCCATTTCGTTTGAAATATATTGCTGTATTACAAAAATGTATGTTAGTGCAGAGACGCCAACAAACGGCTACCTACATATTAGATAAAGATCAAGCATGGAAAGATAACTTTAAAATAGCAGCGAAAGCTTAATGGTAGTGAAATTACAAAACATAAAAATGCATAAGTGACAAAACCTGCATTGCTCTTCAGTGTTAGCATAAAGTTTTCACATGACTTCTTACCTTGTTTATAAGCATAGAATTTTTTTGTTTTCAAGCTTTTTGGTGCCAAGTGATTAATTGATACGTCGTCAAAATAGCATGGTGTCATTTAAAAAAATAAATAAATAAATAAAACAAACGTATTTTATTCTTTATTGTCACCGTCTTATTTTCAGTTCCGTTAGAGACACCAAATGTTGCACGAAATTCATGCAACAATAAAATCATATTCGGGATGTTCGATACCAGTTTTTTCAGACCAGTACCAGTGAAATACCAGTACGAGTACTCAACAATACCGATGCAAAGTAACAATACCACTGCTGCTTTTGATGCATAAAATCCCCCCTCGCCTCTCCTCCCCAAAAAATAACAGCTCATTTTAAACAAATACCTACGTATCCAAATATAGCACCTTTCCTTAAAATTGCATGAAATGAATGGCAATTTCATATTTCTAATTTCAAACAACCACATTTGGTTGGCCGACATCACGAGTACCAATACCTTGAAATAAGGCCTGGTATCGGTGCTCGCTTATCCCTAGCGAGTACTGATCCCAAGTATCGGTATCAGGCCAATACCCGACCTTATTTTAAGGTATCATAGTCATGACAGTGAATTAGAAGAATAGAAAATTTATTTCATGCCGTTTTAAGGAAAACTGCTATATTGGGATATATACTTTTCTTTAAAATTATGTCATTGTTATTTGGGGAAAATTGTATCTATCAAAAGGACTAGTGGTATCGGTACTTGGTATCGGTATGGGCGACTAGTTAAGACTTGAGTACTCGTACTGGTATTGGTCTGGGGGGAAAAAATGGTATAAAACTTCCCTTATATAGATGATGAATCACTGACAAAACAGGATAAAGACGATCCAAATTCAAGTCAGCAGCAGTAGGCCCCTTTGTACTACAGTCATTTATTTTAGAAGACTGAGCTGTCAAGCGTTTTTTTGGGCAGTGAGTGTAACTGTAAACTGTCTATTGCCCTCATGCATGATGCACCCGAAAATTGCAGCTGTGTAAAGGCGCACCAACGAAACCTGCCACTCAAAGACATTGGCCACATTTTGCTTGATCACAGCCCAAACATGCGAAACTCTCCACTCAAGCCTGGGCTTGTTTAGCTGCTGGCACCCAAAGGCGTCACTTCCATGTATGCCAGCTGAGCTAAAGTGCGCCTGTAGGTACACAATGCGGCAGCACAACCCGCACCCATGCCCTCACCTCGTCTACCTTGGCACGTCACGAGCTTGACGGAAAAAAATTCCTATTCCAAATGGCAAGTCAAGGGCCAGACAACATATTCATACATCTTAATTAGTAATAATGATGCCCACTTGGTGCCAGCTGTCTCATGCCAGTGGTTGTGTTGACTAGACTCTCTTTCTGTTTACCTGCTACTTCCATGAAAATGGTTTGACTAAAATGGGCAAAAGGATATTGTGGTTAGGTAAAACACAGCCTGCCGCGAAACACAATCAGTTTCTGACACACTTGACCCCAAATTTGTTCAGAATTAGCCTTTACAGAAAATAACCTAAATAGCAGTAATTTCTTCCAGACGACTCACATTAGAAGTCATAAAAGCTGTTTTAACTGCGCAGAACATTTTACAGAACATTTTTCACTGTAAAGATAATGATAATGAGCATTCAAGGATTTTCTCAAAAAGTAGAAACAAATGTTCGTTGTCACTTTTTGATGACTGGGGGGGCTCGAGGGCCGCAGTCCTGCAGGCTTTGGAGGTTTCCCTTTTCCAACTAGTGATGCAACAGATCACAAAAGTCACGGTTCGGACCCGTATCACGGATTTGACTCACTGATCGTCCATCCATTTTCTTTTTTTTCTTTTTTGCTTTCTCTGGAGAGCTCAGTATTGTTCATTCGGTAATTTTACCGATTTGACATGTCATCATCATTGCGCTCTCTTTTTTTATTTTCATTTTTTATAAAAAAAAAATATATATTTTGGACATTTTCTTCACCGCTTGTCCTCACAAGGGTCACAGGGGGTGCTGGAGCCTATCCCAGCTGGCTTTGGGCAGTAGGCGGGGTACACCCTGAACTGGTTGCCAGCCAATCGCAGGGCACACAGAGACGAACAACAATCCACACTCACAATCACACCTATGGACAATTTAGAGTGTTCAATTAACCTGCCATGCATGTCTTTGGAAATGTGGGGGGAAACCGGCGCACCCGGAGAAAACCCACGCAAGCACGGGGAGAACATGCAAACTCCAACCAGGCCAAGGAAGGCCGAAGCCCGGACTCGATCTCACGTCCCCTGGACTGGGAGGTGGACGTGCTAACCAGTCAGCCACCGTGCCGCTGAGTCACTGATCGGATAAGCAAAAAAAAGATAATAAATACTTTGCCTTCATTTATTTTGTAAAACACTTTTTTCCATTAAATTTAAAAAAATGATTTCAAAATGTCTAATAGTAAAATATTTAGGATTTAGGAACACAACTTTAAGTACAATATGAGGCAGAAACATTCTTATTTTTTACATGGCCCATGTGTAAAATAAGGTATTAATGGTATAAAGTTGTGTTCCTAAAATCAAAATGGCTGTTTGACATTTTGAGTTAAATGTTCTTTTTTAATGGGCAAAAGTTATGTACAAAATAAATGAAGACAAAGTTCTATTTATCTTTTTCTTTTTTATAATGAAAAGACCTCAAAGTTTAATTTAAGGCACATTCCCTTCCTTTAAACATAGAGAGTGAATTACAAAGTAGCCTTGGTCTAGAACATTGACAAATAATTCAAATAAGCGAAGTACCAGATGTCAAACTCACTTAGCTACAGTTACCAGCCAGACACTCGTTGGTAATGCTAACGGCTTGCTGCTAGCCACTTACATACAATGACGGCGAAAATCCTAAACGTCTGAATGTGTCGACTGTGAATGCGCCAATATTTTATTTATCCCCCCCCCCACCGGATGTCCTGTTGCAGCTCTCAGCCATTTTCTCAGTATGTGGTGGGATCGGTGGAGCTGCAATGATGAATGGCTGAGTCCAAAGCTCATCGGCTACATGCTATAAACACTGGAAGTGCGTCGTTATGTCAGATTGATTGGCGGGATTGAGAACCAATCGTTAGGATGATCCACTCGGAAGACGCAACCACAAAAGATCCTTGAATACACCTTTAAAAATGTTACGGTACTCAGTGTAATATCTGAATTTACTGAGGTTAGAACAAGCAAGGGACTAAGTTGGTAATTTTTGTTGCTCTTTTAGCATTCACCACTAGATGGCAGACATTGCTTAAGAGCACCTGCACGACTGCGTAACAGAACATGAACAGAAGCCAAGGCCAAATTAGGTCAAGAAAATTGTGTGTTTTTCAGGTAAAATAAGAAGCCGATTTTATGACGACCCAATTTAAACACAAATCTATCTGCCTATTTCGCTTAGAGACACTAACAACCATGAAAGATTAAATCGCCACAACACTAATCTCAAAAGTACACAATCATCAATTCATATTTTCACAAGAACCATTGACAGTTCGTTTGAATATATAACACCTTAATAGTGCTTAATTGGACAAGCAGCTGTTGTGATGGATAATATACGTGTGAACAGTGAAGGAAAAACAGCAAGATTGTCTGCCAAACTAAAAAGAACAAATCCATTTTGAGAAAAAAAAAGAAAAAAAGTAGACACAATTTGTTCGCTTTCGTTAGCTTTAATAAATTATGTGACGAGTTGGATCTGGCACCCCACCCCCAGTCTTGAGTTTGACGCCTATGTCATAGATCATTCATTTTAAAAGGCTTGCCACAACATGGTGGAGGTCTACATGATTCAAGGCCATGTATGTTTATATGCAAACATGTTAAGATCTGTCCGGAGCCATTTGAGCTCCTCGCAACGAAACACACTTTTTATGGGGGTAATGAAAACAAGTTGCGTGGATTTTTTTTTTTTTCTTACCGTGAAATAGGTTGCAGTCGACTTCATGACGACTGGATTTATGGCCTGGTAATTCCCCCTCTGGAGTAATTTGGCTGGTACATCTGCAGCTTAGCAGCATTCCTGCAGGGCTCCTCTGTGCTGTGAAGTCAGGAGATGACTGATTGATTGATTGTATTACTCTAGTTTTAGCATGGCTTTAGCAAGCTATTGCAGTAAAGTTTTAATGGGATCTATCCACTGCAAAGTAAACTGCACTTCACGTAAGCAGCGAGCAAACTGTCTGATGCCGTTAGCCTGCTGATGACCACAAATCAAAGTTCGAACTTAGCAGAAAAAAAACGACTTTTATCTACAGTACAGTTAAAAATGAAACAGCTTTAACTCTCACACACACTTAGGTTTCTGTAATCCTTCTCACTGCTTTCAACCAACTTTGAGCACTGTATCGCCAATCTGTGACATCACAAAATAATGGCAGATATGTTTTTTTAAGTTCTTTTTAAGAAGGTTCTAAGATGAACATGCGTGCTTGCATGCTGTCCAGACAGTTATGAGGTCAGTCTGGAAGTTTTACTCAGACTGATACAACAAAATTGTCAATGATAAAATTGTCAACATACTATAAATAAAATGCATAATTTATTTAAAGACTGAGGCTGTTTTGGAAGTTTTCACTCATTCCATATACCCTCATCACTACAATATACCAGTATCGTTTTTATTTTTAATGCAGTGGACTACATGATTAGTTATCGAACACTAATGGGTACGTTATTCTGATATTCACGTCAGATGGTGGGACCTCCCCTAATAAATATTGAACAATTAATGAATTATATTAAAAGGGAGGTGAACCTTTGCCAATAATATGTCATGTTCTCACTTGTCTTAACATGACATTCTGATTACGTAATATTACATTAGTGGAATATGAGTTATGAAGCAAAATCCAGGCGTTTTGAACACTAATTATTATTATTATTATTTAAATAAGAGAGACAGTATGTGAGAAAATGCCTATCAAGAAAAGTGCCATGTATAAAGTGTGTGGTGAGGTGTTAACCTTAAAACATATATAATGCATGCAAAAAATATAGTACGAACGAAAAAACATTTAGAATAAACGAAAAATATATACTGTGTTGTATAATAAGTCAATTAAAAAATGCCTTTAATGGGAAAAAAATGACTGTAAATGAAAAAAGAACATATATGATGAATGAAAAAGCATTCATAATAAACGAAAAATCATACCAAAACGAAAAAACAAAAATATATGTAATTAATGGGAAAAAAAATTTAATTAACGCAGATTTCCATTATTGCGGGTCATTTTTGGAACGTAACACCCGCGAAAAATGAGGGAACACTTTATAACTACTGTAAATGATTTTCTGACAGGTTTATTGAAAACTGAGAATTATTCTAGTAGTTCAGAGTTTTTTTTATTCGACTCTTGATTGAGGGACGCTTTGTGATCTAAAAGAGTTGGGGCCAGTATACAATTTTGTGTTGACACATTGTGTCTTTCCTCTAGTTGTCATCTGTCTTTGTTCACCCGATACGAGACGCGTGGCAGCTATCAAAGAGACAATGCCCTCAAAACAATAGCCGACATGAGGATCGACGGCACGTTTGACACCTGATTTATCTCAAGCACCAGCTGAGCTTTTTAGATGAGCTAACTATATGCAACAAAAGCGTCCTGCCTTGGAGGACAGGGTGGAGTCGACACTCTGGGGAGTTGAAGGAGGTTAACCTTGACACCTGTCCCTCGGCCCATACAACAAGTTCAGGGCAGCTGCCCACATAGGTCTGCTTTTCTCTTCAAACACCTCATCCATCTGCTGAATTTCTCCGCAAAACTCCACGAGTGCCTGAAGCCATCCCATCCACAGACGCGTGCAGGGTGACACCGATCCTCCCCTATGACGCCCATCCATATTTAAAAGGCGTGCAGGTGACCCGTGGGTGGCACGTCCGGGCTCTCCTGCATCCACAGAACCTTACATTACACATTTGTGGCATATTTCCTCAAATTACAGCAATATGATATAAAGCACATGGAGCTAATGGGCTTTAATTTAGGAGGCACTCAGGTGACGCGTGCCAGCGCCGCACAAGCTGCCACGATTGTCATCTGATCTGGTGATGTATGCCTAAAGACAACAATGATGAGTTTACCAATTAGTTTATGAATAGAACAGGTGACACCTAAATAAAGCCCAATTACAAACGTATTTGTGTTTAGTATCTTCCAAGGCAGATGATAAATTATCACTCTGTATAAAAAATTTATCATGACACATGTTAGTCAGTTAATCAGCTCTGATAATCCTTATTCTAAGTCGCCCAAAGGGATTGTGAGAGGGTGAATTTGCCATGAAGGTGCGCTTTTAACCTGTGATGGGGAAGCTAAGGCACCGACAAGAGCGTCAGGCAGTAAACAACACAAGTTTTTGTCACTAACGTTTTCATACAATCCTGTTAAACAAATGAGAGGCCTCAGCCACGCAGGCGTGGGAATTTCTTAACAAAATGAAAAGTTGTTTTAGGGAGGTAGGGAGGGGAAAGTTTTTTAAAAAACTCAGCATAATTAAAAGTTTAATTGCCAGAAGATAATGACTCTCCATAACAATGAAAGGACAAGTATTTAATGTCAGAAATGTACTTTGTTTAGCATTCCACATTATTGACATAAACTACTGTACATGGGTCATTGACAGACATAAAAACACATGTAATATTTACTCTTTATTATAATTATTTACAATTATCTTCAATTTAGGACCTCTATAATTTAGGACATTTATCTATCATAGGAAGCTTTCAACATTGGTCGCATATTTTCAATTTAAATTAGTTATGAGGCTAACATGAAGCCATCGAAACAAAACAAGCTAGTCAGCCACACAAGTAAAATTATAATGAAAATAAATATTTGTTGTAAAAAAAATTTTTTTTTGTTCAGGTCATACCAAATGTCCAAATAAGACCACTACATAACATTTGCTTAAAGCTTACATTTTATTACATAGTTGTGAGAGTACAAACCTGATAGCTGCTCCCATGGGTTTCTTGACTGCCTTGTAAAATGTAGATGATACAAACTCATGTCTTGAAATGCATTTCAAAATAAAAATTTGTTCGTTTCATTTTGGTCTCTCCACATGATAATTCATAAAATGGGCATCACGGACTAACGTATCCGTCAATGACCCACATATACACGCACAGTACACATTTCATGTTTGTTTTATAGCTTGCAAAAATAACACAAGAGCAGCGATTCAGCATTCTTCAGAGTGACTTTATTGAAAAGGACAATGCAATCTTGTTGTGCCTTTCAAAACATCCAGCGTACTTTTGGAACTCAATTCCAGCAATAGTAATAGTGTTGCTTAAAATGATTTCTGCAATTGTTTAATCATTAAGTATTAGCAAGCATTCTTTTGAAGGAGTAATTTTACAATTGGCACTTGACATACAGTCTGTCTAAACCTTAACCACAATTGTGTTTCTAAATCCCCCTACACCAAAACTGTTAATACAATCTTGTTTCCAAACATGCTGGTTTAAAAACCTCAAACTGGCCACTGAAGTCAAATATTAATGTAATATATGTCAGTTTACGGTATCAACCAACCTTTACGGAAGGTACACTTTACACACTGTCCAAGCAGGATGGTTGTTTTCTGGAATATGGGGGGGAAATTTTTTTTTCTAGTGAGATGATTACCAAAACACACGGCTTCATACTTTATCAGCTATACTAGAAGGCATGTGGATGAATAATTTGGAAGACCAGGGACACATTCAGAAGCTAAACCTCATTGGCATGTTGGCTAAGTTAAATCATCACATTCTGAGTTGTATGATCAAACAAAGTCATACATTCTTTTTAAAACTGTGTCAAACTGTGAGACAAAGCAGGACAAGAAGACTACAAGAAAATCATTCTCAGCACTAGTTGTGCATCAGCATCATTAAAACTTTTGCAATGTTTTATGGAGTAGGCTATCACCCAACAACAATTCCACACATCAATCAGACATGTTATGGCCATGTGTCTTATTGTGATTGCTGTGTAGAAGAGTTGGGGGGTTTATAGGAAACATTTCCTCCAAGCATATTTAGTGTTTTGCATATTCAAAAGGCTGCATTGACTTGATGAAAAACATTATGCAAAGAGGCTGCTAAGAACAAGTATAATAATGACAGTCACCCTCTTTGAGTGTTGAGCTCGAAAATGATTTGAAAATGCTCTTCATTTAAGATTTACGTGTTACAGTCTGACATCTACCAAAGAACCAAATTATATTACAGCATAAAGCAAATGTAGCAATCAAGCTAAAAGGCAAAAAAAAAATATGACAGGCCAAATTAATTCATTTCAACACAATCACTTTCTTTCATGTGAACTAAATCCCCTTCAGGGTCCAAATGTGTTCAATGTTTAATGTATCTCATCCTTAGTATTCATATTTCATCATTTGAGTAGCACAGATAGCTGCTGCGTGCCTTTACTCTGCAGGCACCTGGTGGGAATAAGCATAAATTACATGTTGTTGTCTATCACGCTGATAGCAATCTATTGATTTATTTGGCTTGTAGGATCATCTTTAGTTATGAAAATGCTTGAGTTGCAAAATAATTTAAATTCCTGAGAATGAATTCTATCTCACGATTTGCCACTGTCAAGTTTAGTTTGAATGAAAAACAGGTGGTATATATTTTTTTTTTAACTGCACTTGTAAATCCACACTGGATGCATTTTCAAATATTTTAAATGACAACAAAATGAATAGTAAGTCAACTAAAAAAAAGCAATGTGACAATACAAAGATTAAGTACAATAGAAATATTACAACCCGTAGGTAAGGTCCATTTCAACTTGCTAACTATGCATACACACTTAAAGCAGTAGGTAACGAGTGTGTAACTAGAGGTCACACTAGAGCACATACTAGAAGGCAATCAGTGAGGGGATTTTCCTAAATGGAAAACTGGTTCTTATCTACACTTACAGTACAGTATTCATGCTAAAATGGGCTATTCGCTAAATCACACAGCTTTCCAGTCCACCATCACACAAATTGTGTAAAAAAATAAAATAAAATTATTTTTTTTAAATTCACACATATTTGTACAATAATTGAGTTGTGGAAGTCAAAATACATGTATCGAAATGAAATAGGAAGTTTTCTTTTGAACTAGCTGTGGTTTCAAAAAGTCAAGGTTTAGATGACCGTCAAAACTGAACATGAACATTTTTGTCTTTGGCTGCAAATATGACTGGTCGCTTGCAGAGATCACTTAACGAGTCACCTCTTTTAAGTTAATGACGAGAAAGCCTTCTTGGCTGAGCAGAGAGGGGAGGGGTAAGCAGTTACAGAGAGCTGAAGGGAGAGGAATGACTTAGAGTGACGACAGAGAGCACCTGCACCAACTCCAGCATAATTGTGGATGCCTCTTTGCCATGTCAATGTGCATTGTCCTTATTTAAAAATAATTGTGCCAGCAGGTACTAGTTAGCCCCTTTTTAAAGAAAACATTTTAGAGTTGTAATTTTAATTCCGTGATACTGCCAGATTTTTTTCCTCACATTTATCATACCGTCAGAAATGCCTATTTGAAACTGCAAAATAATTGAAAGGCAAGTAAGGTTAAATGACATTGTTGATCTACATATAATGCAATGTTGTATTTAAAATGAACTACATTCACTAATAAGAGTTTGGCTTTTTGTACAAAACCATATACAGTACATTCAGGTAAAATAACGACTTTAACGGCAGCTGGTAATAATGTTGCTTGCCACAACAAAACATTTTTGAAAATCTCAGCTGTGAATTGGTATCATAAAGCGCAACATTGGAACACATGCAGCAGGAATGATTTACTCCACAAGAGAAGGTGATTGAAGTTGTCGAATGTAACTTTGGGTGTAAAACTGCCATACTGCCAAAACAACACATGCTTTAATACAGTGCAATATGCAGCTGCTTTCTCTTAAAATAATATACAAATGTAAACCTAAAGATGTATGTATGAACCTTTTCTTTTTCTTTTTTTTTTTTTAATATTCAGCACAAAAAAAATGTGGTGATGTCACCATATTGTTCCTATTAGAAACAGCAGTGTAGCAAACTGAAAATTGGAACGTGATGACAACAGAGTCAAATGTGTTTAAGGTATCTGTCAAAAAATGTTGTGTTTACCCGACTTTGTAGGGAAGACATTATGATAATGATAGTGTTTGGACTGTTCAGAGGATACACAAAGAAAAGTGCTGTGATATACCATGGTACAATACATACATACAAAAAAATACTTCAATGGATTAGCATTATACATAACTTGACAAATCCATTATACAAGCCTTTTGTGTACCAGTGTAAGACCACAGAAGTCATGGGTAGGGTAATGGGATACAGTAGCAATCCGACATAAAGTACCAAACAAATACATTAGTATTAAAATGTAACAGAGCTGTGTCAGCATCAATCAATACATACGCCCCAGCACTTTGGATTGAAAGAGAAGTAGGCTAGTAAATAAATTACCAAAAAAAACAAAACATAGCCTGACATCATTTAAAGGTGAGATAGAATAAGGTATATTTAAAGTGTAATTCAATTCCAGTATAACATAAAGCAAAATGCTTAAATTAGGATTATTGCACTTCAAGTAAAAATATCATTCTCAGATAAGAAACCTTCACCAATACCCTTAAATGATAGTCTTCACAATTAAAACAAAAGTAAGGACAATTTCGGGACTAAGATTAAGAATGTAGACTGTTCATTTTAAAACATTAATTAGCAAACCAGGAGAGCCAAGATGAGGACAGCTCTGGAATTAACAGCCTGACTAAATGTGGCAGGCTTAAGACGTGTGCTTAAGTGTAAACATAAGTGTTACAAATGGTTTGATCACAATCACCTTTTAATAAACAGCATTTGTTTGCTCCCGCAGCTTCTCGTAAACATAAATTTGGCTGTTTTTAAACTGACAAGCTTGCAACAGTAAGCACATGATAGAAGCTGAGTATACAACAGTGCTGTTGCCTTGCAAGTGCAAACGCAAAGACAGAGCTGTACGAAATCCCTGCATTTGATTTAAATGCAATGATGAGATTATGTAATTTTGTTGAAGTACCTAAAATGCTCAGCAATGGTCACTTTTAACTGTTTATGAATTGAAATATGCACTCATGGACTTGAAGGAGAAGTTTGTCTAAAAACTCATATTGAAAAATCATGAACTTTTCCTTCCACTTCATTTACCGATATTGATGCGCAAACTACTGCCCCACTCGTATCTATTGTCGTCTGTTGTCGATGCCTCTGCTTTTTACTTTTTATTGAGTTTACCTGCCTTCTTCTTGGGCTCATAGGGTGTCCGAAGTATGCTTGGTGTTTCCTCCATGACACGTACCAGCAAGTCATCGATGTAGTCCTCCAGCTCCCTGATGTGGGCGTCTTTCTTTTTCACCACTTCTTTCTGCTTGATGAGTTGCTGAACCACTTCCTCAAAAGACACGTTCCTATAGGCTGCCGTACTCTCCTGTGTTGCTTCCTGGACATGGAAAACAGACCACAATACAAACTTGTATTACAACCCAGAAAGAATTACATATGCATCATGTTTATCTTTTGCTAATAAAGGCTAGTTGAGAGCTGTTTAAGATTTAGAAGTGACACGTCAACTAATAAACGGTGGAGGTCATGCCCTACAAACCTTTAAAACACACTAGGAAAAATGTTATTGTCCTGCCAAGAGTTGACATTCAAATAAAGCAGTAAAATAAACAAAACTGAACTGCAATGGCATGAAAAAGTGTGTCAAGAACAAACAATCCTAACGTATTTGTTTAATTGACAAGTTAGCATGTTTTAGAAATACGGTTCTATGTATTAGGATAGGCTCACAGACAAAGCTTTTTCCATCACATCTGTTGGATCTGGTGGGTCAGTGACCCAAGTGGGCCCAATGCAAGTTGAGTGTACAATTAGTGTCAGAAAATTTCCAAAACCAGTATCACAAAATTGTACATTTCAAACTACCCAAACTGCACACGATTTTCAGACAAATTTTTGCCTTTCAATGTTAGCCAGATGACCCGCATAAGAGATTCTACAGTGTCTGCTTCATTCAGTGCATGAGAAGAGGTAAGCGTTGTGGCAGGAAAACTCGCGGCTGTTTCACAAAGACAACATGCCTGCTCACAAGCGCCTCATTCACTAATAAATGCGTAGCAATTTTCATACTCTGCGCACAAGTTCAATAACATCACCGTTGGCCTCATGACACGGGGCAAGCACTCCACAAGTTTCTTGGGGCCGGGGAGCGGTGGAGGGTGAGGTCAAGCTGTGTTAGCTAGCGTATGACACAATTGGGATGGAAACTGAAAACAAAAAACTCCACAATGAACCTTTAAGTACAAAGCTGTGTGCACACACTGTTTGTGAATGAGGTCCAATGTCCTGATCACCGAAATGTTCCTGGCGGAGAAGAACATCAATGTGCTGGAGCGACCTCCCTACACACTCGAACTGGATCTGATCGTTTTTTTTTCTCTCTATTTTCCGAGTTCAAGGGTGTCACCAAGGGGACTTGTTTTCACGACGTCAAGATGGTTTGATAACTGCTCTGGATTTGAAATATACCTTCTTTGACACCAGTCCTGGAACTATTGTGACATCTCCTGCTTCACTTTTTCTTGGCGGATGTAAAGAGTCAGAAAGTCTTTGCCACCCCACCGCGGTCCTCTTTAGGCAGATCTTCTATGAGAACAGGAGCTGTAATCGTTTTTAATGAGGGAGCACTTTATCACTGTAATGTCGGGCATCCTCCCCCAAATCGATAGCACAGCAAAGGCTCGACTCTGTTTAAAATACCAGCGTTATCATCCTGCACTCCCATGCCTCACTGCAGAGTAAAGACAATGCAGAACAGTTCTGAGTTAGACTGTTTGCCAGGTGTCTTATCACTTCATGAGCACAAAGGCTACTTAGGAGGAGAGGCACACAGGCCAAAATGAAATTCTCAAAGATTTTGACTACTGGAGATGAGAAATGCATCTAATTAAAAGATACAACCCTTGGGCTATTTGCGACAGAATAAGAGAATACATTTGGATTTACATGTAGTTTATTTGAGCCTACATTATTTTTCTCTCACAATAAAATGAGCTTCAGTAGCTGGGGCTAAAGGTCAAAATTTGACCATGAACTGGCAAAGTAATGATGACCATTTCTCTACCATCAGTAGTTGAGGAGAAGATAAGGCGTACCATTTGCCATTCTCCAGTTGTGTCATTACCGTTTCTAATGAGCTCAGCTTTGAGAATTTAAAAAGCTTCATCCTTTGAAATGTGTGTGTTATCCCCCCCCCTACCCGTGCATGTGGTTAATTAGGGCCTTGAAGAGGAGGAAATGGGAGCTGGCATTTCTGCAAGCCAGTGCAGCATGTGCAAGGGGCACATGTGTGGATAATGACAGACCTCAACACCCGCACAGAAAGGTGACGAAAGCCATTATCAGCATCCCCCCCATTCTCATTTAGGCATCCTTGAGCTATATTGCTCTGTTGTAGATACCAAATTTGCTGTGTAGTAGATCGCACATTTTAAAGATTCTGAAAACAGACACATTAAATAAGATAATTACGTAGAAGTATTGTGTAAATATTAAGAACATAAATATTTCATGTTGAAGTACGTTGCGCATACTTTCCCCAACTCGAACATTCAAATACAAGCCAACGAATTGAACTAACGTCATGAATATTTCACAGTAAAGTACTTCATATTCAGAGAAGACTTGATGATATGAGTGTGCAGCTGCTAATTAGCTGAATAGCACATCTGAATTTTTAGAGGACACAAGGATCAATGTCACCAGCTGCTGCGTCAAATGAGACTTGAGACTTGTTCTCCATTACGAAGTGTCAAAATTTTACAAGTCCATTCTTGCATTATCAGTTCACTTAAAAGTGACAACATGCGACAAAAAAATGCATGAGGAATCATGGTTTGACATGCTAAGTTGAGCTCACGTTTTTCAAGGCGTAGACGCCCCTGCTCCCTTGGCCCAGGCCCAGGTCTTCATTTCCATGTGGCATTTTGTCACTGTAAATCAAACAAACAGACAGATCGGTAAATTATGCATACAACTGCTAGGAAGCTCTGACTTTTACTTCCTGTGAAAAACAAATCGGGCAAAAGGTACTAAACAAACTACTGTATAGCAGTGATGTTTGAAATACATTTAATTATGCACATTAAATCGCTTCGATGCATTAGTGCACTATATTACGGCTGACCATTTATAATGATGGCCCTGTAAAGATAAGTGGTTAATTGGTCTGTCTATCACTTTAAAGAATCTCATTATGATTACTCAAGAGGGCTCTGTTATCATGCCAAAGCTCTCTAAAGAGCCTCTAATGACACCTTCCATTCTGATAAAGCACAATGTAGTCTCAGTGTTCCTCAACTCTCTGTGGAAGCCAGGAAAAGACATAACAGGTTCAATGGGTACAAAAACACTTGACAGCAGACTGAGACAAAGAAGGGAGTGCATGAGAGAAGCTTTCTAAGGATAATGAGAATACTGTAAACATCCTGTAGATTGGACGCTGTCAACCTGAGTTCCGTCTCATGGTCATGGGAAAGCGAGATCTCCATTTCATGAAAAACATAGTAACGATAACGCACCGTTGTGCCAGTACGTCATATATTATCATGATTTATGTACCTTGCTTTGTAGTTGAAAGGGTTAGTGTGTACTTGTGAATCGCCACTAAAAGGGTTTGGGGAGCGCAGGTCTCCAGAACTGCCCGCACTGCCCAAACGACCCCCATTGCTGGTCTTGCGGCCATCTTTCTTTCCAGTCATGCGTTCCAAAAGGCTGATCTTCTCCTTTTTCTCCTTGGGCTTGTCCCACAGCTGCCCTTGCTCTCCCTCGAATGGGTTACGGTTGCGTGGGAGCGTGGCATACTTCTGTGGCAGGGTGTCACTGATATCAGTAAAAGGGTCACTGTGTGCCTCGTTGTCTTGGAGGCCTGGTACCTCACTCTGGGAACGCCTGTGAGGACCAGCTGTACCTGGATCCAAGAAACAAAGCCATTGCATGATTCATCATTGTTTATAGGCCTTTAGAGATTACATAAATGGACACAATTGTTGGTACCCCTCTGTTAATGAAAAACCCACATTGGTAACAAAAATAACTTATGTAGGTTCGTAATTAGTAAACTTATTTCCTGGTCAGTGTCCACGGCTTTGTCGAAAAGAAACTCCATACGCTCGTCTTGGTTTTTGTTGACATAAAAGTAATGAAAATTAACCAAAAGAAAATCAGAGATTGCTTTTGAATTGTGGTTAAACTGAATTATTTTAAAGAAACAAACTCATGAAACAGGCCTGGGGGGGAAATGATAGCACCCAAAGAAAAGATTGAAAATAATTTGACTGTTGGGACATTTTTAACCAAGGAGTGTCCTCTAATTAGCATCATGGGTGTGTTTGAACTTGTAATCAGTCAGTCGACCTATTTAGAGGTTGACAAGTACCGGTAGTCCCTGCACTGTTTGGTGATATGGTGTGCACCACCCAAAAAAAAAAAAACACTGGAAGAAAAGGAGCAAGTTGTCTCAAGCAAGTAGAGAGAAAATTTTAGACAAGCACGTTAAAGGCAAAGGCTTTAAGACCATGTCCAAACAGCTTGATATTTCCAGTGACTACAGTTGCACATATTGAGAAATTTAAGATCCGCAGGACTGAAGACAACCTCCCGGAAAATGGCCGTAGGAGGAAAATTGTTGAGAAATTGAAGACAACTGCCAACCTAGAGAAATTCTCCAATTTTCAAATAAAAACAAATGTCAGGAACATTACAGCAGGACATAAACGGAACTTATACGGTTTTAAACTTCTTTTTTTTTTTAATTGGGCATGTGAAATTATTTACCACCTTTTCTCAGTGCAGCCAACTGAATTCAGAAGTTCATTGAAGATTTCTGAATGATCCAATGACTTAAATTACTGATGATGATAGATAGAGGTATAATCTGTACTTTAACTCGTCCAAGTATAAATGCACATGTTCTGTGATGGTCTCAGAAGTCTGTTAAAAGTGGATTTCACAAGCTTTAAGCACTTTGTGGAGCACTGTTCAATCAATCATATTGAAATGGAGTATCAGAGACTACTGCAAACCTACCAAGACCTGGCCGTCCCTCTAAACTTGCAGACCAAACAAGGAGGGCACTGATCAAAGATGCAGCCAAGAGGCCCATGATCACTCTGGAAGAACTTCAAAGATCCGCAGCTAAGGTGGGGGAATTGGTCCATAAGACAACTATTAATCACACTGTCTGTCACACACTAAACAAATCTGGCACACACTAAACAAATCTGGCCTTCATTGAAGAGTGACAAGTTCTCAAAGTAAACAATGAAAAGTCCAGTTTGCTACATGTTACCTGGAATACCCAACAAACATGTGAGAGAAGGTGCTCTGGTCAGATGAGACTAAAATTGAACTTTTTGGGCTAAAAATGAAATACGTTACGATTCGCATAAATTAAAAGTAACACTTAACACTGCAACCTGAAACTGAATGTCACCCTGAAAACACCATCCCCACTGAAACGTGGTAGTGGCAGCATCATAATCTGGGGCTGTCTTTCTTCAGCAGGGACAGGGAAGAGGAGTTGATGGATGGAGCCAAATACAGTGCAATTTTGGATGAAAACCTTCTGGGGTCTGCAAAAGACCTATGGGTGGGATGGAGGTTTACTTTTCAACTACTGGACAACAATCCTACCTAAACAAATCAAAATCTACAATACAAAGGTTCCAACAAAAACTTATTCAGGAATGGCCAAGTCAAAGTCGAGACCTGAATTGAGAATTGAGAATCTGTGGAAAGATCTGAAAAGTTCTGTTCACAAAAGCTTTCTCTCTCATCTACCTGAGCTGGAGCTGAAAGGAAGAATAGGCAAAAAAATTCAGTCTCTCGATGTGCAAAATTGACAGACTTGTACCCCAAAATCATTACAGCTGGGAAAGTGGGGGTGTGTATATTTTCACATGTCCACCTTTTCAGTTTTATATTTGTTTAAAAAAAAATCTTTTAAAACCTTATAGGTTTTTTCGACAGCAAAACTAAAAAAAAAATGTCACAAAACATTTAGACTACTCACCACTTTCTTCTATGGAATTCATGGAGTCCAATTTGGGTCGAAAGTGGGTCCCAATGAGATCTGACATGGAGTGGGCTGCAGAGAGTTTCTGGGCCCCAGAGAGTAGTGATCTCTTAGCTTTGGTTTCGGGCTGGGCTCGGGGTTCTGGGGCAGTTGGATGATAATTAGGGTCCGAGTCGAGTGCTGCGGAGCGAGGTAGGATGGCTGAAGACGTGTCACCGTCATGTTTGCGACCTTTCATTTTCACCTTAAGTTTCGAAAAAGGCGAGCGGGGCTTTTCCTTCATGGAGAGGTCAAACATGCTGGCTGTCATATTATTCCGCATGAATTGGATGCTGACTTGGATGCGTCCTCGCTCCTTTTTATTCTTCTTTGATGGCTTGGACTGCAAGGTATACCAGCTAAAATGAAAATGGAGAAAGCTTAGCATAATCAATGGGGACATTTTTTATATATGTAAGAAAAAAAGGAACAGGATTTATCTATGTTGATTATCCACTTAAGCAGAACTCAAGAATATGATACAAGGTTAATTTGAGCATACTAATCCAAAATCTTGACAGCAATTCAGAGGCCCAAATCCTTTGATTTATGGAGAATTTGTCATTTAAGACAAGCATTCTTGGTAAAACAGAATATAAGAAATGGGATGTTCTTGAATAGGAGCATTTCAGGCTTCCTTTTGGGCCCCTATTCATTTAACCTCCCTGTGTGTTCAACTGGAAGTAATGGGATTTGTGCATTCAAAATAAAAGTGGCATTTGCACAAATCTGGCCTTTGTTCACAACTGCAAAGATAAGCAATTGGGACACAGAATCGCAGGGTAACTGGCCATTTCATGCATGCTAATCAGTCATATCCTCTGTGTTATGAGGACTGTACAAAAGACAATTCAGGAAACCACTATTTATAAAACAAGCAAATAAATTCACCATTTGTCATCAATGAACAATGCGACAGCAGCGGAAAACAAAAGCAAAAAATTTTTTAAAAAAAAATCGAAAAACTGAATATAAAATTATTATTTTTAAATACAGTATTTGCTTTTAACGAGGGTAGAATCTGTCAATGCGAGTAATATTGGTATTGGCATTAAAGAAGTGCAGCTGCTGAGTGCTATTCTAAACCGCCAAGCTCATGGCCCGGTAGCCGAGTCATGAAGGGTCCATTTCCCAGGCTGCACGCCATGCTCAGTCAGATCAGCAGCCACAGCATGCCCCTGCTATGAGGCCGCCACTGTAGCTCAAGTGTGTCTCAAGGCCAAGGTAAATCTCCCTGTGCTTGGAAGCACAATCCTCCTGCTTGGCCCCTGGACCGCTGGGAAACTCCTCATAATCAACAAACACAGGTGTGCGATAATTATGGGCTGCCTGCTCAGATATCGAGACAGTCATTCCTCCCCAATATGTCAGTTTAAAAACATCACAAATGGGCCGGAGCAAATGCAGCATACAGACGGTGAAATGTGGTCATAGTATCTAGGGTCATGGGCTCATTGTCTGACTTGCCTGCCGTGTGGGAATGGGCCAGCAGGCAACATGGGCCATATTCATTACCAACACTCTGACGCTGAAAAGGTCCACAACCTTGAAGTGAATCAGCTCAGGCAAAAAAAAAAAAAAAAAAGTACCACTTTCACACTGATTATAACATATTGCAATTCTCTAAACTGATGGGCAGAGAGGAAGTGCTAATGTATTTCCATGTTGGTGAGCTAATTAACACCAGATCCAATTTAGTTTAGATCTGTTCCTGATTTGTTAATGCAGGGTTAAGCAACGGCATGTGTGTCGTAAGGGTCAAATCAACCTAATCTTTTAGTTTACTCTGCAATTATTACACAGTTGTAATTAGGCTTTTGGAAAACTGTGCTATTTTATTTTTAACAGTATGTGCCCTGTTGTTCATTAGTCAGTCTTTCAACAGTCCATTAATGGCAATGCAAATGTAAGGTCAGGAAACAGAATAATCAACATTTACTTCAAAAATGTGCAGAAAACAAACTAGGTTTCTTTCAATGGAGCTATTCCAATACATGTCTATGATCAAACATTCGGGTTAGAAAATAAGTTTCTCGGGGTCTTATTCAAGGGGGGGGGGGGCATGAGCATATTCAGATTTTAATAGGCTATTATTGACTACATGTAAAGGTAGCCATTGTGTGGAGTTAGCATATTCTCCCCATACTTGCATGTTTTTTCCCCTACGCTTCCTCCCACATCCTAAAATAAAATGTTAGATTCATTGATTGAATACTCTAAATTGTCTTTAGGTGTGAATGTGAGCGGGAATGCTTGGTTTTCCAAATGTGCCCGGCTGTTGGCTGACGACGAGTTCAAGGTGTACGCCTGGCCAGTCAGATGGAATAGGCTCTAACTAACCCGTGACCCAAATGAGGATAAGTGGCAAAGAATATGGATGTATACGGTTGATGGGTGTCTCACATAACTTTTAGCCAGGGGCTTCATAGGCCAATTAGCAGAATCCATGTTAGTAACCATGTTAACAATAATATTTAGAAGTTGAGCCATTGCTAAGCCTTACACAATAGTTGGCCTGCTACAACTAGCTGCCTCTTAAAGGTGGAGTCAATTCCACTTGTTTTGCTTCTGCGCAATAAAACTTTGTGCCATTTTGCCAGAAAAATAATAGAAGTAATAATTTGGTGTTTTAGACATGGTGTGTCAACTGTGATGCAAACTAACTTAATTTTGCTTTTCCCTTTTTCTTGACTACTTTTTAATAATTACTCTCCATGCACTAACTAATCTCCTGCCCATCATAATCAAGTGTACCACCATGATTTTAATTTATGACATGACAACACTTCCTGTCAAAAGCAAATTTAGTCGATGCAACTTTTGCAAATATGTTCCACTTCCTCGTGTACAGTACTAAAAGGAAACATTGCTTTTCACATACTAAAGAAAAGGGGAGAAAAAACATCCCTTTGAGGTGGTGCAAAAACAGGTTTCTGTTTGTTCAATTTGTACAAGCCTAACACTTGTACAAGCCTAACACTGTATACTGAAGCAGTACCAAGAAAGACTGTGCAGTGAAATACAGTGATTATTAAAAGCAGCATTTTAAATGAATAATAAAGAACTTAAAATATGGATGGAAAGTAATTGAAGCGTAATGTTTTTGCACATTAGGAAGGAGAGCAAACATTCATACATATGGAATAAGGTATTAGTGATATAAGGATTTACAGTGGAATCCCATGCCACACTACTACTTATACTCACTCAGTTTTTTGTCGCTGCTTGTTGTCAAACACTTCGTTGAGGTTGATGGAACTCTGACCCAGAAACTTGTCCAGCCCAACCAAGGACCGATGCATAACAATGAAGCACAGCTCATAGACATCTGGGTTGCCGTCCAGAAGTAACCCAGGTAGTTCAAAGGAAGCTTCTTCTCTCCAGACGGGGTTGAGTGTCTTCTCTGCCACTGATGTCGAGTACTTTTCCTTGCCCAGCTGGATGATAGTGTATGCATCATTGGTGCCATTTTTGCCCTTGGCCTGTAAACCAGTAGCTTGAAGAACAGTGGCTTGGACATGAGTTGGAAACCACTTTTGAGACTGTTCACCCAGTGACATTGTCTGTACTGGTTTTCAATGGTGCTCTTATATTGTTATACAAATAAGTGTGTCATGTGCGAAAACATATTAAACAATTTGTTATTCATGTTATTTTTTAACTTCCTAAAGTTATATAAAACATGATAAAGAGAGTAAGCTACATTTCAGAAAGTCACAAATCCAGATATCCAAGCCACTGACTGCTGAGTCATCTGGAGAGAGGGGGGGAGAAATCCACCATTAGCACACAAAATAAACAGAAATAGAAATGTTTGTTTGTTTTTTTAATAATAGTATCACAAGAACTAATGTGGGATTATGACACACTTGTTCTTATAAATATACTTTATAAATGTGCAATTATAAACATACACAAACACATATGCACAGTAATTAGGTATATCAATAATATATATATATATATATATATATATATATATATATATATATATATATATATATATATATATATATATATATAGCTTTTGTGACAAGTCCTTTTCTTGACAAATTGTATTTGCAGAGGGTCGGTTTCCCAAAACTTGGTACGGTACATGTAGTGAATCGGTGCGATTTTCTTTCCCTACCTATATAAACTGACAGTGAACAACACCATGTTTGCCCAACAATTCAAAGAAGTTGATGTATTAACGCTATCAACACACACTAACCAACAACGATTCTCACGGATTTTGCCATTGTTTTAATCAAAACAGGGGACAAAACATTAGCTATAAGCGGCTAGCTGCCACGCTAACACTTCCACAGAGCTCTATAAAGTTTTCTTACCTCGCCATCGTCATATGCAGCCGCCTTTCATCCCAAAATAATCTTGCTCCATTAATACACAGATGCTGTGTTGTTTCACCGCAGATGACAGCAATATAATATTAGTTGGGGCTGCAGTTGCTGCTCTTCTTTGCTAACAACTGCTGTCGAGCAAGCTCCACTTCCTCGTCTGACGTCACTTCCTCCTTACACCGTCAGACATTGAGGAAGTACAGTACAGTGACAGTAGAGCGAGCCCACGCCCACGAGAAACATTCGCCTGGCATGCGATAACAATGAAGCCGAAGACTTGTCGTCTTTCTGCTTTTCATTCAACATCGAAGAATATTGTTTTATATTGTCTTTTTTTCTTTTACAACTGAATGAAATAAATGATCGATTGAATTGAAATTCATTGAGCAAAAGAGTAACCTATTATTTACTATTTTGCGGTTTGATCAATGTGTATATTATATAATCAAGATCGGGTTTGATTGATTTACATCTTAGAGTCTTAATTTAAAAATAAAATAAAAACAGGGAGAGCAGCAGCATGCATGTGTTTTTACCCCCAGCTGTTGTCATTACCACATTTAACATTTTTTGTGAACACGTTTTGATATAAAACTTGTTGGACTGTAATTCTTAAACGAGCCAATCAAATCTACTTGAGACGTTGATGTGATATTAATTTATTCTACTCAGCATGGGCACCATGTAAGCTAATAAAAGAGGAAAACTATGTTGAATGTTTTCACACAGAAACAAAAATGTTTTGAATGTACTAAATTCAAACATGCACTAGTTAGCATAAGTTACAAATGATTCAAATGTGTTAAACTAACATATAATTTAAATATTTTCACGGAAAAGAGGGGGAAATTATCACATTTTAATCATTACACATTAGAATGAAAATTATAGCCTACATTGTTTCAGTGCACAAATTGTTTTGTTGTTTGTGTGCCTATATGCACTGATGTCAAAGTGCCAATATACTACACCACCAATACTATTTTACCAGCCTGACATATATCTTCTTGGTATAAACCATATGTCAAAGTCCACTCGACAGAAGCAAACGCCCGATCTAGTTGTGTTTCCTCCACAAAATAGGTGGAGCCTAGGGCCGGGAGGTTGCGCCAAAATGTGTTACCCACCCACTCAAGTAACGACTAATCATGGCTCACCTATTTTCAATGGGTTTGGTCACATGATGTTCACAAGCTGAGCCCTGTGATGTCATTTTTAGTCGACAGCAAGTGGCAAAATGGCTGCCCCCTGTGATGGATTAAAACGTGTGTATTTTGCTGCTTATTTCTTCATATTCCACAAACACAATATTAATCAGAATAACAAAAAATTAAAAGATTGTGAGTAATTTTACCACCTCTGTCTCTATAATCCCGACCGAGTTCATGAGCACAGATGAGTGTGTGACATACTGCTTGTACTTTATTTGAGAGCTAAATCATACAAACATCGTAAGTGCTTATGTCTCCTGAGTGGGACATGGAGGCAAAGATAAGAGGTTCCCTTGAATGAGCACAGATGTGATTGTCAGCCCACTTGACAAGTGCATCTTAACCAAACACACCAGACTGTTAGTTTTATCGTGGTGCTGCTTCCACTACCGTTGTACACACAACCAGGCTGAGGCGCTGGTTAGGCCGTCCATCAAACATTGTACTATAGATTGTTTTTTTGTTTTTTTATTTATTATGTGGCCCACTAAAGAAATTGTGCTTTCTTCCTGGTTCTTGCTAAATTGATTAGTTCTTCATAGAAAATTGACAACAACAAAAAAAGGGCATTTTTGTCATGTAAATGTAATAAACCACAACTTTCTATTGAAAGGGAAAAAAAGGATTAGCCACCCGTCGAGTTTCTAAATGTTGCTTTCAAGGTGGTGACATGCCTTTCTTTCAGTAATCAACGAGAACATACACATACTCACCTACATACAAAATAAAAATTAATAAAAAATATATATATTAAAAAAAAAAAAAAAGAGCACTGATGATGACATGTCAAATCGGTAAAATTACCGAATGAACAATACTGAGCTCTCCAGGAAAAATAAAAAATTAAAATTAAAATTAAATTAAAAAAAGTAATCAATGAGAAAGCACATTGAGGAGCTACTTTTTGACTCCCAAGTATAATTCAACCGGTTTCATCATCACCTACACAATTTTTTTTAGGAATATTTTATGAGCTGTTGTGTTTGGAAGTGTTGTGTTGAATTATATGAAACAATGTCCAGATGCATGCTTACGGTCCACATGCACTGCCATGACTTGACAATAAGTCAAACACTTTCATACTATACCATATAACAAAAATATCAGTGCACCACTCCTTTGTGAGATAAAACGTGAAATTCCAACATCACCTGTATCCTTTTATTACCATCCACTGCTAGAGAATAGATTGCTGCATTTGAAAATAAAACATCAGTCTATAAATTAGGCAAGCGTGGTATGAACTCACTCACAAGGCCGTAAACTGTCCAACATGTAAGTGTATAAGCTTGCAAAGTTTGGGTCCACGTCCACATGCTCAACCATATTAGATGTGGGCCCTAAGGGCCGCCATCCTCTATTGTGCATGTGGTTGTGGTTTAGACCACATTATTTAACAGTATAGCATATTTGTTGTATTACATTTTTAAAGTAATATCTAGCCACCATATTGTCCATCTGCTTTGGGGAGCTACTAAATTTATGCTCCAAATGTGAAGGTGATGTACAAGTTCTGCAGGGCCGACTGATTTAAAAGGCCTTTAGCTTTTAGTTCAGCGATCAGTTTAGGTCCTGAATACATTTCAATGAAAAAAAGGAGAGAGGCACACAAATCACCCCCGCTTTTGCTTTCAGGAATGTTTTTGTGGAAATTCATTGATATATGGATGCAGATGTGCGACTCCAGTGCAAAGAGAAGAGCTAACACAGGCCACTAAGCCGGAGCCTGGTGACTCCCTAATAGTCTTCCCTTCCACCTTTTAACCCCAAAAAGAGTATGGGAACAAGTCCAATTTCAACTGTATAGTTTGATCTTATCCTGTAAAAATGCTGAAATTACTTTCACTTCAATGCTTTATGCGCAATGTGCTTTGTATATAAGATTTACCAATCACTGCAGTATTACAGTGAAGAAAAAGCAACTTGTAAAGACGGACAACTCGGGACAGTCAAACCAAACAATGAAGTAGATGGCTATTTAATGAGCTGCAGCAAAAGAGTCCTTTGAAATCTATTTTCGTTGACGGCTCATGTGGAAATGCTGACGTATCCTGATGCTCGTGCAGCTGCAAGGTCACGCCATTGTATTTTATGCATAATTATGACAACAGCGGGCATTAATCTCCATGAATCATTTTTGAAATAAATTAATTGAACACATTATTATTATTGTTATTATTATTATTATTAGTAGTAGTAGTAGTATTAACTCATTCACTGCCATTGACGACTATAGATGTTAAAAATTCATGTGAACTATTTATATTAGTTTAACATTTTTTTCATTTCATTTAATTTTTTTATGAAAATATAGATTTTTTTATTGTACATTTACAACAGATTTTTTTCAAATTATAATGCGATTAATTACCATTAAAGGCCCTTTATTTTTATTTTTAATTAGTCCCGTCAGGCGATTATATTTTTTAATTGTAATTAATCACATGAATTTACTTATCACAAATTTTATATCTGTTCTAAATTTACAATATTTTTTTCCTAGGTTTTCATACTCTTGTTAGCAAAAGTGGAAAAAAATGTTAAACTAATAGAAATAGTTCAAATTAATTTTTAAATCATTTTTGAAATAAATTAATTGAACACATTATATTATTGTTATTATTATTATTATTATTAGTAGTAGTAGTAGTAGTATTAACTCATTCACTGCCATTGACGACTATAAATGTCAAAAATTCATGTGAACTATTTCTATTAGTTTAACATTTTTTTCCATTTCATTTCATTTTTTTATGAAAATATAGATTTTTTTATTGTACATTTACAACAGATTTTTTTCAAATTATAATGCGATTAATTACCATTAAACGCCCTTTATTTTTATTTTTAATTAGTCCCGTCAGGCGATTACATTTTTTAATTGTAATTAATCATATGACTTTACTTATCACAAATTTTATATCTGTTCTAAATTTACAATATTTTTTTCCTAGGTTTTCATACTCTTGTTAGCAAAAGTGGAAAAAAAATGTTAAACTAATAGAAATAGTTCAAATGAATTTTTGACGTCTATAGCCGTCAATGGCAGTGAATGAGTTCATATTATTATTATTATTATTATTCGTTATTATGGTTGTTTTTTAAATCACCCAACTTCTTGCAAAAATGCTGATTAACTGCCATTTTTTTATGATATCCAGTATGTTACATCACATAATTCTGATAACAAGGCAAACAAATATTTAGGTGCATTTTCACACTCTGCAAAATACTTGCCTGAACCCCCCCAAAAAGTCAATGGAAGCACGTTTTCTTACTACTGTAGTAGAGGTGAAGCATTAGACAGATTATAGAAATAAATGTTTGCATGCTGAACAAACTCTCTTCTTGCTGCAGATGCACTTCATGCACAGTTTAGGGTCAGCAGCACATTCACAGGTCATGTTTAGTGGAGCAGGGAAACAGGTGTCCCTCCTGCCATCTATCCACATGTGTACGTCCCGAGGTCAGCCCGGAAACAGTGATATCATTTATCAGAACTGCTGGGGGGGGGGGGGGGGGCACTCTAATAAAAAGAGCATGTTTGTGAACAAATAGAAACTTGTCAACCCGGAATAAAATGAAAATTTGAGTATTTTTTTTAGCACCCTGCTAAATGTTTCAGTGAACAACATCAGCAATGAATGTAAATCGTGATTCAAATGCCTTTCTTATTATAACCATTGGTATGTTAAGTACATCAGCATGTACATAGATAATAAACGGGATAACTCTTGCATACGATAAAATCATGGTGTATCTGAATTTGCAGAGACACACACACCTTCGTGCTACAGAGTAAAAAACAGAGTGGGCTGAATCAGTATATTTACAAGCTTTTGCTGCTAGAAGCAGAATGGAATCAGCTTATTACCAATTTCTACAAGGCTATAAGCATCCCACACAGCTACTCATTTCGTTCTCTTTTATAGCAATTTGCCTATATTAAATATCAAATTAACATTTTCTTCTCACTCATATAAGCTTTTAACTCATAACCAACATCAAGGATATTAAATATAATCTCGAGTTATTCAAATATCATCTCAAGTTATTCATTTCAGAGCGCAGGGTGGATGCAATGACACATAAAACAGGATTTCTTTCTTACTTTTTAAAATATGTTTTGTCAGTTGCTTTAAATGCAAACAATATTTTGTTCAACATGATGAAAATATTGATAAACATGAAAATGTTTTTTGTTGTTGTTGTTGTTTTAACATGTTGCCAGATTGTTAATTGGTATCATTTTATGGCCCACTTTATGAAAAATAGGTCTACGAGTGAGTTCTTTATAAAGAGATATCCAACAATATCAATAACACGATCATCAATAAGAATGAGATTAATAGCATTAATAGCAACACAAATAAAATAAATGTCAAGTATATTGGTTTGGTATAAACACAAAACATATAAACACAAAGAAAACACATTACAAGTCGAAAATAGAAATTGAAGTAAAAAAGAAAACAAGAATAGGAAAAAAGAAAAGAGTTTATATGTTGAAAAGCGGAATAAAGCTTATTAATTTTTGTTAATAAAATAAAATAATAAAATTTTCTTTCTCTCTCCATATATATATATATATATATATATATATATATATATATTTATTTATTTGTACTGAGGATTTTTTAGAAATTGATATGACTGGAAAAAAAGTCAATTATTTATTTAGATATTTACCCCTTCAGACCCACATTTTTTTTCTGCTGGGCATTTAAAAAAAATAAAAATATTTTAATTCTTTTCATCCATAATAATAACATGGACAATTTCTCATGTTTTTATTTGTTATAGTGGACGACATGACAGTATGGCTGTAACTTGTTGTAAACTTACCAAGCTCATATGTAACATTTTTAACATGAACATCATGCAAATCAACTTGTGATTGATCCAATCATGAGCCAGAAGTGTTGACATCATCTAAATTATGCGATTTTATTGGTTTAGACACACAAATATGCCATGTCCACTGCAATCATCGATGGATCCGAAAGGGTTCAACTTTAAAAAGCTCTGTCACATATTTCCTGACACACCATGAAAAAAAAAAAATGAACTGTTCGTCTGTTTCCTTGATTGGGCATTAAAGCTACTGAACGCAGAAACTTCAATTTAGACTCACTACTGCCACCTGTTGATGGACAAAGCAACTACACACACGCACCCTTCTTCACGTACACAAGGCGCACATGATGTCACATCCGGGGACAGAGGGCGAGAAATTCGAACCCGAATCCAGTCTGGAAATTATTGGCCAGAGACTATCGTGAACATCTAAGGTGTTAATCTACTAATTAGAAAATGTTTTAGTTATAAATGGTTAAATAAAAAGACTGAGCCAAATTGTTTAAATACACTATTTTGGTGTATTTTGAAGTATTATATCAAACTGCTGGCTGCTCTGCTTTGACTTCAACAAGCCTTTTTCATCCGCTTGTGACGTGGTCTGAAACGATAATGGCTGCATTATGATTAAATAATACCTGTTGTAATCTTCTAAGTATAAGGGTGTATACATAACATCCTCACTCAGTTGACTCAAGGGAATATCTCCGCTTGTATTTGAGAGGCTTGTAAAGAATTATGACTAGTGTGTGTTACTATGAGTCACCTTAAATGTCTCAGGATCAACTTGAAGTATCTGTAGTCATTGTTCCCCAGAGTGGTTCCTCAGTCAGGTCAGATACTTTGTTGGTCTTTCAACATCCTTCTTGCTCTTCTTACCACGCCAAAGCACATCACAGACACGCTGTCCTCTGCATGCAAACGATAACTTCAAATGAGTTAGCGCGTCTGCCAGATGTTTTGATTTTAGCAACAGCGTGTTAAACGCAGTTTCAGTACAGTTTCAAAAGATTGATAGGTCATTTGTATTGCAATTCATAGAGAGGTTATTTAATAAATTAGAGTGACAAAAAAGTTGCAACAAAAAAAAGTTAAATTTGTGTTTTGAGAATCAGGTTGATTGGTTTTATGGACAGTTTAAATGTATGTATAAATTAATTGATGTAAGTATCTGTTTGGTGGTGACATATAGGTGACACGAGATCATTTCAGTGAGACAACAAAGGTCTAGGCCAGTGATGGCGAGATGCTCTAATACAGTTTCATTCTTGCGTCATATCAACCACAAAAGGTTAGCCAGATGACATTAAGCAGAGCTGACATGTTTGATTGGCAATTTGAGGCTCATGACCTTTTGTGATGTACAGTTGCTGCTTCCTGATGATATTAAACAACTTCTTTTAGAATATCTTCTAACAGATAGTTTTCTATTCATGTAAATGTCTTACTTCTTAATCACAAAAGCGTCATGGTACGACACTGTGGCAAAAAAAAAAAAAAAGTTACAATGGTGGAAAAATAAGGGCTCATTTGAGCTTGACCCAGGAAGGCAAAACCAAGGAAGAGGAAGTGGGAAAGGGATAATATAAAACATGGAGCTGAGCTGGGGAAAACAAAAGGGAGGATCAGAAGGTGGCAAGGTACAGAGTTGGAAGTGAAAAAAAGAACTTAGCAAAGCTCCTACGGAACTGCTAGGGCACGACCTTTACATTTAATGCAGACTGAGGACATTTGCCCCAGTGTGTCCTGTTAACAATAAATGTATTAAATTATAAAAAAATATACATTATAAATTAAAATAACAGTTAATGATAGAAACATTGCCAGATCAGAGTGAAGTCTGGAAAGACTTTTTTATTTTAGTTTTTTAAATTAATTAATTAATTTATTTTTTAATTAAAAACTAGTATGCCATTTAGGTTAAGTGAAATCTAGAAAGACTTCCAAAAATATATATACGGTATATAAAAAACATTATTTATGTTTGCAAAAAAAAAAAAAAAACATTAATTAAAAAACTTCATCCACAATACTGTAAAATATGCACTTCCAATAAAGTTTTGGCAAAATCAGTTGTCATTTTTATGTGAAGTAAGATTGTTGGCATCTGCAGAAAGTAACTAATAAAGCAACTTGTCGTCTAACTTAGTTATTTTTAAAAAATAAAGTAATCAATAAAGTAACTGCAGCTTTTCAGTGTAACTGTGGCAACACTGCTCATAACGCACACACACACGCACACACACACACACACACCATAAAAACATTGATTTCATGATCGAAAGCTGCCTTTATAGTAAAACGATACATTTAATATGCCCCATAACTTGGCGTATTTCAGCTGCAGGGTTCCACTCACACGATTGGTGGCATCCCTCACACTTACACTCCACAATTAATACTTAGTACGAAATTTTCAATTATGTTAATTTTAATAACCTTTTTTTCTGATGTATGCAAAAACTCATACTCAAATGTGACTTTTGCCAGAAATATGCTATGCCAATTCGATGCTCATCACACGACCCGGCGTTCCCGAGAGCTTTTTTTAAAATACATCAATGCAAAGACGGATTAAATATTTCTGTATTTTGCTAATCATTTATGAAATGCATAATTATCGCAGCTGCTTGTTGATGGGATTAGAATTCATTGTTTCCTTTCTCTCTCCATATATATATATATATATATATATATATATATATATATATATATATATAAATATATATATATACATATATATACTCATACACACACACACTTGTAAAGTTGCCAAGTCTGCAGTAGAAATATTGTGGATAATGGGCACAAATACGCCTGGCAGAGCTGCACCCCGTCTCATATTTCATGCAATGTGAATGACTAATCCATGAAATGTGTGGGTTGGATGATTAACACAGACACCAGCACTGAAAATATGTTTGCTTTGAAACTGCGAATGCTTTATGAACATGAAACTATGAATAATTGGCAGAGAAAGGGAGCCTGTATAAATGTAGAACTTAGAATCACAGTTAATGACTAATTGCATTAAAGTGAAAATAAAGTGTACTTTTGTTAGCGGCGTAATTGGCTTTTTAATGTGGTGATGGTGATGACGAAGCCTCTCCCCGCCGTGCTCCTTTTTGGAGTGAGCCCTCTAGCTCCCCTCCTAATAAATGCAGCCTGCTTGACCGAGGTAGGCAACCCACCATTGATAAAAATGTGAAGCAAAACAAGGAAGGACTCTTTCTATTTATGTGACTTTTGGTTGCACTTGTTATCTTCAATATCTTTTTGACACTTACCAAATTAATAAGCGTTTAGTTTAAAACAGTAAGAACTAGGGATATTCAATACGGCTTATTTTCAGAATGTCAGTATGAGTATTCAGCTCTTGAGTAGTCACCAATACTGATACTAGTACCGATACTACTAGTACTTTTGATACATCAAATTTCAATTTAATCAATTACAGAGAATGTTGAAGAAAAAAACATATCCATATCCCAATAAAGCATTTTTTTCCCCTTAAAATTGCATGAAATTAATGGCAATTTTCTATTGAAAAAAAAAAAGTCTGATAAATATAAATCAGAAAAAAAGATTTAAAAAATATGATAAATTTTATTAAAATAAATAATCAGATAAATACAATTAAACAAACAATCCAGTAACCAGAAAAAGTCCAACCGAAATATTTGGTTGTGCAACTTCGTCCAACAGATGTTGGTATCAGCCGCCACCGCGAGTACCCGATGCCTTGAAATAATGCAATATCTGGTATCGGTACTTACCCATCCCTAATAAGAACAAAGAAATGAAAAAGTGTCATATCAAAAACATGCATAATTACAATCATTTAATGTGTGATTAAGTCTTGAAAGAGACTTGATTTTCATTAGTATGTCAACCATCAAGTAAGTGTTCTTGACTGGAATCCAATTTAGGAATCAGATTTGACCACAATCCGCAATTAAGCGTAACTATAATAATTAACCTGCTTGTGATTATTTGATGTAAAGCAAAATAGAATTAAATGTCATGGCCTCCTCACAAACAGCAAATGAAAACTTGTTTGGATTTCAATGAATTCTTGTAGAAGAGTAGATTAGAAGATGTTTGAGGGAGTGGGAAAGGACAAGGAAAAGGAAGATTTAGGGAAAATCTGGGAAACAAAATAGGTGGCAGTTGGATAGAGGGATGAAATAACGACTTGATGTAAAGGCCACAAACAGAACGCTTGCTGTTGCTGAAAAATCAAATCTGTCAGCAATTAGAAACCGGCTAAGCTGCACTTGTCAGCGGACAATGGAGCGACAGAAGAGGCGGTTAGCAATTATTAGAGCTGATAGAGTACCTTTATCTAAACAGCAGGTTAGTTGCCCAATCTCCTCCTTTGTCACTTGTTGCACATGTGAAAGGGGCACCACTTAATCCGAATAGTGTTCCTTGCGGTATTATACCCGCTCCAATAAGTGGAGAGTGCTGCTTTTGGGACAATGGCCCAATAATCCAGGGGTTGATCTCATGCTCCTGCTATGCTTCCTTCACTTCAAGCACTGATCAGGGATCCCTTACCTTTGAAGCTCTTTAGGAAAAGGAGGGCTCGACTCCAAACGTGTACTCACTATCAAGGCGTCATGCTTCTTGAAGGGATTCGAGATGTGCGGGTCTTATTTTCATTCAAAGACCTTTGCAAAAACAGTGGGTGGCGCCGACTCAGAGCGATACGTCTCATCTTGTGAACTAATGAACAACTTACTTGAAAGTCTAAAATGCTAAATCATGGCATATTTGGAAAACAAATTGTTACTGTTTGGGGTCATTTAGTACAACGGTGTATTAGGGACACGTATAAATATATATTTTTTAGAGGGCGTTGGCAATATTCTGAGAAAAAAAATGAGCAAATTGCCACTTTATAAAGTGGCAGATTTGCGAAAAAAAACCCTCAGAAACTTACACGTAGCGTACTACTCGGATGTTCGTGCCGATATTTTTCGTCCAGGTTTTCAAATAAGGAGATAGTAGTGGCTTTAACCATATCATGTTAAGCATTGGGTACTGCCAGCGACAAAGACGCCTCGCTTTCCGAAGGTCCAAACCCTGAGGATCAAGCTTTTAAGTTAATTTGTTAAAATAAATATTTACTTGTACATTTATGTTTCTAGAATTATCATTTACACATTCATACATTTTTTATTTTTTTTGTAAATGTAGCTAAATTGATGTGTCAAATCTGCTGCTCTCCTCACCTAAAGTATGCTAGCTTCTGATTGGTTATTGTTTAGTCAGCTGATAGAAGATCAGGAAGTGTTGTCGTTCTAGCTGCCGTGTATGACGAGTAAAGTTTAAATTAAGAATGAATCAAATTCCATCCTGCCTTTTAATTTTCTAAACAGTGTCCCGTTAAGTCAAGTCATCTTTATTTATATAACCACCAACGAATCCTAACATTAGACTATAGCTACGCTACGTGTATTTTTCGTAAGTTTCTGAGTTTTTTTCTCGCAAATCTGCCACTTTATAAAGTGGCAAATTTTCCACTTTATAAAGTCACAAATGTGCCAGTTTATAAACTCGCAAATTTCAGAGTTTTTTTCTTGCAAATTTGCCACTTCATAAAGTGCCAAATTTGGCAATTTATAAAGTGGCAAATTTGCTAGTTTTTTCTCTCGGAATATTAAAATTAAGTTTAATTATTTAAAATGTAGGATAATCAGCGTAACACAGTTTAGGTCAAAATATGTCACAAATGTAACAATAATGTTTGTAATCTATATAATCAATCTTAGAAATTTTTGGGCAAGCAGTAGCAGTACTATGCATCTTTAACGTGTTATATTTTCCTCACAGTTTCCTACAAAAGGTAAACACTTTTCGAGCTGTTAATTGCATTAGTAGCTGCCAGGTGCTACAGTTTTACATCAGGCAGCAAACATCATTTGTTCGACAAAGCCAGTGCAAGGCGAGACATGGGGAGTGACTACAAACTGCCAGATAAGAAAAGTGGATTTGAACGCAAGAAAAATGAACAGTCAAACTTGTACTATCAATTAAGGACGAACTGCAAATGGAATTTGCAGATGAGGTGAATTTGTTTAATTAATGACGAGTGTATTCATGATGTTTCTGAGAAAGTTAAAAGCAGAGTGACAAATGCAAAGAATCGTTTAATATGTGCGATAAAACGCTTGCTGACACTGGCAAAAAAAATAAAAAATACAAAATCAAACATTGTCAATAATTGTTAAAGAAATTAGTTTAGGCTCTCTGTTGTAGAAGTTCAATTAAAATTTAAATTGAAAATCTTATTAATGTTTCAGCTAACTTTTAGGAGAGAAATAATGTATTTGGAGTGTCAGATTGAGTCAGCCAAGATAAAGCTAAGCTACAAGTGCTAATACTGAATATAAACATTGTTCATTTGCATATGTGGGGCTCCTGAAATTGCCTGATGAGCTGAATATTGTTTGTAGCAGTTTTAAGTTGAATAAAATGGGTCAATTGATGTTGTGAACACACATACACACACGCACAAATAGCCCTCCACAGTTCTTGGCATCTTCCTCTTAAATCACAAAAAGGGCATTTGCGGTGATGAAGAAAGCAGAGGCGTTCCTATGTATTTATGTTCCAGATGTAAGAATTATGAAATACAGTAAATCAGTAAAGGGCGATTAGTACTCCTTGCAGATGATGCATATAAATCACTCAAAGCAGATTTGTAAAGATTACATTTTTGCATAAATTATAAATATATAGGCCGGCCTATGTATTTTTTAGAAATGTGATTTGATGCTGTGTGCAAACAGCAAGTGCGAATACAGACACTACTCATTAACATAACTGTTGAAGTTAATTATTTGTTTCCCTTTCAGCATGTGCTCTCTCAGTTACATCAGCCTCTTGCAGGCTGAGCACATGAGGACCACATTTGTATTTATTGCTAACCAAAACCTCCCTCCCATCACTGGTCATGAAAAAAAAGGGGGGAAAAAAATCTATTCATGTGAATTTGTGATGAAGAAAAATAAATGTAACACCGTTTCCACCTTGATTTTGAACAAAACACATCATGTCTGATTGGACGTTTTGTCGAGGAGAATTGGTGGTCACGGAGCACACATGAGGAACATTGTTTCTTTCCGTCAGAATGCTTTCACAGCTTAAACAAATTTATTAAGAATTCTTTTGATTGACAGGAGCGCTTTCTCCCACAATGTCTTCTTTTTGCTCTCACATTCCTCATCAGCAGCTGTGCAGCGTTTTGAATGAGATGAAGGCTAAAACTTGCTCCACTACACACACACACACACATGCGCACGCTGACTCAAACAAGGTGAACTTTTATACAGGCCTGAATGTGCTACTCATGACATATTTCAGAAGTGTTATTTTGTGTCACTGAGAGTTGTGTAAATGAGGCGAGTGTACAAGCAATCACAGAAGTTGTTCATTAGTGTTATGTTTGTTTTTTGTTAAAGAAGTAAATCCCAACATTTTTATTATTTTTTTTACAATAATTTGTTATATGCAGCGCCAGTAGTCTAAACATGGTATTCTGATCAATATTGTGTTTGTGGAAGATGAGTTAAGCAGCAAAGTCTACCCCTTTTCACCCATCTCAGGCGACGGCCATTTTGCTACTTGATGTCGACTAAAAATGACATCACAGTGGCTCATGGCTCAACAACCAATCATGGCTCAGCTTGCGAATGTCATGTGACCAGACTCAGAACACAGGTGAGTAATGAATGGCCGTTACCTAAACAACTTTGATTTGTGTGATTCTGTGACGTAATTTTCAGTTGGCAGCAAGTGGCAAAATGGCCGCCCTCTGAGATGGATAAAAAATGGTGGATTCTGCTACTTAAATGCTGTGTTTAGACTAGTGGGTGTGTATACAAAATAGGTTATTGTAAAGAACATTTTGGGGTAGATTCCCCCCCCCCCCAACAAAAATTTGACAATAATATTTTTAGTATTAGTATTCTGGTTAATATTGCGTTAGTGGAATATGAGTTCAGCAGCAAAATCCAGTCATTTTTATCCATCTCAGGGGGCGGCCATTTTGCCACTTGCTGTCAACTTAAGATGATATCAATGTTTCTCAGGTCTCAGGTAACAACCAATCACAGCGCAGCTTCCGAACACAGGTGAGCTCTGATTGCTTGTTGCCTGAGTCCTGAGCAACTGTGATGTCATCTTCAGTCGACAGCAAGTGGCAAAATGGCTGCCCACTGAGATGGATAAAAACAGCTGTATTTTACTTCATAACTCATATTCCACAAATGTAATATTAATTATAATTTCATGTTTAGACTAGTGAGGTCACATATAACATATTATTGTCAAGAAATAAAAAAAGAAGAAGAACAAGAGTTCAACCTAAAATCAATTGGGACTTTAATCATTTGCAAATATAACAGGAAATTCCAGCCAGATTCCTAAAATGAAAATGATGTTCACTTGACTATCTGGCGATACGTTCTTGAGGTTTCCCAGCAGTGAGTGAGTCAGAGGCACAGTGGAGGTCTGTGCAGGTGGCATGGTTGCAGAGCCCGCCGGGGGTTTTCAGCCCCCGCTACCACCGCCCCCCACTCTTCTCCACAGGTGCTTATTAGCACACATGAGCTGCCACATGTTCCCAGCTCAGCCGCCGCCCGAGGGTGCAAAATCAGTCTTGGCCCATAATCTTCACAACCTGACCAAGCCCTCGCTCCCACTAACAAGGGCACATGGCGGAGCATTTATGCGCTTGAGCAGAAGGTATTACCCTTGTGATTCCTTTTCTTCTCGCTGAACTGTTGGACCTTCCCAAGCATCTTTTGTTTTGTTCCCGTGTTTGTAGTTTAAGGTCAAAATGGCAAGTGATATGGATGCACATGACGCTGTAAGGTCGAGCAACTGCGCTCAAAGGCAAAGCGATTACAGTTGTTGTAGATTATCTGCAAACAGATATCAAACACCTTGGTTGAAATGTTTTACACCTGGTCAGCATGACAGAAAGTCATTGTCATCGTAACATCCTCCCCAACTCTGAGTCATGTGAATGAATGGTTAAGCTGTGCGCATGCAAGGTAGGGGGTGTTCTGCTAGACGGGATCTGTCCATGTTTGAAGTGAGCATATGGTCGCCGCATTTGCATTTAATGCCATTCAGATTACTTGTTTTAACTCGTGCTAAACACCTCACTCGTTTGGGCTAATTTGATGAGGTCATGGTATGACCCCGTGACCCTCCTCTCTCCATGTTCTCTAAGTGAAACCAGCTGAGTCACAGAGCAATGGAAGTCGAGGGAGGGAAGGGTGTCATTGGACCAATAGCGGACGAGCTCCACAAAAGCCGTCTGACGCGACTCTGAACCGCAAACTGGCGTGAAGTCTTGAACATGACAGAAGTTCATTTTGATTTCATTCATTCATTTGATGCATATGATGCATCAAAAAAACAATTCACATTACCGGCCCTAATATATATATATATATATATATATATATACACATTAGTGATGCACCGAATATTCGGCAACTGAAAATTCTCAGCTAAAATAAAATTAAAGCTGAAAGAATATGGCCGAAAGAGGATGTTGTGGTGGCGCAAGCAAGGAAGCGTCTGTTTGAATTAAACACCAAACGCGGGGGTGAGCGTGCGCCTCGCTGCTCGCTGGCACCGGCAGCTTCATTGTGCACACCGTAGAAGGAGAGGTGCATCGCTTGGTAAACTATGTCAAAAAAGGCACTACAGGTGAGCCACTCTTTCTCCTTTTTAACCTTTGATAAGAAACCCTTGAGCGCTTCCACTTTTTCACTTGCATTCTGGTGGCCGTGCTAAATTCTTTAGCTAATGTTAGCACTATTGCTATCAACAGTTGTAAACACTTACCACTATCTCCGGGTGACTACAGACCTGTACAGGAAGCCGTGTGTGACTTTGCAGTCCGTTCCCAAAGCCGGTTGCGAAGAAATAAAATTATTTATTTTTAAATGTTGGTGAACATGTGAATGTGCCGATTTTGAAGCGCTCCAAAATGCCGGTGCGAACTACTGTATATTAAAATGCTCAGTTGCTCACCCTGCGTTGCGCATTTCAATTTATATTGCGCTTTGTTAAAATGCCAGTGCTAAATAGGCCTAAATATTTGATAATAATATTATCATTTTAATTAACTTTAATAAATGCAATGATAACAAAAAATTGGCATGATTTTTTTTTCAGCATTTTGGCCAAGCTTTTCTCATTTTCGGTCAAAATTTTTCATTTTGATGCATCCCTAATACATATATATATATATATATATAAAACAAAAAATTGGCATAATTTTTTTTCAGCATTTTGGCCAAGCTTTTTTCATTTTCGGTGCATCCCTAATATATATATATATATATATATATATATATATACATATATATATATATATATATATATATAACAAAAAATTGGCACATTTTTTTCAGCATTTTGGCCAAGCTTTTCTCATTTTCGGTCAAAATTTTTAATTTCGGTGCATCCCTAATACATATATATATAGTATAACAAAAAATTGGCATAATTTTTTTTCAGCATTTTGGCCAAGCTTTTTTCATTTTCGGTCAAAATTTTTAATTTCGGTGCATCCCTAATACATATATATATATATATATATATATATATATATATATATATATATATATATATATATATATATATATATATATATATATATATATAAAACAAAAAATTGGCATAATTTTTTTTCAGCATTTTGGCCAAGCTTTTCTCATTTTCGGTCAAAAATTTCCATTTCGGTGCATCCCTAATATATATATATATATATATATTATATATATATATATATATTATATATATATATATATATATTATATATATATATATAAACTAAGCAGACTGCAGGATGTTTTAAAGCCATAGCTTCAGAGGAAAAATGAAACCCCTCTCTACTGGTTCCTCTGATAAAATGTTGCCCTTGCTACGGTCCTGCATGCAAAACACACACACACACACACACACACACAGACACAAACTTCCTCCACTCAACATGAAAGGCAGTCCAAAGGAATATAAAAGCCCTCTTATGGAATGTTAGTGAGGCCCGTTGACGACGAGCGGATCCACAGCAGCAAACCAGCTCCTTTCTATTGCTGTAGACTTGAGTGTTGACCAGCCTCCAGAGAGGAGTCCCGTATGGTCTGAGAGGCTACATTTTCCTAACCTCCAAGGCCACCGCCGCGAAGGCGCCTCAAGAGAGCCTCTTTCGTGTCAAAGGGGGGGGGGAGCCATTGAACTGGAGAACGGCCCCTGGCTTTTGATCAGTTCACAAGTTACAGTTTTGCTGAGGCCCCTTTTTTATGCAAATAGAAAAATCTTCAAACACTGTGGAACTACGTCTCTTTCGGATGTGCCTTAATAGGTAGTGCTTTTAACATGGGAGCCAAGGACTTGCTTGAAAGCCCCTTCAGAGGACTGAAAAGCACGTTCGGTGCCCAGGTGTAGACGGTCCCCTTTAAGAGCTTCTTTTCGGACCAGGCCAGAGTTTTGTATCCTTACTGGAAACCACATTTGACTCCCAATTAAGGGATTAGGATCTAGATTATCGGGAAACATTTTCCAAACACCTAACATTTACTAAAATTCCCACAACACTTTCTGTCACTTGTACCACACTTTTAACTTTATTGTTTAAACGGAGAAGCTTGTTTGCACGTAATTAGCGGCTGGACTCCTACACCAAATGCACGTTAGCATATTCGTTTACCATTTAACCACAGAATCCAAAATCTATTCGGATGGTTTATTAATTGTAATTTTGCCTAAAAACATACTAAATAAAATAAAAAAAACTCTAGGATCTCTCACCATACATGGGTCAACTGGTGTTTTTTCCGCTTTTTTAAAAAAAAATCCATTCACTCGTGTCAGTCGTAGCAGCTAGCTAGCGCTAAGCTAAATCCTATGAGGGATTGTCTCACCGGTCCAAACTTTCAAGATTGCAAACTCTCTTCGTGCTAGAATGTCGTCAGAGGCCAACAGCAAAGTAATGTCAAAGACGGTAATACAAAGCCTAGATGGATTTTATTGACTGATAGCTTGAAAGCGCTATATAAATAAAGTTGACTTGCCTTAAAAATGTATTTGCCAACTAAACATTGCTGTACACACAAACAATTCTGGTTGTCTTATCTGATCATTAACATGAAGTAACTTTTACACATTTTAAAATTGTAAAATACAATTTGACCCCAGTCTCCACAAATATCAAAATTATTATTAAATGTATTACTGCTAAATTTTGACAAGAACGTGTCTTCTGCGTTGTGACCAGGATTATTATAGTTTTGGAAATTTAATTATAGTTAGTTTTTATTTCGTTTTGAGATGTTTTTTAAATTTAGTTAGTTTTAATTAGTTTACAGGGTGGCTCTATTAGTTTTTATTAGTTTTAGTTATTTCAAAAATCATAAGTTTTAGTTTAGTTTTAGTTAGTTTCAGTATTAGTTTTCGTTTTTTTTTAAAAAATGTGGATTGCGTTTTGGCTGAATTAAAAGATAAAGCAGGCAAGGCGAGCCATTGGAGCCGAAAGTCAAACTAGATGACATCACTTCCGTGCGACACACTTTCAAAACGTCCTTATTCCGGTTAATATCTAAATAAATATATTTATTGACAATCAACCCCAAAGGCTCATGTATTAAATGAATTACCAAAGACGAAAACTAAGGACATTTTCACTATAATTATAGTTAGTTTTAGTTAGTTTTGTAAACATAAAACATAAAATGTAGTTTCAGTTAGTTTTCTCTTTATAAAAATAATATTCAGTTTGTTTTTTTTTGTTAACGAAAATGTTTTTATTTTTATTTTAGTTGTAGTTATTTCGTTAGTTTTAGTTAACTTAAATAACCTTGGTTGCGACTGGAATTCCCCCAGTACAGGCAAGTAAGTGGTGGTCATTAATCGCGCGTAAAAAAAAATTGTGGCATTAAAGGAACACAAAATAACACAAATTTTGACACCCCTAATGGAGAAAATGCCACGGACTTCCGACTTCCGGGTTCCGGCCACTGCTGGCCACGCCCCCCAACCGTGCGCTCCCGCTCTCTGGAATGCTTCGGACAACTGAGACAGACACACTACACACTCGCACCCGTCGACGGGAAAGCGCAACCGAGAAGCGCAAGTGCTGGGACGCGGCCCACATGTCGAAAAAAAACGGAAACAAAGATCATGTGTGAAACCCGGAAGTCGGAAGTACCACCTCCCCCGTTGCATTTAACCTATATAAATATATAAATAAAGATGTCAGAATCTCTGGTTGTATTTGGTGCGTGTGTCTCTTTACCCTTTAAAAGTGCTCATTCTGCTCATATTCAAGTTGACATTGCTGCAATATTGGGAGGAAGAGGGGGGTCGAGGTTGAACCAAACTCTCTTCAAGGTCAAGTTCCAATGGAAAGGGCCAACAATGCTTGTGCTAATCCTTCCCCCTCCACCAGGCTCTGACCTCGCCCAACGGCTTGCGGTGGGAGCAAACGAGAGGCCCGGCTTGTCCCGCTACTCAGGCTGGCATTATGCGGCCCAGAGCTCTTGGATTATCTACCAATTAGCACCAATTGCACTGGACGGCATTAATTTAATGTTCTCTATACATTTTTAATACCATTTAATTTTGCCCCTCTTCTTTTCCCGACTTTGCTTTGGCCTAATCAAGATTGTCAGCACTCTTTTCCCTTTTCTCATTTAAAATAAAAGAGTTAGGGTTTAATTTGGCTTAAAGCAGCGTAGAATATGCTTGCCCGCGCTGCGTTTGTTGGAGGGAGAGAGAAAATGGGGGGGGGGAAAGAGAAAAGGGAGAAAATCATTTTATGGGAGATAGTGTGAAGGACTTCAATGAACAAGGCCGCCAGCTTGTGTGCACTGCGCCATATTAGCCGCAAAGTCAGTTTTAGAGGAGTAACGTGTTTTCTCACGATTGTGCCCCCTGCAGTGGAAGAGTTTGGTGGGTTTGGATTAGGAGACTCCATTACATTACCCTAATAACTGGATAAAGCTGCCTCATCCAGTGCAACTGATCCTCAAGTATTAGCGCCCGTGGCTCATTACAGTGTTTCAGCAGCTGATCTCCAGACAGTTGATTTCTGAGTACAGAAGACTGATAAAAACACACAGCTGCAGGAGTAGCTGCCCAAGCATGCCATGCAACTTTCATCTCTGAGAAAATGAATGATTCACGCAAGTGAGCGTTAAGTCTGCTTCCTGCCATTCCGACTGGCGTGCAGTAAACGAAGTCGCTAAACTCCCCACTAATTTAAAAAAGGCTAAATGATAATATTTAGTCTGCTATGAGGGAATTTCCATAGAGGTGAATTTTATCACCAACAATTTTGTTTCATACTTACGGATAATTGACTATGTTCTATCCATAAATCATTATAAACTATGCTAAACTCACACAGTGTAATTGCAGTCTGTAATCTGGAAATGTTTGGACATGTCACGTTTTGCATCAAAATGTTCACACCTATAGTGGGAGCTATTTTTTTGTGTATTATAGACACAAACACACACACTACAAAATTTAGCCATTGACTTATTAAAACAAAAAACACTTGGATAGATATGAGATGTCGGCAAGTACAAATATCTACAAACTTGACATATAAAGGTTTTAGTTTGGTAACACTTCATACACTTTAAAAAATAAATACATATTATTATTTATATAAAAGTAGCAAGTCCGTCCCCAAATGCATCCCACAATTAGTTGCACTGGTTGTTATAAATGTAACCCTAGTAGTTTGTTGTTAAAATATGATTTGTATCAAACTTTAAAATAAGGCACTTTATTTTGTATGTATATAGATGTAGCCCCATGTGAACAATCATAGATTTAACAGAATAGACACAAATGTTCACCTCATTGAAAGCATGGCCAAAAAAACAATGGAAAAAATTAAGAATACGCTCCGGCAGGCGTGTGTGAAAACAGTGCGGGGAGTCGACAAAAAGGCAGAAAGCGATGAGGTTTTTCTCCCTTTTTTATTAAAATGCAAAATTTTTGCCATTTTAGATCAAAGTGAATTGATGGAGAATGACCTTCATTACAAGGTTTGAACATATAAAAAAAAGCGGCGGCATGAGAACGTGGCAGAGGAGCGAGCAGATTCCATATAAAGCCCAGCTTTCTTTGATGTTAACTGTCCAGACCAATTAGGCCCGAGGACACGAGCGAATCCTGGTCGCTTTCATGGATGGATTCAGGTTGACGCGCACTCTGCTGCAACCACACACCAACTCCTGGAAATTCAATTAAACCACATTTTAAGAGGGACTTTTAAAATATGAAACTATTTTCATTAGCAGAACTTTTAAAAGTAGTATCAGCACATGCCGATGTGTACGGGGAATCAAATTATGGAGACCAAAAAAGTGATCAAATATGCAATATCCTGGAGCGGCTGCTCACGTCCTGCAACTTGTGGCCATAGTTACAAGAGATGTGTGTATTACGTTTGTTTGTGTGTGTTTTGTGTAATGTTGTAGACCACAACATTTTGTATTACAGGCGTTACAACAGTGGTGTCCAAAGTACGGCCCGGCGGCTATTTGTGGCCAACCATCCAGCGATTAGCGGCCTTATTTAAAAAAAAAAAAAAAAAAACATTATACGTGGCCGGCAATACTGTTGGGTGTGGCTGTTAAAACCTTACAATTACTACTACTGATGATAAAATATTATGTAGAGCAAGCACAGAAACTATTTAAAACTAGATCATAATGTCGAGGTTAGTTTCAGAAGCAACATTTTTTTCCTCTACTTTTTTGTTCTTTGTCAAAGTCAGATTTGTGAATACACCGTATTAGTGATTAATTACAATAATTTCTTGAAGCTAATTTGCACTTTTTTATCATGATATTATACTACATAGAGGCAAACGTCAAGTTGTAAATTTTTGTAATTTCTTGTGTATGATATTTTGCAAATGAGTATTATTCTTGAGAAATTAAAGAATGACACTCAAGTAAATTCTACTTTAAAGATTGTCGTCTTATTACAGATTGCGCTCTGCTTTACACTAACTTTATTGTTATACTAAATGTCAAAGCTGTTTCCCGCCATTATTACTAATTAGGTCTCCATGTTCTTTCATTTTATTCAAGCAAAATTTAGGATTTGTTCCTCCATTTTGAGAACCGCTTGGAATGTCAGGAAGTTGGGTGTGGTGTATCTTTGTTTCATGTGTAGACTTAACCTGTCCTGCACCAAACTTTTAAAAGAGTGCTTTTTTTTTTTTTTTAAATTTCCTTCTTCAACTCAAATACAACACAACAACAAAACCGTATAATATATATGCATAATTAAGCAGATTCAAAATAAATGGTCATCATCTCGGTGTAGCTCAGGTGAGGCAAAAGGTCATCGGTCATTAGCAATCCAGCTTCCCTTCAAAGTGTTAATACGAGGTCAGCTTGTGGACTAGAAATCCACTGCCACAGCTGGTACATTCACTGTCTCCACGCTTGCTGTTTTCACTAGTGGAGTGAAAACAATCCTACTGCTGTTCCCCTCCCCAGTCTGCCGGGCCGACCTTGCCCTTGGGCCACACCATCGTGCACCGACCCCAGCTGTTGTCACTCTGCAGGCCCTCTGCCTTCTCGCCTGCCCCCTCTTGCCAGGGCCTTTTTTTTCTCTTCTTTTTTGTGGTGGCCCCTTCCTGCAGGTGTGCAAAGGTCCCGGCTCTCGCTGTTTGATTATAGTGCCGGCCAAACAGCAAAGCTTGCCTCGGCCTCGGTCCTGGGGGTTTGATTCAAGGCCCCCAAATGCCTTTTAGATCCCTAATCCTAAACACTTAAGCCTTTCCTGATGGGTTCAACTCTAGGTCCCAACGATTTAACCAATCCAAATAGTGAGAGCAACGAGGGGTCGGGTTCGTCCTGATCTACCTTTTGCCCCTTTCTCCTTTAATTCCGTGTATGGACGCTTTCCCACTGATTCAAGATCTATAGATGCACACAAATATTTATGGCACTCCCTATTTTTAGTCACATTCACGCGGCGCCGAAGGGAACTGCAACAGTAGCTACGCTACCCTCCAAAAGTATTGGAACAGTAAGATTGATTTCATTAAGCTAAGAAATCAGCTTTTAGTTTTGTTTGTGAGTATGTGAGTTTGGATCTGATACACAACAGGGAAGATAGCATTGTGCTCAAAACATAGCCTTTTTCAGTTGTTTTTCTTCCCCGTCATATAAGGCATCCTCTACAGGGTTTAAGTCTGAAGATTGACTTGGCCGGTCTAAAAACTGACATATTTCGTCGCCATCTTGCTGCTACGGATACCCGAAGGAGAAGAACCTTGCAAACGTAGTTAGCCTCTGGTGGTAGTTGCAGCTCGTGTCAGACCCAATGAGTCGACCGCCGCTTAGCTTCTAAGCTGGCGTGTGCAGGTGTTTGTCACCGAGTCCCGTGATTCGGGCTCCCGCGGCTTGTTTACCACTGCTTTGCTAGCTTCTCCTGCTAGCTGCTCGTTAGCCGCTCCAGCTAGTTCTTGCTAGCCGCTCTTGTTAACTGCTTATTAGCTGCTCCAGCTAGTTCTTGCTAGCCGCTCTTGTTAACTGCTCTAGCTAGTTCTTGTGAACCACTCTTGTTAGCCGCGTCGCCTCCAGCGTGTTCTTGCTAGCCACTCTTGCTCGCCGCTCACGCTAACTCCTGCTGCTCACTCCCAATAATAATTGGTAGTATTTGGAGGTAGGCTTGCGAAGTGTCATCTGTCTTAGGCAATGTAGTGCGTGTGTGGAAAAAAACGTTGCATTCTATTAGTTCACCACTAGATGACACTAAATAATACACACTGTATCTTTAATAGCTTGTCGCTTAGACTATTTTGTAAAAATACTGACTTGCATTGCTGAAACGCACCTATTGGGTAGTGATGCCTCCTGCAAACGAGCCACTGCTCACCCTGCCGCCCTATACTGCTGGGCCAAATGTGAGTATGACTTTAATTACCGTTATTGACAGGGGGTGGAACCAGAAAATGGAGGCTCTAAAGCTCAGTCTTGCGGCCAAGTCATGAGCCGAGGCTGTCGACTTCTGAGTTCATATTGCTGTTGTCATCATGATCCATCAATGCAGATTAGTGAGCCCATCCCAGAAGAAGTCATGACATTACCTCGACTGAGTTTCACAGATGGGCTTTTGTGTTGGGGATCAGATCCATTCTTCCCCAAAGCTTCAGTCTTTCAATTATGGTTAAGGTTGATCATTACTTAGTTGAGGCTCATCTCATTTCCCGCAAATTTTACATTTTAATATGTGAACTAAATCTCTATTCTCTATATAAATTTGCTAAAAATATATATATTATTATTATTATTTTTTTTTTTTCAAGTGTCAAGATGAGATCTTTTTCATTTTCTTCTTGCTGTTAGAGTAAACACGGCTGTCCGGGCCTCCACCTGCTTCAGGGGGCTTGAGAAATGAACTTTTCCTGAAAAGTCTGTGACCTTTGACCGTGCCGAAGCAGGAAGGGGCTGCCAGCAGGCAAATGCCCTTCTGTGTGGCCAACTGCCATTTAACCCCGTAATTGTTACAAGGCAGCTCCTGGCCGTCCGAAAACTTGGTTTCCGGAAATCACTCTTAAGCAATCAAATAAACGCTCATGTGGGGAATTTGCCATGCCCGAGGCCACCAGATTGAGACTCTCAAACGGTGATTACAAATTCACTGGTTGGACTTGACACCTTTAGGAACATAAAACATTAAGGGGTAGGAATATTTGTGTGTTTTTAGGCATATACATCATTACACTAAAATATTTGTCACTACAGCAAACCGCAATAGGCCTACTGGTCAATTCTAATTGGATTAAATACGACAGTTTGCGGGTCAAAATGTGTATTTTGCACCTCATTAAAACACAGAAATTGTCCCAAAAAGGCAGACAGACGCATGGTAAGGTTGCCAGAATGCACTTACGTCACCTACGTATGGGACGTAGGTGGCCGACCGTCGAGGCAAGCTCGGTGCTACTTACGCAACAACTAGCTAGCAACAAGCCCTTGCTGGCTACTAGTGTGGCTAAACACTGGCTAAATACGTTGGGACTCGCTCATGAATCAGTAATCATCACCTTCATGGCGGCAAATAAGCTACACATCTGCCAAGTATCGTTCTCACAAAGGGATGACGAGGAAAAATGGAGAAGCCATGCTAAGTGCTAAGCTAACCTAGCACCAGAATTTTGCAGGCAAATTCATGTGTGTTTGGACTTCGGAGAGAAAGTCTACTTGCTAAACAGAGCCGGAAACGGAAATGAATTACGTTATCCTACGCCATACGTCAGCGAGGAGAGCTAGCTTAAAAATATATTGATAAGCCATTCGGAAAACGAATAATAAAGAATAATATAGAAGTAGCATTAAATGTTTATAATATCAGTAGGCTAATATTATTTGTTTGTTTTCACAATAGTCCTGAGTTTTTACTTTAGCGTTTGATATCTGCGCAATTAAATGTTCTAAAATGACAAATTCTAGACAATTCTGTTATACATAATGTGAATTTAAGAAATAATTCTTATTGATTATATTTTCATATTCTTATTGAAAGCCCTTGCGATTAATGTGTGTGGGGGGAATGCTACAAAAATTACAAAGTTGCTCCTCAAATGAAGTCAGTGATTTGCAAAACTGCTCACAAAGAAAAAAAATATTTTGAGACCTGCATGACCCTAGTAAGGATAAGCGATATAGAAAATGGATGGATGTTAATATTATTTTATCAAACTGCACTTTTTCCACATACTGTAATTAGAGGATGCAGTTCAGTTCTAAGCAGCTCCAAAACATCACCACAATAATAAACTAATAGCTAAATGTTTAACTTTGTGACCATTGGTTGTTTTTTTTATTGATAGGGGACCATCCATTTAAATAGTCTACATACACTACCAGTTGTTCTTATATTTATATCGTTACATAGGTTCTCATTGAACAGTAAATAAAACACATGAAAACTTCACAGATGAAATACTATTTTGCAATTAACTCTGCACTCTGTTTAAAGTATAAAATGCATTTTGTGAACAGGTTCTTTTCGCCAAACTTTCACGAGTGTTGGTCTAATTTTTGATTAGTGTTGAACCCCAACAGGCCTCGGGGCTGTGTTGTAGATACAATATCCACTTGAACTTTATCATGTTGCTCCCCAGCACATCAGGCTTTCTGTGTGCTTGGCTGCACTTGGTCATTTTTTCCCCCCGCGCACATTTGCTTTTAGCAGGGCGCCCACCTCCAGACGTGGGCTTAGAGTGTTTCCTCAGCAGCCTCTCTGATAGTAGAGCACTCTGTGATTGCTTCCCAGGATCAGAGCGGCGAGCGGCGCGAGCGGGCAGCTCAGCACACCTCACATGCTGCCAGATCAAAGGTCATTCGCGGAAGCTCGGGATTAAGAGGGAGGTAAAATTATATTTTATATCCTCTCGCATTGTTTTTTATCTGACCCGGCTCAACCTGCGCTCCCGCAACACCTCAGCGACGCCGGGAAGGTGTTACTTTTCAAGAGGTGGGAGCGGCGGGGGTGAGGTTTGCTAAATGTCGTGAAACAACAGACTGATTTGATGCGACCTTGAGCAGCGAGTTTGGAGGGAGCTCGAAAGAGACTCCGAGGTCACGCAATGTGGGAACTGTTGCTGTCTCCTGGGTCAGACGGAAATAGTGTCCCGAATTAAAGACGGCTCATGAGTGATACGTTCTCTGAGGTCACGTCTATTTATTTCTGCCTGGGGAAAAGGATCACATACACTAAAGGTCTGTAACATGGGGGGGTGATGCCTGCCAATTACTGATCATCATTACAGTTATGATGCCACTTCATTTCAACCAGTTTTTATGTAATATCTCCGCATTATAATGTCACATTTTGTATTTTTCTATACAGTACTTTTATGCTCCTATTTTTTTAATGCACGATGTATAGTGTGAAATTAACAAAGAACATTATTTTAATGTCAAAATTTGGTCAAACAAATAAAACAAATACACATGAATAAAAGTGTGTCAGTGACTTAATGTGGCAATTTCAAGCCTATTGTAATAAATGACATGGTGTTTTCCCATTCAAATGAAAACAACAAACATAAAAAAATTGTTTGTGCTCTAATTATTAATTGACAAAGATATCACCCTTTGGGTCCTATTGGTTCTTTAGGGCATGTTTGTTAGTAAGTTGGTAAATGAGAATTATGATGTTTATGAGTAAAAAAAATGGGTGAAAAATTATCCTTTTTTAAATGCAGATTTAAGACAAACTTTATTCGAAAAGAAAATAAATACATACATGTAAACTATTTAACATTCACAAAAAATAAATAAATATTTTTTTTTAGCTATGATATCATTTTTGCTCTACCAGATTCTATTCAAGATTCTGTTGAAAAAGGGTGTAGGAAGAAGTAAAACGATTTATCTAGTCCCACCCCTTATTCCTCATCAAAAAGGAAATTCTTAAATTTCCCTTGAAACCCTTTTCAGATTATAACAAATAATTTAGATTGTAAATAGAGTAACAGCAAAATCGGGCAAATAACAACATAAAACACAAAATTTAAGCAAAAATAAAGAAATTGATATCGCTGGATACAAAACACTCATGATGTTATTTTCATTCTTTTATATGTTTAGCAAATACTGGATAGGTCAGAATTAAGGGCTTATTTTGCTGAAACCTATGAAAAAAAAACATGACTGAATAATAAAATGATTAATATTTAATGATGAAACATAAAAACAATCTGAGAAGTGGTTTCACGTCATATGATGAAACTTTTTTAAGCAACTTCTAGAATTTTTTTCTTACTAAGAATTTGTAAATGGTAACATTATAATCATAATGACTACTTCCAATTCAAAAAAATTGTTCACGTAGTATAATGTAGCTCGTAACACCTGATAAATATTAAGAATGATATAATAACTACAATAATTCTACCATGTATATTATGTGTTTTAAATTGCATCTTGTTTTATGGTCATGTAAGCGAACACCCTCTTAAAATAATTGCCAAAGTCTTTTTTTGGGCGAAAAAATATAATTATTTTTTGCCTAAATCATCTAAATCATGATGCAAATGGTTCAATTTTTTGTTTCCTGAAAAATCAGCAAAAAAATGACTTAGGTGATCATTTTAATAAGGCATGTCATGCAGTATATTTCATAAATATGCCTTCTTGTTTTGTACATATTTCATTTATTTATTTCAATATTAAGATTGTAAATAATATATGCAATAATGACTCACAAAACAAAGTGTATCACTTTTTGCAATCTGTCAAACTAGCTTATAATAATGTTCATAATGAGTACACTTTTGCCTTTTTCTGTAAAAAAAAAAAAAAAAAGTGGACACAAGTGAAAAGCGTATGTTTTGACTTCATAAGAAAATATAACCATATTCGGTAATTAAATGTATGGTCAGACACGTAGCAATGAGATCATGTTGTTGTTAGGCTCACATGCAGGAGTGTTTTTCACAGTTCCTCAAATGTAGCGTATAATAGAGCAAGTCTTGGATGAAGACTGGATGACAGGACCTTGTGTGTGTCCAGGGACCGGAGACGCTGCCCTCCATGTGATTCCAAATGTTCCGTCAGAGAGGGAGAGGACTATTAAGTGGTGTGCTATTTACACATCATAAGCCAGTCTATTATATTGACATCTAGACGACCCAGTCCAGCGGTGTTGTGCGCCCGCTGCGGCCTAGCTCCCTCTGTTTGCTCTCAACAGCGGCATGCTGATTGGGTGATTTTTCAGATATGACATTCCGACGCGGCGGACTATGCGCGAGATCTTTTCATCTGAAATAGTCCGAAAGCATTCATTACCCGCGGAGAAATGAGACAAAAGGTCACGAAAGCAGTATGACAGGGTGGGAGCTCTGTGAAGTGGAGGTGGGCTTTACAATCCAATTGGGGATTAAGTTATCTCTTATATCTCTTACTTACAATAAATCCACACGTCCCCATCAGAAATGTCTTGTTTAAACTGCGGAGGAGCATGAAGCAAATGTTTGACTTTATTTAAAATTCATTGTTCAGTATTATATAGCCGAGTGGGGTGAGGCCTGAGATTGCAAAGGTGAGTGGACAGGCTGTGTTTTTTATTTTTTATTTTGATCCAGAAATTGTTTAATTTCCATCCAGTTGTTGTTCTCTTCACCAATCTGCCATTTACACACGGCATCAAAATATTTGACATCCTATAATGGGATTGCATCCAAAGTAATTCCTGTAACTACTGTTGACATAAGTGCCCCAAGTAAAATAAATCTATTTTGGCCATTGATGTAAATGAACTCTGTGTGAACCATTCAAAGCATTTATGCAGGTAATTGATCATTTATTCAATTTATCAACCACATTGTTATTAAAAAAAAAATTCATTCTGGTGACATTTCATGCTATTTTTTTTTTAATCATCTCCTCTTTAAACAATTAAAAGCCAAATCCAAAATCACCTGACATTATCACAAGATCTTAAAAAAAACAATGACTAGAATAATTAAATCAACAATAAACAATACAAAACTCATTAATTCCAAGATTGCTAGTTTAGTACCTGAATTAGGAAAAATGCAGGAAAGGTTTCTAAATTAAGGTTTATATGTAGATACAGTGAACCTACAGTATATCAATATCAACTGCACGATTGTGTAAACTTCGACTTTGACTTTAATGAAACAATTTTTCACATTAAGCCTTGTATGTCTTACTTAATGTGATAATTTAACGGCTCGGTGAAGTCATCCGCAAATGAGGCTTTCATAAAAAAGGAAAAAAATGGCAACAAAAAAAAAAAAAACTTTTGGGGGGAATGAGACATTAAATTAGCTTGAGAAATATTTGAATTGGAAAAGACACAGATTGCACGGATGATAGGGATCTGTGAAAAAATTGGCAGACAATTTTCTTCTACTCACCTCTCCCATGAAGCAGGCGCCCAACTGAGGGGGGGTGGGGGGGGGGGGTCGTCCCGGTGGGAGAGCCTCTCTGTGGTTATCATACCCCATCTAGTGGCTGCTTTGGGTTAAAGGCTGGGGGTCAGGAACCAGTGGAATTGTCTACATACTGTACAGACAGACAGGCAGACAGGCAGACAGACAGATAGACAGATAGATAGATAGATAGATAGATAGATAGATAGATAGATAGATAGATAGATAGATAGATAGATAGATAGATAGATAGATAGATAGATAGATAGATAGATAGATAACCTTGCTTAAAGTGTTGACGCGTTTGACGCAAACGACTGTGAAATTAAAAGAAAACAGAAACCTAATTGGGTTCAGTTTGATTATGTTTGAAGCCGTCATTAAGAGAAGCTACAACAGTGTGTGAAATTGCAGTGGCATTTGTACAGAATTTGATTGAGGGGGGGTAGAAACAGTTTGTGGAGGTGTTGAGACTGCGGCAGCACATGGTTTTGTGTTACAGACAAACGAAGGCAGAAGAATGTGTGAAAGCGATGCCCTCTGGATCCCCTCGTTTCGCAAAACTATTATCCAATTGAAAACCGATCTTCAATACACTCCCATTGTGCGCCTCTCTCAAAGAATAAATGCAGCAAAATTGATCTCAGGTCTCTGAAGTGGGCCGCTGGCGCACCAGTTTACAGATGGGACCATTTTATTCACTTCTGTAGGCAATTTACAAACATGCAAAACGGAGAGCCCTCCACCACAACCTGAGAGCCACAAGCAGGAGTTCCACCTGTCTCCTAATCTTGTTGGAGGGAGATTTTCAGGTCTACAGAGGTAGGGGCTGGGGTGGGGGGGATACAGCTGAGACGACATCAATGTGTTTTAACAATTGAACTCGGTGCAGTGAGTGTGTCATGCAGAAAGGAGCAACATCTGCTAATGCATTGTGGCTCAAGCTGTCAGCAGTTCGACTTTATGGTCTCTTCCTTCAATTTTCACCATTTTTGCAAACACATTCTATTTTTCATTCAGTGGACACACTGCCCTTAGGGTGTACCTCTGGGATCAATTTTAAGTCACATATTGTTTATTTATAAATATGCTAAGAGTGGCTAACTAGAATTTGGAGAAAGTTTAAATTGAAAGACTATGATTTGACAATTTTTTTCAGTCATTCAGGATGATTAAAATTTTAATCGATTTTAATCTTTTTTTTTTTTTTTTAAGAGAGAGCAATGATGATGACATGTCAAATCGGTAAAATTACCGAATGAACAATACTGAGCTCTCCAGAAAAAAAAATAAAAAATCGGTTTTAATCTAACAAACCCAGCAAACACGACGTTCAGACAACAATTTATACTCATTCTAAATCAATTTTAACATAAACTTAACATTCATAGTTTGTGCTTAATTGCCACAATTAAGTAGTTGGTAGCTTTTGTAAACCATCCATACAGCATTCTGCCACTTATGCAAATTTACAACTCACAATAACGTCTGGATGTAACCGAACATAAGAACAGCAGCAGAAGACAAAATTCACGATTTAGCAATTTTTCTATGATTTGCTTTTCAAGATGACGATTAATCGAATTAATTCAATTTATTGCCAAGCTATAACCCACAATTCCACTGATGGGCTGCAAAGTTACCGCTACTACTACTACTAAGATACCAAAAAAATGCCATCATTTTAATAATATGGTTTTATAATCCTCAGATGTTGCAACCTATTTACAGAACGTCCCAGCTAATCAGGCCGTAAGCACCATTTCAATTGCTCGTTGAATGGGTGATGCAATCCATGATGCCAAAGCTCTCTCTTCAGTAGATTGTCTTAATGGGCCTGAAAGCACTTGTGCAAATAAACAAGTTATAAGAGTGAGGGGAAAAAGGATTCCCATAGACTGCGCAACAATCCAGCGGGGAAACCACGTTTCCAACTGGTGCCTTTTACTTTATTAATCCCACACATCGTCATTTGGAAGGTCCCTGAAAAGGACTTATAAATTACTTCTAATAGGCTCCAAATCAAGCAGCAATTAAAACTGCATTAACCTTAATGAAACTGAAAAATTGAGACCTCAATTTACTGGAGTTGTGTTTGCACAAGCGTGGCTTTCAATAATATATGACGCAATGGGTTATGTGGGATGAGCACGTCCTCTAATGTGAACCTCCTGTGTGTGTGCGCGTGCGTGATCATTATAGGCCTTGTTAGAGGTTAACTTAGCAACATTGGGGCGTCTTTAGTGCAGCCGATGAGACCGAGCCGCATAGTGCCAATCAGTGTCACAGGTGTTCATAATAGTCTGTCTAATTGCTTCATTATTGGCGTGGAAGCCTGAGTCCCCCACCCCAGACCGCCACATCTGGATTTCGGGAAGCCCGGCACAGCGGAGAAGCCTCTCTTGCGTTTTAACATGTATCTGCATGTTGCTGTGATTTCCCAGGAGCGCTGCATTTATTTGGACGCCGATTCTGACTCAAACGCCTCTAATGGAAATTCCCAAGGCTGGAAGTTGGGGGAGGCGGGAGCGGAGTGGGGGATTGGGAGTTTGTGGCAATTTATTGACTTAGAGCTCATTTGTTTTGCTGTAAATAAAAGTGTGGGTGTGGGTGGGGGGGGGGGGGGGGGGGGTTATTCAATAGTTTGTTTTAGCAAAGTAAGGGCATGCACATGTTACACATAGATGTTTTTCTTGTAAAAGTAAAAGTACAGATTAAACTCCTTTACTCCTCTGTTTTTTTTTTCTTCAGGCCAAAACCCTGTCTAATATAAGAGTTGTGCTTTGGTGCCATCGTGTGGCATCTTGGTGCAAATGAACTATGTTGAAGTGGGTGTTAATTACTTGCAAAATTTCCCTGTTCGTGGTAGGGTTCGACCCCTATCTCCCACAAGTAGATGTGAATTTCTGTAATTGAACTGCACACAGTAAATTTTACTCTGAAAAGGACTATATTCGGTTCCAGTCTAAACAGAGTGAACTTTACACTCAGAAGAATGTAAAAATGTTATAGCGCTATATAATTTACAAATAAAAAATAATAACAAATATTCTATTTTATTTATTTTCTTAATATTTTTACTTAATAAGTTTACTCTAGTTTAGACTGGACTATAGTCTTTTTAGAGTACAATTTATTCTATAAAAATTTACGGTGTAATTTTTTTAAAATATGTTCATAAATTCAGAAAAATACTTCTGTATTGTTCAAAAACATTAACTCATTCACTCCTAGCCATTTCGCTGAAGCAACGCCCTTTGCTCCCAGCTGTTTTACTGGATTTTGACGGATTTTGCAAGGCCCACTGAATATTGTGTTCTATTGCTATAAAAACATGGAACCTGCCAAAAGATAGATTAGAGCCTCTTCTTTCATCAGGAAAAAAAGTATATTTCTATCTGTTTCTGTTTTGCAGCAATTAGCATTAGAATATAGCTAAGTTTCATCATTATTCACAAATCTGTTCAAAACACTGGGGAAATTAGCTTTTTTGCAACATGGCCCTGATTGATCTCTTATGCTCTGCTCCCACCTGCTGGCCGTTCTTTTTGCAATAACTAGCATTGCTTTAAGCGTCCTCTTCAGGTCAGAGGCTGAATCAAAACATTTTGTATGCTCTAGCATTAAAACATAATAATAATAATAACTATAATAATAATTATAAATACGTTTTTGGGAGCAAATGAGTTAAATGTTTTCAGTGTAACTTCTGTACGTGTTAAGGAGCTCATCTTAGTAACTGATGTCAGTTTCTAGAGTCAGACTAACTTAAAAATACACCTTACCAGTATGTGTCTTCAGATTTGGCAGAGAATCTTTCAAAATTTTTTCGTTTTTTTTTTCCACGAGTCATTCTTGAAGTCGACAATTTTCTTGCTTCTCCGAATTTGTTGGTCAAGCCAATTTAAAATGGTAATGAGGCTACTTTGACAAAGTAAGAAGTAGAAAGTACAAATAACACTTTTCAAACGAAGGCGGCAAAAGTAAAATACATATCAGAAACATTTGGTGCAGTACAGTAATGAAGTATTTGTACCTCTTGGCTTGCCAGCACCGAGTACAGGTGAGCTTGCTTCTCTGTGTTAAATGCGCTAAGGCTTGAATGGCTTTAAACCCCTTGAGATTGGCCACAAGAGACTTGCTGTCCAAGTCAATCAAGCCTCTCCTCGGTGAGAACAACCTGGGAGGGAATACGGTGATTATTTAGAACAAAAGCGAAACCACCAGAGATGATTTGTTTAATGTCACACAACATGAATAAAATGAGTTTTTAAAAAAATACCGACATATCTGTCAGATTAGTCACTGTGTAATGGTCACAATATTTCCATGAGGCCCATAAAATTAGGCTGAGGTCACTGGTGTTAATAACATTTTCCAGGAAGCGCCAAAAGGTCTTCGCTCCATCTATCAGATAAGCTTTGAGGAGACCCCGCGAAACGCCGCAATGGAGGACTGAGACTCGACCTCAAATCTCCAGCCACCTCATGGCCACCCACACAGGTTTTGTATCCATGCTCACATCAAGCCCGGGCCTGCGCGCGCCAATTAATTCGGAGCCATATGGATTTCAACTGTGACTTTTGGCAGCTGTTCGTCCAAACCACCGCTCAATTTGGAACACCAGGGAGTCGGTGTCACCTTTTGGGAATCCAGGAGATTCCTTTCCGATTTCGGCCGACGGTCTTCATCAGGAGGATTGGTTGTTTCTCAAAGGGGAAATCATGGCCCAGTAGGGCTGTTCTTTATGTTTGGAAGTCATTCCGGTGGCGTGTGGTGCCTAACAAGGTTGACTTGTAAAACTGATCACATTTTTGTTCATTTTGGACGAAAGCGGAGTAGGGCCAGAGAAGAGGGAAAAAAAGATTTTGACTTTATTCTCAAAATTATAATCTCAGAATTCGGACTTTGTGACGTAGAGCTATAAATTGCGGGGGAAAGTCAGAAAGTCAGCATTCTGATAATAAATTCAGAATTCTCACTTTTTAAAGTGATAATTCTGACTATAAAGCGAGAATTCTGACTTTTTGACTTCACAATTCAGAGCTCCACGTCACAAAGTCAGAATTTTAACTTTAAAGTCCAAATTATGAGATTTAAGTGAGAGTTCTCGCTTTAAAATCAGAATTCTGAGATAAAGTGATAAAGTGAGTATTCAGAATTCTCACTTCAAAGTCAATTCTCAGGATTCAAAAATCAAAACGAGAACGAAGTGAGAATCCCGCTTTTTCTCCTCTTCACTGGCCTTAATCCTCTTCCGTATTTTGTGCCATTTTTGGATTGGACAAATTATTTTTGGTACTACGGTTCTTTCCCACACCCGTCAGAGAAATAGGCTTGTCTTGACTTGATTCTCCCTGACAACAGGTGCCAGGGTTATCAGTCCTCAGAGGCCTTGTTGAGTTTTCATGTCATGTAAACAATACAAACACAAGATGTGATTCTTTGCGTCCCGCAGATGTTTACACCTCGCACAGACGACTCTTAGTGATTGCACATCCAGCTAAATCCTTCTAATGACATCATTAGAAATGACATCACAGTTACAAAGATGATGTTTTGCATTTTACTCTACTACCAATGTGAATCCATTCTAAGCAATTGTCTGCTTGAAACTGACTGATGCTGCCTGTTTGAAATTCAAGTGCTGAAATATTGTACGATTTTTGGAGCTTCCTCGCACCGGACTTGGCAGCAAGACAATAGCTATGGGAAGTAATTTATTTTGTCAAAGCAATTAAATGCCTACTTGATCATTTTCTTGGTAAAAATGTGGTAAACAATTTAAAAGAGCACTCCATGACTAAACCTCTCCCCAGGACTGGTAAAAACCTCATGAGAGAGAAAAAAGGAAAAAAAGAACCAAACACTTAATCTACATTGTTAACATTTGTGAGTTTCAGTCGAAATAATTCCTAAACAAGCATTCTATTTATGCTTGCTTCCAATTATTAATTTTAATTTATGTAACCCCACTTACTCCCACAGTTTAATTAATGATGCTCGTTATCAGCTGTGTTTAAGAGGTAATGGACAATGCTGAATTTTGAGTGTTTACTGCGTTTGCGAAAAATCCTTCTTTACTCCTTTGTAATGGACTGCCAGCAAACAAGAGATTAACAGTGTTTGTCACTCTTCCTGCAGCTGTGTTATAATGCAAAGCAAGGAGGGGATGGGGAGGGGTGGAAACGGCGTTAAGCGCATAACTTTGAAATGGTGACTTGAAATAGCTACCATGGTCAGAAGAACTGGCATGCCCCTCCAACACCTAATCCACGCTATAATTCCTGATCTAATTAGAGGAAGGCTCAGCGTTAGGCCTGCCATAAAAGAATAAAGAACACAAACCACGTGGCTACATGAAGGGAAAATGGAGGCTGCGACTTGGAAAGAAAGAGAAAACGAAAGAAAGCATGTGCGGAGCAATAAGCTGAAGAAATAAAGATTAATATGCACTGGTGAATAACAACATAACCACTGTGAAAGAAATATGTAAGGTCAGCCTTTAACTCATTTACTGCCATTGACGGCTATAGACGTCAAAAAATCATTTGAACTCTTTCTATTAGTTTAACATTTTTTCCCACTTTTGTTAACAAGAGTATGAAAACCTAGTGTGGGGGGGGGGGGGGGGGGGGGCAATTATTGTACATTTAGACCAGATATAAAATTTGTGATTAATCATGGATTAACTATTAAAGTCTTGCGATTAATTACAATTAAAAATGTTAATCGCCTGACGCCCTAATTTTTTAAGTATCTTTTCTTTTTGGAAAAAATGATTATTTAAAAAAAGAAAAGAAACGATTATTTAAAAAAAAGAAAAGAAACGATTATTAAAAATTAGGTCGTCAGGCGATTAAATGTTTTAATTGTAATTAATCACATGACTTCAATAGTTAACTCATGATTAATCACAAATTTTATATCTGTTCTAAATGTACAATAAAACCTTTTTCTAGGTTTTCATACTTTTGTTAACAAAAGTGGAAAAATGTTAAACTAATAGAAATAGTACAAATGAATTTTTGACATCTAAAGCCGTCAATGGCAGTCAGTGAATGAGTTAAATAGGAAGTCAACCTAAAACATTTCTTGACAATAACATGTTATATGTGAACTTACGAGTCTAAACATGACATTGTGATTAATATTACATTTTTATGCCGTTATGCAGCAAAATCCGGCTGTTTTTATTCATCTCAAGGTGCGGCCATTTTGCCACTTGCTGTCGACTGAAAATGGCATCACAGTACCTCAGGGCTCAGGCAACAACCAATCACAGCTCACCTGTTTTCTGAAGCTGAGCTGTAATTGGTTGTTTGAAACCTGAGCAACTCTGATGTCATTTTCACTCGACAGCAAGTCAGACAGAATGAGAGCGAGACAATTTGCGCCCTCATTATGGAAAAGAAAGTAGTGAGAACCCGGTGCGGTAACATTAAAACACCTGCGGTTTACAGTCTGGTGCAGTTTATATGTAACAAACTCGAGTATTCCCCAAATTTAGCTAGCGCGGCTTATAGTCAGGTGCATAAATTACTATTAGCTCTCAGCTTCAAAAGGGTTGATAACCCCTGCCTTAGAATGAAGTAGCGTTTACAGAAGCTGCATTAAACCATCCATTTTCTAAGCAGCTCATCCTGTTCAGGGTTGCGTAGAACTCGACCCCGTCCCAGCGGAATTCAAGCAAGAGGCGTACTACTACAGCATGGATTGGACAACACTCAATCATAGGGTACAAAAAAACAAAAACAAAAAAACTGACAACCTTCCACACTCACATTCACACCATCGCTGAGTGAGAATTGAACCTTCGCTGCATACATAGTCTTAGTCAAAGTTAGCAACACTTGAACCGACACCTTATATTTTCTTTCATTGGTATAGCATGGAGTCATTTTTATGGCAGACACAAGGTTGAGATTACAGTGCTGGGAACATATTGTTGATCCACCAGGCATGATCAATCCTGAACCAAGTAATGTTCCATCATGAAGCATGAACTCAAATATTCGCACGCAAGACTTTCCGGAATCAAGTGGTGAGAAAACAACTCTATTATATTTTCAGGTGAAAATAAAAACAAGACACTCCAAAACATCAAACATTGCCGATCCAGATACTGTACAGCCAGACTACGCTAATCGAGGATTAAGCTATTAAATAGACAGAGGAAAGACACGATTGCATACCGCACAATTGTGCGGCGCTCTAATGCAGCCTGAAGTCTGAGCTACATTCATGGGGATGTCGGTAAACTCCCATGTGATGTATCTTTGTGGGTTAAGAAATGAAATACACTGATTTAGAAGTCAGATAGATGTGCTTACCAAGGTCAAGGAGGCTCCCCAGCGTAATTACAAGCCTACCAAACACAAAGGGCATTGTTATTGGACAAGTATAAAGCTGCACATTACCAGAGCAACACAGCTGTTTCTATCAGCCAGCACTAGCTGGGGAAGACAAAGGGCGGGCATCAATTTAGCCTACTTATCTAAAGTCTCTAATTACTTGGTTTATTTGATAAACAGAACAAGGCGAATCCTTAAATGATTCCGCAAGATCCAAAGGGGATTAATTCCGCACTCCTTGGAAAAACAAGTCACTGGTAGAATCCCGATTTTCACTCTTTAATCAGGCATTAATTAGGAGCAATAGGGGGACCAGTTAGACTTGGCATTTGGTGTGATTGCCGGAGAAATAAAAGGCCTGTATTAGTTCCTCCAGAGGAGGAAGTGAGCACACCAGGCTAACACAAAGATGACACAACAGAACAGCAGCAAGTATGAGCTTCCCAGCTCTGGGGATACCCGCTCTTTTAAGTATGCTGCATTCAAAGCATCTTTTCTCTGGGCCCAGTTGGATATGCATGCTTACTCAGAAAGTTTGGCTCATATAGTATACACTTTCCTCATCACAAGAAATACACTGATGATTCACTGACAGCCCCACATCAGCAAATAGCTATGTTTGAATGTGGACAAAAACGCCACATGGCGTTGCATAAGTGATGTTCATTAATCATTGACGGACTGAGAAAGTCCGTTGGTACAGACCTGGGGCTTCATGTACAAAGACTTGCATCGTCATGATCCAATTGCTAAAGCTAATGCTAATTAGCGCGCTACTCGCGGCACTCTTATCACTCAAAAGAACGGCTATTGGTACAAAACTCTTCAGGAATGTATACAGAGAAGCATGTTTGCATTACTCACTGGCATATACTCTTCCTACATTGCAAAAAAACAACTTTTATTGGCATAACTTGATCGTGACGTTTTCCTTCTACTCTCTAATGTGGCAACAAATAACAGTGTATCAGAATGTGCGGCACCACATTGCCCCTAAGTGGCCATATTGGGTATACAACATGAACAGCGCAATGAAATAAAAACAAAATACTTAACCATTTCATGTTAGTTGAAAATGTATGTCCGTGCTCCTGGCAGTCTTTGGACCACCAGTGAAGGCTTTGAAGGCCCTGACTGCACGCCACTGGGTAAAAACAATGGTTCATGCGTGTTAAAAATAACTTTCTGAGATAAAACACCACACTGATACTAGATTCTAGTAGTACCCTTGTTAAGTTTTTATTTTTATTTTGTGGAGAGCTCAGTATTGTTCATTCGGTAATTTTACCGATTTGACATGTCATCATCATTGCTCTTTTTTTTTTTGTATGTGGGTGAGTATGTGTATGTGTATGTGCGTGCTTGTTAACTTGTTAAGTTTTTAAATCATTTCCGAAAGAGAATGTTTAACATTAAAATCCCATCCTCAACGACAACAAAGCACCAATCATGTCCTTACTGGCAATTTGTCGGTGCACATTACGCCCTCAGCGGTCCCAAAACAATGAACAAAATGGCCTATAAAATGTGTTTTGCAACCGTTTTGCACTCAGTCGTCTTATTTGCGCGAGCTTGAATAAAGAGGTAGCGTCTCAAGCAATCTTAGCTTTGTTTGTTTTAGGTAATTGCTACTTGTCCCTGCATCCTGCCGGCCCAGATGATGCATGAAAATTACCATTCCCCTACTTCAATCAAAGCTGGAAGAAGAAATGGGAGGACAGTGGGACCAGAGAAGAACAGATGGGGAGTGAGAGAGGAACTCTGAGGCACAGAGCTCCCTCCCTGCATGACAGGAAAGGGCACTGTCTCTGATTAATTAGGCCGAGTTGGTAATCAGTTTAATAAGGCTGAAGTTGATGGTGAGAGGTCCCCTTTGGCGGAGGCATGCCAAGCTTAACACTGTGTTCAGGGCTTCACTTTCCTCCACCAAGTAAACACACTGTCGCTATTTACATAAATAGTTTCTTTTTTCGGTGTGTGTGTGTGTTTGGAAAGGAAGGGGCGCTCTTTCTCCAAACTGCAGCATGAATACCCAACATCAGCACTTAAGTCATCCCCAACAATGGAGCAGGGAATTGCAGACAAATTCATGAATTTTTCAACATATGAGAGCTAATTAAATTGAGGCCTTTTTGAAATGAATATAGTGCGAGGTACTCACTAGACCTACACACACAAAGAGACTATAATTCAGTGATTGAATTCCAGTGTGATAGCGTTCAGCCTTTTACCATAGTGAGCTATGCAGATGGTCAGGGTTTTTTTTTTCATTCTTTTCTTTTTTTTAATGGCAAATCTCATTATGGTAGTTATCACTGTATAGAGAACAAGACGTCAACGAAGGGCTAAAAAGCTGCACAGTACCTGCCAGCTTGTTAGCAATGATACTTTGTTGGGTCAAATCGTGGTCAAAACTCCAATTTCCCTCCTGTTGGTTGGTTTGGGGACAACACAGTGGTCTGATCCCGGATACAAGCGGCCGAAATGAGTATCCGGGCTCTCCCTTAGAGATAGGGTGAGAAGCTCGGTCATCCGGGAGGGACTCCGCGAGGAACCAGTTGAGGTGGCTCGGGCATCTGGTTCGGATGCCTCCTGGACGCCTCCCTGGAGAGGTGTTCCGGGCATGTACCACCGGCGGGAGGCCCCGGGGATGACCCGGGACACGCTAGAGAGTCTATGTCTCTCGGCTGGCAAGGACACGCCTTAGGATCCCGTCGGAGGAGCTGGGTGAAGTGGCTGGGGAGAGGGAAGTCTGCGCTTCCCTGCTAAGGCTGCTGCCCCCGCGACCCGACCCCGGATAAGCGGTAGATGATGGATGAATGGATGGACAGTGGTCTAGCGGTTAAGACGTCTATTTCCCAGTTTTGAGATTCGGGTACTTGGGTGTCATCCCACAACAATGAAATTACGAAATAGTGGAACAGGTGCATAATAAGAACCCTACATTAAATTTAGTTGCAAAATAATATTTTGATAGTTATGCATTTGCTGTACTCAAGTTTGCTTCCAGTTCATCTTGGCCAGTTACACTTACATTGTCAAAAACACAATTGAACTGTAAAGGCCTCTAAATATTCACATGACCAGTTAGAAGCAGGACAGACAGATACATCTGGACAATAGCTGTAGCGCAACATTCTGAAAAAAAGACAATAATTTGATACTGAAGACATCAAAACACAGACAAGGTAATTAGTCTTGCAAGCAATTAGTGTAAAACTTCTGTGTTTCTACCATATGTTAGACGGTACATTACTTTATAAACATTGTGTTAATCAAGGAACTGGCAAAACGAATAGTTCTTTGTTTTGTTTTTTTTTAATAGGAAAAGGAACCATATTAGGTGACTAACGTGTCAAAATGATCATGAAAACAAATGGTGCAAAAAAACCATCTATACGAGTGGCCAAAAAGGGTTACTAATGGTAATTTGTAGTTCTGAATGATAGCCAGAAACGAAATTTAAAAATATTTCTGAGATGGAAAATGTAGCAACTGGATAGCCTACCTACATTGTGTCAAAAAGCATGGCCAAAACAACACCAAAGTTTCTCAAGTTGGGGCGCACATTTGTAGAGTCATTCTAAACAAGCAGTTAGGGGCATCAATTACTGTAAGACTTCCTTTTTAAGTTGTGAGCCAGTCAGCCCTTAAAGGGGGAGTTTGCAGTTAAACTGCTAGCAAGATTTGAATTTAGGCTTACTTCACTAATGTCACTCACTTGAGCCTCTGACTAGTTTCACCCCTCCCTGACGTGCACAAGCAATTCTCAAACATGGCCATTCATTACAGCATGTGATTATGAAAGTGTGTGGTTGTGATAAACAGTCACAGAAAACACATACTGTATGTAGCTTCAGCAAAGCAGTGCTAGCAATGCTAAACTAGCATTAGCAATGTAAACAACCCGACCTTAACCATGGCTGCTATGTTGCTAGCATGACACTAAATGTTATCAGTTGAAGTTTTATTTTTCATGATTGTACAGTATAATCAATTAAAAATCAAAAAGAGGTGATTAACTTACCTGACAAAGTAGAATTGTTACCAATTGTGTATATTTCTTACAGTGACATTCTTGAGCAAAACCTGAATCGATATGCACACTATAGTGTGCCCGAGAGTGCACGGCAAATGATTGACACATCATCGGTCACATTCAGTCTCTGATTTTAAAATTGAAATTAGAGGTACTAGATAAGGCCACAAAAGACTGATAACTTCTGTGAGAGGAAAGATGAGCTAGAAATAACTAAATGAATAAATATGGATCCTTAGTCTGTCAATGTCATGACAGTATTCTCTTCATTAGAATCCAAATTACTGTATGTTATTTTAAAGGTCAAATTATGACACCGCTCATGCATTTTTATTTTCACATTTTGGTAATGAATGTACAACTTAAACATAGTTATGACCTAGATGACTGCGAGTGGCGGTGAAAGCCATGTCTGAGCAGTTTCTGTCTAAAGTAAACTCAGAGGACTGAGTCCGAGATAAGAGAGCGCCACATAACCCGTCGACTTTAATGACGGTCCACTGTCACAAGGCTAAGACAGTGAAGTGGTGGTGATAGAACACAGACATAATTTAAGCAGTGCTAAGTGGTCTATTGTCATTCAAATGATGAATTATACTTGGCAGAGGTTTTAGCATCACTTTTACAAAGCGCTGCCATTGTTTGTGTCGACACAACGTTCTAAGTCTGAAAGAAGGGAATTACTTGGAAGAGTTTGGAGTTCCTTGGGGTTTGGACACAAATTAGTTCCTCGCTCAACTGGCCTGAGAGTCAGACGAGCCACGAGCAAGGCAGCGCAAGAGCTTACAAAGGACCACAGTGCCACTGTTATGTCCGTTAAGAATTAGCAGTATCAAAACAGAAATAACGAGTTTCTTCCACCTTTTAATTAAGGCGCCACCGTATAATTGCCGGCTAAACAGTCGGCAAGTGTTCTTCATTTTGGCACTCAGCAACACATTACCACATGAGCTAGTCTTTCCAGGGATAAATCAAGGAAATGTTACACCAGCAAATGGTCTCTTTCTCATTCATATTAAGAGCATGATTTCATAATTGTGTCAAAAACAAATAAACAGATACATTTAAGGTATTCCACAAAACAAGGATGAAATATAACTGTTTCCCATAAATAATAATAATGACTTCCAAAGAAACTCATTTATAAAAGAAAATACTTGAGTTTATACACATTGCAAGTGTCAACAGTGGAAAAATAAGTTTTGTATGAATTGTATTTTATAATTAGCTTTTTTTTTTCTTTTTCTTTTATCTATTAAATCCAAATGCGACTCGCTTAACACATCTTGACACTCTCCTTCAGTGTCCAGGCTAATGGAGAAACCATGAGAAAGGGCATTGTGACATTGTGAACGCATTATACTTGGCACTGGAGCACACTTTAATGCAACCATGCTACGTGTCCATCTAAAATGTTGCGCAACGTGATGCTAATTTAGGGTCGAGATGTGTACTGTTTAGCGTACGCACAACGATGAAGAAGAGAGGTTGGACCAAAGTACTATTCAGCTTTGTGGTACTTCTTAAGATGTGATTACCACTGTTGGAACTGTTAAATGGTTCTATAAAGAAAAAATGAAATATGAATTCACTTATTTAATAATTCATGCAGATGAATGGCAATATGTGGTTTGCGCATAGAAGATGAATGCATAATGGTGCATGCTCAGCATATTTGGTCATTAAAGTGTTTTTAGTTCATGAGAGCAAAGGAAAGAATTAATTAAAAGTTCATTCTAATTTCTTCCGTTCCTTAAGTTATACTAAATGATAAAACAGATGCTTTCCAAGCAATTTCCAACAAAGGCAATCAAGAGGATGTATAAGTAACTCACTGAGTAAACTATAGTTTTTTTTAATTATAGATTAAGTACATGTTTAGTTTGGCCTAGATCTCACAGTTTGAGGGAAAGTGAATCATACTTTGTTCTGTACTTTATGATTTCAATTTTGAGCCCCAACTTCACTTGACCATGCAACAGCCAAACAGCAGAATGACACGTTGTAATGATGCTTTCATATGGAGTTAAAGAGGAAGTCAACCCTTAATTTTTTGGGGACAATAATATGTTCTATGCAGCCCCACTATGGTATTCTGGTTAATATTGCGTTAGCGGAATATCAGTTAAGCAGCAAAATCTAGCCGTTTTTATCACTGATCTGAATTAATGACTGAATAGCCGACAGGCCAAGACTTTGAAGCCCATATTGCTCCTCCCAAGAAACAGCATGATTTATGATGTTTTAAAGAGGACTTCAGACATTTTACAACTTGCCTTAAATCCATGTATAAATTAAATGCTTAATGATGTTTACAGGAGGAAACTTGTATATTTTTTTTAATTAAAGAATTATAACTGTTATTCAACAAAAGATGCTTCTGCCAAATCTAATATTGGTGTTCAAATAACTGAGCAATAAAAGAAAAAAAGGGGTCTTCAAAGCAGCACACTTGTTTATTTTTTTAATTTATTTTTTTTACTTGTTAAAAAATAGTGACTCCACCCCTCCCTGCCCCACCTCCGAGCTGTATATGTCTAATCTGTACATATACCGCATAGTTCATACAGTAGTCTGTTGGGGAGATGGGAGGAGCAAGATGGCCGCCCGGTTGCTTCAACGGCTTATGGGGTATCGGCTATCCAGTCATATATTCAGATCAGTGTTTTTTATCCAGTGTTGCTCAGGTCTGAGCTTAAAAAAAAACAGGTGAGCTGTGATTGGTCGTTGCCTAAGCCCGGCGCAACTGTGATGTCATCTTCAGTCGACAGCAAGTGGCAAAATGGCCGCCCCCTGAGATGGATACAAATGGCTGAATTTTGCTTTATAACTCATATTCCACAAATGTAATATTAATCAGAATGTCATGTTTAGACTAGTGAGCTCACAATATAACATATTATTGTCAAGAAATGTGTATGGTTGACTTCCATTTTAAATCATTATAGAAAATACGGATGGGGTTCTCACATCAAAACTAGTCTATAAATGTTGCATCGTTACCAGTGAGGTATAAGTGTTTACCATGACACAAGGCATATTGTTCATACAAAACACTGTCAAACTCATTTCCTCACAGCAGAGGTTCCTTTTGGCTTTCACATGAACCAATCCTTTCTGTAATTATCAATTGTGACACCCGTAATTACTGGAAGACTGCTGCACTGCGTGAATGACACGTCTTTTGTGTTATAATTCTGTGCATCTTGACAAACATGACCCATTAAACAACCCTGTGGCCTTTTTCTCGAGCGGTGATTACGCTAATTAAACCTGCAAAACATTTGAGGGCTGCAGACGTGCCAGAATTAAACAGGTCATTAAATCAGCTGAGTATGTCAACATCCACACAGTTTGTCACTCCTCCAACAGGCTATCGGCAGGAGAAGGAATCTAATGTGGTATATGACATGCAAAATGTAGCTGAAAGCACCAATCACGTCTTTGATAGATAAGGGCAAACAATAAATACACGTACAGTCCCCTCCAAAAGTATTGAAACAACAAGGTCAATTCCTTTGTTTTTGTTGTATACTGAGGACTTTTGGGTTTCAGATCAAAAGATGAGTGAGACATAAGTTCTGAATTCCAGCTTTTATTTCATGTTATTTACATCCAGATGTGTTCAACAACTCAAGACCTCTAGAGCACCTTTTGTTTGAACCCATCCACTATTGGATGCTTCAATCATTTGAAATGCTTTACTATGGCCTCTTTCAGTTGTTTGTTTCTGGAGGTTTCTCCCTTCAGCAATGCATGCTCTATTGGGTTAAGGTCTGGTGACTGAGTTTGCTAGTCCAAGACATCCAATCCACTTTTCCTACCTGACCAAGTCCTTTGTTGTATGCTGTGTGTTTTGGGGTCATCGTTTGGTGCACGATGAAGCTTCTGATTAGTTTGATGCATTTTTAAATTGCCCGACAAAATGGGATTGTAGACTTCAGAAGTCATTCTTTGCTATTTGCTATTTGCATTTACAAGATCAAGGATATGTGTAATACTATCGATATATAAAAATCTAGCAATTATAGTATATTTTTCATTAACAGAACAAGGTTTTTGTTGCCTCTTTCTTGGGTCAATTGCGGCTAAACTCTATCCTGACAAAGCACGTATAATGCTACATAAAACTGTAATGTGTTTTTTTCTTTCTTGAAAGTTTCCTAATGCACAAACACTTGCTCCACTTTGTGTGAGGTGCTTGGAGAACTAACAATATCTTTGAGATCTTCCCTATGAGTTAATCCTATTCTACCTGCTGATAGCAGCAAGCGATAGCGCTGATGTCTTATTATCAACAACATATGTTCCCCTTTCATACCAGAGAAGCCTCCCAACCATTTAATGGGATTGTTGTTGTTTTCTTCCCCCCCACCCCCCCTCTCCCTTTACCCCGATCCGCACAACAGACAGTTTTCCTCGAAGACGTTCGACATGTGCCCAAGGAATTTGTCTCCGTGTTTCCCAACAAATCAGCCTAGGTCAGGGGCTAAGATTGGCCTCCAGTTACAGACTATTGAAAACAGCTCCTCCAAATGACAAGGGGGGAAAGTGGATTTTCCAGCTTAAAAGCAGAATCATCTCTGCTCAAGGCATTATCTTGTGTTCAAAGAGATTAATAACGCGTGATGCTATGGATAGGGCGGCATGCTGTTCTTGAATCAGCGTTCGTCATATTCACCGGCTTTGAATACTATCTAGTTAGTTCGTTTTGATGATTTTTTTCCCCCCAATTATAAACAAATATAAATATATCTATATATAATATATAGATCTACTGGCAGAGACGCGGCATTTTTCACCAGTTTACTGTACCACTTTTTGACGTTTTTTTGAGCGGCTGACCTTCAGCCAATGGTGTTGCAATGTCGCAGATGCAACGGCCAATCAAAAATGCCGTGTCCTATCATAAGCTTTCCAACAACAACAAAAAAAGCTATTTTTAGATCCAGAGAGCCGTTGCAAAGCAGCGCATAGAATACCTACAGCATATTATTTTACAACAATACTTAAAAATGTGAAAAATGAGGTGGCCACAGTAAGGTTATTTTGGAGAACCAACGAGTTATTTACCTGCCTGATGGAAATATCAAGTCTGGGTACAAAATAAATAAATAAAATAAAATAAACATTTCCATTCTGCTACTTTAAGAGCTAGTTGTGATCTATGCAACAAACTACTCTGTTACAATATCCAAAGTCTTCCACAACTTTGAAGTCTCTAAAAATTAGCTTTCTGTGGCTCTGTTAATGGAAAATCTCAGTTTCCTCACTTCTCAGTCAAGATGTTGTTTTTTTTTTTGCAGTCATCAAAGTGTAGAAAATCCCATGTTGTACTTTGATGTGCTTAACAGAGTTTTGACACACGTCTCATTACAGAGATAATTAATAGTTTAATTAGCACACATTCTAAGCAATGCACAGCATCGCACCCACGCACAAAAATTGTGCGATTCACTACAATCGATTCAGCATAATTCTGTTCTAGAGATCTGATGTATCATCAAAAATGGGCACAAAATTGCTGATGTTTTGTTCCTAACCTCTCATACTGATTCAGCCAACACAGCACAACGCCCAAATATGTTAACACCAATCACATAGGGGAATTCATTTTATTTTTTCGTTAGCTTAAAGCAAGCAATTATGTCCCATAGTTAGAAAAATAACTACATAAGCATTATGAATACAAGTAATCATCATTCCAAAGCTGTTTAGAATTAACAGTTGCAAGAATCGGAATGATCATTTAAAAGCAGCTTCATAGACAAAAGAAGCAGGGGGGGGGGGGGGGTAAGATCAAAGTCAAAGAGTTTTCAACTGGTTAACATGCTGAAGAGCGCTCATCACACAAAGAGTGCCGAGTGGAGGCTTCAAGACACGCGCGCCTGTTGTTCAGATGCAGAAACAATAGTATGTCTCCCAGCATGGGAGACGGCCAACAGCAAAGCAAAGCCTCCGTTTCATGTCTCTGGTGCCCCCCCCCCCCCCCCCCCCCCCCCGCTCAGCCGCTCTCTCAACTTGCAGTTTATGTTAGCTAACAACAATTTACAGCAGGCAAATTTCATTTTCTTCACACAAATCCGATCGCACATTATCCTGTACATTGCATTAGGGGCCTAATCTTTCCTTTCTTTTGCCCGGGAGAAGAAAGGAGCGCCTTCATGATTAACCCACTTTACAGCAATAAATAAACGCATCATCCAGTAATGTACAGCAGATTTAATTTGAAGGCCAGAACGCTCAAATCACTGAAATGTAATGGAAAACTAACACAATGCAGACTCCAATGGACGCCTAGGGAATTAATTTGAATGTGCCATTTTTTTTTTTTTTTGCGAGCTTTTAGATGGATTTTCTATTCCGCCCTCAGCCAACGCACTCTTGCGGGTGTTAATTCTTTTAACTGTGCAAAAACATAAAACTAAACCATATCAGTTTGCCATAAGAAACAGAGTTTTATTCAATTAGCATAACATTTAAAAAAAAATCTTCCTTTTCCTTCCATCTTGGTCACATGTAGCCCATGTTGCTTTTGGTTTCCCAGCGTTTTTTTGCCTCGAACCTGAAAAACGGAGAGGAAAAAAAACACTGCATTACTGAACCCTTGACGCATTCATTTAAACTGTCAGCTTTCATCTGAGAATGACTAATGAGTCAAAAGTATCCGGACTTCAGCAACTCCATCTTAACCGCACTTGACACCATGGAAGATGGGATGGCAGACACAAACATGAGGACAGAGACATCATACCCCCAAGCTATTTGCTTCTTCCTTTTCTTCGCTGCCCTCAAAGCGTCCTCTTCCTGTTTGCGCTGCACAAAGTCACGGCAATCAGTGGCTTCTGCGATTTTCACAGCCAGCTATTTAGAGACACAGAGGAGAGGCCCGTTGGAGAATGGAAATTAGTCTGAGGCATAAAATAAAAGCTGTCTGACTGATGCGTCAGGGCGCTTTCTTGTCACGGTCTCTGCTGCCTCCACACCGCAGCAAGGGTTCAACATTCGCACGGCATTCTCGCATACGGCATCCACACAGAAAAAGGCCTGAGCAATTCATCCAATTCAAAAAGACAGGGCAATGGAATTGAATGCAATTCTCACATCGGTTGCAACTTGGGAGGGAAAAAACAGGCGGTTGATAGGCTTTTGTTGTCACTTTACACTCACACTCGATCACTGCTTGTGATGGTGATGATAGAGCAAGCTATGCTAAGCTAAGTTAGCTGGATAATCTTTAGCATGCAACGGGACAAGTTTAGCTCACTTCACTTCATACTAAATTCGTTGAGCAAAAAAGTGGTCGGACAAATATGTGCAATAGGAATTCCCGTGTATGATGGAACGTATGGTGTTCCACAGGGCTCAATTCCGGGTCCTTTGCTTCTGCTTCCCCTGGGATCCATCTTAAGAAAACAGCGGTTCATTTTGTTCACCGGTAAACCATATACTGTACCTATGTCTTGAAATTGGGGTGGGTTCAATAAAGAAGGATTCGGTGAATGTGCAGAGGAAAATGGTGGGGTTCAGGATCTCAGCAGCAAGCGTCCACCGAAAGGATGGCTAGCTCATGATCACGCGTCCGCATTCCCATGTTTCCATCTCTAAGTTCCGCCTGTTCTGCTTTGCAATGTATAAAACTTTATTTTTTTTATCCTTTTTTTGTTTTAAGTGATCCCAAACCATGGGAATCATTCGATTCTAGCTTTGTTGCTGCAAAAATGTTTCCGTCAGCAGCAAATATCCATGCAAATCAACACCGAAGTGGCCAACAATGGTTCCACAAATATGGTTTTAAAGTTATAAATTACAGTTTCGAGGTAGAAATCTTTGTGTCGACCAAACCGAGGTAGCCAAATATGTTTTCCCCCAACCTTACTTCCTCGATAAGTTCAGTGCTTATGAAGTGCAGTTCAAATGTTTACATATCTTTGTTTCATGAAACAAAGGTTTATGATAAAGCTACAGATTTGATTGCATTATCGCGGTAAAATGATTCATGGACACTATTTGTAAACACTAATAATCTGTCTTGTCTCTAATTCATGATTTATTTGCATTTATTTGTGTGTAAACGTAACTAATAAGATCAAAACATTTATGTATAATACACATACTGTTTATTGCAACACAGATGAATTTATTGCTTGCGTTTGTTAAAAAAAAATAGATGAGAAGAAGACCTTGAAAAAATACACGCATATTAACTCATTCACTGCCATAAATTATTTCCTTTTCTTTTTTTAAAGATTATTAAAAATTAGGGGTGACAGGCAATTCAATTTTTTTTATTGTAATTAATCAGATGACTTCACTAGTTAACTCACGATTAATCGCAAATTTGATATCTGTTCTAAATGTGCAATGAAAAAAAATATAGGTTTTTATACTCTTGTTAACAAAAGTGGGGAAAAAAAGTTAAACTAATGGCATTAGTTCAAATGTATTTTCGACGTTTATAGCCGTCAATGGCAGTGAATGAAAACAAGAAAAGATTATTAAAAATTAGGGCCGACAGGCAATTCAAATTTTTTATTGTAATTAATCGGATGACTTCACTAGTTAACTCACTATTAATCGCAAATTTGATATCTGCTCTAAATGTACAATGAAAAAAAATTATAGGTTTTTATACTCTTGTTAACAAAAGTGTGAAAAAAAAGTTACACTATTGGCATTAGTTCAAATGGATTTTCGACGTTTATAGCCGTGAATGGCAGTGAATGAAAACAAGAAAAGATTATTAAAAATTTGGGGCGGCAGGTGATTAAAGTTTAAATCGAAATTAACCGCATGACTTTACTAGTTAACTCACGATTAATCACAAATGGGGGGGGGGGGGGGTGGCTGTTGTCGCAAAAGTCGCTAACTATAGTGACATTAAGTTGTGAACTGTGCGTTTGTAAACTACATTCAGTTTGTTCACAGCTATGTTAGTGCAAGCAGCAGGGTCACCTTATGCTCAACGGAAGCAGGACCAAAAAAAAAAAACATCAATTTTTTTTCTTTTCTTTTTTCTGTCTGGGAGAGCCCAGTATTATTGCAATTTTACCGATTTGACATGTCATCATCATTGCTCTTTTTCTAATTTTATTTTAATTTTTTTATTAATTTTTATTTTGTATGTGGATGAGAATGTGTATGTGCATGTGCATGTGTGTATTCATTAGTTCACCTAAAACCTATTAAAAAATCCCATACCGTTCACCTAAACCGAACACTTCAGAACCCAGCCAGAGCCGTGAGGCCGCCAGGAGACCCGAGGAAGGACCAAAGAAAGGAAAGAAAAGTGAAAAAAAACTACACAAAAAAAAAAATCAATTAAAAAAAAAAGGGCTATGACATCACTTGAAGAAACTGATCGAGAATTTGATTACCATCAACACTATGATCCTTAACAAGTATCCGTTGTGGAAAAACTGTTAGCAATAAATCAGCACAAGTAGCGGCGTTTTCTGTTTGAAATACTGCAGGCAGTCCCTGAAAACAGTAGTGAAGGGAAGGACCGTGACAGCAAGAGGCAAACATTCAAATCCCAGGGAAGACGCGAATGTATTGTGAAGCAGAATAATCCCAATAACCCCAGTCACACACAAGCACGGGAAACAAAGCGCAAATCCTGCCTCCGCTGTCACTCCTGAGATAGGTTTATTATTCAAGCAGAGGCAAACTTTCGATAAACAACTTGGAACAATTTCACCAAACGTTGGGGTAATTCTCTGTAATAGTCACAGCACAATCAAAGGGGAAGAAAGTCTTGAGGTAATGACGAAATGTGCCACCGCTGCACCACTTGAAAAAAAAAAAAGACCTGGTAGAAAAAGAAATGTTTCAATTATAATTAAGTGGGATAAACTTTATTAGAAAGACTGAAACTAAAATATCTCCTAATGCATGCTGGGATTAAGCAGGTCAGAGCGAGCAGGCAGAAAAAATTAAACTCTAAAGGCTTTTTATCACTATATTTCAGGAACCAAGGGTGTAAAATGTTCTAATTTGGGATACATTAAAAGCCATAAAGGTCTTTCAAAAAGATTAATGGTACTTTGCTCGGATTTAAGATAAGAGTGCCGGCTGGCTGCGAGTGCCGGGCGGCTGTGGCGGGGGCCTTCAAGGCATTCATCTTTACAGCCACTACTAAGATTTGTGAAAATGTCGGTATAACCTGAAGCGTACATATGATGACAGTCCTTTGCCATTTTCCAGCTTTTAGAATTCTTGAAATCATGTTGCCTTACAACGGGCGACCAAGTCTGCATTTGCGGTAGTTTCGCAAGCCGATGATAGCGCACGGGCGGGGGGCTTCTTTTTTTTTTTTTCCTCGCTCTTTGTTGGGATTGGTGTCGATGCTTCTGAGTGGCTGCGATGCGGCGGTGAGATTACACGCGTACAAACACGTTTATTAAATTACGGTATTGACAAATCCAACGTCAACTAGGAGGCCTCTCATATGAGGGCTTATTGTTGGGGGCACAATCAAATGAATCAGCGTGACACTAAGTGGCTTCACGTACAGGCACCTTTTTTTTTTTTTTCGAGATTTAGAAAATCATCTGCTCTCTGTTGGACCATTTTTGCAAAACCAAAATTAAAACACGCTCCCATACTTATCATTTCCATTTTATAATATACCTTTTATAAAGTCAAATAAAAAATCATTTTTAATCACTTATGTCTCATGATTGTCTTAGCTTGACGTTCAACATTAATGTCAAGCAAGTTACCTAGGAGACAGAACAGATCAAAGAAACAAAAAAAAAAAAAAAAACTCAAATGTCTGATTAATCAAGCCTGCAAACAGCTTATTTCCTTCAGCCTGCATGCAAGTATGAAAATGAGATTCCGGGAGCAGTACATTGTGCAGATTTGTTCATTCTTATCTGAACAAAGCCAGCGGCAGCTTATTTCATGGATCACTGGCACTGTCAGCGCTGTGGCGCCGAGCAGGTGACGGCTCCTCTTTCTGTGGCGAGAACAAAATTAGCAAAAAAGTCGGCACAAATTAGCCTCTCATGTTTTCCGTAATATGACATTATTTTTCATTTACTTTTTTTTGATCCACTTTTCAGGATTTTCTTCTTTTTTTTTGCAGTGTTTGCCTCCACCCGTGTATCTTAGTGCCAAATCCTCTCACATTAGAAGCTAGTGCAAATAAGAATGGAAGTACAAAGCCGGGACAAAGACACGAGGCAAGAAACCTCCTGCAGTCTATGTTTATGTGGCCCTAAGAGGTCGTTCTTCCCACTGCCATGCATATTAATATATGATTAAGTGCCTGTCATCCTCATTTTCCTGTTCTGTAGTTTCTCTCTCTCTCTTGTGTGTCCTGTGCACAGGCCTGTTAAAAATAAGGTTTATTTTGAGGATTAATACTCTGACCTTTGGTAGATTTGAATGCAAATAAAGGAAGAAAAAAAACATCATTGTAGTCAATGCAGCCACTGCAGCTTTAAGGCCACGATGAGGGTTAAGTCAATAGTACTGATTCATTCAAGTTTGGGTCGTCATGGAGATTCAAATGGAGGCCCAAACATGGATCCCCAATGCGATTTAAAAAAAAAAAAAAAAAAAAAACATAGCTGCCTGCTGCACTGCATTTTACACAACAGCAATAAAAATTGGAAACAGCTACAAAATACAATACCTCAATTAAAGACGAAAAATCGCGTCTCCGTGTGGATAAAGTGTTAAAGCTTCTTTTAACAATATCAAATAAATGATGGCTTTAAGGAACGAAATTGCCTTAAAGCCATTCATAAATTTCCTATCCAGGAAGACTCTTCCAATTAAAACGTGTGAGAGGTGGATTAACAAGGGCTATATGGCTTTGCCTCACTAAATCACCTCCCCGAGCTGCTCCGCTGCATTTGACGTGTAAACGATTAATGACCAGCCTAATTCCCTTATCACACTACCTTAATGCCTAAATAATGTGGCCTTAGTCAACCTTGGCAAGAAGGGCCATATAAGAAAGGAATGAATATCAGATTAGGCAGTGTGTGTGTGTGTATGCGTTACTCCAGCATCAATTCTTAAAACTGAGGCAGAAGGCGAAGAAAGCGCGTTTTGTTGCAGCGACATCGGGAAGGTCAAAGGGTGAAGAGATCAATGGACGCCACCCATATCGCCTTGGAAAAGACAGAGGACCCCGTGTCGTCGGGCAGACTGAAATAAACTAAGCACGCAACCAGTTTCAAATCCAACAAAAGGACAACCCGAGTCACAGTAAATCATCTGAATCATCAAATGAGCAAGGGGTCACCAACATGGCGCCCGCCACCACCAGGTAAGCCCCCCCCCCCCCCCCCCCAAGGACCACATGAGTAGCCCGTGGGCCTGTTCTAGAAATAAGCTCATCAAGTAATGGGACATTGTGAGTTCCTAAAAAAGGTTGTAGAGTATAAACATTGGCAGACATTTATAGAATGTAATTGATCCATTTTTGGTGAGAAATCATTAAAATGGTCGGTGTATTGACAAATTCTCACAATGAATATTTCATCAGGAGACGTGGTCAAAACTATGTTGGAGGCAAACTAGAATACACATTTTTTATTTTTTTTCACTGCTAATTGTCAGACCAAAATTCTCTTAATTATGATTGTCAAATAGGCACACATTTTCTGAGCAAAGTTTTTATCCATCCCATTTGTTGCAATGTCGTAATCATTATCAATTTATATTAGAGATAGACCGATACCCCCCCTCCTTACGGGCTGATACCCATACCGATTGTTGGTAGTCAAGGAGGCCAATAAATATTTGGAGCTGATATTCACTTTGACTAAAAGGGAAAATATTGCTGTCAAAATGTGTTAAATAAAAAAAATAATACAATCATAAATAAATACATGAGTAAATAAATATTACATAAGTAAATTTAGAAAATACATAAATGAAAATAAACTCCAACTATCTAGCATTATTATTGTTGAAATGTATTTCAGCATATCTTTATTGAAAAAAAATTCTGGTTTGCAAAATGTTTCGTTTTTATTGGGGTTTTTTTGTTTGGTTTTCTTAGACAATGGACATTCCTGTTTTAGAATTAGAACAAAAACATGTTAAATGAAAGCTAAAAAACAATTTAATAGCTCACTATTGTTTTCAAGAGTAAAAAAAAAAAGTTTTCAATTTTTTTTAAAATATCCGCAATATTAAATTTTCACTTATCTTTGCTTTAATCTGAAACAAAAACAGGAGGTGCAGAGAGAGAATTTTAATAAATAAATAATAATAATAATAATAAAATAATAATAATAAAAAATCACTCGATCACTTTAGGGAATAAAGTGATCGAGTGATTTTTTTTTTTTAACCGATACCGATATTTCTGAAAATGCTGCATATCGGCGCCAATAATCAATCAGCCCCACCAAAAATCGGTCCATCCCTAATTTATAGGTTAATGTTATAAAAATACATTGGAGGAATCTGGGTCTTGAGATAAAAAAGAAAAAAACAATCGGAAAGATCCAAGCAAGTTCTGGCAGCTACGACAACGTCGTTTGTAGTATCTGCAAAACCACGTCGCTACTGAATTCAGCTATATTGAAATCACGGTGAACAATATGTACTATAAGAATGAATAATTGAAAACATAGCATTATTTCAGTCACAATGCTAAATCCCAATGCACACCCCAGTGGGCAGCCTCAGAAGAACTTTTGTAATCTTGCCACCACTTTGACAAACACAATTACATGGCAGGCAAAAGGAAGAAAAAAAAAAAAAAACTCCAGGGAGGACACAGCCGAACAGCAATGTCTCCATTTTCTTCAAGTAATCTGATTCGAGATACACAGGACGTGTCATCATTAGGGAACTGACACACAAAAAAAAGTTCACTTGCTTGTGCACAATCCATTATCTTGCCTCTTCTGAGTGGGGCGGGCTTATTAGCAAGCTTTGAACTCACACTTAGAATAATATGCCATCAACAGTTTTATAAGCTAATTAGAGAAAACAGTTTAATTAATGAGTGACTAGCAATAAACGGCAATCATGGAAGAAGAAAAAAAAAAGGGTGCTAAGCTTTCACTACCACCAATTAAGGCATAATTACAAACAAATTATATATGTGTTTTGCTGTGGGCTCCAATTTAAAAATGGCTTTAATTAAAAGAGAAAACATGCTAATTAATTAAACAGCACACAAATCTACATTGAAAAGTATGCTTTGTCTCTCAAGTAATTAATCAAATACAATAATCCAAATGAGATTCCCAGGCATTTGATAAAAGCTTTTGTACCCATTTTTGAAATCCATTTCAAAATTAATGGGTGAAAATTTAATGTGAGTCATCCAGAGATACAATAAAAGTTCATTCACTGATAAATTGCTTATGATGAAGGGAAAGAGAACAAAGAAAGAGAGTTTGACTAAACTCTCCGCACGCTGGCTCGGGGGGGGGGGGGGGGGAATTGGGGTTGCGCAGGGATAGTCAGCCTAATTCTCTGATGGCGGTGAGGAGAAAGTCCAAATCTGATAAAGCCAACCTTCCATTTATGTTCTGCTCATTACTATTTTTGATTACAATGCAGGGAGAGCAAACTAAAGGTGCAGAGGAGGGAAAAAAAGAAGATATTAATATCACAAAACACCCTTAGTTTGGTTCTTTGTTTTAGCTAAGCTACCACAGAATGCCACAGAACCTTATTGTTTCCCAGCTATTCAGGGTGGCCTTCCAAAGGGTAGATTTCAAGGACAGCCAGGAAGGTCCACTGATGAGCTGCGCCGTAATGAGATATTGGCATGTTCAAATGCTATAAAATGAAATGTTATAGCGACCGGTTACATTGAGTTTTTAAAGGGATACTTGATTCACTGAGTCATTTTCATATATATATATATATATATATATATATATATATATATATATATATATATATATTATATATTATATTAGGGGTGTTAGAAAAAATCGATTCAGCAATATATCGCGATATTACAGCACTCAATTCTCAAATCGATTCGATATGGGGCCGAATCGATTTTTAAACATCAATTTTTTTATGGGGAATATTCAACAAAACGTCTTACTTAGGGTTAGGATTCACACATTAAGCATGGAAGAATGTTATATTAAAGCCTTAATATTTTATTTCAGCGCTGTTCAAACATGAAACAGACCAGTTTGTTAAATGCAGTGGCTCAGTTGTAAGCCGGAATATTCAGATAAATAAATACATTTTCATACAAATCTTACAGTGTACATGTATAAGTTTACTGATTTGTATTTTCTAAATTTGAGTTTTAAAAAAAAAAATCGCAATAATCAATTTATAGATTCGTATCGAGATTAATCGGTATCGAATCGTAATACAAATTGAATCGCCAGGTACTAGGCAATTCACACCCCCTATATATATATATAGCATATATATATAGGCCTGTATATATATATAAATAATAACTTAAGTTGTTGTTGTTTTTTGTTTTATTTTTTAATTACATGATGCATAATGGGAGTGGTACGGTAGTGGGAGTAATTCTGAATGGGAACGGGATGGGATGGAAGTCGTTTTCACCGGGAGTGGGATGGGATGGAAGTCGTTTTCACCGGGAGTGGGATGGGACATTGTTGTTGTTTTTTTTTTTTTAACTATTGTCCAGGACTGGAACGTGATTTTTTTGCTGTGGGAGTGGGATGGGACGGGAGTAAAAAAATCCACTCCCGTGTCACCCTCTAACGGAGACAGAAGTGCTCATTTGATAGTTGAAGATGTCTTTTTCACGTAAGCCTAAGGGAAAACGCACAAACCGTGTACCTTCCCACAATACAGTGAGTGAAGCTTACTGCAATAACGTTAGCTTTCTTGCGATAAGGCAATAATTATCGTATCGTGATAAAACTAAAGCGTGAGCTTTCAATATTTTTACATCCCTACCGATAATAAGATATTTTTAGCAGGAAAACAGGGTTTGCATGATGAAAATGTAATTTGTCCCGCAACATAACTTTTTTTTTTAGCCCAACCTCTGCTATAGTGTATCTTATACATTATAGGCTCTCTGAAGCCATGTAATATATATTTTTCATTTTCATATTCATTGGCTCCTGCAGTCATGAAACGGACCCAACACCCCCCATTGTGGCAGACTGAATAGAGTTTCTGTTTTGAAGTAGTAATGCCTCTCTAATAGTTGAGATGAGTGCTACGGGGAGACTCTACACTCTAACATGGCGTGACAGTCTTTTGTCATAAAATAAACCCACTTCCTCCACAGAAAGGACAACCTCAATTTCAAAAGACCTCACTTGCACTGTTATTTCAAAAGGGGGGAAAAAAAGTGAGTAATTATTAAGGATGAATGAAACACAATAACCAAAGAGTTGATTAGTGAAACAATATTGCTGAGTTCAAAGTCAGGTTTTGTTTGGGTTAATAATTGTTATGTGGGGTCCAGGACTAGTGTAAATGCACTACTACAACATCTCCCTGAATCTAGTAAATACTCTTCCAAAGTACATTTTCTTCATCTTAACCCTGGAGAACCCAAGAACCCTTTTCTTCTTTGGAAAATTATAAATTATACATTAAATGACTGCTATAAATTCACTGAACACCAAAATATATGTTTGTTTGTTTTTTTTCAATTTTAACCCTTTATTGCCTAATTTAGGATTAGGGCGAAATTTGACCCTTTTGGGATTTAGAGGTATCATTTCGAAAAAATCTGAATAACAAAAACTGTCAGTAAACTATTTAGAATTTAAGAAAATAATCAATCAAATACACATTTAGTTTTATTTGTTGCATTTTAGAACTGGATTTTGAATGTACAAACACATTTTGGCCAATGGAAACAAGAACACAGGGACAAAATCACTGCTGGAAAAAAAAAATAAAGGTCTTTGTTATCTGAGTAGCAAAATTTATAGGGGCCAAATTTGACCCCGTGGGTTCTGAAGAGGAATAAAAAATATTTGTCCTCTTTGCGTGTTCCAAAACTTGAAGACAGATTTAATGTAAGAAAAAACACCTTTGCAAAAATGATTTAATCTAACAGAGATCTCTGGACATCGTAACAGACTCCAATTCATCACTTAACAGGTGGAATTCAGAGCGCCGAATGTGCCTCTTCCGCGTGTAAAATGGCTTCTTATAGTTAAAACCGACTGCCTCTCTTTCATTTGTAGACAAAACATACTCTCTGGGTACTTTTCCATGAGCGATGGCAAAAACAGAGTCAGGGGTGCGTGTTCGAAACAGATTCTGTTCTCAAGGACCAAATGTGTTTTCCCACAGAGAAGGAACTTCTAGACCAAATAATATGTCCCAGCTTAAGGTCAAATTATACCGAGTTCAACACTACTTGCTATCCACGTCCACAAAACATTTCAACAAGGTTAATATAAAGAATAAAAATGTTAACAATGTATAACAATGGTTAATATATGAAATGAAGTATTAAAAATGTTAATAATATCTAACAGTTCTCCAGGGTTAAAAACAATTTTGATGTGGTCATTATACAAACCCCTCCAAGATGTAGACTTGATTTTCCTTATTCATACAAAAGATGATACTTTAGATTTTTTTGCTTTTTAAAAATGCTTTACAAAACTCAATATCATGGTCCATGTTTATACCCCCATAAAAATGCTTTTGTTATAAGTACAGCATCCTTTTCTTTTGTTTCCGAATTTTAGGTGCTGTATTGGCAACAAAATACTTTATGTAGTACACACACTGCGTAATATAAACAGTGCATTAGGTATAGTGACAAATGTCTGTCATATAGTACATAGCACTCCTCCTGCAGGGGTTAACTTCACTTTTGACTTGGAGGCCACGTAGCTTTATAAGGTCTAATTTGTTATCAACTTCCCCGCCTTGCCTCATTTAGCTGAAATAGCTGCAAAAATCAATCTGTCAATTGTGACTTTCTGGACGCTATCACATCTCCTGACAGAGCTTGCGGCTTCGCAATATGTCAGTCGCTCAATGTTATGCTAATTACAGAATTAATTAGCCCACGTGAAACTTCGAAGTGGAAAAAAGCATGTGCATTTTATCAAAAAGACAGCCAACCTGGACGACTTGGACTTTTTCCGAATATATAGTGCTGAGCTACGTGGACTTGTGTGTTCCCCGACACACACGTTTATGTGTTCAATTGCTTCTAAGAAGAAGTATTTAAGAAGCGGTATTACCAAGATGAGAAGTACCTACAGATATCTTCATGAGAGAAGAGCCTTGAAAACATTTAAAGGAATACATTAGGGAGCTTTGACTAAGCCATGAAGACATTTGTGATCATTTGGTACTCAAAGAGGAAATGTGATTTTTTTGGTGCCGGGCGTAATCTTCATACCTCCAAAATCATCACTTTTAACTCATTCGCTGCCATTGACGGCTACAGACGTCAAAAATTCATTTGAACTATTTCTATTTAACATTTTTTTTTCCATGTTTGTTAACAAGAGTATGAAAACCTAGAAAAACATTTTTTTGTACATTTACAACAGATGTAAAATTTGTGATTAATCGTGAGTCATGCGATTAATTACGATTACAAATTCGAATCGCCTGATGCCCCTAATTTACGAAAAAAAATAGTTAACTCACAATTAATCCCAATTTTTATATCTGTTCTAATACAATAAAAAAAATCGAGGTTTTCAAACCCTTGTTAACAAAAGTGGGGGAAAAATGTTTTACTAATAAAAATAGTTTAAATGAATTTTTGGCATCTATAGCTGTCAATGGCAGTGAATGAGTTAAGGAGACCCCAAAAACGGCATTTTATTCAACCAGAACAATGCATCGTCAAATAAAGAACGCCATTTTCAACATTTTGGATTGGTCAATATTTTATAAATAAATAAATAAATAACACCTACACATGTGGACTAGCTAATAGTAGTTTTGTGAAATATTAAATGTACCAAATTGTGACATGGATACTACTTTCATTTTAGTGAGAAATTTTCTTCACAATATGTTCTATGCACTCCTACTAGTTTCAACACAGTATTCTGATTAATATTGAATTTATGGAATATGAATTAAGCAGAAAAAATCCACCGGTTTTCTGTCAATGTCAGGGGGCAGCCATTTTGCCTTGTACTGCCACTTGCTGTTGACTGAAAATGACATCACAGTGCCTAAAGGCTAAGCTTGCGAATGTCACGTGACCAACCCCAAACCAGGTGAGCTGTGACGGTCGTTAACTTGAGCCCTTTGGCGCTGTGATGTCATTTTCAGTCAGCAGCAAGTGGCAAAATGGCTGCCTGAGATGAACTAGAAACGGGTGGATTTTTCTGCTTATTTCATATTCCACAAAGGTAATATTAATCAGAATGTCGTGTTTAGGCTAATATTTATAGCAAATATGATTTTATTTTTTACTTGACTTACACTAAAACAGCGTTTGTCATCATGCACTAATCAACGACACATTTTGCCAGTGATATTCCTAACTGATGTATTGTATTTCAGCATTGGTAGTGACTTTCTAAGCCACTTTCAGCACAGACTTTTAATGTTCGAATGAAAAAAGAAACTAATATATAAAGGAAAACCATTAAATGATGTGATGAAGCTCATAACAGAAAAAAAAAAAGTGATGCTGACAGCCAGATTTCTGTCTCCTTCCATTTCTCTCAGAATAAATCATGCCATCAACACGCCAGACCATTTTCTTTACAAAACAATGCCTGGAGGGACAAACAGGCCTCTTTAGTTCTTCACAGCTGTCAGAATATTTTTGCATCTTTTGGTAGGAAAACCTGCTCATATTGTTTCTGGGAAAAAAAAGCCTGCCAGTGCTACAATTTTGTCTTGGTGTTACGAGCATAAACAAATTAAAAATCTAAGCCATTGCGTAGAAAATGAGCCACTCAATTATAACCTTGAAATTGATTCTGGCCACACCGGAGACTATCGATCCTCTAAATATTTGTCACCGAGCCCGTGTCAGACGTGAACAGGGCTGCTAAAAGCAAAAATTGTATGTTGGTGAACACCATCTGCACAACAATGCTGTAGGAGTTTCCCTCATTAAACAGTACTTAGTTCCCATGAATTCTAATTGGTCAGTTCACTCCTCTGGTGGAAATGAAATTATCACTGCTAAACAAGGAAAAGGAGGATGCCAGACTGCTGTCAGGTCCCATCATCATTCTGGCAAAACACAAAGCAGGTGCCAGGGAGGCAAGAACCTCGGCTCAGGCTAAAACCATTCACCAGCACTCTAAGAGGCTTTTTCAAAGTACAGAGCAGGTGCCGGTCAAAATTGCTTTTCTTGGAAGTCCTCAAATTTGCCCAGTTTTCTCAAAGTTTAGATGTGAATATGATGGACTACTATATACCGTGATAACACTTGCTTTATATCAAATTCAACCAATTAACTTGATTTTGTTTTTCTTCAACGGGACCCATATTTTACGAGCCCGAGGTTTATGTGAGGATGATATTTTCTTGAAAACATTTCCTGATAAAACATAACATCTGATATTTTAAGATATAACATATTCACAATTTCATGTCAAATCATCCAAAAAAATTGGATGTAATTTGAAAAAGAATTTGCTTAAAATGTAATAATAATTATTATTATTATTATCATTATTAAAACAAGTTAATAATGACTTATGCATATTTGTTTACATCAACAAATCTGCTGATGTAAAATTAAATAGAACTGTTTGATTGGGTTTGGAATTTCTGCTCAAGCAAACCTATTCATGACGCTTACCGTAATTATTGGACTCCCATTAAAAAAAAAAAAAAGACAGTGACAAGAACCCAATATTACAAGAAACGAATGCTATCCCATATAACTGGTGATGGTGGGAACTTGAAATGTTTCAAATACACACACCTAGGGGTGTTAGAGAAAAATCTATTCGGCAATATATCGCGAGATTACAGCACGCAATTCTCAAATCGATTCAATATGCGGCCGAATCGATTTTTAAACATCCATTTTTTTATGGAAATATTCAACAAAACGTTTTACTTAGGGTTAGGATTCACACATTAAGCATGGAAGAATGTTATATTAATGGAACATTAAGCCTTAATATTTTATTTCAGTGCTGTTTGTTAAATGCAGTGGATTAGTTATAAGCCTGAAAATACATTTTCATACAAATCTTACAGTGTACATGTCCAAGTTTACTGAGTTGTATTTTCAAAATGAGAGTCAAAAATAAAAAAAAATCGCAATAATCAATTTATAGATTCGTATCGGGATTGATCGGTATCGAATCGAATCGTGACCTATGAATCGTGATACGAATCGAATCGCCAGGTACGAGGCAATTCACACCCCTACGCACACCTAATGATGACGATGATATCAAGGAGCATATTCAATTAAACTAATGATTACAAATGACTAGCGAGTGGCTGTATAAAACATCGTTATGGCAACCATTAAATGTTTGTGTACCTTTGAAGAGAAAAAAAGCAACAACAACATACATCTGTCAATGTTACATGTTTGCAAGTATTGCACAATTGTCTTGAATGTTGTCAGCAAAACACATCAAGAAACAAAGAACTCTAATTTTAAGACTCAATATAAAGCGAAGGAAGGTAAAGGCAAGTAGCGTAGCTGCTGTGTTTCTTTTTAAATACAATTACATGTTCGGGGGCTACACTTTATGCTAAATTACTTTCAAACCACTTGATCCTTGATGCCTACCGAGGCGGTAAGTTACAAACTTCAGGCACTGCATTTAGGGACATGTACACTTCAAAGGTATGAAACTCATACCTGCGGAATGATTTAAGAGTTGGCTTGAAAGCAATGTACCCTTCATTAAAAAGCAGAGCCAAAAGTCTTTTAAAACTGCAGCACTTCAAAACTAAGGGGAGGGCTTTCCATTAACTCAATGGAAAAGGGCTGCAGGACTGAATGGTGGGTGTCTGGGTGTGTTTATGTTCCTCTATGTCTTTGCGGCAGAAATGGCCACGGATCCATTAGCCTGATTTGTCACAGCACAAGCACCCCAAAGATCTCTTATCAGCACAATGTACCTCTCGAGTGGCGAGTCTGTCGCTCATCTCCTCCGCCTTTGCAGTGTCCCCTTCAGCTATGGCCCTCTCTATGCTCTTTTCTAGGCCGGACTGCATGAAGAGAGAGAAAGAAAAAAAATCAGCCTTTTTGGAGGGGGGGAATAAGGGTACAGTGGGGGGGGGGGAAAATCAAAGTAACTTCAAAAGTCCCCAGGGCCGTATTTTTAATATGATTGCCATTACTACAAATATGTAGATTTCCCCTCACAAATGAAAACCTTTTTGATTGGATATTAGTGGGGAAATCTTAAAAATGCTACAGGAGATTACCAAACATAAATGTCACTTTAATTACAAATTTCCATTACGGGACGAAGCAGAGCTTTGTGATTGCGAGGCAGTTCTGCTGTGATGAGCCTATCTACGGAAGCAGACCGCCAGATTTCTTCAGCCCCAAAATATCATCACATTAAAATAAAATACAAGTGAAGGAGGTTGCTACAACTGTGTCCCCTTTGATGAAACATTTGCGGACCACAACTCAGAATATATCACATGAGGAAAAATAGTGTTGATTACTTAAAACATTTCACACCTCATCATCACTTTCCATAACTTGCTATAATTCTCAATATTGGCTGAGATCCGTAATTTTGCATCCCGTAAGCAAAACTAAGACGTTCATTATTTTAAGTAATTAAATTAAATATGATTTTGATTGGCTGGCGACCAGAACAGGGCGTAAACCGCCTCTTTGCCTGAAGTCAGCTGGGATCGACCCTAGTGAGGATAACGCGATGTAGAAGATGGATGGAAATTATATATGAATCGTGAGAAAATGCATTTGAGGGATGAAGAGTGATTCATTATACAAATGTAAAAAGTTTTGGATTCATTCAGCTTCTTTATCTTTTCATGGTTGCGCCCATCAGAATGAAACTAATTCAGTACAGTCTCAGTTTAATGAAATTTGAACATATCCAAAATAATTACGACAATCATTTCAAACGGAAATGAGAGCAGCTTTTATTCTCCGGGTCAGTTATAATGCTCATTAATCTTGCACACATTTTGCTTCATTTGCAGTTTCCAATGCGTCTGAAAATAATAATGCACGACTTGGGAGGCACACTGGAGGAAAATGTGCTATTTTCATAGCCTCCATAAGTACTTACTCAAACTCTTGTTCCTCTTGCTAAGCAAAATTTGGATTTTTATGAGGATTTGCACAGTGGAGGAGAACCCTACATCTGACTTTAATCTCAAACGCACAAGAAAGGAGTGTGCCTCTAATCTTATCACTAAATGTAGCTGAACCGTAATCCTTAATATTCTACTCAATGTCAGGTTGAGTTTCCGGGAGGATTTTTCTAATCCAGATGTCATATCATATAAAAACAATGAAAGAACACGGTGGCATGGAAACACAAAGGATGTGACAGTGTTACCAACAGCAACGACATTAGCCGCATTAAACCTCTCTCGCAGATAAGATGGAAGGCGGAGGGTTTTATTACCTTTACAGGGGGGTTGGAACATGCAGGGGGATGAAATCGATCATTTACACCAAAATATTGCTTAAGCCCATCCCAGTGCTTCTCCTGCTCCTCCTGACGCTCTCTGCTGACAAGAAATTATAGTTACAGTAGTGCGGACGACAACATTTTATGAACCTTCAACATAATATTCAGTACTCATTCTTTTGTTTTGCATTATGTTCAATGAAATGTTATTAGGACAATTTGGTACCTTGTCTCCGTTGACTCTTTGCCCTCTGTTCCTGTCAGGTAACATAACAGACATTGTTATCATCAACACATACACACATTTGTTTCTATTTCTCTGCCCTATTTACTTTGTTGTTATTTTTGATCAGATGTATACACAATAAGGTGTATAGTATTATACTGTAGGTGAAGAATATTTAGTTAAGCTGCTGCATGTCTACAGATTCTAAAGTATTGCATTTCCTCAAATAGTGGCCTGGACTACGACGTGCCAATTAATGATTGTGTGTGTCGTCCACAACAACAGCAAAAGCACTTTTCCCCCAAATAGACGCCAAACCTTTCTTTCCTTCAGAAAAATGTGTGTTCCAGTTTCCTCCCTGCACACTCCACTCTGATGTGTGAATCCATTTTCATGGTATGGGACACATCTTCAGATTCGTTCCACCCAATCTGTGTCTGTTCTGGCCATTTCCTCTTTAATATTTTGTTTGTTTTACAGGCTAATAGTTCTAAGGGAAAATATATAATATTATAAATCAATATAATTTCATAATTTGGCCTCTAGCCTAATAAACCACCTTGTGGCAAACACATTGCCTGGTCACCACTGCAGTTCAGTAATATAAATAAATAAATAAACATGGCCACTATGAGGAAATACAGTACCATAGCTAACTGTCAACACCTTTCTTGCATTGTCGTCTTTTTCTTCTATTTTTCCTCGGGTTTTTCATCATCTTTGTCTCTTCTTTCTTCTTACGTAGCTCATTAAATTTCTTGAACATAGAGCACAGTAAGTTCACAAGAGTTATACTTTCAGACGTACATCATATCTACTTTTTATGAGCTTGACATCCAGCAGAAACGATGGACGTGATCAATTAAAAGCCTTCACAGCCCAGCTGCATTATTACACTAAGCAACAGCAAACCACGGATAAAGACGAGCTCGTATATATTGTACAACATACTTGCCACGTTTCTTGGGATATACCAGGCAGGCAGCATGTCGGGTGTTCATTTGTAGTATCGACAACCGTGGGAGTCTTCACGACTGGGCTATCGTTTCTTTCCACGACTTCCCTCTCATGCTCCTCTTCCTGCTCATCCGGACTGAGATCGTCTTCTGTTAAACCCTTTGGCAGAAGACCGCTGTACATACCGATACACGAATACGAACAACGTACGTTATTCCATTAAAGTGATAAAACGGGTCGATTTTGCGATGAATTCAATTTTCGCAAGCGACGAGTAGAAGCTCACATTTCCGGGTAAACATGTTGACGTCACGAGAACAAGCGCACCGATTGGTTGAGACTTGGTCATGTGAATTGAATACCCAATCACATACGTACCTGCATTACTGAGAACAATAATAATAATAATAATAATAATAATAATAATAATAATAATAATAATAATAATAATAACAACAATAATAATAATAATAATAATAATAATAATAATAATAATGAAGATGATAATACAGAAAATGGTCGGTTTACTTGCAGCTTTGGTTTTACTGTGTAGTTAAGTTAGGTACTACATTTAAAGATATATTGCTAAAGTTCTCTTCAGAATAAAGTTAATAAATTTAAAACGGCAGCCTTCTTGAAAACTCCAATTCCCTGAACGCTTTATATCAGCGTGTGCCGTGCCATCCTCCTGTCTGATAACAGTTGACTTATATCCCTCAAGAGAGATAATTCGTTAACACAAATTGCTGTTTGTTTAATTTGTTTGTTTGTTTTTAAAACAACATAATTTGTTTTGTTCTAAAAATTGTGTCTGTATACCACGCAGGCCAGTTAACTAGTGTTTACAGTACTGTAAACAGTATTGATGTTAGCTTGCTAAACTCCTAGTCAAATAGGTAAAATAGTTGCTTGTCAAGAAACATATGAAGATCCAGTGTTTTTCTGTGTGAAGTGGAAAATGCACACGTCTAATCTTGTTACTTTGCTTATAGTGGTATACTTTGAAACATATTGATCATTTGCTAGTCTTTGCTCACTTTTGATTAAATATCTAAATGGTACCCACAGAAATGGGTGTTTGTTATTATGTGATTTTTAATCATTCTGAATTGCCCCTAGGCAGTCGCAATCTGAAGGATGCAACGGAACACAACTGAATTATTCTTGTCGCGTAGTTTCCTAGTGAGGATAAGCAGTATGGATAGTGGATGGATGGATTAGTTTGCTGAACTACCTCTCATTGGTTGCCAACCAAACAAACTTAACAGACGAATGGACGCTGCAAATAATTCTGTTCTCATAGAATTACTCACCGTTTCTTTGTTGAATGTTGAACAGCGAGAGGCGCTTCGTGCATTTATATCTAGTAAAATTGTTTGTGCATTTTTTTTTTCTTAAGAGGAGACCGTAGACGACATTTTTATCCATTGCCGTGATTGGTCAAAACAAACGTGCACAAGATGCCGCGTCATCCAATCAGCCTGAAGTATTATACAGAATGTCCCTCCTTTCCTGAACGGATCTGCCAAGTGAAGTTCTAGATTGATAATGTGAAGAACTCCCTTGAGTGAATCACAATTATCAATCTGGCTTGTGAGGTTAGTTAGCGTAGTGTTACAAGAGATTGGACACCGTTTTTTTTTAGCCTAAAGCAGACGTAGGTGCAAGCTAAACACACGCTTAATGTAAAAAAGCTTCACGTCACTTGATGACATAAAACTGCAATCAATCATCACCAATATTTATGCGAGCATGTCTACTTATGTCAACTGCAACCACTGTAAATATTAGAATGATCACCCAAATATTTCGCATTTTATGAGCCTAACGTCTTCCTCCCCATAGGCAAACAATACAGCTTAAGGACGAGCCACAAAATCCAAACTATTGTGGTCATTGTTCTAATAATTTCAGAGGTTGACTAATACTTAAGTGTCATGTCTCCCAGACACATAAAAAATATACCAGATGTTCTTGTGATACTACTAATAATAACGGCATTGTATATGAATGTATATTTGGAGCAAAAATTTATGGCAACAATCCAAGCTAGTTTGCAGCTCCCAAACTAGTGTTTAAGGACGCTTGCAGGTTTTAGTAGATGTACTGCTAAATGAGGTGAGGTCCATAAATTACAAGGACGCCTTCAAATGTTAACCTATTTTTGTGCCATATTCCTGGTGAGATAAGCTTTCTTCTATGGCCGTCCTTGCTTTGGGCATTACATTATTATTAGGATGATTAGCATGCAAATCTTGTATAACCCAGAGCACTGGCACAGGCACATCTACCCTTAAATTGCTCTTTCACACTCGTTCCCATTAAGTTTTCTTTTGGTAACATAATATTGCAAAGCTGCAATAAGACTATGTTTTGTGTCTCATGAAGTGTAGAGCTAAGTTTCAGGAAAGAAAATGATTTCAGGTAAACTACTAGTATGTTTTATTGATTGCATAATAGATTATTATTTTATGCAGTCATGAAGTTAAAAAAAAAAATATTCAAATGCAAATTCTTCAGTTAGTTGCAATCAAAATATGACAATTTTTTAAAAGACGTGATTAATTAAATATGTCATTCAAAGCATACCGGTACTTAAGACCAAATTAATCGACTACATGAGTATAATGCCTTTTTTTTTTACCAAAGTATTTTTGCCGAAATTAGGCGGCATTGTGAGTAAAAAAATTTTTTAAAAAAAACACAAAGAAAGACAAAATCACAGGGACCTTGTAATGTCCTTGACCTCCTGACACCGCAAATGAGAGATGAGTTTTGCAAAGTGCAGTGCACATTAAAGTGGACAGATAAGCCTTATGCTATATTGAATGTCATCTTGGACATGAAACATTTCAAACTCATCTTCTAAAATGTACAACCATTAACTGGTATCACTCACTCAGCATTACAGGAACTTGAACGACGTGTGACTAGTTGATGATGAGTAGCGTCTCAAACTAAATGAGAGTCCTAAGGTCTCACTAATGCTACACTACTTTAGTACAAATAACATACATATTGATCACCAGACTTTGTGCTCTAATTCACACTTGAATAATGTCATGTAAATTTCCTGCCAGCGACCTCTCTGTCTCTCTTTCCTCACTTTGCCCCAGTTCATTATTTCCATCATTTCCTGGTAATTTGGAGTTGGCTCTTTAAAACTTCGAGTTTCTTATTAAGTTTTGGCCATGGTGGATAAGAGTCAGGCCTGTAAGAGCACAGAGATAAACTAATCATCTTAAAACCCTAATTATTAGTATCTTGCTGTGACAGACTGTTTTTGCGAGCCTACCAAATTGAGCCTCAAATGAGGGAAGGCAAATCTGCAGAAATGGTAATAATTTTAAGTCATTTCGATCTGGCGTGGTGTGGCAGAATTCATTAGGACAGATTAGCACTGTGTGTACAAAGTAAATTAGATATCTAATAGCAAACATGGAGGTCCTCGCCAATAGGAGGTAAGATGTTAAGACGTGATAGTAGATATTTTAACACTTGTGCTATGTTGACTGATCGCCGTTTAAGCCAGAAGCTTCGCTAAACTCTTCATCTTTCACCTTTCTGTGCATTGCGGCCATATAGAAGTGAAGGTTAGTGATCTGCAAATCAAAATGTTTATTTATTCGTCAGAATATGAAGTTAATTACATGTGTAAGGAGAATGTGGGGCGAAATACGGCTACAAGACGTCATTCGCTGATATAATTACACCAGAATTGGGTGCACACCATTGTAAAATACATGTATTGCTTGACCCTGGTTAGCCAGTGAAATAAATCCTCCTTCTATAGCCTTTGTTAATTTGTTGTTATCATCTCCAAGTGGTGTTTGTGCAGGCAGTTCAATTTGCATGTGTAATTCCACTGTGCAAATTGACAACAAGTAGATAATTCGAGGAAATAGGCTAGTTGCAGGCCCCCGCTATCTTCCCGAGCCTGTTCATTTTGAGGAACCACTGAGGCATGAAACTCATACATCAACTATTTCCTGACAACGCTCTGGCTTATTGTCCCCTAAAATGTCATTACAGCCATTATTTATGAAGCTAATTCATTTATTAAACCATATTTACTCTGACAGAATTTGTCACATTTTATCCGTATCCTGAGCGTCGCTTTGGAACAATGTCTCTCAATGAGCGTGTGTGAACATGGCCGACCCTCGCAAAGTTTTGACACGACCCTATTTGTCACACACAAAGCCGAATATTCCGCAATTATTCGGCGTTTGCTGTTTCACTGCCGTAACTCTTGGAAACTTTTCACGGTGTAATTGCTTTTGTTGCAGTAATTCATTACCCAGCATTCCCCTTCCCTATTTCACCCAACAAAGCTGAGTAATCAGAATCAGATGGAGTGAAGCTATTTCAGAAGCACTGATAACCCTCCTACCTTCCCTTGATAGATTCCCTCCCGAAGGAATGTCTATTAGTTTAACACGTTACAGCCGGGTGTGTTCTTAAGTAAGCTGTTCGATCGAACCCCACGGGATTAGTGGGTCAGTCTCAGGAGTTCGGCGGAGGTCAGGAAACACACCTGACCCAAATGACTCGTGATGATATGCCGCACTTGGCCATCATTGGCTGCAGGTGCTACAGGGTATAAATAGTTGACTTGTGGCTGTTGTGATGGTACGTCGTGTAATTTCTTTATTATTGTAATCCCTTCATATTGACTATATCGAGCAAAAAAAGAAAGTGGCCGGACGAACGTGTGCAATATGAATTCACATGTATAACGGAATGTATGGTGTTCCACAGGGTTCAATTCTGGGGCCTCTGCTGTTTTAATTGTATCTGTTGCCCCTGGGTTCCATCTTAAAGGGATACTTTACTTACCATTTTCAGCAGTAAAAAGTCAATATTTTGTCCAGAATGAATTTGATAATTGTATTGTTTTTTATGTACAATAACTTGAAAAAAATTTTTTTCCACTTGCTGTCAACTAAAGATGACATCCCCTGTGCTGAGGAAGTAGCTAACGACCAATCATGGCTCACCTGTTTTCCGGGTTTGGTCAGCAAACTGAGCCACGATTGGCCGTTACCTACTTCCTCAGCTCAGGTGATGTCATGGATTAGAAAAAGTAGTATTTAAATGTATGAATTGTATATGAAAAATAATGATGTTACCAAATTCATTCTGGATAAAATATTAACTTTTTGATACTGAAAATGGCTCAATGAGTCAAAAGTATTAGTAGTAGTTGAATTGAGTTGAGTGATGGGAGTCAGCATCCTATTTGCATGATTTGCAATGCCAAGTTGAGCAATTCTAGTAGAGCACAACTAGCTATCGAGCTAAACTAAAGTAGCGCTTTTTTTTAGTAGCATGGAAATGGGGAATACAAGAACACAACACTTTCTGAATTCAAGGTGAAGAGAGCCAGTTTCAATGAAAATGTTACTACTCCCCGTTCCTTTTGTTCAATAGTAAACCTTATACTTATGTCTTGAATTAGGAAGGGGGGAAAAATCACATTTAATTTTTCAAAAAGCCGGTATGGACAACTACTGATCTAACAGCAGCAGAAATTATGACAGTGCGGATAATTTGCAAATGTGTCTAGGAAGTAACACTTTGTGCTTTTAATGTCCCGTGTTCACTTGGGATAATTCAATCATACCATTCAGCTGCATCTCCTTTGAACTTACCTGTCACCCCCCCAAAAAAAACACTTACCACAGCAGTGATGAGTTGTGTTTAAACAGTTTTACAATATTGATTTGGAGGCATGACATTTGAATTAATACGGGGTGTTAGCTGTCATATAGGCAGCCAGTCTCTTTGGCTCCAATAGGAGACAGGCGAGGTGGGGGCGCTGAAGATAAGACTGGAGTATTTAGTGTGAAAAGACTGTAAAAAGGGATCAATGTGGAGGGTGCGAGACATGAGGTGGTGAAAGAAACAGTCATATCTGTGCTCACTGTGTTTGTGTCAAGGTCTATTTTGTGCTCGATAACACAAATCACAGAGACAGCGTGCCCAAGGTACTGACAGTATGCGTCTATATAGGAGACCCAGTGAGAGGCCACGCGGCGACAGACTACCAAGGGAGAAAATGAGGTAACTTTGTAGCACTCCATTGAGCGCCAATAAGCTTTTAGGGCTTAGCAAGCATAAACACATTAAACTGATGAGATTCATCAGCACTCTTGTGTCAAATCTGCTGTGCCCACAGGCAGAGCTCAGCACCAGCCAACTGTACAGGGAGGGAAGGAGGGAGAAAGCACAGCTGCATCCTCTTCCAAATTCCTGGTTAATAGGTGATCTTTCAGCATAGTCTGTCTTTTGAAATGACAACATGGGTTTGCAGCACGGAATGCTGGGAAACAGATTAAATGTAGGTTTAAAACTCTGATTGCATATAAACTTCGACTTTAGATTTGTTTTTAATGTGTAATGTTAATATTTAATGCAAATATCAAAATTAACTTGAAGCGTAAATGTATGCCTTTAAACATTTTTAACTGTCCTAAGAAAAGAAAAAAAAGCAAACTTTGATAACAAGAACATGACCGGTGAAACTGGACAAAAGTATTAGAACAGGGTTACTGCTTTGAATGTTAGTGTATTTTCTCATTTTGTTCTATTTTTTTACAACTACTATTGTGGCTAGCTATTCTTTGGAATACCTTTTCATGAAAAAAGTCAACAAAAAACAAAAATAACCGAGTTCATTGTGTGAATTTCTTTGAAATGAGCTATGAGGTACGATGATGGATGGCACAATATGCTTTTGTCTCTTGATTAAGTATCAACCAACCAACGAGCATTCATCCTTTTTTAAAGTTTTATGCAAATTTAGAGTTTTTTAAAAAAAAATTATTGAATTTTAATTTTGTCTGACTTCAGAGATATTCTATTTTGTTGCTTGTTCTGTGCTTAAGGGCATTATCTTGCAAATTTGTGACTATACACAGTGCAACCATTGAAACAGTTGATGCAAAATAATGATCATTAATGCCACATAATTGTTTTAATGGATGTATCCGAGGTACTGTATATTCACATTGATATAAAAATGATACTTATTGTGAAGTAAGTCGATACCCATACAGCTCTTTAATTATTATTATTTTTTAATTATTTTTATTTTTATTTTTTATTTTTTGCGAAGAGCTTAGTATTGTTCATTCGGTAATTTTACCGATATGACATGTCATCATCATTGCTCTCACTTTTTTTATTTTATTTTATTTTTTTATTTTGTATGTGGGTGAGAATGTGCATGTGCGTGTGTATGTGTGTGTGTGTGTGTGTGTGTGTGTGTGTGTGCGTGTGTGTGTGTGTGTGTGTGTGTGCGTGTGTGTGTGTGTGTGTGTGTGTGTGTGTGTGCAGGTGTGCGTGCATATGAGTGTGTACTCATTAGTTCACCTAAAACCTATTAAAAATCCCATACCGTTCACCTAAACCGAATACTTAAGAATCCAGCTAGAGTCGTGAGGTTGTCAGGAGACCCGAGGAAGGATCAAAGAAAGGAAAGGAAAGTGAAATCCAGCACCGATCAGACATTACCTACTACCCACCGGGTTACCAAACAGAGTATTTTACCAACCCCAGAAACATCTAAATTCCAACAAATTAGGGAGACCTCAAAAGACCAAAGGAGAGACTGAGGAAAGGATGGAAGGATAGATGAAGCAGAGTGAGATCCACAGACATGCAGCTCTTGCATATCGAATTTTTGCTCGCAAGTCAAAGAAAAAAAATCACCCGGAAGTACTTGTAAATCAGGTGACTTGTATGCTGAGCTGTAAAGATGGATGACATATTATATTGATACGGTGATACATTTAAAGTGAAATCTTTATCTTTCAAAGGTGAGAAGGCCTTTCAACTTGATTTCCCCCACTTATCTGTTTTCTCCTTTCCAAATAATTACAGCCACTTTTGCCTTCCGCAACTACTGGAGCCAACCAGATTGGCATGAAATTAGCCCAGTTTGAATCTTTATTTGGTCCAATCAGATGAGTGCAGCCACAGATTTAATCTGGACTAGCCTGCCCCACCAGACTCTGACCTCCCAGATGAAATGGACTACATATTCATAAGGTTCACTTGTATGGTTGATTATAGCATAAGAGGGAAGGTAACTGCTTTTTTTCCCTGTATATTACTCCAATTTTCCTGTGAGAAAAAGGAGCAGCGGTATTATACTATGATTCCATGCACAGTTAGCTTAACCTTATAGGAGACAATGACGTGATAAATATGAACCGGTTCAATGCAAGTCTGCAAACAATGAGTTAATATTTGATGGATATAGATGGAAATATGTCATTTCTGAATATTATACCGTACACGGAAACAAGGTATAGCTTAATAGTTGCCTACAAGAAACCTATAACCTAATGATTTAATTATGATAATAGCATTCAGGGTCGGAAGCTTAAATGCCATCTTAGGCACAAGTTAAATCAAAATTGCATAGCCAGAATTGTTCATTATTATGCAGGCAAGTAACGCACGTTCACTGTATTATCCTCATTATAGAGGAGACTGTAATGAAAAGAAAAATAATGGTTCACAGGATTTAATCAGGAAAAGAAATATTAATTGAAAAGATGTACACATTGGGTCATAGGAAAGGTTATAATTTATGACTCTGAATTAGTTTTCAGATTGAAGCTGTGGCAACAATTTTATTTGAATGTCACAACTGATTGTCCCCAGTAATAATTACCTTAATGCATAAAATATCCATTAAAATCCAGCAAAGTGTTGCCTGCAAGTCGACTATTCTATAATTTAGTTTAGCAAATATGTTATAGATAAATACAGCAAATATAACATTTGTCTTTTTTTTTTTTCTGGACATTTGTCATATGAATTCTCATTGCTCCCCTCCAACCTTCAAAGTTGACCCTTTTAACATTACTTTAAAAGCTCCCTGTGTTTTAAGATATAGCAAATTTTTTTCCCCCTTTACAAAAACTGCTTATTACCTTATCACCCTACCTTTCCAGTATTGTAAGTTCACAGGTAAGCTCTCCATCATGGCGTCATGGCACGGGAGCAGGATATTGTCAAAATCTTTTTTTTTTTTTCCACGGAGAAAGCGAGGGGGAGCAAAAGTGGGAGACAGAATGCCTTGCCTTCCTCATTACACTGCTGTCATTTACTCTTCATCCCCCGTACTCTTTAGTGGCATTAAGACGGGATGTAAATTTGACAGTTAATGCTGTTAGAAAATGGCTAGTTCAAGAAGGGCAGGAATTAGAGATGGGCATTAGGCGCTGATAAGCTCCTTTCCTCTGCCGCGGCGGCTGCTTAACATTCATGGGAAAGTCATCATCAAACAACGTTATCACAGCTCTGTTGACGGCTGAGAAACATCATCACTATGATAATTTTTTTTTTTTTATAGCTGTGAGCCAAAAAAGCGCTCTTTTATTTCAGCGGTTTGTTAATGAGATAGGAGCTTGTTGGTGTGGGCAAATGCAAACGTGCCACTCTCCGGCGTTTGTTTGAGTCCCCCCCAGCCTCCCTCTTCTGCTTCCATTGCACCTCCTCCACACTGTTTAATGTGTAGGGAGGTGCGAGGGGAGGGGGGAGGGGGGACGGGGGGCATTTTATGTGCTCCTTTCCAAGTGCTCTGTGTGCATTGCTGAAGGAGGGCCTTTATGTGTACCTTTGCAGATCAGGCGCTCAAAGAGAGGAAAACATGGTTATATCAACAAACGCTCCCTCCTAACAGCCCTGTCGCTGGCACCTGTCACTCACCTGGGATTTAACTGCACATCTTGAATGGGCAGACTCTTATGCTTATTGAGGCTGAGTAAACTCCCAATGCCGTGTCATTAATTCCACTATCATTGCTAAAAGAGCTCCTTCAACTGGATTTCGGTTGCTTTAATAATCATGGTTTCAAAGGGTACGCATTGTTTCTTAACATGAATCCATAATGCTGTGAACTACTTGAGTCAGAGGTATCGTTTGCTCTGCTGTCACGGACTGGAGTCATTCAAATATGCGCCAGCTGCCAAGGCTAAGCAGCTTTCTTATGGATAGCAACGCAAACTGTGGGCTGTAGATACCAAAATCAGATTTTGGCTTTATCAGTGTTTGTTGAGTGGGCTTTGAGAGATTTAATCGCTGGAAATCCTTACCATGGGAGATGATAGTTCATCAGCATGTTCTCATTACTTTTTCAACTTTTTTGTTTACGCGACAGCTTGTTAGTTAAAGGTGAGCTTCTATATAATGATGTAATTTGTTCTCCTCAAAATGAAGTGAGAAACTCACGTGCTTGCAATTCCTGGCAAGCTAAGAATTACTTCCGGGACATGCTTTGTTGTGTCATCACTATTTACTGCTATTAAATAAATCATATATTTGTATTTTTATTTAGCTAATTAACCAACAAGGCATGGCATTTGGAAATCCTATACTCTTAAAAAAACACCAAAATAGTTGATTTGACATAACTTTTGGAATTGATATTTGTTATTTTAGATTGAACGCTTAAAAAAAAAAAACATCTTTGTCAAGCAATACAAATTGCGTCAAAAGGGATCAACCCATTTTTTTTTTTGTATTCAACCCAAAGAGTTGGGTCAATTAAAGTAACCCACAATACAACCCCAAAAATACATTTTTTAATAGTAAAAATTTTAATTAAGAGTAAAAATTTTAAAAACAGTTCAGTTAAAAAATAACCCAAATGGGGTCAAAAAGTGACTGACCCAACTTTTGTGATTAAATAAATAACCCCAAAAAAACGGTGTTGTTTTGTTCAAAACTAAAATGAGTTTATATGGGTGATTCATTGGCAACTTTTTAGGTTATTTATTTAACCCAAAAAGTTGGGTCGGTCTTTTTTTTTTTTTAAATCCCTATTAAATCCTTATTTTCAACCCAACTGTTAAAGTCATTCATAAAAATATTTATTAGTCATCCCTCACATCCCCCCAAAAATCCCTTACTTTTGGTTATTTTAGAGTGAGCACTTTAAAAGCAGTGAACATTTTTAAAAACAGTTCAGTTAAAAATAACCCAAATGGGGACAAAAAGGGGAAACCCATATTTTTGGGTTAAATAAATAACCCCCTCAAAAATGGGTTAATTTGTATAAAACTAAATTGGGTTGTTATGATGGTTATTCCTTTGACACACCTTTTTGGGTTATTTATTTAACCAAAAAAGTTGGGTCGGCCCGTTTTTTGACTCCATTTGGGTCATCTTTAACCCAACGAGTATATGCTGTGAAGTCATTCGTAGCAATATCTCCCAGTCATCCCACACATCCCAAGCAAATTCATTTGATTTCTGTTATTTTAGAGTGAATACATAAAAAAAATAGTTCAGTTAAAAAAAAGGGGCCAACCCAACTTTTTGGGTCAAATAAACACTACAAAAATTCCATGACTAATGATGGACTGTCCGTTTTTCACCCAACAGTTTTTCTGACGAAAGACAAGAAACTTTAAGAAAAATAACGGACTAAGTGCTAATAAGGTGTTTTTTTCGTTCGTCTGTGTAAACGTCAGTACGTCACTGACGGACACCTGCTTTGCTAGTGATTGACGAGTGACGTACTGACAGACAGTACTGACGGAATATCCACTTCTGTCGGTCCTAAAATAGTGATGACGGAAATGTGGTTCCAATAAAATGATGGACTTTTGAAAAAATGACTAGGGTGCCCATGGTGCCTGAAATTGGATTGTTTTGTACAAAACTAAACTGGGTTGTTATGTGGGTTATTCCTTTGTCCCAACTTTTTGGGTTATTTATTTATTTTGGGTCGGCCCCTATTTGACCCCATTTGTTTTTGTTTTTTTTAGAGTGTAAAGTCATTCATACTAATATCTCCAAGTCATCACACACATTTCCCAGGTACTGTAGAGGCTTGAACGCAGCAGTTCGGTGCTTGACTCCACCGCGCAGAGAAGCACTCGGTAATAGCATGGCAGACGTAAATGAGCAAAAGCCGTCACTCTCTGGCATAGATTTATATACTAAACACTGAATCATGCCCAGTGGACTATTTCACCACATTTTTTAAAAAATCTGCTTCCATGTGGTATAAGAAGATTTTTCCATTTTGACCCTGAATTCATGAAAATGTTTGGATGTCAAGCTCAGTTTAAACAGTTTTAACTAATGCAGGACTTAAGGAATAAACAGAACATAATACAGACTGTAATCAAACAGGCTGCCCCATCATCCGATGTCTGTTTGTTACCATATTCAGCTACTTGACACGATGTCTCTATACTGGTCAGTGAAATGTTAAATTTTTAGAGTTACATTGCATTATCCATCATCAGTACATCAAACGGAAGGTGCTTTTACCTCCTTTGAACAATTTGAACTCAGTCCTCTGTGAAATAATTACATTTGTGTAATTTACCCTAAATCTTAGCTTCTGTACAGCCTGATGATTTACTTATTATTAACTCATTCACTGCCATTGACGGCTATTGACATCAAAAATTCATTTTAACTATTTCTATTAGTTGAACATTTTTTTCCAATTTTTTAACAAGACTATGAAAACCTGGCGAAAAGAATATTGTACATTTAGAACAGATATAAAATTTGTGATTGTGAGTTAACTATTGAAGTCATGCTATTAATTTTAATCGCCTGACGCCCCTAATTTTTAATTTAAAAAAAGATTATTAAAATAAATGTCTAGGTTTTCATACTATTGTTAACACAAGTGGGGGGGATGTAAAACTAATAGAAATAGTTCAAATGAATTTTTGACGTTTATAGGCGTCAATGGCAGTGAATGAGTTAATCTGTCAAATCATTTCATCACAAGATCCTTACCCATCTAGTTAAGTAACCTCATTCCTATGATGTTTTTTTTTTTGTCAACTTTTTTTTTTAGATTAAATATTGTTTTGTTTTGTTTGTTTCATGTTCTGTCATGTTTTTCTGTGTCCCCTGTCAACTCGTTAGGACTTCATTTCCACCTGTTCTTGTCTACCCTGTTGTGTCTACCAATCAGCTCCCTTCAGCCACTCGTGTCTTGTCCAGGTGTGCCTCGTTGTCCAGGTGTGCCTCGTCATCTCATTTGAGAGTTAATTGTGGTTGCTGTCGTATTATGTCACATCGGGTTTCCCTGTAGTTTTTGGTAGTAGCTGTGAGCATTTTTGTTTCCCCTTACAAATACATTCGTTTTTGAGATTCTGCTTCCCTGCACTTGCGTCCTCTACTTTTGCCCCAAGTCCACCACCATGTGTCTGACATTCACGTTATTAATCAAAATTACATCATTCGTAAAATATGACTATGATGATATTGCTGACTTTCTCAGCTAACTATTTATATGTCTGGAAGGAAGACAAAGATGCAGCCTACACAAGTCGGAAGTTGTACAATAGAAAATAGCTGTAAATGCGCAATTGCACATCCAGAGGCTTCATTTTTGGTCTGTCAACCCCTCGATGTTATTCCAAGTCTTCTGTACTGTAAATAACTGTAATAGTGTACATTGAACCTTGAGAGCAGGGGCCTTGTCAGAAATCTTTACCCAATAAAATGATGTCTGGAAGAGACGGAGCTTATCCGTGTGGAGAGAGAAAGCGCCTTCTTCTGAGGATAACTGTCTCATTCTTCAACTTCTCCATAACCCATCCACTATTTGGCTTCCTGTATTTATGATAATGAAATGTAATTCTGGCCTTTATTGACACGCAGTACTCTTTTAACCACGTAAATTATTCTCATTTTCCCCTTGCTCCCATATTTAAATCACATTGTGAAAATCCCCATTTCCTCTCATCAATCTGCACTTTGTGATCCTTCCATTGCCGTTGCCCTTGCAGTTTATACAGCCCATTGCTCTCATTCAATTTCTGTCTGCGTTGGTGTTTATTTTGGTGAGGAAGATTGGATTATCCCTGATGGAATAGATTCAAGATAATCTAGTAAATCCATTAGAAAAGAAATCTACATACAGCCCAACTTTTGCCAACCTATTTTTTTTCTCATTTTAGCTACAGAAGTGCTATTAAGTGCTTTTAAACCTCAGTAATCTGCTGCACTCTCTTAAAATTTACTAATTTGCATTACCTCATTCACTGAGAAGAAATTGTTGTTGTCGAAATTCAAGCCAGCTAATTCAGATCCTCTTATAATTCCTGTCTTACATAACAATTAGGGGGTTTAATATAACTATATTGCAATATTAGTTATTATAGTTTTGGAAACAAATCCACTCATTCGGTGCTATACAAGTGACCACATCAAAGAAATAAAGTGAGGAAGCCAAAAGGATTGAAGCTAACGAAATACATTACACACTTATTAAAGTAATTTTCACTTTGCCTTCTAGACCTGGGCAAAAACACTCACATTTTCATTGTACTCTAAGGTAGGCTGTGTGGCGCTTTTTTTTTTCCTTTGTTAACTTTGAAGTTAGCTGAAAATGTATATAGGTAGACTAGGGTGGCATCAAATAATCAGTAACTTCAAAAAGCATGCTGCCACTTAACACTCCTACAGCTAATGTCCCCAAGACATTCAGAATGGAAATTATTCAAACTCATTTAGTGGCAGCAAATTGGTCTAAGTTCAATCAGAAAACAGACTGACACTGAATAAGAAGTGTGGCCTAATTATGCTTGTTTGTCAAATGAAATTTTCATTTGGGCAGAAATGAAACCTCGGAGCCAATACTTTTAAGGTGAGAGCCGAATTGTATTATCAGCTAAATGCAGTAAAATCCATAATCATATGATGATAATGAAAATGGAGCCAATGTTAACATTCAGGCTTCCAATGCCCCGGGCACATGCCGATAAAAATTAAGTACCATAGTCCTCTGCCAGGCACGCTGACACCCGGGCTGCTCTTTAGCCTCTTAGATGCGTTTTTGCATTTTAAAAACTTTATCATGCTGCTGTTGCAATGTGGAAAATGTCAACGTGAAATGCACTGAAGGCAAATTGGAATTTCATTAATGGTAAAATTATTGCTTTTGACTGATGTGTTACTATGCTTGTTAAGAGCTGGAGAGTGGAACGCTATTCTGGCTGGATGGCTTGTCTTGTCTCTCGCCATTTGCTCCGAGTTCCAGTTAGATATCAACAAAAAGTTTCAGGAGATGAGGAATATCTCCATCGTATATGTTTTAGATCATTCAAAATGGGTTGTATTTTTGACGGTCGCACCCATGGTGGGATCTGGTTACTGTCATTTGTTTTGGAAGTGAAGATGACTTTCAACTCTAGTGGATTGCATCACACTTATGGTTAAGTAACCGAAGGTAAATGTATTCATGAAATCGGTGTCATTTTGTCTTTGTCAAGCTAATAAATCTGAGATTTGACACAGTAATATGACAAATTTACAAAGTCGTTTTTGATATGGGAATAAATGTGAACATAATCATACAGAAATGATGTGGTACAGTTAACGCATTTGTTTTATATCATGATTGGTGAGCTCTTTTTTGACGTAACCAAACATGTTTTAAATACTCCTCCATTACCTCCAAAATAGAGCCCCAAAACGACATGTTTGCTCAACCATTAACATTACATAGTCAAAGAGAGCAAGCCATTTTTCAATACTTTAGATTGATCAATAATTGGTAAAAAATAAAAATAAAAATCCAACAGTATACATTTTTGAAAAAATATAAAATTCACAAAATTGTGACTTAAGAGGTTTCGGCCCGACACCAGCAAAATACAGAACCTTAACATTACTTGACTGAATTTATTTATTTATTTATTTATTTATTTAATTAGTTATTTTTTATCTTAATATCTTATGATACATTTCTAGTGACCACAGATAATGGCAATAATGCTTACATTACATACATACTGTACAATACTCCAGCCACTTTATCAAGTAGACAACAGTATTCAACTATCGGGTCACCTGTGCAGGTGTACAATAATGCAACTATGATGTAAGCACAATAATGAGCAAATATGGCAATTTAATGCAGTTGGGTTGGACATGGAACTAAATACTAGGTATGCGTTAGTACCGATGCTAGGGAATGGTATTATGATCAGGAAGAGAAAAAAAATCTGCCATTGTGTTTTGAGGAAGTTTTATGTATCAAAACGTTTAGTGGTATCGGCACTTGGTACAGATATGAGTTTGGTAAAAAAAAAAAATAATAATAATAATAATAAATAAATACAGTGGTATCGAACATCCCTACTAAATACCCTAATCAGAAGCATGGCTATGGTATATGCAATACAATGCAAATATTAACATCAGACAATACATTTTATTTTTAAAAAAAGTATATAAATAATTGTATACTACTGTATATAATTTTTCACATTAACCCTTTTTTTTTTTTTTTAAGTACTTTTTGGTTTTCATTTTACTTGAACTGGCGCTGGCCTCGCCTCCGGCAAACAACAGCGATATCGCTGATCAGATGGTAAATTCCAGTAAGCCATTTCCTTCAGCGTGTTTTATCTACAGTGGTCAGTTTTCAGCAGTACAACAGCTTACAGACTCACACCATGCACTGTGGACATAAGCTTTGATGAAGTGACAGCTAAAGCTTATGGATGTTATATTTCACAGTTCATATCAGCTTTTCAATGCTTGCTGTAGTAGTAGAAGTAATACGAACAAAACTTAGTCACACACAACAGTTTAAAGGGGAAGTCAACGCTCCAAAAAATTCTTGACAATAATATATTCTATACAGCCCCACTAGTCTGAATACAGCATTCTGGTTAATATTGTGTTAGTGGAATATGTGTTAAGCAGCATAATCCATCTTTAAAAAAATAAAATAAAAAATCAGAAAGTGGCCATTTTGCCACTTGTTGTCGACTGAAGATGACATAAATGTTGCTCAGTCTCAGGTAACAACCAATCACAGCACAGCTTCAGTAAACAGGTGAGCTGAGATTGGTCGTTGCCTGAGCCCTGAGCAACTGTGATGTCATCTTCAGTCGACAGCAATTGGCAAAATGGCCGCCCCCTGAGATGGATAAAAACAGCTGGATTTTTCTGCATAACTCATATTGCACAAATGTAATATTAATCAGAATGTCGTGTTTAGACTAGTGAGGTCACATATAACATATTATTGTCAAGAAATGTGTAAGGTTGACTTCCACTTTAACTCATTCACTGCCATTGACGACTATAGGCAGCAAAAATTAATTTGAACAAATTCTATTAGTTTAACATATTTTCTACTTTTGTTAACAACAGTATGAAAACCTACAATTTTTTTTATTGTACATTTAGAACAGATACTACATTTGTGATTAATCGTGAGTCTATTGAAGTCATGCGATTAATTACAATTAAAAATTTTAATCGCCTGACGCAATTTAAAAAAAGAAAGAAAAGATTATTAAAAAATTAGGGGCGTCAGGCAATTGACATTTTTAATCGTAATCGTAAACTTCACTAGTTAACTCAGGATTAATCACAAATTTTACATCTTATCTTATATATTTTTTTCTAGGTTTTCAAACTCTTGTTAACAAAAGTGGGGGAAAAATTAAACTAATATAAATAGTTCAAATGAATTGTTGACGTCTATAGCCGTCAATGGCAATGAATGAGTTAATGTTGAGATTTTACTGGCAGGTGGATGATACTTTTCTATTGCTGTTCCCTTCCTCAATATCAATCAATGTTTAATATCACAAGTCACATTCTTACAAGTGTTTCTCTTTGGATTTTCTGTCATTTAAAAATTAAACTCCTTTGCTCTTTTCATCATAGTTTAATGACTCACTCAAGGATGTTTGAAGCAAACTTATTTCAAGGGACATCTTTCAAGCAGTGGTCTTGATGATAACAATGAGGAGTACATGTCTGGCATGCAGCGTTCATTTTGGGTGCTTCGGATTTGTAGTGGAACTCTGACCTCTTGTGCTTTTTAGTGGAAGTGCAATCTCAAGCTTCTCTTATAGAAAGCTTTGTATTATTCAAAATAAAAAAATAAAAAAATTCAGAAACCACTTGAAGGTTCATTTTCCAGTCCAGCCATAAAGAGTGCTTGATAGAACCCCCGGGAGACTTCGTTTAGAAATGCTTCTGATCAGGTTTTGAAAGGGCTAAAGAAACATTCCTCTGGGAAGACTCTGTGGAATTGTGAAGGGACATTTCTCAAAGCACACAAGTCAGTAACAAAGCAATGGCTGTAATTCATGGTCAGATATTCATTTCATTGATCTGCATTTTAAGTGGTTCTGGTGTTCCGTATGGTTTAAATTTTTTTGCTGCCTCTCATCCTTGGCTTCTTTTCATTTTCATCATACAAAACAAAATTTACCAGAATGTATGGTATAAACATGTATGGAATGAAGCAACTCAATAAGAGACATTTTAAACTTTCTACCTATTATTGTTTCAGTCACATCAACAGACTCTTCTAATAAAGTGACACTTACTAATACAAAGGGATCCTACGACATCATTTTTGTGACCACAAATACGGACCAGTTTTAATATATGTAACTGAAATAATTCTACAGAGGGATTTGTAATAGATTGACAAAATGTACCAAACTAAAATCATAAATGTAAAAAGAAAAAAGGTTTACATATGTTGATGTTCGTCTGTATTCTCTTACCGCCACCCCACACAAAGCCATTGGTGGAACCCTTTGCCATTGTGCATTCATCACATGACTCAATCTCTGTCAACCCAGCGAATCCTAATGAAGCAGAAATGTGTCACATTTGCTCCACAATGAGGATAACTGGCAAACTTTGTCTGGAAAATGAAACTATTATCTTCAACGAGCCCGAACGGGGACTCGATATAAATAAATAAAAGTTGCACTTATCTAGTGGACAGTGTGATTACAGAGTTGACATCCAAATTGACTGTCTTATCGTGTTGTAGTGGTTTTTCAGCTGAGTGGAGACTGTAGATGAAAGCAAAATAATCTTTAAATGGTACTTCAAGATGGCCGCTTGATAAGTTGTTCCACAACAGTTTTGATCAATGAAGCATGCATTCAATATATTGCCTATTTAGATGTGTGAGATAAACTTAACTGGTCTTGTAAATGATTCATAAGTTATATTTTCCTTCGCTATCTGCCGAAGATTTGACGAAGAGTTTTGGAAAAGACACATTTTGAAGACATAGTCTTCCATCAGAAAATGCATAACCTACTTTTAATGTTCATATATAAATTGCTGTATATTATTAGATAATTTGCTAGATTTCCCGTTTTTATATTGATTTCAAAATATTTGCTCCTATCTTACTGTTTACTACCATACTGTCCGTTCTAGTGTACTAGATATTTGTTGTTGTTTTTTTAGCTTTACATATTAGTCGGTGTACTACTTACTGTATATAGAGCAGCACCACATCTATGCAAGCTTGTGACGACGGCGTCTGTCCACAAGCCCTTGAATTGAATTTGCTGTGCACTCGTACGACGACGTTGTCAGGTGGGAGCTGCGCTCGTGGAAAATGTCAACGCTATTTTCCTCTTTACCAGTCAATGCATTGCTTGCTTAATAGTAATTGGATTCTTATCCCCCTGTTTGCTCATCATTTCTTGGCTCCTAGTTATTCCACCCCTAAACTCCATTTAAAGTTTAATAACATTTTAGAATAGTTCCCATTCAGGTAAACAGAATCTGATTACCTAGATGGATTGAAAATATATGTCTGACGCCAGTTTATTTGATTTATTTATTCAAGGGGCCCCATTTGAAGATGGTTTAAGGTAAACAAATGGCTGCTGTTCTTTTTCAACGGCAAAGGGATTTTTTTTTTTCCTTTCTTGAATTCTTCATGTTCTATTAGCATATCAGTGTGGACTTGATGGCAGGAATTCACAAGAACTGAATGTTATACTTTATTCAAGTGGAGTGCTTTTCGGGGTTACTTAACATATTTGTAAAAGTAGCAGACAGTGCATGTAGTAAAAGCAAAAACAGCGGTCGACTAAAACTATTCTGTGATCGTTTTGAATTTCTCTCTCTATGCCTCTCATTGTGTTAGAGGACCTGCCTCATATAAGGGCTTGCCAGCTGCTTACCAAATGAGGTTATAGTGTTTCCCTACCAACTGTAAATTTCAATAATTTGTTGGAGGATCCCTCTCGCAATCAGTTTATCATATTATCAATGACGACTCAATTTCCCTGTGCTGCGCCTTCTCAAACCCTGACCCCCGACCCTATTACAGTCCTGTAATGAAGTGCAATGGAGTGGTAATTGGTCCGCATTATACCAGATCAGGTAACATTAGACTTATTTTCTTATCACAATGAGCCCTGCTGGTGACTCTCAATGCGAAACCAAACACACTCTCTTTCTTTTGCAGGCTATCATCCAAATAACATTTGAACTAGAGACCCACTCCCCATTTCAGTTTTCCATTTCAAGATTGCAGTCTGTGTCTTCAGATTGGGCTTTGTTTCTAGTTTCCTCCACTTTAAAAGTCTCCCAAGCAACTAGCGAGGCGGCGGACCTTTCTTAAGATGGGGAAGTACAGTAAACGAGAAGGTCAGCAGTGTCGGGAGGGTTACTTTAAAAATGTATTTAGATTGAGTTACCTGTTAAAAACAAAACAAAAAAAATTAGCTATATAGTAGTGTAATCCGAGTACCACGGTATTAAAGTAATTTAACTTGATTACTTTAATTACTTGTGGATTACTATAATCCCAAATATTATTTTTATTTTTTTAAGTATAAGAAAAAATAAAGCAATTTCGATGTATACAATAGGGGAAATCGGGGCTTGATGTCACACTTTTTACACGCTTACATATTTCTTGGGGGTTGGATTTACATCATAGGATATAAACAAAATGCATACCACATTAAAAAAAAATGTACACAATATTTTGTATTCATGTCATTTTCATAGTTTGTGTCAGTGCCAAAAGACGATGAAATCGATAGCATAAACATGGGACATTATGCCCCACCGTAGGGTAAATTGTCTCATTATATGGGGTAAGGTGTCACATAAACAAGGACAAAATTATTGCTGTTGTCCTTTTATAATTGAAAGGGAACATTGAAGTCAGGCAGAGAAAATGTTTATGATTGAGCTTGAAAAAATTGTTGAAAATTGACATTGTACCAACAATTAAAATATTGTGTGTGTACAGTGGATTAAAATCCTTAGTGGCTGCCATAGCTCTCAGCCTCAAATGCCGGTTTTATTTTCCTTAAATTTAAAATTCTAAATAAAATTGAGTTACAAAAAAAAGAAAGCATTGTGCTTCAATATGAGATTTAAACCAGTCAACAACTTTAAGGTCCAATTTGTAACACTCAAACAAAACCTGAATTTCCTCAGTAGTCAGATTTATCAACTGAATGGCAATTTTGACATACATGAACTGATTTCCAGGGGTCCATTTTTCATTGGCCCATTCTTTGCAAATTGCTATAAAAAATAAATAAATAAATAAATAAAAAATAATTTAAAAAATGCTAGCTAGCTTTTGTATATAAAATTAGCTCATAACAGAACATTGATTCTTATTGGGAAGAAGCTTGTTTTAAAATGTTTAGAGCTCACATTTTTTATTTTGAGTTGTTCAAAAGGATTAATTGGCATTCATCTCAGCTCACAATGTGCTCACAAATTCTCTTCTCAGACAGGACATGACCTCTGACCATATAGAGAGGAGTAATCCACTTTTCAGTTGCGCCCTCTGGTGGAGAAGATAATTGCAATGTGACAATTTACCCAAGATCCGCCATGAATAACAATCAACCCAAATTATTTGTTAGTCCTTATGACCAGTTAGTTATCCACTTAACTCTGGAAAATGTTGCTTGACACACTATATATATATATATATATATATATATATATATATATATATATATATATATATATATATATATATATATATATATATATATATATATATATATATATATATAGAGAGAGAGAGAGAGAGAGAGAGAGAGAGAGAGAGAGAGAGAGATAATGTACATCTAATCTAATTTCATGTTTTAAAAAAAAATGTTTGTTCTGTATCTGATTATACGTAACGCTCGTATATTATTCCGTTCCTCCCCAAGCCTGAAGGTCAAAAAACAATAATAGCAGGCATGTTAGATGTACAACTTTTCACTCTCCTCTACACCCCCTTGTAAACTGAAATACATGATTCTATAAATAAAAAAATAAAAAAATGTCATAAGGTGACAGTTTGCACTAAAATCAATGATAGATTAGACTAGATTAAAATGAATCTTTAATGTTCATGAAAATGAGACTAACAAACATCAACTGCCTCACTGTTCAAAAAATTTAACAACAATCAATAAATCAATGCAAAAGTCACAAATTCACAGTTTTTCCTTATATTATCTTTTAGCAATGCAACTCTTGGAAGTTGTGCCCTGAGAGGCAAGATTTCACGTCTCAATTGTGACCTAACACAATCTCTATCAGAGTCGCTGTGTGTATAAGTTTAAAAAAAAATACAATAAAAAAAACAGGATATTGAATAACAAGGTTAAAATAAAGGAGCCAAATATTCTCTTATTAAACTCGGGCTGTTGGGATTTGACTTGAGCCACCTAATAGATAGTGGTCTTAAAGGAGACCAAACAAAAGGTAACGGGACGGTCATGCATATGGCGACTAATAGCAGGGTTAGAAAAAATTAGGGGATTGGTTTTCTACAGGAAATTGTTCTTAAAGACGGGTCACGGATCGCCCTGCTCTTCACAGGCAGCTTCAAAAGCCAAAGAGTGAACTTTTGCTGCAGCCATTAAAAGGTCTCCATGGCAGAAGGTCAAAGTAGAAACCAAACTAATTGTATAACTGGAGAGAGGCAAAGCTAAGTAAATTGATGTCACGGCTGGGATTTATTGTAAGACAAGTGAATAAGCTGTCCTTTGTAACTACAGTATTAGGAAACTTTGATTGAGGGCATTGCAAATACACAGGTGATGCCAAAATACACTAGACGGGCCTATAAATGTTTGAGTGGCCAGCTAACATCTTTTTTGGGTTTGATTTGATGAGTGTATTTGTTTATGTAAAGAATTTCTACAAGAAATGTGGTGGTTTGGTGGTTGGATGGTGCCAATTGCTGTTTTAGGTATTACCGCAGAATCCTGAAGGAGCGCCAAGATCTGGTGTTTCAGTGCAATGGCCGTGATGGTCCTTGATTACTGTGTGTTCTTTGGCATTGTTGTCCAGATATGGGTACATCAATCGGAGGAAAAATATTCCACCAGTGTCGTCTTAAACACTTTCCACCAGACATAAATAAAAATGTGTTTTACCTCGGAAACCACTTAGAATCCAAGCCGTCACTTCATTGTTTAGATTGAGGCTTTCACTTAGCGCATTTGTTCCGAAGTAGCAAAGATATGATGAAACTTTATTTACTTAGCTGTGGCGATTTTTATGACATGGAGTAAATACAATGTAATTGACTTAAATAAGCAGGTATACTGCGCCAGTATTGGTAGGCTGAACAAGACCTACGTTGCATTGGTTCAGTGTTTCAGATATGGTATTGAATTTTCTTTCTTTTCTTTTCTTTTTTTTTATTCAGAGCTCAGTATTGTTCATTCGGTAATTTTACCGATTTGACATGTCATCATCATTGCTCTCTCTTTTTTATTTTTATTTTTTAATTTTTTTATTATTATTTTTTATTTTTTATTATTATTTTTTTTAAGTAGCTAAGTTGATGTGTCGAATCTGCTGCTCTCCGTCATTCACTTGCATTTACCTAAAGTATGCTAGCTACTGATTGGTTTTTATTTTTTTATTTTTTTATTATTATTTTTTATTTTTTATTTTTTTATTTTTTTATTTTTTTCATTATTTTTTTATTTTGTATGTGGGTGAGAATGTGTATGTGCATGTGTGTGCGTGCGTGTGAGTGTGTGTGTGTGTATTCATTAGTTCACCTAAAACCTATTAAAAAATCCCATACCGTTCACCTAAACAGAACACTTCCAGCCAGAGTCATGAGGCCCTCAGAAGACCCGAGGAAGGACCAAAGAAAAGAAAGGAAAGCGAAATATTATTGGTATTGAATTTTCTGGATAATTAATCTCATTAGAATAATCTACAGCACTGCAAACCATAAACAAAATAAAGTAAAATGACTGAAAGTTAATTAAAATTTAAGATTTTTTAAAATACAGGTGTTCTATTGATGGTCATTAAACCAAAAAATACATAAAAAAATAAATAAATACATATATTTAATATTGCTGCTATAGGAATAGAAGTGAATTGTGAAGTAATGGAGTGAAGTTGAGTAGACTGAGGTAAATGATTTTCTGCTGCCCTCTAGTGTTAGGATTAACGTGGTGACTATAGTAGCAACCAGTAACTGTAGTTGATGAGAAATTTACACACACTTCCCATACCTCATAAAAAAAAAATGTAAATAATAAATAAATATGTTTTTGTTGTTATGAACTGTTTGGTCACTGTTTTTTTCTGTAGTATTGCACAATATTGATATAAATGTACATATTAGTGCTGTCAAAGTTAATCATATTTTAACGCAGATTAATCACACTATTAATTTTGACCGCATATGATGCTTTAGCTTGACAGCGGATGGTTACGTTAAAGGTAGCACAGGTTGTGTTTGAGCGTTAAACATAACTACATGCATTATAGTAATTATAGTATTTAATAAATGTTTGCATATGACATTCTGAATATTTGTTCATGTCAAAATAATGTTGTTGTTTTTTCATTTTCAATAAATGCAAGTAATTAATTGATTAGAGAAAGATGAAGAAGAGCGATGGATCCAAAAATGTTAAAGACGTCCTCATAACATTAAATGAAGAAAGAATTTACACATAGCAGGCGCTCTTCAAATTTGGCGGGCAAAATAAATGTCACAAAAAAGTTTTTTTTTAAATCAAGTGATTAATAGTGATTAATCAAAATTCCAAATTGTGATTAATCTGATTTTTAAAAATAATCATTTGACAGCTCTAGTACATATATTATTTTATGAAAGTGAAACAGCTTTTACTGGCCTGATATCAACAGATACTACTTTTTATTTTATTTTTTGCATCACCGTAGCATGAAACCCTCTTGAGTTCGCCTTGTTAAATAAGTAAAACCCTATAAAAGAACCACAAATACACTTGGATTCATACTGTTACTATTTTAACACATGGATTGATACTGATACTGCTGATTCATATAATGCTTATTGTGTGTGGGCACAAACACAGAATTACAACACAGTATCTGTTTCGCTCAGTGAAGTGTGTGTGTGTTTGTGTCTTGGCTCACCCCTTATTTTGAAAAATTAGGCCCTGAGAGTTGACAAGGTTTCGCATAATCATTGACATGTTGCGCATTTTAGTCATGACTGTGGTGTGTTTTCTCACTTCTTCAACTGTTACAGGAAGTAGGGGGTGAGTCGCTAAAATCAGGAAACTGAATGTAGCTATTGATAGAGCGGCAACGGGTGAAAGCTAACTTATACTTATTTGCGCAACTACACAAATTGGCTTGTTTTGGAGGGGAATAAAAAGACACATTTCTTCCAAGTATGATGATCCCTGTGGAGTGATTTTACACACCTTCAAGACGCCATAACCATGGAAGAACAAATCTCCCGTGGGGACTCAGGTAAATGATGATGATTCACACTGTGTATAATTGTCGTGCTCAAATTTGATTTAATGTGAAGAAAATAATTATTTTCATTGCTAATCCTTCTGTATGAGCACAACAAAAGAGGAAGAAAGGCTTTCAATCGATACGTCAGTTGCTTCCTTGTCTCACCAGCCCATCTGTTGATGGCGCATGGCGGCAGCCCATTAACAAATACATGTCACCTCTCTCAGCACTGCCATCAGTGGGAACTGTGATGAAGGTGATTACTCGTGTTGGGTTTCTTCCCCAGTTAGCAAGCGCAGAGGTGAACTTGACCTGATTAAACACTTTAATGAGTCAAACTAAATTACTCTGACTGCTGTTGACACAGTGCAGTGTTTGTACAATTCCTTGTGGACTCGGCACTGAAATAGCCAACAGTTTGGTACATTCATGCTCAAACCGCACTCACCTTGAAATTCCACAGCCGGACAGCTTGGTATGTTGTCGGGCATTACCATGATAAACACTAGCGGCGGCTACATGGATGTGAACACATAATATCGCCAGTGTCACATCATTAGCATAATATTTGTGATGATTACAAGGATTGAGATAAATTTTACATGTTTTTGGCTAGATCATAGAGGTTTAGTGCAAATAAATACTCATGTTTGCACTTTTATGAAGTGACAGTCACTGCATGCGCCTTACATTAAAAAAAAAAAACATATTCAGGTATGTTAATACTATACTTATTTTCACTAAGATAGTTTACGCCGGCGTATAAGGGCCACGTATAAATATATATTTTTTAGAGCGTGGGAGCAATATTCCGAGAAAAAAAACTCTCAAATTTGCCACTTTATAAGGTTGCATATTTGCAAGGAAAAAAACCTCGTAAATTTGCAACTTTGTGAGTTTATAAATTGGCAAATTTGCCAGAAAAAAACTCAGAAACTTACGAGAAATACACGTAGCATATTATTCGGATGTTTATGCCAATACTTTTCGGTCTGGTTTTCAAATAAGGAGATAGTAATTGCTATAGGAGAGATTCGCTTTGCTAAGATCCATACCCTGAGGATCAAGTTAATTTGTTAAAATGTATATTTACTTGTACATTTATGTTTCAAGAATTATTATTTACACATCCATACATTTTGGTATATTTTTTTGTACAAGTAGCTAAGTTGATGTGTCGAATCTGCTGCTCTCCGTCATTCACTTGCATTTACCTAAAGTATGCTAGCTTCTGATTGGTTAGTGTTCGTCAGCTGATAAGGGATCAGGAAAAGTTGTCGCTCTAGCTGCCGTGTCCATTGCACTAGCCTTCATCTTTAAATCAACAGCACCATTTAGAGGAGTAGAAAAAATCTCACAAGTGGTTAGTGAAGCTTCATTTTCCCAACAAAGTTAGACCTGGTTTTAGCCAGTCTAAAATGTGGTTTACATTTTATTTCCAAATGCGTCAGGGAAGTGGCAGCCCCGCCCACCAGAACGCCCAGCAAGGCCCAACGCCCTGCCAAAAATGGTAAACTAGACTTGCCCCGGTACGAAAATGAAGATGCACCCGTTTTCACACCGAGCGCACGGGTACCTGGCTATGAAAATTTGTCCCCATATTGTCCAAAAGTGTGTGAATGCAAATTAAAACTTTTAGTGACCAAACATGGAAATTTGGATTTGTTGACTCTTGCAGAAGGAGTTAGTTTGCTTCAGAAGTACAGTTGAGGGGCCCTTACGCAAGCCCCCCTTTGCTTCTTTTTCTTTATAGTTTTCTTCTTTTTTTTTAACTTGTAATTAAGTTTATTTTTCTGACATGATCATTAAAATCATTACTAAATAGAATAGTAAATTGCCTTACATTTATCTTCTTGTAGTGTTTACTTTAATGTACTAGATCAAATTAAGTATATTATAAGTATATTATTCGTTAGGTAATCTGAGAGTATTATTAACTTTGTAAACTTTTTTTATTCCGCAGTTAATTCTGCATCCCTCTCCGCTCACGAGCTACTAATTCTGCACACTGCTGAGGCACAAGAATGGGCAGCATATTTGAAGCAGATCCTGCACAAGTCGTCCAAAAAGTTCCACAAGAGTTCGATTTTGCTTTATGCCATCGACCCGGCTGATCTACTCAACTTTGAACATTTCCACAGCTTCAAATGTGTCGTGCTTGTCCTCACCGGAGGATTCATAGACTTCATGTCTGAGCCTGAGCTACATGGAGCCCTTCAGCCGCTGCTCCACCCATCACACAGAGTGGTGGCGCTGTTGTGCGGCGTATCTGAAGAAGACATACTGATGACTGATGGCTTTGAAGACTGGTCCTGTTGGAGGAAACTGCACGCTGAAGATGAACCTGATACCTATGTGGCTACCATTTTGGACACCATCACTAACAGTAGGCCGGCAGCTTCATATTCTAGTTCAGTGGTTCTTAACCTGGGTTAGATCGAACCCCAGGGGTTCGGTGAGTCAGTCTCAGGGGTTTGGCGGAGGGCAAGACACACACCCGACTCATATGATACGTGATGATATCCATCATTGACACTTGTATGACGGAACATATGGTGTTCCACAGGTTTCAATTCTGGGGCCGTTTTCATTGTATCTGCTGCCCCTGGGTTCCATCTTAGAAAACTGCTTAAAGTGCTCTGTAAATATATAGTTGAGTTGAGTGATGTGAGTCAGCGTCCTAACTGTATGATTTGCAATGCTAAGTACACACAACTAGCTATCTAGCAAAACTAAAGTAACAATTCCTTAAAGGGGAAATCAACCTTAAACATTTCTTGACAATATTATGTTATATATGTTACCTTACTAGTCTAAAAATGACATTCTGATTAATATTACATTTGTGGAATGTGAGTTATGCCATTTTGCCACTTGCTGTCACCTGAAAATTACATCACAGTTGCTTAGGGCAACCACTCAATCACAGCCCACCTGTTTTCTGAAGCTGAGATGTGATTGGTTGTTACCTGAGACTTGAGAAACTGTGATGTCATTTTCACTCAACAGCAAGTGGCAAAATGGCTGCCGTCTGATATTAACTGCTGGATTTAGCTGCTTAACTCATATTCCATTAACGCAGTATTAAACAGAAACCCATATTTAGACTAGAGTAGAACATATTATTGTCAAGAATAGTTTTTTTTTTTGGGGGGGGGGGAGAACTTCCTCTTTAAGCTTCATGGAGATGGGAAATACAAGAACACAACATTTTCTGAATTCAAGGTGAAGAGAGGCAGACGACAAGGTTAAGAGCCTCTGATTTTCTTCATCGCTGCCTCTATAGACCATTAAAAAAGGTCAAAGTTCAGCTGTAATTAATTAATTAATTAATTATTTATTTATTTACAGCTATTAAAACAAATTCAGGCAAGAATAGTACATAAAATGGCACAATACACAAAACACTTCACTAACAAAATGATAATTTCCACTTAAAAATGAAACATTTCTAATAAAAATAAAAATAAAAATAAAAATAAAAATAAAAATAAAAATAAAAATAAAAATAAAAATAAAAATAAAAATAAAAATAAAAATAAAAATAAATAAACAGTTTCTCATGTTGCGGTTGTGACTGAGGGCTCGCTGTACCGTACTGACAGCTATTCCTCATATATGTGACACTTCCGTGTAAAAAGGCTCGTTTCGGTCCATTCTTGTTTGACTGAGTTGCTATTTCTTATTTGTTCCCTGAAAGGCAGACTTGAGGCAGAACAGGCGATCAAATGCACATCCTCAGAACGGTTGCACGTCGCACGAGCCCCCTCAAGTGAAGATCCTCTCACCGCTGAAGCACAGGAAGTGACGTCAGGGGAGTGTCAAAAATCAACTTTGAAGGATGATGAACACGCAGCCTCGGCTCTTTCAGTAACCGAGGAAATGAGTCCACACTCACACATCAACTGCCTCACTGTTCAACCAAGCCGACTTTTGTGTGGGGTAAGCGTGTGGTCATTACATCATGACACCAAAGGAAACGATACGAGTTGTTTCAGACACGCTCTGTATCTGTTTCATTGATCGGATTCTGTTCGTTGTTCAGGAGCAGGAGGACATTTTTATCATCTTTACTGATAACGTAGATGATCTCTCCTCACCAGAAGTGGAGTTTTCTTCTAAAAATAACCCAACAAAAACCGTTCCATGTACTGTTATAAATGAATACACAATAAGTCTCACTGCACCTGGTAAGTCGAAATATTCAAGTTCTTGATTGTTCCTTCATTGACAAATATTCCAAATTTTAATTTTATATGAAGCATATCATTATGAGTAGCCTGTTCTCATGACAATCATTATTTTTTGTGTGTAAAAATCACGTGTATGTTTTGTACAAACATACTTTTGTACTAAAATGCATGATTTTTACTTTACATCCTAGAAATGCCTGCAGGGGTGGTATCACTCACTCTGTGCACTAACCAATCGCGTATAAGCTTGAAGTGTATCACATATTATACCAACATGGGAGAAGTCAGTCGCTGTCTTGAAAATGCTGCCGATCCAATAAATTTCCTCTGCCAAGTAAGATATTGCATTATTTCTGGTGTCCTTAAAATAATCTGTTTTGATAGACATCCTGTTTTTTTCTCTCTCTCTCTCTCTCTCAGGCTTTCAATGTGATGTCCAATTCAATTGATGTTTTGGACAACATTTTAACTGACTCAATAAAATCCAAGATGCCAGAATGTCTTCATCTGTTTGGGATTGGGCAGATTGAGGAGCACAATATTACAGCAGGTGAGTGCAGCAGACCTGACTTTGCTAATCGGTTTGAAGGAATTCCTTAATAATTTCTAATGTTTGAGGCAAATCAACTGAACTGTCACAGTGAATAGTTTTCCGTTACTGAGAAATCTATCCCGGAATAAATTGATTACAGTAGAGTTATGCTAATCAAAACCATGAACATGAAGTCATAGACCACCATTAGGTTTGATTATTTTTAACTCATTCACTGTCATTGACGGCTATTGACGTTAAAAATTCATTTGAACTATTTCTATTAGTTTAACATTTTTTTCCACTTTTGTTAACAAGAGTATGAAAACCTAGAAAAAATGTGTTATTGTACATTTAGAACAGATATAAAATTATTCTCATTATTATTTACATTGTAAATTCTCACTGAAGGCATCAAAACTGAATGAACACAAATTCATAACCCTCATGCAATGCATTTTCTTTTTTTTCATGACATTGTAGATTCTCTGAAGGCCTCAAAACTATGAATGTTATTATTATTATGTACTTAACCAAAAAAAAGGTGAAAACCCTGAAAACATGTTTTGTATTCTAGTTTCTTCAAAATAGCCATCCTTTGCTCTGATTACTGCTTTGCACACTCTTGGCATTCTCACCTGTGGGAAATCCTTCAATACTGTTGGAAAAGCATTTTAGGTGATTACTCTTGAAGTTCATCGAGGGACTGCCAAGAGTTTGTAAAAAAAAAATTGTCATATTTTGAAGAAACTAGAATATAAAATATGTTTTCAATTCGATGTTTTCCACATGTGTTCAGTCATAGTTTTGACGCCTTCAGAGAATCTATAATGTTAATAGTCATAAAAATAAAGAAAACGCATAGCATGAGAAGGTGTGTCCAAACTTGGCCTGTACTGTAGTTACTAGTATCACATGACGTACCATCACGACAGTCACAAGTCAACTACTGAGGGCACCAAATTCCCTGCAGCACAGATAGGCCAGCAATGTAGCATGGATAAATAAATAAATGGATCTGCCATGAAACCTTTGAAGGAGAACTAACACTGTATCCTTTAGATAAGCGCCATGAGGAACTTCCCACGTTGCTCCACTTTGCTGCAAAGTATGGCCTGAAGAAGTTGACGAGCTTCCTCCTTCAGATTCCCGGAGCGCTGCAGGCTTACAGCGTGATGAACAAGAACGGAGATTATCCAAACACGCTGGCGGGAAAGAGTGGCTTTCCGGATCTTCGACAATTTATTGATGAATTTGTTGTAAGTCCAATCATTCCTTTCACAGTCAATTGGCAGGTCAGAGTTTCAATTTGACGACATCTGGTTTCTTCACAAACTGAGCAGACGGCCGATATGCTCAAATCTCACGACAAAGATCCAGACGAGAGCGCAGAAGAATACGAAGCGATGCCATCGAGCAAGCATTCAGATTGTCCCAATGACATGTATATGTCAATGCAGGACATAAACCCTGAGTGTGAAGATGACCTATGTAATTACTATCTTTATTTGTCCAAATGTGAATGTTGGGGAAAGATTGCAAATTTGGGGCCTGATAATCTTGTTGCTGTTCCTGTAGATGAAGTGATGAATGCTGTAGTGGAAAACCCAGAGGAAGATATGTTGAGGACATTTTTTCAAGGTGAACAACTTTAAAAATGATATTCTTGAATTGTAATAATGAATAATACACAACTGTCTCTTTTTCTTTTTTTCTTTTTTAACTTTCAGCAAAACCTCGCAACAGTACAGTCCAGGAGGAAGGAGCGCAATTTCAAAGCGAGCAAATGGAAAGCGCCGAGCCGAATGACCTAAATGAAACTGATAATGAGTTGGACCCATACAACCTCTCTAGTGAAGACATTTATGATACTTTGGATGAAAATAATTGCCACAATGCAGCAGTCCTGTCCCGTCCACCGGCCCCGATCCCTCGACCTGAAATTGAGCCTGAACCGGAAAAGCCTGTAACCTATATTTCAAGAGGTACTCCACATGCTATCATTAAAACTACTGGAATTTTTGCTCCTGGTTTCCACCACTAACTCAACTTTTTGACAGTATTTTCAGATAAAGCTACATCCCAAAGTCAAACCATGGAAACATATCAGGAAGGTAAACAGACTGATTACAGTGGAATTTCTGAGGTTGAACACGATCACACCTGGGACAATTTTGAGTTTCAACATAACATGCATGTGTGGAGGAAACTGAAGTACCCAGAAAAAACAAGCATGAGAGAACACCACACAGGATTCAAAATTTCGAACCGCCAAACTGTGAGACAAATATGCTGCCTAGGAAATCATATCAATAAAATTCATCTGTTCCAGGCAGTTTACTCATACAAGTGTAATAATAACAGCAGATGTAAAAAGTTTCGCACCCCTATTTAAATGCAAATTAGAGACCATAATCAATATTAATGTGACCTATAACCAGGAAGTAAAATTAAACAGCTGTGATGATATGGTTGCATAAGTGTACACACCCTCTTATTAGGTCAAACTCGTATTAAATGAAAATAAGCACATACATGCCACCATTAAAAGTGACTAATTAACCCCAAATAAGGTTAAGCGATATTGCACTAGCTGTTCAACACCTTTGTAGCAAATTTTTGCCGACAATTGCCTCTCTACTCCTGCAGCTCAGTCTACGATGGACCCCCCAATACCTGTATATGACTTTTTTGCTGGGATGAAGACACCCGGTCAGAGACAGCTCATAACTTTGCAGGAGAGGGTGAAAGTGGGAGAAATTTCGGTGGATGAAGCTGTCCATGAATTCAAAACTTGGCAGCTGGACCATGAGAGCAGATCAAGCTCAGTGCGCTATCAGCAGGTAAAAGCGTTATTATTATTATTATTTTTATTTTTTTCCTGGAGAAAAAGCGTTATTATGTATGAAATGCTAATTAGCGATCAGTAGCTGCATCTCCTGTATGTCTGTTTCTTTCCCCAGGATAATCTGAGAAAAATACGAGAGAGCATCAACAGGCGTCACAATGAGAGAGAAAAAGCAGGGGGGGAGCTTGGTAATAAATATTGTGTCTTTATGCATATACGTTTTCAAGATTTGCTAAATAAAGGTACTGTATGATGCTGTGTGTCTCCTAACTAGACTACGAGATAAGTGCTCCGCTGCAGAGAAACTCCTTTTGGGGAGCGACTGTGACATTGGAGTGTACTCTATACGATGGAGGACCCAAAATGGTGCCTCCATCCTCTTCAGCAAGTCATCTTATCCAAAGAGGAAGCTGGAAGACAGGGAGCACATCTAGTACATCCAGTGGGTCTTACTATAATGTAGTGCTTACGTCTACTTATCATGCTACGCTACAATACTAGAAAATGAATGGATAATATTTTATTGTATTTTCTTAGATTGTGTATGTGGATCTATAGATCATTCTAATGAGTGTATGTTTTCCTTTACATGAGGTACTGAGAGCAATAGACTCAGCACTTTAAGCTACAGCAGCGGGAATGAACCAGATTTAGAGGTAAGCATGAAAAGGGTTTGAAAGTGTTCTTACTGTATTTGTTACTCATCTTTTTTTTATGGGGTTGACTTTGTCCAAGGACTCTTTAGAAAACCTCCCTCTTCCACCGCGGCCTCCACGGCCTCCTGATGCTGCTCCACTAATTCCACCCAGAATTCCTACACGCAATTCACAAAGGTCAGTCTGTCCATGAACATATGCACAGTAAAAAGAATAGCAGTAAACAAAGCAGTATGACATTGAATACTCTAAAAAATATACTGTTGGAGGATGCATGTGGAGAATGTACACCATGTGTACGTGTTGGAACACATGGCCCCAGGTGAAAATGGAACATGATATGTAGCTCCTTTACAGCTAAAAGGGCTTCCACTCATCTGAGAAGACTTTGCTTTTTTTAACATGTTTGATGGGGTTGAGGTCAGGGCAGTACTGGTCTAGTACTGGCCATATAATTACCCACTGAGCTGTATTGCTATTTCATGCAGGAAATTATCCACTTTTATTTAATTGGTCTGAAAATACTAATTTGCATTTTTACTACAAATAGTATTTTGTCTTTATTTATGTATTGATGCCAGTGGCATACTTATACAGGTAGTGACCGCAATTCAATAGTCTTCCACTAGATGGCAGAAGGTACAATTAATCTGTAGCTTCTGCATCCAACCAACCATCCATTTTCAATAGTTTATCCATATTAGGGTGAGTTGGAGCCCATCACAGCTGACTTTGGTCAAGCGACAGCCAGTTAGTATCGCCTCAGCAAGGAATGCATCCCAGGGGAGATATGGAGAGGAACAAGAGTCAACATTTAAACAGAATAATAAAGTGAAACAAGAACACGGATAAATAGGGAAGACGATTTAAAGCAACACTAAATAAGTGTTGAACCTTCAATTCATATTTTCATAATTATGTTGATGAAACGTTGACGTACAGCTAGATTAATGAAACCTTTGTCATGGCCTGAGTGGGTCTGTATCTTTTTCACTTGCACTAAACAATTTTGAGGAGGATGGTGGGGACACTGCCACACACACACAAAAACTACAAACGCGCAGACTGCTTTACGACTTACGTCCCCCTTTCCCCATTCGTTCCAAAGACGAGTCAAACGTCTGCGTGTGATTACTGTTGTCATGGAAAAGCTGCAAAACAACCCAAGAAACTAAGATTTTTATCTGAGGAGACAAAAAATAAAATAAAATAAAGAGCCTACCTGGATAAAAGCACAGTACAGGATTAATATTGGCAGCGCTTTCACTCGCTGCCGTGAGGTCAAAGACGAGGGGGGTTTCCAACCAATGCTGCCTTTGCGGGGCTCGGCTCTTTCCATGCTCAAATCAAAATGATTATGCTAATGCTAGCTGTTAAATATCCATCAGCTTGGTAGTTAGCCCTTCCACACTAACCTGACCAGCCAACTTAAAAGTACTGCAACGATTCAAACAAGGTTGTGTTGTGTGCTTTCTTCTTTACGAAGTGCTTGTGAATGCATCGTAGGAAGGGATGGGGGGCGCTCAGCCATTTGTGTGTTGACAATAAATAAATAAATAAAAGTCTGCTGTTAACATACTTAAAAAATGTTACAGTACTGTATAAAGAGAAAATATATAAAATAGATATTGCCAAACTTCTCGAATTTAGAGCCGTCGTTGAACCTAACATGTATGTACTTGTGGAAAAAGCTGGAGTATCCAAACGTACTGTAGCCGATGGAAGAACACACATGGAGCCCAGATTCAAGCTCCCAAACTCATACTACAACTCGTTATTCGTTATGTTTGCATTCTTGCCTACAACTGTGAACCAACATAAATGTTGCACATATATACGTGCCACCTTGTCTTACAGCGCATCGGATAAGATGTTGCACGAGCGTTATGTCTCCTGTCCGATCCGAGCGCCTCCTCAAAGACCTCCTCAAAGACACAACAAGTCTGCTCCTCCTATTCCACGTCGACTGCGGTGATGGACAGAAGTCGAGTTCTTGTGTTAAATCTGGGTTCAGTTTGTGTATTTCTTTTTTATGCTAGAGAATCGAACATCTTGTGTTATTTGTACTGTTGCCATCTTGTAGGGTAATAGTTAATAATAATTCATAATAGTTCTATTGTACATTATTTTCGCTGTGAGATTCAGAACATTTTCACTTAAATAAATACAGTATGTCAACCCAAACAGCATATTGTTTGTTTACTGATGTATATACTGTATGAGAATATATACTGTAGGCAAGAATTTCCAGTCATCCAATAACTAATGCAGAGTAAGGACCCAAATAGACCAACACTATTTATTTATTTATTTATTTCACACTTGAATAGAATGAAGTGAAACTAAAGGTCAATTGGGGGACCTCCACTGTAACCCGGATAAACAAAGAACGTCCAAACCGTACATTACGTAAAAACGACAACGCGTTCCACAAAGTTAGGCAAGAGAGTCTGGACGTTAAACCACTTCCGGAACACTGATTGAAACTTTCACATTAAAACAGCATTTGTGCTGTTGATGCTTTTGTTGTGAAGGGCTGGTGGTTTTGCTGCAGCTTGACGCAGCCGAGGCTTTGTTGCGTGCGTGCGTGTGTGTGTGTGCGCGCGCGCGAAAAGGACGGTGGTGGGCAGGCAGAAGCCAACCGAGCACAGTGCAGATTTGCACCAGCCATCACAACACTGGATTATTACCGGCAAACACGGGTAAGCACGTGTTTTCATTGCTAGGGGCATATCATTGACAAGTGTTTGTTTTGTTGTTGTTATTAATAGAGTGTAAATTACCTTGACAACCTCACTCTAGGCTTTCAATGACACTCTTAACAGCTGACTTTGTTGGACTGTCACTGATGCTGCAGCAGCGCTCGCCGGTTATCATTTATGTTGTTTTAGTTTATTAGGTCCAACTAAAGCGTTTCTGTGAGTCAGTGTTGTTTTCGGGACAGTCACTGCAGCAAAAACAGTTGCACATGGTGGAACTAGTAGCCGTAATTGCCGCATGCCCAGCAGAGCCCATCCATGACTTTATTGCCCACCAAAGGCATTAATGATATGATTTATCACTGCATTGTCTTTGCTCACTAGTGAGATTATACAGTTAGTATATTTGGGCAGTCGACCATGTTGTTTAATGAAAGTGTACTTTAATGTTATGTAATTAATATATCAGTAGGGCAGCACGATGTACCAGTGTTTAGCACACCAACCTACTGTTCTGACATGTGTGGTTGAATCTCAAATCTGGCCTTTCTGTGTGGAGTTCGCCTTTTCTTCAGGCACTCCATCTTCCTCCTACAACCCAAGAGCACACATGTTTAGGTTAACTGAAGACCTTAAATTGTCCAGATGAGTGAGTGTGAATGGTTGGTTGTCTAAATGTGCCCTGCGATTGGCTGGTGACCATTCAATTGGGATAAGCTCTCTCTCTCTATATATATATAAATAATGGAGGGATTTATATATCGTTATTACTTTTCAGATTATTATATGTGAGTCAGAGTGTCTCTCGCACCTCTGGTTTTGATTACTGGTAGCAATATTGATGTCATATATGGTCAACACTGCCCAAACTTCCATCCTATATTTTAGGTTTCATTGAACAGCGTTTTATTAGTGCACAGTAGTATACCTCGTATAATGTGACTTCTCCCTGCTCATATTGACACAAGCGGCCTGAATGTTTAACTACATGCTCTACCTGGACAAACAACAGCATGTGACATGACCAACTGTCACAGTGCACACGTGAATTTAAAAAGACACAAGATATACGACTCACCGAATGACCATCCTTGTATAGATTACATGTACATATTCAATATATTTGTCAAATTCAACACAAAGGAAAGCTTCTTTTAGAAAAACAGAATAAACTATCGCCCTCCTCGTAAAAATTCAAATTTCCCTCAGTCACTCTCATTCACAGTCTTGGGACTAGATTTTTTGCTTTCAGTCCAAGTGTTGTGCGTAACATGACGCTACACAGGCTTGTTAAAATATTAACCTCAAACAAATAATTAATCAAATGGATCTGAGGAAAGATGAAAGCCAAACTTTTCTTCTTTTTTTTTTGGTTTTCACATTCCCACTGTCACCTTGAGTAAATATTGGGTTGCTGGTTTAAATCCCACTATAGGCAAAAAAAAAAAATCGGATTGGATGAAAGGTACAAGTTAACTTCCATTTTCTCTTGAGTGAACACAGCAATCCTCTCATATGTCCTAAGGCTCCAGATTGTGAATGTTTGTGTTTCCGGCTATCTCTCTTTTGCATGTTCAATATATACTGTAAAAGCGTAAACATTTGCCTCTTCAGGGCAGTAAACAAAGGCTTGTCCTTGTTCTTATCGCCTGGTTGGACAGGATGAGTGAAGTATCTCCGCTCTGTTTACTCAAAAAGAACAAACCTTCTATCTGCTGCCTATGCAGTATCTATCCAAAGCACATCGATACACGGTATGTCACAAGTATCCCTGGCTTCTTCTGTGCTGACACTGACAGTCGAACATGTAGCAAGATGACGACAAGCTGTTTAGCTTCCAAGTATTGACTCAGCAGCGAAAAACACACCGACGCTTGCTTTACAACATGACATGAAAGGAGTGTTTACACAGAGAGGCTGTTCCGTTTGCATGCCGGGCAGCCTCTGGCTCAGCCGTGGTCCGTTTTGTCACACTAAAAGCCGGAACTACTAGTTTTACACTGTTATTTGCAATTGAAGTCAAATATGTCAGCTACTGTAAAGTGCACTTGTGTTTTTACTGTTCAAACATACTCGAGGGCTTAGTGTAAATGATGGTGTGTTGAAGTTTAATATCCTGCATCTTGTTTTTCCTTTTTAACTCATTCACTCATACATTTATTTAAAAAAGATTATAAAAAATTAGGGGTGAAAGGCGATTAAATTTTTTAATCGTAATTAATCTCATGACTTATTAGTTAACTTACGATTAATCACAAATTGTATATCTGTTCTAAATGTACAATCAAAATTTATAGGTTTTCATACTCTTGTTAACAAAAGTGGGGGAAAAAAGTTGAACTAATAGAAATAGTTCAAATGAATGTTTGACGTTTATAGCCGTCAATGGCAGTGAATGAATAATATATATTTTTAAAGATTATTAAAAATTCGGGGCGTCAGGTGATTAAAATTTTTAATCGTAATTAATCGTATGACTTCACTAGTTAACTTACGATTAATCACAAACTGTATATCTGTTCTAAATGTACAACAAAAAAAATCTTCTTTTTTTTTTACTCTTGTTAACAAAAGTGGGGAAAAAAGCTAAACTAATAGAAATAGTTCAAATGAATTTTTGACGTATATAGCCGTCAATGGCAGTGAATGAGTTAAGAATACATAGCTGTATTTAAGCAGGACAAAGGGGGCTTCTCATTAGCATGGGACCTCTTGGTATGAGCCCTGCAAAGTTATGAATATTAATGAAAGATTTCAAGTGTCACTCTACACCACCCCCATTTCATCCCACCTTGGCTTAGAGGCACAATCGCTGCACAGCTTGAAAGCCTAAACTCAGTTTTAAGATTGATTAAAACCACAGACCATTTAGCTGACCACACATTTTGAACAGATTTGTTGTTGCATTTCTTAGCTGCTCGTCCATTATTTGCTTCTATTCGAGCAATATGCTAATTGGGGCCCATGTAATCTCCTGTGAGAAGCTGTAAACACATTGAGGAACAGTGTGACATTCATTGCAATCTCAGAAATGGATGGAAAGGAAAAAATTGACACAATAAGAGTATTGAGAGGATCTTGAAGAGAGATGGAAGCTTTTGGAATAACGTGGATGTTACATGCTAACACCAGCTTTTCTGTGTTTGTTGCATGTTAATGTTACAACAGGTTACTTAGCAACCGCCTCGTCTCCCCCCCTTGTCCGCGTTCTCCTTTGAGTGAAGTGGAGAGTGAAGTGTGATGCTTTGCTTGTTCAAGGTCCATCACGTATGGACGCACGAAAAGAAAGCAACCAAAATGCAATTTGTGCTTTGATGATGGAATTGAACAGCGCCGGCCTCCAGTGCCACACCCCTGCCGCCCATCTGCTCTGTTCCGTTACATGTCAGCAGCTGATGGAAAACGACAGTGTCGCTGCAGCTGCTGGCGAATATTTGAAAAAGAATGAGCATGTGAGGCGACGCATCATCATACAAACCACAATGATCAAGTGTGAGTGATACACAACATTGCAAATTTATAACTCACCCTTCTTTTGCCGTCTAAGGCAGTGGAACGTTTAAAGCAGTCAACCTTAAAAAAAAAAAAGACTATGTTATATGTGACCTCACTAGTCTAAAAATGACATTCTGATTAATATTACATTTTTGGAATATGAGTTATGAAGCAAAATCTGGCCGTTTTTTTTTAATCCATCTCAGGGGGCGGCCATTTTGCCACTTGCGGTCAACTGAAGATGACATCACAGTTGTTGAACGCTCAGGCAACGACCAATCACAGCTCACCTGTTTTCTGAAGCTGAGCTGTGATTGGTTGTCTCCTGAGACCTGAGCAACTGTGATGTCATTTTCACTCGACAGTAAGTGGCAAAATGGCCGCCTTCTGATATTGATAATAACTGCTGAATTTTGCTGCTTAACTCATATTCCACCATCGCAATATTACCCAGAATACCGTATTGGGGCCAGTGGGGCTGCGTAGAACACATTATTGTCAAGAAATTTTGGTGGCGGGTGGGGGTTCACGTTGTAACACGCGCGGGCCATGGATAGCGTAGCGGGTCAGCAAAAAAACGGGAGAGCAATAAAAAGATTAGTAGTTCACGGATTCACTTTATTAAGCCAAAAGAAAAACAATGGGCTCGGCGCCACCATGCATTACAATTACCGTAGCTTCCACGGGATTAAAAATAAAACATTCACCACAAAAAAAAAAGTGCTACACATGCACACAAAAACAAAGAACCGCCACACACTGCCGATTGGTACAACTTCCCCTTTAAGGTAGAACACAATCTGTTTTGGGACTCCGGGCAATAGCCCGTTCCGTTTTGGAAAAGTTTGGAATTTCTAATGAGACCATTTGTCATTTTAACCAATAGATGATTAAAAAAAAAAAAAACTTCAAAGATCCATTACAAAACTTGCGGTTCACCAAAACCAATGCAATAAATATTGAAATCAAACTCACTCAACTGGTTCATTTTTAAATTTAGTATTTTGAATCTCAGCCTAATATTGAATTATGTAAAATCAGTTTTTCTTTTTTGTGTTGGATTAAAAAACAAATTTCAAAATAATCAGGAACAAAACAAAAAAAAAACGCCAAATAAGAAAAAACGGTAAAGTTTCAGAAGATTTGCTAACTAACTACTTGCAGTACATGTTGATGACTTTATAACCCTAGTTTGTAAACACGCTATGCATTTTTATATGTAATAAAAGTTAGAAACTCAGTTCTGAAGTTAATGTTTTTCCAATCAAATTTTTATCAACTGCATATGTATGCCTGTGGCTGTTTTTTTTTTTATGACAACGATGTGGCTAGTCAAGCGCAATAAAGGTTAGCGAAGAGCTACTCTGTTGATCAGCATTGCTGCGTCATCCCAAGATTTTATTTTAGCTCTTCATCAATCATCATGAATCATTGATGATTTTTGTGGGTGTGATTTATAACAATATCACTAAAAGAGAAAGGTAGAATACTGCAGTTTATGAAATACATGATATGCTACATTTATATGCGAGAAGCCAAGTTGATGTTGAAGGTGTTGTGTTTTGAAGTGTTGTGTGTTCCTTAAATAGACAAAATGGAGACCCGGTGGAATCCCGCTATGAGACAATTTCACACGAGGATAACCTCATAAAGCTTAAAATTGCTGGATTATCACATTGCTGTTTATATTCACGTTTAGCCGCCATATCCTATGACTCAATTATCAAGTAGGCCTGTCGCACGAGGGTCTGCAAGAGTTATATTAGGGAACGTGCTCAGAGCTTCCATTCCGTGCATCAGTCAAAACATCCAGCAGACGGGAGGAAACTCTTCAAGCGCTCTCTCAGACAAAGACTGAACTTGTCGTTGCCATTCACCAAACGTCCAGTACACGCTATCAGCTAAGCCACAAGGAATCTGAGCACAGCTGAGCTTGTTATCTAGTGATGGCATCAAACAACATTGTGAGCATTGTTTCACTAACCCCAACTAAATTGCAATCTTTCATCCTTTTCATATTTCCTTCCAATAAACTCCTTTTCCTTACATAAAAATCACAGTTAAGTATTTTAGTCCTGTTTTAGGCACCAACTATATTTTCAAGACTGGGATTGTTTTTGCAGGGCATTTTTATGACATTTTATGATATTTTTCAACATGCATTAAATAGAGCAAGCTATTTTGCTAAATCTAATCCAAAACCATAATGTTTTAGCCTCGTATTATTTAGCTTGTACTAGCTGAGCTGTTACATCAGAAAATATTTAAATAAGCTAGCTAGCGGAGAACTGATATTATGGTGAAATGCTCTGTACATTCTATATGCTATATTTCTTTTATTAAAAAGTAAATACACACCGTTTCAGTATACAGTATTTTGTTGTGCAAAAGTTAAAACAAAAGAGTTTTTGTCACACTTTCTAATTCCGTTGAATGCACATCGTCCTGTTCATGCTGGTGTATGTACTCGCCTTGTCCACCTGGGGGCAATATAAAGACCAATTCTTACTGGAATGCATAACTCGTACTACATCGACATATCGTTGGATGAGCAAAACCGGGGGGGTGTCCTGCCTTGATTCATCTAGTTCTTCGCAGAGGAGAAACTTAGAAAGAATACAATATATGACTGTGAGTACTATGTTGTTTGTCTACATGTTGGTGTACTGTTCAAATAGCCAAGTTAATAGATTATAACACTACCAAACGTTTGCTAATCGTTGTTAGCATTAGCCTTAAGCTAACAGATCTAAAGGCTAAGAAATGTTTGTTTGAAATACATAGTGTGTAATTCTTTGTTTTATATTTAGTTTGACAGTAAACTGAACTGAGACTGACAATGAACAGCTTGAAGCCCCTTTTTTGAAAAATATTTTCTAATTCTATCTGGCTCTGCCGCCATACAGTGCTCATATCTCAACTTTGCGCTTACAACTCAAAGCAAAAACTCAAAACTCGTAGGGGGACTCGTATGTCAAGGCACCACTGTATTTTATTGCTTGCCGTTGACAACATCAAAACATCGTAATTCAGGATCCCCCTTTACATGTACAATAAAAACTCTTAAGTTTTGTTTGGGTTTTGAATTCATTTCCCCCCGAACAAATTGCCATCATATTGTACTGTTTTTAGACTGGGCAGACACAATACCTTGAGTGAACCCACACAAACAACTATTAAAAAACACAAACAAACTTGATGGTCGTATAAATACGCAAATTTTTGCATAAAATTTTTATATTGTCAAGTAGTAAACACCCCAAGGGCTCCGGACGCGTGATCCATGATGTCATTCTTTGAGTATAGCCTGGAGGTCTCGCTGAGAATAAGTAGCGCCCTGGTTACTGTCAGCTTGCTGACATTCTTATTGCGCTGTCTCTTAAAGCCTAGCAGGCCTGTTAAAAGCCTAGCTTTGGAAACAATGTTTGTAAGAGGCGATTTGTCCAAAGAGGACAACTGTAAAACCTTCACATTTGCCAACATGGTGTTTTCTAACCCTCAGATCTGGCCATGATTACATCCCAAACTTTTCATGGTCACTGACGATCCAAGCAGACAGAGATTCGCATGTTGGTGTGTTGGGATTGACTTAAAGTTCCTCGATAGACCGCAAAATAAGCCCTCAAATGTAACACATAAATTCATTAAAGCTGTTACTTCTTATGTCACTGTGATATTTTAATTAGTGAGGTTTTGAAGAATTCATTGTAGTGGAGTCCATGCAGATATACTTTAAGCTCTTTCCATTATCAACATGAATATGCAATCCTTCTGCGAGGCCTATAATGACATGTTACATACATTTCCTTTTATGCTGCAGTTGTTTGAAATGAACTTCAAATAGCTCGGTGGAGGAATGTGTAGAATCTCCGGCTGCTTTCCAGGGTGGAAGCTGTTTATGGAAGAGAGCTGGGAGGGTGCAGGGGGGAGATTCTCAATTAGGAGGAGGATAAGCTGCTGCTCTGGTGCAGCCTTTTCGAGCCATTTTTGGAGCTGTTTGGTGGGATCCACGCATGCTGCTGGATAGCTTCTCACCTATCTGCCATTCGTTGACAAAAAAAAAAGTCAAAGGGTGTTGCATAACATCCCTTTCTCAGTCTATAGTTGAGTGTGTGGTGAGGATGTTTTTGGGTTAACGTAGCATATTTAAAAGACCACTCCTGTGTGAAGTACATTTTTGGCCATCTTGTGATCAGGTTTTTAATTAAACTTGAGCTTTTGGAGGAAGAAACGTTATTTTTTATTATTATTATTTGCAAACCAATTAGTGTTTGCACTGAACAAAAATATTAAAGCCACAATGTGTAATTTTTAGCGCCATCTAGTTGTAAACTAATAATTCATCCAATTAAAAAAAAAAACACTATTGATTTCAATAATATGCAAAAAAAATATATGTACATTTATATATATATATATAATTGTAGGTATAGTACCGGTAATGACTGATTAGATTCCCAAAGGACAACTTAGCAATCGTAGTTAGCCCTGGTGCTGCTTGCATCGAGTGTCGGACCCAATGGGTCGACTGCCACTTACCTTCCACAGCTCGGGCCTGCAGGTTGTGACTTCCGTGATTGATCACTTTTTTTTTTTTTTTTTTACTAGCTTCTCCCACTAGCAGCTCTTGTCAGCCACTCCAGCCTATGGCTGCGACCAACACCCACTAGCCGCTCTTGTTGGCTAAATCCGGCTTGCTAGGTCTTTTGGCATCGCTGTGTGAGCTTCTAAATTCTATATTATAGCGACATCTAGTGGTTACTTAATACACACTGTGCCTTTAACTTTCATTTAAATCACTCTAAATTTTGCCCAACCCCATGAATGTGTAAATTTTATGGTGGTAATCCAACTAAAGTCAGAGACTATTTTGCCTATTAACAAACTATTTATACCCTGAATAAAAGTCCCTCTTCCAATTTAGCAACATACTTAGCATACATCAATTAACATACAAGCAATAGTAGACATAGCAGCGGCGCATCATGTTGACTGAGGAATGGAGGGTTGAGTCTAGTAGCAAACTCCCTACGTGGGAGGGGCAGGAGGATTTGATCTGGCGGTCTGCGTGGATTCTGCAGAGTGGGTGCCACATTCCCAGGTGGCATGTGGTGACAGGTCCATCTGGGCACACCTGCTATCAGAAACAAACAGACCCCCTACATAGTCAAGGTTAAGGTCAAAGCTGGGACGTCCTGCTCGGATCCCCTCAGATTAGCCAGACGTCTCAGGAGGCTTCAGAAGGTCTTGACGCATGCGGACCGTGAGCTGGATGTAGCATCACTCCAAAGGCAAGCTTGCTCTTCCACGTGTAAGTAAAGTTTAGTCATTTTTACGATTCTGTAAAACGTTCCGACTTTGGGGCGAAATACATTCATCTCAATCAAAACCAATTAGTTCATGTGGGCATTCTTTTTTTTGGAGGTTTAGGGTTTAGGGTCTTGCTTGCCTGTGTAATTATTTTAGCAGTAAAAAGTTGATTAGTTGTAGGCTGAAGCCCTTATCTATTAACCTCACAGTGCTCCAGTTGTAGAGAAACAAACATATTAGATTCATTGAAGACTTAAATTGGTCATGGGTGGGAATGTGAGTGTGAAGGGGTTACTTGCCTATATTTGCCCTGTGATTGGATGACAACCCACTCGTCTTGCCCATAGGCAGTCAGCTGGGATAGGGTTCAGCTCGCACGCGACTCTAATGTGGACAAGCACTGTAGAAAATTGATGAATACATTTTCGGTTCGTTTTTTTTACGTGATCTCTCTTGCACTCGTGTCTCAATCACTGCCTAACATCTCCTTGTATGTCTCGCCCCAATGAGCTCCTTCCTTTCCCTTGTGTCATCTACACATCGGTTATGTTTACATGCAGTTCATATTTGTGTTAAGGTCAAAATTACATGCGTGAGCGGACAGTTACTCCCGTATACATATTCCGATCTAAACCGCGACATACAGGCAAAGTAATTTGGCAAATTGAGTTTTTTTTTGCTTATAACTTTCTAGGCTCAATACAAGACATTATTATTACGTCACTCACCACACTGATGGTCTAAACTTTTGAACAGCAGTGTACACACCGTGGCAGAACATAACGGGAAAATGGCGCAGAGAAATCAATGTATTCAAGTTAGGCTCATCGAGTGAGTTGAAACATAAGATGGCCGCCGCACATACAAATAGTTTGTGTATACAAAAGACCAAGATTCTTGACCAATAGAGCATGTGCAGAACACAAACCAATGTTTCTTTCAAAGGAGGTACCTCAATCACATTTATATGACCAAATATTTGCGTTAGAAAAGGGATAACCCAGGGTTCTGATTTAGGTTTTTAAAAAGCTCAATAAGAGAGCATATTCAGGTTTTTGCACATTTTTAAAGGGCGTTTGAAAATTTGAATATTGCCAATACTCGGGCTTTGAAAAGGGTTATTGACTGCATGTAAACGTAGTCCTTGCTGTGTAAGATATATTGTTGTCGTTCCCGTGTTTCAGTTTTTTTTTTTGTATTGTTGCCACATGCCGTCCTTGTGGTTCATGTTTTACTCATGAATTTGTGTTTGGCTCTATTTGACTTTTATTTTTTAATTTGTTGGTGATTTTTGGTTTGCGTAGAAAAAATGAGTCTCCTCATTCCAGCATTTTTGTGGTTCCACAAATGACAACCTCAGTAAGTTTTTAGCATTTGAAGAAAATTTAAGTACGGTATGTTATCGCGGCGGCACGGTGGCTGACTGGTTAGCACGTCCGCCTTCCAGTGCTGAGGACGTGAGATCGAGTCCGGGCTTCGGCCTTCCTGGGTGGAGTTTGCATGTTCTCCCCGTGCTTGCGTGGGTTTTCACCGGGTACTCCGGTTTCCTCCCACATTCCAAAAACATGCATGTCAGGTTAATTGAACACTCCAAATTGTCCATAGGTGTGATTGTGAGTATGATTGTTCGTCTCTCTGTGTGCCCTCCAATTGACTGACAACCAGTTCAGGGTGTACCCCGCCTACTGCCCGAAGCCAGCTGGGATAGGCTCCAGCAACCCCCACGACCCTTGTGAGGACAAGCGGTAAAAGAAAATGGATGGATGGATGGATGGGTATGTTATCGCCACATCATTGATTTTCTCACCCATGTTTGTAAAAGTCCATTATTGTGGTTTTATAAAATTAATAAACAATGTCATTAGTGTGTTCGTTTCTCAATCGGAATCTAAAATTTGAAACTTGAAACTAGATTTTGAGTTGTCTCACTGACAGTTCAGTCGCGTGGTTTCTTATTTAAAAAAACAAAACATTTTTTCTCGTCATGATTACTGTTGGCCATCCCACAGCTTCTTGAACTAGTCACTACTCATTACCTCAGACAGAACAGATTAATCTCTTCTGAGGCATCTCTTCCTAAAAAGGCCCGGAATAATCTTTGCTCCTGTGTGTTTATTCACCAAACATTGCGAGCTGTCATCTCGTCCTTTATCATTCTCTGTAGTCACTGCCTTGGGTTCATCTGAGGATGTGTACGAAGTAACTGATGTCACTGGTGGAAGTAGTGAAGTAGTGAAATGACATTGTTGATACTTGGCTTGACTCGATTAGGCTCGCGGGTTTGCAGCCCAAGTGAGGAAAAGCAGTAAAGAAGATGAATGGATTTCTGTTTTAAAGTGTATGGGAATACCAGTACATCAAAATTTTGTGATAGTCGGCAAGATTTGAATGAAGTCTGAGTGATATTGTTAAAAGGGTTATTTTTCATGACCCCTTTGGACGCATTTGGATTCACTCCAACTCCCTCCAACCGGCGTGTCAGTGCCTTTTCTTGGAATCTCAAAAAGGGAAGTCTCTTAAATCAGTGGTGCTGGCTGCGCTCAAAAGGGAGGCCCGGTAGAGTGATGGAAGTCTTTCTCGGTTTTTACACTGTTGCCCTTGGTGTTCCCTCTGCATGCAACACTGGTGACGCTCCGACTAACACATTTAAACAGACACGTCAATTTTTTTTAGTCCAGAATGTTAGCATACTCCACATGTAACATCCTTTGTTATATTGTCTTCTGTATTTTCAATGTTCAAATTAGACATGAGCATCGTGACCTGATATTTCTAACATTTTAAATTCTGATTCAGAAAGCTTAATTGATCCCCATGGAGGACTTAAGAGAGCAAAAGAGCGGCACAGTTATTTACAGCTAGCGACATAAAATAAATAAGTATGAAGGCTGTAGTGGAAACAATCTACATTCCAGAATGAGTTATTTGAAGAGTCTTGTCCTCCTTATTAGGTGTTAAGTCTTACCCAGGATTTTTTCTTCTTCATAACACTTGAGGTCACGCTTCTATTTTACTACATTGCAGCACATCTTCCCTCACTTCCTTCTGGCTCTTTCTGTGTATCTCATTTATGAGTCTGAATATGGTCTGATGATTGCCAAGCATGCACAGGCTGCACGCAAACATTTTGTTTTGCTTTAGTCGTCACAGTTCTTCATTATGAAATACAATGCACGCATGGCCAAAAAGTTCAGCCTGATCCACAGCTAATATTAGAACCCCTGGTGGGAACGTGGTTTAGTGTGATGCAGCTGGGCCAGAGGAAGTTGCACGCATCAACCAGCAACACAGTTGTCGTCAATCTAATTCTCTTTGGTGATTTTTTCCCTCCAGCAAGACAAAATATACCACTTGTCCTGACTGCATCTGGCTGTTGCGCAAGCTAAGCATTTTTTGCTTAAATGTGTTTGATAAATGAGAGAAAGCATTGTTCTGTTTGTTGGTCTCTTCACATCGCAGGGCTCTCCAGAAGAGGGCAGCGTGTCACCGAACCCAACTCCCAGTAAGTCTCCATAAAGTTGACGGAACTCTCCTCTTATAATGTAGAACACATTCAAGTGTCTCTGCATGCATGTGCGCACTTGAGTCCCGTCAGGTCCTCGGGCTGTGAGCACCGTCAAGATCACGCCTCTGTCAACCATGAAAGGATCCCCTGACCTGATTCCTGCTGCAGGTGATATTTCCCTCCTTCTCCTCATTAATCTTTCAGTGCTTACAAGTGTGGGACACCTCACTCCCCAATGAAAACCTAGAAGGATGTGGAATCATGTTAAGCACGTGGATGCGCTTTGCTCTACTTCCTGCTCTACTTCCTGCTCTGACTTGAGTGATCTCAGCAATTAGTTTTACATGAGAGGATGTTAATTTGATGGCCTGGTTAGAATGTTCTTTTTTTTTGGGTCATTTGAGGCATGCACTTTAGGGGATAAGATGTTTTCTGAAGAGTTAATGAGAATCATTTTCAGGCCTGGACCCCAGCAGGGTGTGCAAAGGGAAAGGAGTGGTGACACTGAGAGCCACCCTGGTGCACTTAGATGATGAAGGCAGCGGCGGTGCAGGGCCCAGCGTCGTCGCAGCACCAGGTAAGCCACCTGAGTGGATGCAACAACTGCTTCCCCAAAAACGTATAATAATGCTAATATATTAATATAATGAAGTGCACTTTAATGTATATTGTTTTTCCATAGGTTATCCAAATCGCATTACCAAGCCTCCTGTTGAGTATACTGACATGCTAACGGGCACACAGCATCATCCTTTTGTTGAGGATAACTCAATTACTTTAACCTTCACGATTTCTCGCTGTACACTGTCAATTCATTTATTTATTTATTTTTAATTTATTATTATTATTATTTTAATTTATTATTTTTTTCTGGAGAGCTCAGTATTGTTCATTCGGTAATTTTACCGATTTGACATGTCACATGTACACTGTCAATTCAAATGGCAGATCCTAGGGTGTTCTTCCAACCATCCTTCCATTCATTTTCTGAATCTATTATCTTTCTGAACCAATTTTAAATCCACTCACTTGTAGTGTTAATTTTGGCAACAAAAAATAAACAAAAATAATTTGGTCAACACTCATTTTTCACTGGACTAAAACTAGACCTCATTAATAAACAATAACTGGGACTAAATCAGTATGCATTTTCGTCGACTAATGAAGACGAGACGAAAATGTACCTCACTTAACCCTGGAGAACCCAAGAACCCTTTTCTTCTTTGGAAAATTATGAAGTATACATTAAATGACTGCTATAAGTTCACTGAACACCAAAATATATGTTTTTTCAATGTTTTTTTCAATGTATTCCCTAATTTAGGATTAGGGTGAAATTTGACCCTTTGGGATTTAGGGGTATCATTTCGAAAAATCTGAATAACAAAAACTGTCAGTAAAGTATTTAGAATTTAAGAAAATAATCAATCAAATACACAGCTACATTGAACAATATTATTTTTTTGTTTTATTTGTTGCATTTTAGCCATCTTGTCACCACCACTCTGGCTCATGTAAGTGCAATATTCATCCACTAGATGGCCCCATGCAGGGGTCAGAAGTGGCACTCTGGACCTTTGAAGTTAAATTTGTAAAAAAAAAAAAGAAAAGGTCTTTGTTATTTGAGTAGCAGAATTTATAGGGGCCAAATTTGACCCCGTGGGTTCTCCAGGGTTAATTAAAACTGGACTAAAATCTAAAACGAGACAAAAACTGTATGATTTTGTAAAATCTTGTCTCTGCTAATCTGTCACTGTGACACTGTCATGTGACACACAGTGACGAGCGAGTGCACAAACACATGGGACAGACAGAAGGTGGATTCACACTGAAAAGTAAAAAAAAGAAGAGTAAATTATAGTTATAACGTAACAATAATCCAACGGCTATAACGTTCCAATAATAGTGTTAATCCAACCGCTAACTAATGATGGCTAATTTATTAGCTCATAGCATGGAGCCATAGTAGTCACATGTTGATATACTGTAATTGTGTGTGAAGTTGTTTCATCAATAAGATGAGAGAAAATGTAAAAAAATATATATAAAATGATTGTCCTGACTAAAACTAGACTAAAACGTTGACAGTTTTGCCGCCCTGTGACTTCAACGTCTTGCACGGGTGCGTATATGCTATCGGCTATCCAATCATATATTCAGATCAGTATGTGACGTTCACAAGCTTAGTCCAGCTCAGTGATGTCATTTTCAGTTGACAGCAAGTGCCAAAATGGAAGTGTGATATCGTGATGTTTAGGCTGGCAAGAGAACATGTAGACAATAACAAAGTACTCTATTTGGACTTTTACCTTACAGTTACTTCCTACCACTCCTTTTAGATGTTTGTTTATCTGTCAGACTTATATAACTAATCATGTTTTGGAGTACATCCGTCGTCGTTAGGCAACTCTGGGTCATGGCAAAGGGCAATGGCTCATATTTTCATTTGTGTGTCAAAGAGCTCTTTTGTAGTGACGTGCCCACATAGCACTTTGCTGCAGAGGCCTTGACTGTGGGCCTGTTTGTTGCGATGAGCACATCGGGACAGCGCTGGAGGCCAGCCAAGTCTTTTGGGGCGATGCTTTAATTGTTGTAGAGTCGGACTATAAAGGCCACAGCAACAATGAGGCTTTGCAGCTCACTGAATAGGCGCTTTGTTCCGATGACAAAATTCAGAGGTTGTGGGAGAATCTTTTTCTTTTTTTTTCCTTTTTTCCGGGGGATATCAACATAGCTACCGAAACGAAAACATTCCCCTCTTGGGATTGGTGTTTGATCATTAATTAGCTGGATTTGAATTTGTTATTGTTGCTGCAGCGGCTGTTAAATAGAGATTGTGGGACTTTTTGCAGGTGTCTGCACAAGCCGGATGAATGGAAGCTTGGCTGAGGGAGGCCGTAACATCTCGGTTGATTTTCCACCTGTAAACAACTGCCAGGTATGTGTTATTTGGGCAACTCTCAAATGTATTAGTTATGTCTTCATTTTATCGAGTGTACCATCCACATCAATATACTTTGAATGTTTTGTGTCACTTTTAGGCCAGTTCAGCAGAAAGCCTCAAAGAAAATCAGGCCCCAGCTACATGTGACAGTTATTGCCCATCACCCCCTAGCCCCATCTACCCCTGCACTAGCACTGTTAATCCCACAATAGTTCTGCTGCAACACAACAGAGGTGAGTCATGTCAGTCTTTCAGTTGGTTAGTGTTTTCAACATTCTAAACGTGCTTATATAGTACATGTGTCTGTCACGTTACGTTTTAATTTGGAAAGTCCGCTTGCTTGGTCATTTTCTGTGCTGCACCTAACCTGTGCTTCCACTTTGTTACGTTGTTCTTCTGTCACATCATCACGCTGGCCTCGTCCTTGTCTTTCTCCCACAACAGGGCAGAGAAAGCATCTTTCTCACTTGGAAGGTATGCTCTGGGCTCTTGCTGAATTTATTTTCACTCTAAAAGTTGACATTTGACAACAAAGCGATATTTAATGGATAGAAAATTTTACTGGACCATTAAAGCAACAAAATCATGGGCATGGTCATTCCTCTTTTGATATATATGGGTGAAACCAAATATATTTTCATGCTTTATTGTATTTTGCTACAAATTATTTATTTTTTTACTTTTATGACCCTGTATAACCTTAGTTGTTTGAATTGATTTCTCCTTTGTTATTCAGAGAAAACATTTTTAAAAAAAGACTAACAGAAAATTAAATAATTTAAAAATGAAATAATAAACAATTAAATAATATTTTTTTCAATTTTAAAATCTAATTAAAATCAAATTTTAATGTTTAATTCATAATTAATAATAAATAGATAATAAAAAAATTAAAAGACCTACCTTCTCTCGCTTTCTCTTTTACCCTCACATTAATGAGGCATGCACATCTTTTCTAATTTCTTGATGAATTTAACCCTTAATAGCCTTTTGATTTGGAGGTACACCTGCATAATCTATTTGGGCCAGTATAAATTGTTGTGGCTGATGTTTGCAGTGTTGTAGTAATAGGGATGCTCAATACTACTTTTTTTTCCAGTCCGATATCAGTATGAGTACTCACTCTTTAAGTACTTTAAATACCTATTGTACTTTTTGATGAATAAAATTTCATTTAGCTTAATGACAAAAATTGTAAACAAAGACCATTCTTTCTGTTGCATGTGATGATTCGCTGATGTGTCAGGATCATAATTAGGCTGCTGCAGAGCTTGCTTATGAGGTGATCAATTGAATCAGGTGTGTTGGAGGAGGGAAACATGCAGGACTCCAGTCTTCGACTTTGATTTTTTCAATATCAGATTTTGTTTGCCTTAAGTATTGGTGGATGCCTGGTATCAGTACCTACTACCCACCCATCCCTCATTTCTAATGTTTTGGAGGGCAGTTGCTACAACCACAATAATAAACACATTGTTAAAGCTATACTTCTCAGAAAGTGTCAATCAAAACTGAGCATGATCATCTTTATAAAGGGATTATATTAAAGTTTTTGTGTTGGATCTCAGTAGACTCGTGCAAGTGTACCTTATGGTTTGTTAATTCTAAGGTTGATCTTGATCGATCAAGTTTTCCTTGTTTTACAATTATTGTGGTGTTATGTTGTCTTGGGTTACAGACCCCACCCCAGAAAGAGACAAAAGCCCTGATCCTGGGAGAGACTCGGTCGATTCAGTTGCAGACATGGACGGCAAAAGGCTGCGACTGTCGCTACACTCCCCCGTCCTCAGTCCGCTCAACAGGCCCATTGTGCCGGTGCGGGTGAGTAACACAACCTCCTGTACTATTAAGAAGCATTTAAATCCAGAGGCATGCACTAGGAAAGTTGCTTGACTCTTGATCTTTGTGTCTGTTTTGCTCAAATCTATCTGCCTTAATCAAACACTAATTGTTCATTCATGTTCTTTTCAGAACACTGAAAAGTCCAAAGACTGGTACAAGACAATGTTCAAGCAGATTCACAAGATACCCGGTGAGTAAGAGACTTTTTCAGCTCTTTGTATGCTAAATGACATTTGCAAGTCATGTTTCCCCGCTTGTGTCCATACGCTGTGTGTCTGTGCGTACGCGTGTGTTAATGTCACACTGTGGTGTGTCTCTCCATCGCTTCACTCAGAGCCTATTGAGGAAAATCCTTACCGCCCCACCTACATGTTTCCTGAAAACTATGACATGAAATCAAAAGGTATCTTACGGTAGAACACTACGCTCATTGGCTTTACTAATCCACAGACGCCGTCGTGTACTTACTGTACGTACTACCAACTTTACCTGTCGCACCTAACCACCAAACTATCGTGAATAATGTCTGTCTGTCTTTCATCTAACTTAGAGGAAGAATTTGGAATTTTTTATAAATTCTTTTTTTCTTTTAATGTCAACCCAAGCAGGTATGTTGTGTTAGTAATACTCATCTGTTCTAACACTAGCTTTAAAGTTTGTGTTGTGTGACATGAAATTTGTTAATATCAGCGATTTATGTGCATTTCACTTGATGCACATGGCACATATTTCTCAAATAGTACTCTTGTGTCACTTTATTTACACTCTTTAATATCTAAAATGATCAATCTATATCTACTGTAGTTCATCTCTTATTATTATGAATTATATTAAGCAAAAACTTTTCGGGATCAGCTAATATTTTCCAATTTTTGATTGGCTCCATGAATTGTTATATTCAATGATTATCATTGTTTTTTGATTATAATAAATCACCCACCCCCACCCCCTCACGCATCCTCCCCATGCATTTCAATTGGCATCAATGATACGTGTTTGTTTTTTTTACTAGTGGGCCGAGCTAGTCCCTATTGGGTGTAAATGGCGGCAGTTGACTGTAGAGTAAATAAACGTTTTTTTAAATAGGCATATTATTTCTCCGTTTCTGATGGAATCGGTGATTGGTTATTTATTTATTTATTTGCTGGTTGATTTTTGATCGACCGCAAAATCCTGATCATGTAAAGTTTAAAAAAAATAATAATCATCTCGCCATTCTATTATGTACTAAAGTGATTTGTTTTTAATAGATAAAAATTCATGTTTGCAAAAGGATTTTCTCTGAATACTCTAAAATTCTCTAAATGGAAAAGAGCTCTTCATTAGGTACATAGACTTCATAGACTGTGTGTTTATTATTGTGACCAGGTGGCCACTGTACGGCATTATATTGAAAGATGTTTCTTATATTTTCCTCTCTCATGTAGCCAAATATTGAGAAGACCCCGCATACTAATTAATGCAAAATGCGTTATAAAATACATTGTAGCTCCTACATTTTATTTACAGTATACATTTTAAAAATGAACAGGATAAATGGTATAGCAATGGGTGGTGGGTGGAGGTTTACTATGGCAGTTTATGAAATTGTTCTTACAGTATTGACATTTCATTAGAATGCCCGAAGTAAGGAGCAAGCGGTTGAGAAAATGGATGGATGGATGGATGGATGTTCATATATGCCTTGAACATGTAGTGCACTATGTCACCACTAGATGATGCTACAGGCCAACAACCACATGTGATCTTTTTAAGTTGATTCTTGAAGCTATCCATAATCGTTCATTAAATCAGTTTGTATACTGGTAACAGGTGATGACTGGCGACATTTGAGTTTGGATACAAAGCCTATAAGATTTATGTCAATTCTCTTATTATTATCCAGCTATCTGTTTGTTATACCACTTGTCCTCATCAGGGCCCATCACAGCTGTCTATGGCTGATTGTCGGGTACACCTTGACCTGGCTGCCAGCCAGTTCTATTAATATTGATATTTATTTATAAGGTCTCCTAATGTGGCAGTTTGCGCCCATTGCACTACTCTCGCCGTGATGCTCATTGATGCTTGGAGCCCATTTTAGCTCAGTAATGCTTCTGTAGAGTGCTTTGCATTGACATACTTTGATTGGATTTGGTGAAAATGTGATACTTGATAGAGTACAGAAAGCGAGCAAAACAATGTTTTAGTGCCTTCTGAATTATTTATTCGCCTTTTTAAAAAGATGGGTCATAAATACAGCACACCTACAGAAGATGAATTAATAAATACATTTCTGTGTATTCTGTTCCTGCTCAATAGAGAATGGTCCAAATCCCTTTGGCTACTTGGAAGATGGTGAGTTTGGAAACTGATTTAAGTACTGACCTGACTTCAGGTGAGGCATTTGAAGGAGTCATTTTTTTCTTTCTTTCTTTTTTTTTAGTAAAAGGCGTGCCACGATCTCAAAGCGATGCAGACGTTGGTTCAAGAACGAGGTCAATGCCAGTGCCGACTCGGTCCTCATCACTTAAGCCCTCTACCAAAAGGTTAGTGACCTCCATCTGCAACATGCACCGTCATCATAATGCCCTTTTTGAGAATGGTCTCCATCAGATCAGAATACGGATATTTTTTAAATTAACTCATTTGCTCCCAGAAACTTATAAAAACGTTCTATTTAAAATATTGCCATGGTCCCAAAAATTTATTTATATGTTTTTTGGGAGGGTTTTTATGCTAGAGCATACAGAAGGCTTTGCTGCAGCCTCTGACCTGAAGAGGTCGCTTAAAGCAATGGTAGTTATTACAAAAAACGGCCAGCAGGTGGCAGCAGAGTATAAGCAATCAACCAGGGTCATGATGCAAAATGCTCTTTTCTCCCGTGTTTTAAACAGATTTGTGAATAATGATGAAACTTCGCTATATTCTAATGATAATTGCTGCAAAATGGAAACAGATACAAATGTACTTTTTTTCTGATGAAAGAAGAGACTCTAATCTTTCTTTTGGTAGGTTCCATGTTTTTATAGCAATAGAACACAATATTCAGTGGGCCTTGCAAAATCCGTCAAAATTCAGTAAAACAGCCAAGAGCGAAGGGGGTTGCTTCAGTGAAAATAGCTGGGAGTGAATGAGTTAGTCAGTATTTCTTTGTTTATTAGTAAATTATTTCATTTAAGATGATAAAATGCAATAGCTTTAAAATAAATAAGACTCCAGTATGTTCTGATGAGCATTATTACCCTTAATGAAGTATTGAATATTTATATAATTGTGGGCGTTATATGGAGTGTTTAGTGCAATACATTCTATTTTAGAGCGCACTTTCTGCCCATGTTAATTACATCGGCGTCATTATCCTTATTTTGGGTGCAATTAGATTGTGCTTGTGTACCTAATGAATTGTCCTGTACGCTAGAGCAGTCCTTCACAAATAGGAGACCCCTTTTTCTATACTAGAATAAAGTGTAATTGCACATCCCCTACAGTAGGTGGCAGAGAATGCACAAGTGATATTAACTCCTCTGCAGAGGTATTCTTTTATACAATTTATAGTCATGGCAGAGAGTATTTTTCTTCCTCCTGGTGGGGTAACAAAAAATAATTGAGAAGCATCGCACTAGAGTCTTATTGAGTCAGCTTGTTATGTGAAACAACAGGCAACACTTGTCTACCGTCCCAACTTTGTAAGGTGGACGTTTTGTCCCATGTGACTCCAGCTGCATCCGTCAGCGCACGCACACACACACACACACATATTGAAGTTGGCAAAGGCGGATGTGCTTGTTGAGAGAGGAGTGATGCAGGAGAACAGGTGATGGAGGATTAGAAGATTGGAAGCATTAGCCACGAGAGCTGTGCATGACATGTCGAGGTCTGACCTTTCCTTCTTGGTCACGAAGAAGTCAGTGCACGCTAAAAAAAAACATGAGAGCCAGCGAGAATGAAAATAACACAAATATTGTTTTTTTCAAGATTTTTTAGGCTTAATTGAACATTTCTGTAATCATTCAAGAGAAAAAAAGGCTGAGCAGAGCATCAGAAAATTTAAATAAAAAAATATCTTAGCCAAAGATGGTTGCCATGGTGACTACATAATGAGGACTGGCTCTCTCCCATCCCATCCCCAACCCGCCCTGACTCTCGCCTCTCCACAGAAATGAGTGGGAGCCCCCGGATAAAAAGGTGGACACCAGGAAGTACCGTGCCGAGCCCAAGAGCATCTTTGAGTATGAGCCAGGGAAATCGTCGGTGCTGAAGCTGGAGAGAACGGTACGTTTGCCGCCTGCCTCGCTCGCTCGCTCACTCGCTTTCTCTCTCTCTTGCTCTCTCGCTGCATGTCGTGTGAGCATTATCCATCCATCCCCCACCCACCTCCGCATCTCAGCTCCCGGGTGGCAGCTTCAGCACCATCTCCTTGTGGGGCACATTCCTAAAAGGGTGTCCTGTTCCTTTGACAGATGATCGGGGAGGGGGTATCGCTTACAAGGGGATCCGTTGTCGTTCTTCTTCAATCTAAGCTTATTGGGCTGACTCGGTGACAGAATGGCAGGGCAGACACTGATCATGGATCCTGCGTGTTTTTGTGAGCGGAATTAAAATGCTAACCTTTAGACATGGTGCCGACCCAAATGTCAGTGTCCTTGAGGGCTGTCCTTCTCCTTGCGTGAAGATTTGCCGCTTAGTCCTTGATTGGCAGTGTGCTATCTACCATCTACTCCAACATTTTCACTTCTGGTTTAATCGCTGTGCTTATATAACAACAGGATGCTAAGACTGTAATATGTAATTATTGTTTGACTGATCTTTGCTATTAGTTGTTCCGAAGCTGACAATTATATTTCAGTTAGAAGCTCAGTTTTTCATTCTGTAGGGTTAAAAGTATTTTTTTGCATTACTTCATTGTGAGACCATTTTTTATAGAAAATTATGCTATAGTTGGTTGCATGCTTATTCTTTATTGTTGTGTATCTGTTGATTAGATCATATGAAACTGTGAACAACAGCGTTCTGGAGTAAATGATTTTTTTTTAAAAGGGTAGGTTCACTCTTTGTGGCAAATTGTAACACAAACCTCCTTTAAATAGCTCAAATACGACATGTACCGTCATTTCCAGACTTCAAGCCGCTACTTTTTCCCACGCTTTGAACCCTGTTTGGCTTTAAATGTGATGCGGTTAATTTATGGATTTTTCCTAACAAGTTCAATGCCGCCAATTCATTTAACAATAGTCTCGACATATCCGACCAATGAATCGGTTTACATGGAGCCTTGTATTCCGATTAGAATAAAACCGAATGACCAATCGGAATGGAAATGTTCCATATAAACACTTCAATCAGAGTCAAAAGGCAGAATCTGAATGCAATTTCATTATTCACAGGCGTGGGAAATTTCTTTTGCCAATCGTCATGTAAACAGTTGAATTAGAATAGCCAGTCTTTGTCTGGTCTGCGCATGCACATCATCGTTTACGCACTTAAAAATGGCAGCATCCTACCAGAGCTTGTCAACAATGAGATAACTTTTTGAAACTACTTGTAACTTTTTATCTCTCCGTCTTGATAAAATCACATGATGTTTACATCGATCTCTGCATGGCACATGGCTATAAAACGTCTGTTCTGATTTAATGTAGATTTCAATGTAATGATTTCAATCAGATTGACCGAAAATTCTCTATGTAAAACCGGCTAATGAAACGGTTTGAGGTTTCACTCATACCTATTTTCGTGCCTCGGTGCAAGTTGAGCGCAAAGCGCAGTCTAACTGTGCGCATGGGTGGAGTTTTCTTTCTTTTGGTATTTTGCTTGACTAACGCATAGAGAATTGATCGTTTTGCACAGCTGTGAGATGGAACGCAGCCAACTCCGGCCAATCGAAGCGGCTCCCCATTAAAATCAGGGCAGTCGAAGCACACAGTCCTTGACATTGCGGAAGCTGAAATGGACTCACTAGGGTCCATGCATGCATGAGGTTCATAATTATGAATGAAATACTATGACATCCACCACACGCGTCTGCGTAGCGTCAAATCCACCAAAAGCGCATGAAACCACCTGCGTCATCACTTAGACGTGCTTTTTGTGATTAGTCGTCTTTTTGTCACCAAAATGTTTACCGGCATTTAGGTCATTAAAATATTTTTTAAAATCCATCCATCCAATGTTATTACTAGTGTTGTTCCGGTACTGGTATCGGGAGAGGCCCCGATACTACATTAAAACAGTGGCATCGGCAAGCTACCATTATTTCCGACGCTAATATAGGACTTTGGATGCAGCAGCTTGTGTTTTGCTTGTGGACGACATTCACTGATGTGTGACGTGTTCATTGCATGCCTAGTCAAGATATCCTATTGGACCTTGAATGCTCTAAACCAATGACAGGGCAGCTTTTTCATGTTGAAAAAAAAAAATAGGTATCGTGGTATCGGTATGGGCAGATACTGCAAAACTGAGTATCGGTTCCAAAAAACGGAACAACACTAGTTGGACCGTGGCTAATAAAGCAGCTAATATATTTACCGGTACATTTTTTATGGCTTAAAATCAGTTTTGATTTGTAGTCCGGAATTTATGGTACATTTATTTGTTTATCCAATAAAAAAACAAACAAAAACAAAAAAAACACAGATAATTTGCTCATGGGTTAAAGGTCAATCTGATCAATGACATTGTCAAGTCTCTACTTAGTAAGCTCAATTTAACAGAACTCCAGGAGGTGACTGCTGACCAAAAGCTATTTTTTCCCATAATTCGACATTTTTAATCAAATGTGAACCTATCCCTTAACAAGCGGAACTCTTGGCAAAATCAAGAGATAAAATGTCTGATGGCTCATTACCTTGGTGTGTTATTCCATGCTGTCTGAACTGTCTTCTCTTTGTCTTTCTCCTCCTCCTCCTCCTCCTCCTCCTCCTCCTCCTCTTGTTGCCATGCTCCTGTAGACTCTGGATGTATGTCCGGAAGATGTAGATTTAGAGAATGAGCCGTGGTATAAATTCTTTTCAGAGATGGAGTTTGACAAAGCGGTAAGTTTTTAAAATGTCAGTCTATCGTATTTAATTGCATGTGATAACATTTATGTTTAAATAATGCTTACTGTCTGTCTGTGACTCCCATTTCTACTTGTTTGCGGGGTTAGTTATTGGGGGGGTTAATTGGATGCCCCCTCCTGGGGTAAACACCCCCATTTACATGCCCATGGCCAGGAGAGCCAAGGCCAAGATTTGAACCCCAAACTAAACAGTCAACGAAAATGTATAAAGTTAAACAATAGAGGCTTGCTGAAATGGGTACTTCATACACCATGCTTTTCAACTTTACTGTCTTATAAGTGTAAAAATAAGAACCACTGTACAGTAAAAAGATGCTTAACAACAACTTATGTATTCTTTGATATGTAGTGGCAAATTCCTGATTTATTAATGATGTGGGGATTTTTTTCACTTCAGCAAAGAAAAAATCACTCACAATAATAATTAGCAATGGCCAATTCCAGGTATGGTCAATGATAATTAGAGTGCACTTACATAGCGCTTTTATCTACACTACATGGTGTTCAAAAGGCTCATATTTACCCATTCATCTGTGTCGCGCTGAAACAAGGCCCTTCAAGATATCCGACCTTTGTGAGGTTGAAACAAGAAATTAAATGAATAGAAATTTGCCATTACTTTATGCAATATTGAGGGAAAATGGAATGATGGGATATACTTTATAGGTCGTTCTTTAAAATTATATGTAAAAAAAAAAATAAATTATCAAATTAATTACATGATTTTTAATTACTTAATCTCATATCTGCTAAAGGTCCCCAAATTAAAAAAAAAAAATTCTAGGACATTACCAAATTGTAGTGCATACACTACTCAATCAAATACACAAAGAAGGGAAGATTTGAAATCTACATTTTTATTGTTGGAGTGTGCTTCATAAATGAAATTCAAAAGAAAAAGTTTAAGCACATAAACAATCAAGACAGGCATTATTTTTAAAAGAAACAGTTCAATTACGTTCAAAAGAAAAAAAAAACTGCTTCATTGAGTAAAGTGCCGTCAGTGTTCATTTTATTTCAAACAATTACAGCTGGCTAAAACGCCATGTAATGCATAAAATAATTACTAACAGTGAATCATCAATATCATCAATCATTTCAGTGATTATTTTTATCTAACCACTTGAGAAACATGTCAAAGCAAATGCAACCATAGGACGGCTAATGCTAAAAACATGATTCACCAACTCGACTTTTCTAATAAATGCGACGGTCAATCGACGCAGTCGGCTCTACAAGTAGACATTTAAGTATTCAGGCCATAGCAGCGATATATAAGATAGAAACGTTTTTTTTAAACACCTCGAGCAGCAACAAACATTTCCCCTGGCTACTTCCGTACTCCGGCCGATAGGCGGCTCTTATTGGTCCATGCAGTCACATGACCGCATGACCGAACGCGGCAGTATGCCAAAGATCATTAGGGAAACAAGAGGTTACACCCTCGCAATAGGTTGGGTTTGGCACCCACGTTACACGATCAATTGCGTTATTTTTTTTAACGCACTAATTTGCGCGTAATTAATTAATCTGCCCTAACGCGTTAAACTGACAGGCTTAGTTATATGCCATTGTTTTTTTGGGTGAAATTTCATGTATTAATTTTATGTATTAAAAGTATCGGTGACTACTCAAGCGTTGAGTACTAAAAAAAAGTGGTATGAACATCCTTAATAGTAATTATCACTTCCATCCTACATCATCACTGGTACCTCTCATAAAAACCCAAAGCCAAATAAAAAGTAAAACGTCTTTTCGAGACTCCCTCAGCTAAATTGTTGCACGTTACACGGAGGTCGTACAGCGTGCTTTGACTTTTCAGAGCATTGTGCAATCATCTTAAGTTTTCTAGGGTATGGTGTAATCTCTTTCCATAAACATACCTGACATAGCTGGCCATTCTTCTCAGTTGGGCCCAAAATAGTCGACCAGGGTCTATTTTTACTCTCTTCAAGAGCTATTCTCAGCATTTTTTTTCCTGTCTGTGTGGCTGAGTAAGCACATCACATCAGCTCAGGCAGAAATCCACACACTGTGCTTTGATTTAGACAATTACCCCGATTAGGGGTTCGAAGAGCTGGTTGAAAGAAAGGTGGAATAAAATATGTTTTAAATAACACAGCAGTGGTTCTTAACCTGGGTTCGAACGAACCCCAGGGGTTTGGTGAGTCATTATTCTTTAGTCGACGTGTGACTGTTGTGATGATACGTCGTGTGATTTCTTTATTTTAATCCTACTACACAAACTATGTCAAGCAAAAAAACTAAAGTGACGGACGAATATGTGTAATAGGAATTCACATGTATAACGGAACGTATAGGGGGTTCCACAGGGTTCAATTCTGGGGCCTCTACGCTTTCATTGTACCACTGCATTTTATTACTTCTTCCACATTATTACCTCAAGAGTAAAACATTCTTTTTGAAGTGGAATTTGTATGATATGCCAGGGGCAATTCATCCAGAAGTCACTCCACACAGTGAGGCTGCTGGCTACTCTGTCAACAGGCTCCGGGATAATCCCAGGCCCTTGAATAACAATCCCTGCCTGCCTGCTTCCAGGTATATTTACCAAGCTATTTAACTTGTAAAACAGACCAAGTTAGGGCCATCCATGCCTCGGGTGCTTGGCACCAAACAAGTACGTTGCTGGCCAGTCACGAGCAGATGCTCTCCTCGTTCTCAGGTCACGCCACCGCACCCTGGATCAAATGAGGTGGCACCACTGACTTCGGCATGAGCTCATGTGCTCGTAGGGATAGAGTCTGCTGTTCCCATGGACAACAGCTCCAAGTTTGTGGAAATGTGGAGGAGGTTTAGAGCTAGAGGCATCTGACTGTCATGCTTGCCCGATAAGCTCGGCCTGATGACTGATTCCTGTTTAATGTCAAAGTCACTTCAAAAGCGACACCTGGTATGAGAAGCGTTTGACCTTAAGGATCAGCCAGACGCACTGACTCATTGGACTTTGATTGACGTATTGCTACTCGTGCTTTATTACTGGAAGACAGGCGTGACTCAAGGTAGAAAGTCCAGTGCTTAAGGAGTTAAGTGAAGCCCTTGCTGGCTCTTGTCCAGGAACTTCTTGGAGAGCTGTAAAGAATCGGACCACTTGTAATTTAAAAGTAGCACATAACATGTATGTCTTGAAAGAACTAAAGCCTGGTTGAGCTTGTTGTTTTAACACAGCAAGGAGCCATTTTTGCAAAGCCGAAAGCTGGTTTACTGGAATTTTCGAGTATACATCATCCACATAAATGGCAGTCTCCGGAAAAAGCACATTAAAAACAGATGAGTGAATATTAAGAAGAAAAATCGACCCATGTGAGGAGATAGTTGCCTGATGTCAAAGGGAAGACTTTAGGCTCAAAACAAGCGGTTTTGTGTCAAATCGATTTTCCTTTTCAAGCCCATTATCGAATCATAAAACCATGAATCGATTATTTTAAAATCTCTTTTTCCCCATAAATTCAGAAGAAAATGGAATTTTGAAGGCCACATTTTTTTGCATCTGTTTTCTTGAAATGTACTGTTCACATGAATTTTAATTTATTTTCTTACATTTATGAAATACCTCTGACTTACTGCACTTTAAGACAAATCATAATCTTTTTAATTCATGTTTCCAATTATTGAATTAGAATTCTGAAAATATTTTCATCTTATCCTTGCTGATGTCAGTGTTGTGTAACACGTAAGTGATTATAACGTGTTACTTTCATTATTAAACTAAATCATTTAACCAGTTACTGCCTCCACAAAATTTCATTTGGGCATTAATGTTTGTGGAGTTTTTATATTTAAGAAGAATTTGATGCTAAATAATTAATTCATATCGGATTGAAGTGAAGTGAATCAAATCGAACTAAACTCTTGTGAATTTAAATCGATTAAAGAAATTAGAGTCTATACCCAGCCCTACTTTTTGCATCACAATTGGTGTTTATGTGGCAAAACGCAGAGCTATCAACGGAAATCACTGACCGCTAGTTTGTTACGCCCGTAACACATCATTTTGAATATTTTTAAATAGGGATGGGCGAGTACCAATATTGGTCGCTCTCTTGTGGCCATTTTAAGAAGAGGAACCAGAAATTAGACGAATAAAAAAAAAATGCTATTAAATTCATTCATAATTTCATTTTCATTAAGAAAAAAAATGCTATTGGATATATAGGTCTTTCTTTAAAATTATGTTGTTGTTTTTTTTTTTGGGGGGGGGGGGTTATATGTATCAAAAGTACTTGTGTTATTGGTACTTGATATCAAGAGTTGAGTAGTCATACTGGTATCGGTCTGAAAAATGTAGTAAACGAGGATAAACCTACAAAAAAATATATAACAATAAGCAACACATGCATTTATGTTTAAAATGATTGAACATGACCCAATTTAATTAATTTAATGACTATTACATGGCTATCATGCTCTCCAGAACATCCAACCAGCCTGTCAGGGTACGACTGTCAGCTGTATATAATGACCAAAGTTGTCCTCTTTGAATAATATTAACAAATTGTAGATTCAGGTAGCAGTCTCCAAAAACACAGTGGCAGTTCCGGTCAAACAGTCTCATGGAGATTTATGACCGCGAGCTGGAATTCCACACATAGCGCCGGTCAGGATGAGTATTTTGCTCCGCTATAAGCGCCAAAGTGACTCCATCTGTTGAGCATATGCCGACGAGGGGGCTGTTGCCACACTGTCTCAGCGCAGAGTATCGTGGACCCCCCCTAACCACCTGACATCCTCTAAAGGAGGCAACATCGTAAGCCCACTGGCTCATTGTGATTTCATATTTAACCTCTGTTATTCACTTAACCTTTACCTTTAAGTGTTTAACGCAGATGCGCTAAGTGGTGCGTGGCTGTACCGGAGCGCCCGCATTGGGGGAGCTGTTGCTTCCGTGTGAGAACATATCAACGTAGAGAAGCTGCTGGAAAGAATGGGATTCATGTTACCATGACCTACTCATGATGGCTATTTTGAATGTGAAATCGGCACACAGGAGCCTATGAGTAACTGGGGGCACCTGTTCGGAAAAATGGAATTCTCTAGAAACGTTGTCATCGAGTCAGCCAAGACAAAATGACACAAATTGGAAAATGGTGGAAGTCACCTAATCAGACCTTCCGCACTCGTTTTCTTCCTACATTCCACTGAAGCTGTGCGCGTTTGTGTGAGTGCGTGCCAGATCTTCAAAAGGGGGATACAAGCCACTACTGAGGTGCAAGGAAGCGCACGAGATTATTCAATGACACACGCATTCTCTCCAAGTTAACATGGAACATTTGGCTTTATAAATAGATCAGAACACAGACCTGCCAGCCTGATGTCCTGTTCTTATAAAGACAGGCGTTTATTCTGATGGGTTATTAATGATCATTCTGCCCTGGCAACTAAGGAGAAAGGCATGTTGTGGCAAATGGGGTGTTGAGAATGCTCCTTGTCTGGCCAACGGTTAGAGAAGCGCCGTGCTGGGGAAGTGGATGTGGTATTAGCAGCAGGGCCGGTATGGCTGGGATGGGGATTGTGCAATCGTATTTGCAAACAACACTTGTGCTCATATTCCTAGTGTCCGTGTCGCCTCTGTTATTTTTACCTGCTGTGACGTCTGAGAGGAGGAAAGCAGCAGAAACAGTGACCTAAAATTAGGAGCCGCATTCAAAGCGCTTCTGGGTGCTGGTACACTGAATGGCCACTCTGGAGATAGGAACTTGTCCCACGTAACGACAGCTCTTGCACTTATCACTCTGCTTTTGCCCTGCGACAACATTTTGGCGATCTGTTCCCAAATGTATTTTCTCAATGCAACGGTTTACTACAAACCAGAACAGTAACTGAATCATAATAAATGTTTGTGCTCTGCCATTTTGAAATAATGTCATGTTTTTTTTGTTTTTTTAGGATCAATTTAAAGGTGTGTAAGATTTAGTACCATCTAGTGGTGAACTAAAGAGTCCTTAAAAAAAAGTTATATCACATCAACATACTTTTATATATATATATATATATATATATATATATATATATATATATATATATATATATATATATATATATAGGGAATGCTGAAAAGCTGAATGCTAAAATTTGAATGCATGTGCTTATGAAGTAAATTGAAAGATAAATTACTGAAATGTGGTCCAAGCAGGTTTTGAACCCAGGCACTCCGTAGTGGCAGGCACTTGCTCTAACCACTGGGCAAACTTGACTTCAAAATCATGGCTAATGGCGTATTTATTTTTGAAAGTGTCATCTGATGCTGAAGATGCATTTCAGTGAAATTATAATGCATTTCTTGATATGGTAGGCTCTCTCTCTGAGGCACCGTAGTGCGCGTGCTTAAAAATCATTGCATTCTATTATTTCACCACCAGGTTGCACTAAACCCTACACACTGTCCCTTTAACGGCTATAGACGTTTTAACTATTTCTATTAGTTTAACTTTTTTTTCCCACTTTTGTTAACAAGAGTATGAAAACCTAGGGGGAAAAAATATTGTATATTTAGACCAGATATAAAATTTGTGATTAATCATGAGTTATCTATTGAAGTCATGCGATTAATTACAAAAAAAAATTATCGCCTGATGCCCTAATTTTTAATAATAATAGTTTGAAATCTTTTTTTTTCAAAAAGGAAAGAAAAGATAAAAAAAATAAAAATAGGTCGTCAGGTGATTAATTTTTTTAATTGTAATTAATCACATGACTTCAATAGTTAGCTCATGATTAATCACAAATTTTATATCTGTTCTAAGTGTACAATAAACACTTTTTTCTAGGTTTTCATACACTTGTTAACAAAAGTGGGAAAAAAATTAACTAATAGAAATAGTTAAGAAGAATTTTGACGTCTAAAGCAGTCATTGGCAGTGAATGAGTTAATTTAAAAAAAATCGGATTAATCGTACAAATAATCGACAGATTAATCGATCACTGAAACAATCGTAAATTGCAGCCCGATTTTCCTGAATTCTTGCAACATTTGTGCTTTTGGATACTTGAGCGTGTCATACATAGAGTATCAAATAAGTGTGAGTATGTAACTCGGCCTGTCTGCACCACCAGCTGGTTAATTGTCCTCCGGTCTGCTCCAGTGGTAATGAGAGTGACTCAATACCAGACAAAAGAGAACGGCTTCACTGGGAGACAGCAGTCCATTGGCTAAGCCCGTGACAGCCCCCCCTCCCGCCATGGGCGCCCCCTGACTGATGCGAACCCATCCGCCCACTTACACACCCCTCCCCTTCCGTCACTCTCCTCACCGCCGTTCCCCCCCCCCCCCCCCCCTCTAACTTGCATGCAGGCCAAAACACACGCGTTCTCCTACTTCATGCCAAGCCCAGTCCACAGACGCTAAGAGCGCAGGGTGTGCTGGAGAGCGAAAGCCACACCAGCGAGTGAACAACAGAGAAGAAAAAGCCAGACGAGAATCTGGCCGTTGCTAATGTGCCTGCCTGTGTTCTAGCTGGAGGAAACCATCCTGTGGATCTATCAATGACTTCTTTGTTTGGTTTGTTGCAGAGTGCCCCCTCCTTCAGCCCCCTGGAAACAGCCTCCGACCTGAAGAACTAGTGAGTTCAATGCTTCTCAATCTCATACAAATACTCGCTCCTTCCACTACGCTAAGGATTATTCTGGCGTGTTGTGGGGATAAATGTCACGGTGAGACTAGCTCACCCGCCTTCAGCGGGGGGGATTCCTGCTTCCTGAGGGGAAGCTTTGAATTAGGTAGCAAGCTACCAAAACACGCTGTTCTCTGTTTATGTTTGCTGAGTTGGAGATTGTCGGTTATGTCGCGACATGGATGCTAGTGGCGATTTAATTCACATTATTATTAGACAGTCCGTAAAAATTGTTTTGTCTTCCTGAGGTGTTAGGCGAGAATAATTAGCTACTGGATTGTGTAAGTAGACACTATCAGATATTTAAGTAAAGCCAATTCCATTGTCTCATTCACGTCCTGTGTGGAATAAAACGTAAAGCATCCACTGGGAAAATAAACTTTTCCCTCCCTTTTTTGCTCGCAACAAATCCCGTCTGGTACTCACATTATGTCGTCACACCCGCCAGTTTTCTAACTTATGGTCTCGAATTAGAAGGGGTACTTATTTGTTTCTAGTTTTGAAGGATATTTTTAATTATTGGTGCTTGGATGGTGGTGGTTCATGCTCATAAAGTTTCCAAAGGAAACCTCAAGTCATAAAGTAAGTTACTTGAAAGGCGCATATTGTATATGTTTAGTGAAGGGTGTTTTCTACTTTGGGGTCTGTTTGAAACAAGATGTTTGCTAGTGTTCGTATGGATGTGGAAAGATGGAGAGACAGGTGAGCTCTCAAAAAAGGAATTTATTGTGAACGAAAAGGCAAACAAGGTACTTTGGTTATTGAAAAGTCCAAAATAACACTGGCGTAAATGATCAAAACAAGACTTGACTTGGAAAGGATTGAGACCCCAAACAAATAGCAACAGGACTTGACAAGGACAAAGAACTGAAAGAAGGCAGGGAACTAAATACAAACAAACAAGACAATGAAAACGTCTGGACAAGAAGGGACCCGTTTGACAAGCACAGGTGGACAAAATAAATCTTAACGAGACACTGACATAAGTGACAGAAGTTTTGACACTTGCTGTCAACTGAAAATGACATCACAGTAACTCAGGGCTCAGGTAGCGACCAATCACGGTTCTGTTTCTTGAGTTTGGTCATGTGATGTTCTCAAGCTGATCCCTGATTGGTCATTACCTGAGCAACTGTGGTTTTCAGTTGACAGCAAGTTTCAGCACAAGGCAAAATGGCCGCCCCCTGGGATGGCTAAAAGCGAGTGGATTTTTCTGCTTAATTCACTAACACGATATTAATCAGAATGCCATGTTTAGATTAGCAACATATTCTTGTAAAGAACTTTTTAAGTTTGACTTTCCCTGCTCTGTAGTATATAAATTAATAAAATTAGCCTTCGTACCAGCATTGCTTTAAATCAAATTGTTGACAATAAATTGTGAATTCATCCAAAGTAAAAAGAGGCGCTGAGTTCACTGTTTTGGCCTGACACATCCTGTCTCCGTTTTCGCCAGAATCTTCTCAAGAAGTTATCTTGGATCTCGCATTGCTTCTGAACTTTAGCCACAGCAATCCTTACTGAGAGCCAACATGATTTTATTGGCTGGCTGCAGTCGTGTGTTCACATTTTTCCAGCAGCTATGAAAGAGCTCCTTGTCAAGGTAGTGAACAAGCAGCGTAAAGAATCCATGCATGTGGCCAAGCTTGTAAAACTCTGGCTTGGAAGATGTAAAATGCAGGTTAGCAATAGGCCAATGGAGGGCGGGTTTTGAATATGGATGGGCGAGTACTGATAAGGAAAAATGCTATATTGGTATATTTTTATTTTTAATTTTTTTTTATCTGTCTTTTTGGGGGAAGATGAGCGATTTTATTTGTCAAAAGTACTAGTGCAGAGTTGAGTTTTGAATGTTTGTTGCTGTCGGTGATCTGAGATGTTCTGCCAGTTTAATGACCTGGTCTGTCTTGAAATAGAGCAGCATCATGAGCGTCACGTGAGCAAGAGAATGACAGTGAACATGAGACATCTTGCAGGTGTAAGGAATGATACGCTATGAGAATATTTATGGACGTCTGTGCTATTGGCGTCGACGGAATGCCAAGATATGTGAGTGCTTTCTCTCACAGAGCTACCTCGAAATTCTGCACTTCAAGTTCCTCTCATTATTTTGACTCCAGCAAGTCTCCCAAGACAGGAATAACCTCAAGACATTCTAAATAAGAACCATATGCAAGCCCATAGCCAAATTGAGTGTCTTTGTTTATCACCAAAAACACTCCTCTTGAATTAATTAATTTGTTGTCTGCGTTCCTCTGTCTAGCTCCTCAAGCAAGTCTGGACACAGTGAGGTGGAGAAGGATGGAGGATCGTCAGAAAATGAGCCCGTGGCTCAGGAAAGTGACCGTCATGTTTACAAGACTGTTCTGGAAGGCGGCGACATTCCCTTACAAGGTCTACGAGCCCTAAACAAGCGCCATGGCAGCTCATCCTCCTCGAAAGGTATATACCAGCCAATTAATGGACACAAGTGTGTATGGATGTGCATGCAGGTCAGGGTTAGAAAGCACCAGGAGTCAAACAATGAGCTATAAAAACATTGATGATCAACATGTGTTTCCGTTCCACTGGAGTCCACACATCTTTGCTCCCGAGCTTCACAGCTTTAGCCAATCACCCCCACAGCATTCATCCCCAGTCACTTTTAATTTATTACCAATGACATAGATGGTAACATTACCGGACATCTGCTTTGGAAAACTTGAGGACCAAGTGAGGTTGCGGACGCTAACCTTGGGGAGTTTTTTTCCCCCCCTTCTTGCTCCAGTCGCTAGGCAGGTTTCGATAGGGCAGGACTTGAGTGCGTTCCGCCGACATAGAACAGAGCCAGGGAGGGGAAGGATGAGTGAGATAAACAAGAGCTATGCTCTTCAAAAGCAGGCAGTGCGGGGGGGAGATAAACAGGGGGCGGGCAGGCCGGAGGAAGTCAGCTGTCAGTGTGAGGTCAGTGGCAGGAATGTCTGAGCACATGGCCGCAGAGTCAAACACAGTGGGAGGAGACAATATGGAATGCAAGGAAGCGGGGGAATGGGCGGAACAGGCGCATGATTCAGCACATGTCGCGTCACACTCTGGCACTCCGTTGAGTTGTTGCTACGTTGCATATAAACAAGAGTGATCAGCGAGCAAAGACCTCCTCCAAGGCTTTAAACCTGTGAACTTCAGGATTGTAACCCAAGATAATTATTGCAGCAATGTATTTTATTTATCCATCATTGTTTTATATTGTCTAGTTCAGTAGAAAAAAAAATACTTTGCTTTACAAGTGGCATCATAATAATTACCATAAAAATACAATCAAGTCGTACGCTCCAGTTTTCATCAAAAACAAGACAATTCAATTAAAATGTATCACACGTAAAAGTCAAATTAAGATTGTACCTAAATGTTCTTATAGAAGTTAGATACTACTTACATTATGTATTTAACTGGATCAAAACTATAAATAAAGTTCAAGCTATTTTATTATACGATGTACTGTTTGACCCATAACTCAGTGACTATTTCGCATACCACTAGAGGGAGCCATTACTGGTTCTCATCAAACACATTGAGAAGCACTTCCCTTGTCTAGTTTCATTTACTGAATGAGCGAAGTATCTGCCTCTGGGGCTACCATTGTAGTTGTCAAAACATTTCATTATTGTTAGTGTAACCTTTTCATTGTTGCCATTACGGGGGATGTATAATACCTTTTTTTTTTCAGACCAATACCAGTCATTTGAGTAGACACCGATACAATGCCAAGTGCCAATACCACTAGTACTTTTGATTCACAACCCCCCCCCCAAAAAAAAAAAACAACGGTAGATCATTTTAAATAAAGACATATATATCCCAATATAGCATTTATAGCGAGTATCAATACCTTGAAATAAGGCCGGGTGTCGGCCCAATACCGATACCTGGTATCAGTACTTGCCCATCCCTAATCATTACCTTTGTTGATTGTTGAGGAGAAATTTCAAGGTTCTCCTGCTTTGTCGTAGAGGTGTGTGGAAAAGCTGATGAAGTTTAACAGACAAATCTTAAATATGATAAAAATGTCACACCGAAACTGGAAATGTTTACAATAAAGAAGATAATAAAAAAAACTTGTATCCCCTATTTGCGATTGTTTTAAATTGTAATAGAGAAACATTTGCATTGATGTAAATTTGCTCAAATCAAAATTAAACTTATGACCCTGCATTCACATGGCACATTTTGTTCCATTAATTAAACCCAATGATGAGAAAACAACAACACAAAATATAAAGAGATTCGTGTTCCAGCTTTCACAAAGTCAATTTAGAGGCACGTGCTCTAAATGCATTCGCCACTCTAGTCAAATGACAAACGCGCTGTTCAATATCTCCAACCAAGCGTCCAACCTTCACCATTCGACCCACTATTGAATGACCGTACCAAAGCTGCCACATGCTCATGAAAGAAAGACTTTCTCTATCATCATGTTTCAAAGAACAGAGCCTCCTCATTCTCCTTTGTGAAGTCATTTTTATTAACTTGACACATGCTTTGGTTTACAATATCAAGCGGACTTCTCCCATGTGTGTTTATGAGTGCAGCAGATGGTTCTCTTATGGTGCAAACGTGTGTCACAGCATGTGAAAGTGTTGTCATTTCCTGCTTCCATCTGGATCACTACGGCTAGTTCCAGAAAGCTAGCAAGTATTATTTACTCAGCATATTCTAAGTCTCAAAACAACTCATCGTAATGCAAAAATGTGGGGCAGTGGTTGCTTGCTGTAACATGAATATAAAATAGGTAAAAACGCAATCATTTTTAATATTCTTTCAAATGTTTTGATACTGCAGTCAGAGTTCAGATTCCTCCGTGACCTCCCACATGACATAACATTTCACTGCATATTGCTATTAACACTTTGTTTCATTTTTATGTTCTCCTTCAACAATGTTTACGTCAATTCTATTAGCATTTCACAGAGCACAATTCTTCATCTTACACTGCGCTGTTTCTATTATAGTCATCTATAACTTGATGGACGTTACATCAAGTCTGTCCTATAGCCTCGTGTAATTGAATTGCTTTACTCTAGAAATGTGGCTAACTCTGTTTTAGCGTGTTTGTGTGTGACCCTGTGACCATTGTAATCTAATATGCTGTTTATTCTGTTGTCCTGCATGCTTGCCAGTGGATTATAAAGGTGGGAATGGCTGTATAGATTCACCCTGCTCCTCTAAAAATAGCCGATCGGTTCTTGCCAGTAATGCAATAGCTAACCAATGTAAGAATAAGAAGCCTCTTTCTGCTGCCAAAGCCTGCATCCCCCAAATCCTGCCGTCCAAATTCAAGCCCAAGCTGCTTCCCCCTGGTGGCGACATTCAGGAAAGCAGCGCTCGACCCGCGAGGCAAGCAAAAGCGCACAGCTGCGAGGATCTGTACACGAGTACATGCGATGGTGTCAGGGAGGGGTGTCAGTATTCGGACTCATGTGCTGAAGTTTCCCCCGCAATGAGGAGGAGCACGTCAGAGTTTTCCAGCCTGTACCGGGTCATGCATCACATCCAGCGGCCCGGCTCGGTGGGCTGCAGCCCCCAAGGGAGCGTCCGTAGCCTGGCTTATCTCTTTGAAGGGGCAAAAGCGAACGGGGGTGACAAATCAGAAGCCGGCGACGACGGTAACATTCCACGGGACGCTGTTCTGTCACGGGTCACTGAGTTTGAAATGTACATTCAACAGTCCACGCCCAGTCGTTGCTCCTCGTTGCCCACGCTGAACTCCAACTGCGGCCATAGCCCAGAACACGCTGCCGCTCTCTACCTGCCCTCTGCCGTGTCCGCTGAGAGTCTTTTGGTGGTCGACAACGCTCAGACAGATGCCCGCTCCCCTGTGGAGCCAGGTGCGAAGGACGCAGACGAGTCCTTGTCAGCAGGCGATAAAACTGTGGAGGCGGCGGCGGCCTCTCCCTCAGAGGACGGAGGCCAGCTTGGAGTCGAGTCGGTTTCTTCCACTGATTCTCAAGTTGTGCACAGCTCCACGGAGCAGATCCAATCTGCTCCAACTGGAGCAAAGAGTCCCACCACCCTGCCTCCAATGTCTTTCCCTCTCCACCACCACCTGCACCATCTGAACCACCAACATTTCCCCCTTAAACCTACCAAATGCAAAGGATCCTGTCCAGCTTCCTACACCCGCTTCACTACTATTCTCAGGCATGAGCGACAGCAGGCCACAGCCCAGCAAGAGAAACCAGCACCACCAGAGAAGAAGACCATGCTACCTGGGAATCTCTTGCTCATGGGCCCCGCCCCTTTCAGGTTACGGAAGAGCCTCCACTCCCAACAGCCTCGGAGGACGCTTTCCGCCACCAAAGTGATAGCGGCCACTCAGAGACCCCGCAGCACATCTCCTGAACCCAAACCTCTCATACCTCAGCGTCTGTCCTCCTTGGAAGTGGTGGAGAGACTGAGTAACGGAGAGGGAGATGAGCAGCTGAGTAATGGACAGGGCTTGGACGCCAACGGGAACCTTCTGCGGCCGCTGGCAGCTCACCACAGAGGTGGCTATCTCCATTCCATCACAACTGTCATCCTCCTCTCTTCTTCTGTGCTCACTCATTCAGCTCGAGTCTTCACCTTGTCTCCCGTTTCAACGCACCGCCATTCATCTTTATTCTGTGTGGTGTTTTGACAAAAGTGACCATGAAGACTCCATGACATTTTGCGTGTAGTGTTTGATGCTCTTTCATTGAAATGTCAATGGCTATGATTCACGCACAAGAGTGACTGTAGGAGGTTCAGGCAGCTTTTTCATCAAACTCTTGGTGACTGGCATCAAATTTGAGTCTCACACAAAGCAGTATCACCATCTGCTTTGTTTCTCTGTATGTAAGCTGGTACCTCGTTAGTGTTCAAAGTAAATAAGGAATAGAATATAAATGTCTTTATTGTGACCCTTGCTGGGACACAAAAGGAAACTGCAAACTATCTTAAAAGATATGTAAAAAAATTAATAACACAGGTTGGGTAAAAAAGAGCCCAGCTCAACTTTTTAGGTAATAAATTTAACTCCAAAAATGTGGGTCATATGAATAAACCACAATATTTTGTGGGTTATTCATTTTGACCCAACATTTTGGGTAAATGATTAACCCAAATAGTTGTGTTGGGTCCTTTTTGACTCAATTTGTGTTTGTTTGTTTTTACTCAACTGTTTTTAGAGTGTAGGTAGACAAGTAAGTGAAATAACCCACAAAAATTGGATTGTTCTATGGGTTATTCATTTAACCCAAAAAGTTCGGTCAAAATAAATAACCGAAAAACCCAACCCAACCCAACACCAACAATTAGGTTGCTTGGTTGGTGGATTATTCATTATTCAATTTGACCCAACAAGAATGACTAATTTACAACCCAAATTTTGGATTATTTTGTGGGTTATTCATTTTGAATGAATAACCCACAAAACAATCCAATTAAATTAGTGAATTATTATATTAATAACCACCTTTTTGTGGCGTTGTTTGCTTTTGCTTGGACCCAACTTTTTGGGTTAAGTGAATTGGGTTAAGTGTCGGGTCCTTTTTGACCACAGTTTTTAGTGTGAAAGTGCTCCAATCAAATGTAAAAAATTAATGTTTTTATTAGAAAGGTCAAAATGATTGTGTAGAGGCTTGTAAGATCAATGCCATCAATAATAGCACAAGCTAATAGCATTTTGGCTAAGACATGTTAGGTTGCTTATTTTTGTTTCCTGAATCTCTTAAGTTCCTTCATGAACACATTTGATCATTCTGTGTTCATTCTTTTTCTCCTTTGTGCATGCTAAATGAAGTTTGGCATGTGTGGGTTTTGGTTTTGTGTGAGGGAGATTATGTTGGTTTATGCTTATCTTTTTATTTTACTCATTGGAATCAGAGATTTGACTGCAATATCATTTTACGTCTGCAATGTTTTCTTCTTCCATTGTGCTTGTCGCTAAGTAGCAAATTATTCACTGTGTAAATCCCTTTTCTTTCTTTTTGACTCAAGACTCATCACCAGTACATGGAGAGAGCCAGGATGAAGTGCTGAGGAGGCGTCATGGCGACAAAGAGGTAATTTATTTACTGCATTTATACGTCTCATTGTCTATATAATGATGAAAGGGTTAGCAGCGTGCTGGAGGGGAAAAAATGTGTTGAATAACTCCATTACTGTGCCACAGATAAAGGGGGGGCCTTATCTAAAGGGAAAAACAGTCCAGTCTGTTTCCTTGGCAGAAAATGTTGGAGGAGCAGCGGCGGCTAAAGCGGGAACAGGAAGAGGCTGACATAGCATCAAGGCGGCACACTGGCATCGTCCCAACACATCACCAGTTCATCACCAATGAGCGCTTTGGAGACCTGCTCAACATCACAGATAACACAGAGAAACGGAAATCGGGCATTGAGGTACAAATACAGGCCGTGTCGGTTTCAAACAGGAAAAACACAGCAGCTGCTTTGTGACTTAGTATATGAGTCAGGCTTGAGCGGGAATGGGGAGAGCTTCTGCTTCACAGAAAAATGAGCTATTGGGTGCTACTAATTTCACAGGCCAGAATGAGATGAAATGCGGCACTAGATTGCTTTGTGATGAAGCGCTGGTGGCAGGAGGTTTTTGTGTTTGCTTATGTGTCCGTGTGTCACATTCACAGAGCTAACTGTTGCATCCACAAATCCAAATGATTTTATTGTTTTTTAAACTAAAGGCGCTCACTTTTTTTCCACACTGTTGCAAAGAAAGCCAGGCTCAACATTATATAAGGCGGGGTGAGGAGTGTCTCATTTAATGAGACAGATCCACTCCTGAAACGAGACAAGAAATATGCTATAAAACGTCTATAATTCCGTGGGGTATTTTGACAATCAAGACATCTGGGGCTTGGTTTGAATTGTGGAAATCAAGACATCTGGGGCTTGGTTTGAATTGTGGACGTCTCCTTCCTTTCAACATAATTAATGAAAGTGTCTTTCATCTTTCTACACAGAGAACTCCAGCTATGGCACGCTTTGACTTCAGAGCGGAAACTCTAAAGTAAGCGCACATTATACACATAAATTAACAATTACAATTCATGTGAAGGGTAAAGGCGCCAACTCAAGAATCATACCGACCAGTATTTTTCCAGTACAACACATCAGAATCGATGGCCTCATAACATTTAATTGCGCTTTGAATCAATGTCCCAATAAAACATCTTGAGTGATATATCTTAAAGAGATGCTGTATCAAATTATCCTAATGCACTTGATGTAGACGTTTAAAGGAGAAATGGCTGGTGTTAGTGTTGGTAGATGCTGGGGCAATATATTGGTAAGCTTAGTAAATTCCGATAACGTTATTCTGTAGAATCACACAAAAATGTTGTCAAATATAATGTCTGCCATTTTATGACATTATTTCTATCTGGAACATGTTTTAGGGAATTACCGTTTCAGAAGGGAGACATCGTGTACATCATTAGACAAGTAGATCAGAACTGGTACGAAGGCGAGCATCATGGAAGAGTTGGCATTTTCCCTCGAAGCTACGTCGAGGTACGGTGACTTGAGAGAACTCTTGTTGTGCTTTACGGTATTCAGTGCGTTTGTTGCTCATTTTGATGTGTTATGTCTTTCCTTAATTGCACAGCTCCTGCCCCCCACAGAGAAAGCACAGCCGAAGAAAAGTGTCCCAGTGCAGGTGCTGGAATACGGAGATGCTGTTGCCCGCTTTAACTTCGCAGGAGACACGGTGGTGGAGATGTCATTCAGAAAGGTATGACCAAGTAAACACGTGTGGAAACACTAACTTGCATTACACAAAATTCAAATGAATTTGATGGAATCCTGTAGAGAAGTGGTGTCCAAACTTTTTTTTATCTGTGGGCCGCATGCAGAAAAAATGGAATGATCAACAGGCCCTTGTGGCCGTTTTACGATCAAGAACTAGAAATTTAGAAATCTTCCAATTATTAATTGGTTGTTACCTACTTCCTCAGCACAGGTGAGGTCATCTTTAGTCGACAGCAAGTGGAAAATTTCGCTTTTAAAGATATTGTACATAAAAAATAATGATGTTATCAAATTAATACTGGACAAAATATTAACTTTTTAGTGCTGAAAATGGCTCAATGAGTCAAGTATCCCTTTAAAGGTTAAAAGGCAAAAATATTTGAGCATTTTGGAGATTTTGGGGTGGTGTCGGCCCTGATTCCCCCTAGACTAGAACCACCCCTGCAATGAACAACAACCAAATCCAATTTCCACATTCAGAACCACAAGAAGAAACTATAGAAAGCAGAACATTTTTAACACGGTTACTTGAAAATCATTAATGTTTGTAACAAGAAATTGAAGAAACAATATTTACTTCTAAAATTGGATTATCTTTAGTCATCTAAGTGTTTGAAGATAAATTGTGTTATTTTCATCATAAATAGTTTATTTTAGTCATAAATAGTTTATTTGTATCTTTGAATAATTAGAAAAGCTCTACAGTATACTTGTAGACTTGTGGGCCGTGTCAAATGTCATTTTTAGCATATGCCGCAGGCCTCTGAAAACTGGATGGCGGGCCGCAAATGGCCCCTGGGCCGTAGTTTTGATGGATTTTACATGACGATTTGCACCTGAAAAATGTGTGCAGGGAGAAAGGATCACGCTGATTCGGAGAGTGGATGAGAACTGGTATGAAGGCAAAATCTCCGGCACAAACCGCCAAGGCATCTTCCCCGTCACGTATGTGGAAGTGCACAAACGGCCACGTGTGAAAAATGGCTTGGATTACCCCGACCCGCCTCTCTGCTCCTCGCCACAGCGCAGCACCAACGCCTCCCCGCAGGTACAGACCCGCCACATGACTACTGAAATTCACAATATGTTCACCTTGACACCCAACTTTAAATTTTCATTCTTCTGTCTTGTCAAGTTGTCTCATCTCCTTTTTTTCATTTTCTTCCTCTCACTCGCCTCTTCTATAAAAAGTTATATCGTAATCGCCTGACCACCTCGCCCCTGCCGCTCCCTCGCTCCCCCTGCCGCTCCGTTTCCCCTGAAGTCCACGCCGTCTCCTCCGAGTGGATCTCTCTGACCGTGGGAGGTGGAAGCCCACCTGCCGCCCCGACCCCTCCCTTGCCTCCTCTGCCCACCGTGTCTTACCGCTGCGGCGAATACCTGCCCCCTCCTTATTCTGCCAGCCCCGTGCCGCCCATCGCCGGCAGCCCATACTGCATCTCTCCCATGACCTCGCCATCCGCCTCCCCTCTGCCCCCGCCGTACCCACCCAGGCCCAACTCTGCCACTCCTTTCCTCACTTTTACCCCTCCTCAGGGGGAGGGCTTCCTGCTGTCTCCGCCCTCGCCACATCTGTCACGTAGCATTAGCCCCAGTGGCGGGCCAGTGTTGGAAGGCTGGCTTAGGGCGGAGGGGGAAGGCGCAGAGGTGAACGGGGGCAGTGGCGCCGCCCCCGGGAACAGACAAAATAGCCCTGCAGAGGTACCTTCTGCATGGTGTGCCGTGATGTAGTTCAGGCTCACTCTGGGATCTTGTGACCCTTTGATTTGGTCTTTGCTGATGAAGTGCGGCTAACCTTGGTGTGTGGAAGACGTGTCTAACGAGTGTTGTGGCTGTTGGCTTAGAATAGAAACCTCATCACAACGCTGTCAGTTACAGGTCTGCATGGTGTGTGCAACTAACATGCAAGTTGTAGCAACCAATAATGTAGGGCTGGGCAATAAATCTGATTAATTTGATTAGTTGTCATTTAAAAGTCGAATGAAATGTTGCTAAATCATGAAATCAATGTGTATGTTCAAACTGATTTAGAATCAGTACACATTATTGTCTAAACATTTTGCACAGGAATAATTTTTGAATGAATCAAACCTTTAAATAAATGTTTGTTGGGTTTATTTGATTAAAATACCTTAAAATTGCAATCGTCCTGAATGACTGGGGAAAAAAATTTGATTTGTTTTTTTGGCCCTATCGCCCAGCCCTACTATAATGAAATAATTTCCTGAAAATGTAATAACGCTTAGAAATGTACTAGAATTTGCACTTAACTCAGTCAAAAAATGTAATAAAACCCAATAATGTAATAATTTCACCAAAAATGTAATACCTTGGGAATCTGTTTCATTTTCAGGTTGGTCTTTTTTTTCTCCCCTAAACTGATAATGTAAAACTTGACAAATAATGTAATATATATGTTAATGTTCATTCCAAAGTTCTACATTTTGTATTTTGAGAATCTAAGACTATTATATATTCACAACCAAAATTGGAGTGTTGAATGGTGTTAAATGTTTCAGAGTTGATTTTAACCCAATTTAAATGGAGGACAGTGTTGGAGTTATTTGACAGAGTTCATTTATTTAGTGTCCAACTCAAAAAGACAACAAAAGTTAATCAAAGTAAGGATTTAAAACCTTTTGAAAAAGCTCTTCAAATTGTTGCAGCAGACACTCAATTAAGTGAGATGTCCTTTTGTCTTGCAGCTTGCGGGGAATGACATTGATCATCATGGACGCAACTCCAGAAGTCCTGTCATGCTGTTTGATATCCATGATAATAACAACGTCAACTCATTTGCGGTAAGTGTCTTTAGCATTACATGTTTTATTTTAATTCAGCCTCTTTTAACTTTATTTTACTGTAAACTTTTAACTCATTGCCTATTATTACCCACTGTATGTTTTGGATTTTCATTAGTAATGCTCACATTGCAACGTGACATTAAAATGCAATATTCAAAGGTTGCATCTACGTCATTTTTTTTTAATACTGCATGCAAATAATATTCTCAAATAAAATACATGAACTAATATTTCATTTTTCCTGTCCATGAACTCACGCTGGTGTCTTGCCTTTCCATGCTTTCCTTCCTGGTCTTCACCATCATCTGCTCCTCTGTGGCTTTTAACGGATCACTTCCGTTTCCTCCTTTCTACTTACTGGGCTTGCCTCGATTCTGCCTCACTCTTTTAACTCCTTCATTTACTTTCAACCTAAATCTCTGCTGGGACTCACCTGCTCCTACTACTAGGAGGCAGTGTGTAATGAGATCTTGAATATAGCAGAGACCTCAGTGAGGTACTGCGGCACCTTGTCCCATCACCCTCTCAACGCACTTCATAGACTGCACTCCCACCCCAGTAAACAATCTCTCATCATTTCCCAGCAACCCCTGTCCCACAGCAGCAGCCCAGAGCCCAGCCGTCTCAACTGTGGAATGTAAGTAGGATCTACTAGTATGTACGTTTGGGTTTCACATCCACAACATATGGACACAATTATTGCAATATGTGGTCTTTACGCATATAGAAAGTGAACATGGGTAGCATAAAGGGAATGTTTTGGGGTGATGCAAGACTCTAGTTTTGCTTAGGGTTGCACTCTAAAAATTGTTGGGTCAAAAATAACCCAAACTGGGTCAAAAAGAAAAGGACCAAACTTTTTGGGTTATTTATCGACGGTAATCCAAAACATTGGGTCAAATGAATAAATCACAAAAAAAGCACACACAAAAAACTGGCCTAGTTTTTATTTATTTTATTTGTATTTTTTATTGTGGGTTATTCATTTGACCCAATGTTTTCCACTACTTGGGTCAAATTTGACCCAATTCTCAAAGGTTTGTGTCTGTTTAGTGCAAATCAACACCAAAAGTTGGGTCAAAATGAATAACCCACAAAAAAAGGCTGTTTATTTTGTGTTCTGTACAAACCATTCCAACCATTTTTTATGTGGTTTATTCATTTGACCCAATTTCTGGGATTAGATAAATGACCCAAAATGTTGGGTCCATGCCTTTTTGACCCAATTTGGGTTATTTTTGACCCAACTGTTTTTAGAGAGTGTGTGTATAGGATACTTTTTTCCAAAGTAGAGGTGCAATTGATTAATCAATTAAATGACAACTAATCAATTAGCAAATAATTATTTTTGAAAATAAATCAATAAAATAAACCTTTTTTTTTAATGATTTAAAATGGTTCGTGCAATGTCTGTAGTCCTCCATGTAAATAGACTGATCTTTGTGTTGAATCAAAATAAAACATTTGCTTCTACATTGGAAAACAGTGATCAACATTTTTGCCTATTTTATGTTACAGATCAAAACAGTAACTCAATCATAATTACTGTAATCATTGTTTGTGTATTTTCTGCACTTTCAATTTGTAATAATGTCCTGATTTTGAATTGAGATAGAATTTTAAATGTTTTTTTTTTTTGTTTGTTTTTTATCTGATCAATTAATCCAAAAGAGTCGACAGATTAATCTAGCATAGGTGTATATGGCTGACACTCAAACATGCTTACCGGTATTTATTTTTGAAGTACAGTATATCATCTGTTATTGGTTTGACTGAATCTTCTTCACTGGTCTCAGATGTCTATCATGTCCTGTCCGTAGTGTTTACCAGTGTCTCCTCTGCTCCGCTGCAGTTTCCAAGCTCTGTACAGTTATGCGCCGCAGAACGAAGACGAGCTGGAGCTGCAGGAAGGAGATCTCGTCAGCGTCATGGAAAAGTGTGACGACGGCTGGTTTGTCGGTATGTAGCGCAGGCCTCGCATTCCTGCCTGATGCAGTCAGTCTTACTATTTCACGTAGTATGCGTCCATATAGGGATTCTCCTGAATGAGTCCTGCAGACGTATAATGTGCAAGCTCAGGGTACTGATTGGCTGATTCAAATAATTGAAGGGATAATCAAAACAAAACAGGCATTTCTCACTCTTTATTTTAATCCGGTTGATTATGTTTTGTGAGTTAAACGAAGCACACATCTGATTCGGGTCTCTGTTTATTTCCAGGTACCTCAAAGAGGACTAATCAGTTTGGGACTTTCCCTGGGAATTACGTGAAGGAGGTGAAACTGTAAAGTGATGAATCTCAACTGTAGCACTACAAGCATGGCTGTGGGTTAGAGTAGTCCTTTAGGCAAAATGATTGGTTCATTCTAAAGAATGTAAAATTGCACAGCGAAGGTGGTTGTATACTCAATGCCCAAACCACAGCATGGTGTATACATGCATATTTTACACACGTGCCGGTCTCCACATGAGAATATAATCTGTGAACGTTTTTTTTTTTTGTTTACAAATACAAGCTTCCAATCTGTTGCCATTTACACCATACGGGCCCTCTTTTCATAGACAGATATTATTTCGCAGACCACACCACGCCTTGTTTTCTCTCATACACCCCTGGCAATTTGGTGACAGAAAGTAGGCTAGACTTTAGACCAAGTGAAACCAGGTCTAAATTGTGGCGCAGGTGGTGTAATGTGCTTTTGATGGATTTGATCAATTGCATAATTGATTGTATTTTCTAATGTGGGGTTGGATGTCACACGTATACACACGATTGGGGGTTTAAGTCGGTCTCCAATAAAGGCTGGTATATTTTCGAGAATCCCGCTGGATGGGTGTCAACGTTACCGTTAATCACGGGATTGGGATGTGACGGGGTAAAAAAAACTCTCGGACTCTCGCCAGTACTTTATGCTTCCGCCATGTAGAATGACAAGAGCTGCTTCAATTGGCCGGGAATGAAGTCGGCTGTGTTCAGTCCCACAACGGCGCATTTCTAACTACGTCCATCTACAAAAATGCCAAAAGAAAGAAAACTACCAAAGTTCGACTGCACTCTGCGCTAGGCCATGAAAACAGGGCCCATGTGTTTATGTAGCACCTCAGTCCGACTACAGCAGCACACCAGATTATGAATGGAATAGGTTTTATTACTGGAACTGGATTTGGGATTTTTTATTTTGTGCAGTCAGTACCGTTTCTGTATCGGGTGCAAGTTTAATGTAAACAATGTTTTTCCACAACCTTTATCACCAATCTTGTGCATGCTGAGAAATTTTTTCCAAATGTGCAGTTGTCTTCTATTTTTCTTAGCCACTATGTCAAAACCCAATCACAGCATATGTTTAGTAGTGAGAAATATCTTACGAGAGTAAACAATGTAAATAATGCAAATAATTTCAGACACTTAATTTATCATTTTATACGTCTTGTTTTAAAGCATTAGCCATGTTTGCTGTCACGTGATGCCTCCAAGGTAGATGGCGGTAGACGACTCGCTTCCAAGTTGCAAAAGCACAGGACAGGCGTGGCAGCGTTTCACTTCCTGCTTGGTCATTTAGGGAAGTCCCACAAAATTAGCACAGCACAGAATTAACCATGAACCGTTTGAAGCCAACAGAAAATAATTATTTGAAAGCATGGTGAGATTCGACACCTTCCTTGATGGGATTGTATGTTCCGCTCGTGTAAATGTGTACAGCAACTTAAGAGGCCTTTGAAATATGGATACAGACTCTATATTTGTAACTCCCAGCTTTTAGTTTGCAAACTAAGAAATCCAAATCGCATATGAAAGGCTGGCATCCAAAAGCCGGCGTATCGACTGTGATTTCCTAACAATGTCAGATGGTGCCCAATTATGTCCTTCTGAAATTCCTCAACAGGCTGTATATTGGTACTCACAGTCATTCTTAGTGCTTGTTGTTCCAGATGTATATAGGACAGTTGAAAAAAAATAAACTATCAATATTTATACTGTATGAGTAAATATCTAATCAAGCATTGCCAGACTATCGGTAGCCCTTCAGTATTATACGGCGTATGGAAGCATCACAGCGTATTAGCTACATTTGTGCAGTGATGAGTGTCACACAGTATGGTTTGATTGCATATTTCACAAGACCCTTGTAGCAATCTGCACTTTGTCCTCACTGATGTGTGTTTCTTCTTCTACGACATACTGTGTTATGAGTGTGCCGGTTATAGCACTTATAGAATGTTCTGGTATTTTGTCACTTCACAAAAGCATGTTTTATGTTCTGCTGGCCAAACTTTTTTTTTTTTTTTTAGTTCTCATGTAATCATGCAATGTCCTCGTTAATGTTTTTGTGTTTGTTGGGAGACAGCTGACCTACAGGCGGCGCTCTCCTGTGACAGAACTATAGGAACATGTCTGTGTAGAACAACTTTAAATGGGGAGTCAATCCAAAAATGGTCTTTGCAGTATTATGATGTATGTGCACTAGGGGTGTGCCAAAAAATTGATTCTCATAAGAATCGCGATTCTCGTTTAGTACGATTCAGAATCGATTTTAAATGTCCCAAAATCGATTTTATTGAAATTATTTTATACTGTCTTCCCTTTGTTTGTTTGTGCCTTTATTAGGAGTGCTGTTCATGTTGTACCTGATTTGGCCACTTAGGGGCAGTGTGGTTCCACACAGACTGATACACTATTAAGTTGTAGCCACATTAGACAGTAGAAGGAAAAAGTCACGATCAAGTTATTCCAATAAGTTTTTTGTTTTTTTTCTCAGCGTAGAGACGTTCTTTTGAGTGATAAAAGTGCCGCGAGTAGCGCGCTAATTAGCATTAGCGAGTCAGACTGGAGTAGGTCATTACGATTCCTTGAACATCTATAAATTGAAGCAAAAATCATTGTCAATAAAATCATTTTGAATCTAAAAGCGTTCTTGATCGAAACTTTGGAAAATTACCTAATCACAATTCTATGACTGAAAATGTTCACACTCCTTTTAACTGTCTAGCATAAATTTTTAATTTCATATAATATTATGAATTACTTACTATAAAATTACTGTATCAATGAACTAAAAGAGAACCATTTGTAGTTGGAAACCATATTTATCCACTTTTATGTTGACAAAAGTAATACAAATTTGAAAAATATTTTATTGTGCATTTAGAACAGATGTAATGTGCAATTAATTTGCGATTAACCGTGAGTTTACAGGAAGTTATGTGGTTAAACATTGTAATCGACTGACAGTCCTAATATATAGAGTATGACATAGGCATTAAATTTGTTTTAAGTTGCATTAAAAACGGCATTAAATTAGATTTGCTCATACCTGCAGAAACCTTGTGATTTATATTGCATTTGTCAGCCATTGTAAGTCGAAAACAAGTGTCAAAATGGCCGCCCCCTAAGATAGATAAAACTAATGGGTGGATTTTGCTGCCTAACTCATATTCCGCAAACACAATATTGATCACAATGCCGTGTTTAGACTAGTGGATACAACATATGATTGTAAAGATTTTTTTTTCTTGACTTCCCCTTTAACACAATTTGCTTGCGTCATAACACATCACAGGATGTATGAATGTACGATATTTGAATGTGATGCAAAATACGTTCTAAGGTCATCTTGAGTTAACACAGAACATAGGAAGGATTGTAAATATGTAAAATAAGAAACCGACTGCATGTGATGAGAGCGTCGAGTGGGGCGTTCGGTCACATGCAGCATTTTATCTACCTGAAGGATTTTTGCCACAGTGTGGAACGTTACTGAGCACAGGAAGTTTGATGCATAGGAACATTACGCTGCCATTTGTGAGCTCATAATGCCTTCTGTTTGATGCAGAATTGTGCCTCATTTTCATTTGAGAGTATTTCTGAAATGTATTTCTGTTACCATGCTTTGCCCGTGTAGTCCCAGTCTTTGTAGTGGGAGTACATTTACGGAAATCTTGTCAATTACTCTGTAAGTATCAAAAGTGTGACATAGTGATTTCAACAATTATGTTACGGTTGAATTTGTTTGCGACACGAAAACCTGCGACAAGTTTGGTTTGTTTGCTTCAATTTGCGGTGTTTCATTGACAATATTAAAATAAAGATGCTATACACTGCTGTGACTTTGGCATTATGCAGTATTTAATAAACATTTTAAAACAATTGTATTAAGCGTAGTATTTTTGGATTCACTCCGCATGTCACATGTAATGGTGCTTTTAAGTTGTCCTCATCAGGGTCACAGGTTAGACGGAGCCCATCTGAGTTTGGGTGAGAGGCAGCAGGGTACACCAACAGTGGTCAACAATCAATCATATCCTTAATATTTCAAACCGAACCAATCTATAATCGTCAACCCGTCAACGTTATTTTTCTGCTGCTATTTTAGGACCGACAGTAAATTTCAGTCCCATCAACCACGCTTCCGTCCTGCTAAATTACATCTTGTTGCCATTAGTTTCTGCTTGACACTGTTATGTTACTATTTCCTCACTAATGTCACCTTAGCTGTTCACTAACCTGCCAGACGTAAAATGGCACACTTACAGGACCCGTTAGCTGTTTAACAACGTGCCTGATGTAAAATCAACAAATTGAGCACTAAACTTATCATAAACGTAAGTGTATATTTACTTGCTTAAAAAGGAGTGGCTCAGCCGCAGTCACGGGATAGAAGTGTATTTTATTTTCTATTTAATTTCTATTCTTAGAACTGTGGGGTCCATGTTGGTGACTCCTACATTAACTTTTGTTTAAAAAAAATAAATCTGGTTAATGTTTGTTTTTTTCTATTCAGTATATACAAGACACGTTTCAAGTTCACACCCGAGTAGAGTACTCTCAGTTTGTTAGTAAATACACAAAAGAAGGTCTCAATCACTCAGCTCAGCACACGGAAGCTTTCTCACTCTACTTGAGCAGCAATCCTGGAATGAATTCAAATTTTGGGAGCGGCACATTCCACATCCTGGGATTAAAGCTCTACCATAAATGGTAAACTTGCATGTAACAGGCAGGAGTGACGGCACCCACAGGCCAGTCAAGCCTGCTTCATGCGTGTCAGAGATCGTTTAATACGCGGAGGGGTTGCTCTTTAGTGTTTTCAGTACAGGAGTTTAGGTAAGGACCGTGCGCCTTCTAATGCAAGATTAGGATTTCCGTCAACTTAATTTAAGTAGGAGTGGGGAAATAAACAAATCATTCAAAAATAATAAAGAAAGTTTGAGTACCCGCTTAACTACTAATTCATAAATTCCAGATTGGAGCCATATGTTATCTTGTGATAGACGATCCTCGAATCCTCCCTGAGCGGCTTCCCGAGCCTCGTCGTCCTCCTAACTTGAGGCCCCGCCCCCTTTCTACCTCCAGGAGACCTGGCCATTGATGATCACCTCGCAGGTCATTCGCGCAAGCGAGCAGACCAAGTGACAGCTACTTTGAACGCATCGACAGTCGTTTGTTAGTTATGCCTCTGCGGGTAGTGATACAGGGTCCTGGGCCCTGGGGATTCAGGCTGGTCGGAGGAAAAGACTTCGAGCAACCGCTGACTATATCCCGGGTAAGTTTGCATGAGTAACTGCTGGTTACAAGTTGCGTGGAGAAGCACACCTGGGCTTGTAGGCTGAAAAGCAATTAACAAACTTGCTGAACTAGTTAACTAACAATCAGCGACCTGCGCTGACGTGTCTCGAAGATGTTGAATAAATTGTGCGTTTTATATTCTCATATTTAGCTTCTAGCTAGCTCCGCATAATGTTACATAAAGAAATGAACGATTTCTGCTTGGAGTTGTAATGTTTTTTTGTTTAAAGACTTAGTTGGGGGCCTTTGTCTTGTTTGTAGCTGTACATTTTACAGTATGAGTAAAATACTAGTACAAATAGATTGTGTATGCTTTAACTCAGTTGAATGCATTAGGAAACCTTTTTTTTTCAAGAGTCAGTGAACGCCTCGTAAGATCTATCTATCTATCGATCTCCCCCTAGAAACTAAAACTGCAACAATGAACATATTTTAAAAATATTTTACTGCCAATTAAAACGTTATCTTTTTAAATGTTGGATTTAAGCATCTGTGCTAATAATAGTGTGGCCAATGAATGTGAATGTTTTCACTGGCTCTGTTGATTTTATAATAATAATAATAATAATAATAATAATGCATTGGATTTATATAGCGCTTTTCTAGGCACTCAAGGACGCTTTACAGAGGATTGGAGCCATTATTCATGCACTCACACATTCATATATGAGTGTGAGTAGCAATGTGTGTGAAGTGCCTTGCCCAAGTACTCAACGACACATGACTTGGGGAGAGCGGGGATCGAACAGACGACCTTCTGCTTACTGAGCGACCGTTTTAGTAGAGCGGTGGCTGCTATTTTTGTGTCTCAGTGCTCTGTCCTCCCCACCCATCAAACATGATTACAAATTCCTGAGCAGTGCCAGAGTTTCTTGTCTTTAGGGCTTTATTTTCAATAGTGTCCGCCCCCCCAGGCAATTCTACCTGTGTGTGTGTACTGTAAACAATAACACACGTTCAGGTCAGTGTGTGAAGGTCAGTTTTGTGTGGAAGACTGAGTAGAAATGAGAGATTTATTTATAAAAAAAAATAAATAATACATATCTTGTTCATCACTTGTCTCTTGCAATGCAGGTGACGCCTGGAAGCAAAGCAGCCGAGGCCAACCTCTGCATTGGCGACGTGATCTTGGCTATTGATGGTGAAGCCACGGACAACATGACTCACTTGGCAGCACAAAACAAAATTAAGGGGTGCATACAGGACATGGCGCTTTCTATAGACAGGTAAGACGTCATTCGGATCGTCAGAGACAGCTCACCTCCAATCCAGGTGTTAAGGTGATGACACAATTGTTACGGCGCGTTACATCATCTCCCGTTAAGATTTATGATCTAGACCCACCTGCAAAAAGTGAAAATCTGCGCTATAGAGACTTTTTTTTTTAGTTACACTTATTACAAGGGTTCAACTTATTAAATATTTTAAAAATGTTCCTTACCTGATGGCAGTGTCCCAAATAAGAGGCACAGCACGCTCGTTTCAAGCTGTCCTTTTGTCACTCCCAGTTGACGTTTACTGTGAAACTGACACGTAAAATAAAAAAAACATTTAATGGATGAGTTTGAATTTGAATTACAGGAAGTTGACTTAGATTCAGTGCAATTTTAAGATACTCATTTTCATCACATATCATGAGAATGAGAAGTGACATACAATTTTTTTTTTTCAAAATGGAGGTACACAGACTAACATTGATAATGTTTAGTAATATATCTACCATCATATCAAACAATTTCAATGTTCTGTTTTATCTGAGTAACCATTTAATGTTGAAATAAAATTTAAAAAAACAGTACATTTTACCATTGACTATAATTAGGTATTGTGTTATATAGTGACAGTCCTTATAATATATAATAATATTTGTATGAAATTCATGTTGGGGTTATAATAGGGTTATATACTGTAAAGCTTAATTAAATATGCTTTAATTTTGCATTATGATTTTTTATTTTATTTTGGAATTTAAATTCTACTTCCTGGAATTTGAATTGCAATTCTACTTCCTATTTGACACCTCAATTCAAAAATTGAATTGGAATTGAAATGGATACGTGACTCATTTGACCATTTTCAGAAGTAATAAGTTAATATTTTGTCCAGAATTAATTTGATAACTTCAGTATGTACAATTAATACACTTAAAAACTAATTTTTCCACTTGCTGTTCACCTGTTTTCTGGGTTTGGGCTGCAAACTGAGCCATGATTGGTCGTTAACTACTGCTGAAAATTGATAAATTAGTCAAGTATCCCTTTAAGGGTCATTGTCAATTTAATACGGAATTTTATACACCACTGAAACAAAAGAGAATTAAACATAGTATTTTTAAACACCAAATTGTTCAAACAATCCACGTCATTCTGTCTTATCAACGTCTGCTACCCTATTGCTAACACGTAATGTGAAGCCGTAGCTTTTGACCAATTAGAAACCTTCCAACAAATGCAGAGCAGCAACACATACAAACAGAGCATAGAACAATACACACAGATATATATTCTTGCTGCTTTGTGGTAATGACTATTAATGAAGATTAGTTGGGGGCCTTCTCTGCCTCTTCACCTTAATTACACTGCAACTCTTCCAGTAATCTTAAATGCTGCTTGTGATGTGGTACTGCACTAAAACCCATTTTAAAAAATACTTAAAATACATGAAAACTAAGCCTGCCAGTTAAGTCTAATTTAAGATAATAATAAAAAATCTAATTAAGATAAGGGAATATGTGGCTGTGTCAGTAACACTGACGGACTTGGAATCAATGTAGCGACTACTAGGGGTGTGCCAAAAAATCGATTCTCATTTAGTACGATTCATAATCGATTTGAAATGTCCCAAAATCCATTTTATTTAAACTATTTTATACTGTCTTGCCTTTGTGTGTGCCTTTATTTGGAGCGCTGTTCATGTTGTACCCGGTTTGGCCACTGGGGGGCAGTGTGGTTCCACGCGGTGTAATACACTGTTAAATTGTAGCCACATTAGGGAGTAGAAGGAAAAAGTCACGATCACATTATTCCAATAAAAGTTGTTTTTTTCTTTCAGCGTGGAGACGTTCTTTTGAGTGATAAAAGTGCCGCGAGTAGCGCGCTAATTAGCATTAGCGCGTCAGACTGGAGTAGATCATTACAATTCCTTGCACATTTATAGATTGAAGCAAAAAATCATTGTCAATCAAATAAATCATTTTGAATCAAAAATCGTACGTATTTGAAAATCGATTCTGAATCGACTCGCAGACCCAAAAATCGGAATCGTGAGACATTCAAAGATTCCCACCCTTAGCGATGACTGTAAATGACTATGAGCCTTGCGTTTGTTTCAGATCAGACAATAAGTTGTGGTCTCCGCTGTCATCGGAAGAAGGCAAGTCGCACCCCTACAAGATGAATCTCGCATCAGAGCCGCGGGTGCGTGTCTGCAGACTCAACATCTCAACTGGAACTTGCTCAATGACTTGCTCTCCTCTGTCATTTAGAGTGAAATCATCACATTCAGCTTTACCGCTACTCGTACAATTTCCGCTAGCCTTGAACTTTTTCCTGGCCGCGCCCCTCCAGGCCCAACGATGAAGTCATTGTTTACGTCCCAACAGGAGGTTTCCTAGACGACAGTAGTTTATCTGCCATGCCGTGACGCAAGACTCGGCTCCTGCCTGCTGAGCGGAGAGCAAAGGCCAGTGGGTTGCGTCGCCGCAGGCTGCGTGGCCTCCACAAGGCCACGCACGCTCTTTAGTTGCTGTGCAGTTTGGTCACAAACACGCGTGTTGAATGCCTTTGTGCGATTTGTCACTTGGATGCCTCGTCACTCGTATCTGTCCCAAGTGCTTGTGCCGTGACCTGCTTGATCTGTGACTCAGCTTGCCGTCAGTCATGTAATTTCCCTTTTGGGATGCTTGAAACTTGAGCTCATTGCTGACTGTGTTGCTGGGAAAGAAAAAAAAAAAACAACTAATCACTTCTCTTGGTCAGTTTCACACAAAGCTTTTGACATTATTGTAACTGTCTTTGGCAGGAAGTGAAACAGATAGGCTCCGCCCACAACAGGAGTGCTCTGCCATTCTCCGGTTTTGGTTCCAAGGTTGTGACCAGCCAGTACAACAACCCGGCTGGCCTCTACTCGTCAGAGAATATCAAGGACTTCAACACTGCCGTGGACGAAGTCAAAACCTTGACGACCACCAACGAGCCCGACAACTTGTAAGAACCAACTCGAGGGAAAGTAGACATTTTCCGGACTTTGATGTTGCTGGCGTAAATGCTTCATGTTATGTCAACACGTGCGAAGACCATTTTTGCTTTGAGGATTTTTTGTTTGTTTGTGGTTCATACAAACGTACCCATCTGTTGACATCCGCCTTGCAGAGCTGCAGATCCGTCAAAGTCCACCAAGCGACCACCGATAGCGGCCGACTCGGAGGTCTACAAAATGCTGCAAGAGAACCAGGTGTCTGATGAGCCCCCCCGACAGTCTGCGTCCTTCAAGGTGCTGCAGGAGATCCTTGAGACGGGTACGCGTCACAGTTGTTCATTTTTTGTGTCAAGCCGTTTTGAACAGCAAATTGTTAACAGGCTTGATTGTACGTCAGGGGTCTGCAACCTGCGTCTGGGGCCACGTGTGGCTTTTTAGTTCCACTCCTGTGGATCTCTAAAAAATATATATTATTTATTTATTTTACATATTTTGTATGTAGATGAAGTATTCTTTAGATTAATGATTTAGATTAAAAATGAACAATTAAATATTTAAAAGGTCATAGTCCAAATTTGTAAGTTTTTGTAAATTTGTCACAAAAAGAGACGAAAGGTTAGAGGAATACATTTTAAAATCAAATAGAAAGGTTGGGGGGCAGTTAATTTGATATCAAAAAAATTTCAAAAAGTGACTATAAAATGTTCGAAAAGGGAAGATGTAAAGCAGAAAATTACCATACAATGTACACAAAGATGCCACACGCACACAAATCTGAAGATTTATTTTTAAAAAGGCAGAAAAGAAGAGCCCGGGGGGGGGGGGGGGGTGTTTACCATTAAATGTCTTTGGAATTGTCAAAAAGTCAGAAAATTCATTAAAAAAAAAAAATCAGAAAAGAAAACATTCAAACTGTATAAACTATAAAATGTCCCAAAACAAATAAGTCATCCCAAAATTTAACATATAATGTACATTAAATTGCCACATGATTCAGTTTTGTTTTTTTTAAGCAGAAAATAAAACTTTATAAAGTAAATTATAAAATGTCCAAAAACAAAAGAAGTGATCCCAAAAATTACCATAAAATGTCCACTAAATTGCCAAATATATCAGAAAATTTATAGCAAAAGGGCGGATAGCCATAAAATGTCCCAAAATAAATGAAAGAAGCGAGTAAAAGAATCACCATATGTCTATAAAATTGCCCAAAATGCCAGAAAATTGACAGAAAATACTACACATGAAAGTCTGAAACACACACACGCACGCACACACAAAATTCCACACGAAAGACGGAAAGTAGAAGAAATTGAATCTCATAGTATTGGATGCTGCATATTTTCTAAAATGGTGCAGCTCTAATTAGCTCTTAAACCCTCGGTCGGTACAGTAGACTAACACTAACACACCGTTTCGTTCATCATAATGTTCATAGCTTTTCCGACTCCAGACAAGAATTTTTTTTTCTCATTTTTTTGGCCTAAAATGGCTCTTTTGACAGTAAAGGTTGCTGACCCCTGTTCTGTCATATTTCCCACACCAATTGCATATAAGGAGGAGCTGGGGGTTACAAAGTAAAGTAACCCAAAGATGGCGCTTGTGTGCGTCTCATCGTTTGTAGGTCATTCTGACAAACCATCAGGGTTCAGGAGTGTGAAAGCACCAACATCAAAGATTGGCTCTTCCGTTGGAAATGCTGAGAAGCTTCCCATCTGTGATAAATGTGGATCAGGGGTTGTGTAAGTATTTAAGCCTTTTAAGTTTTGTAGGGCGGTTTGCATTATTACGTTTGAGAGCTTGCACGCTTATCTGGTCTAGTCTTCTACTCTGGCGCCATCTGGTGGCCATAACAGTCACATTAGTTGTCGTTCCTGCCGTATCTTGCTTGCTATACTTAATTTGCAATTCAGAAAATCCAGCCAGTTGTTCTTAAAGCGATACTTGACTTATTGATCCATTTACAACAGTAAGAAGTTGATATTTTGTCTGTAATTAATGTGATAACTTTATTATTTTTCATGAACATTTAATATCTTTAAAACACATTTTTCCACTTGCTGTCGACTTAAGATGACATCACCTGTTGCTGAGGAAATTGGTAACGACCAATCATGACTCAGCAACAGGTGATGTCATCTTCAGTCGACAGCAAGTGGAAAAATGTGTTTTTAAATGTATTGTACATGAAAAATAATGAAATGATCCAATTAATTCTGGATAAAATATTAACTTTTGACAGCAGAAAATGGCTCAAAATGGCAGAACTTGGTCCAGCAGCAACAAATAAGTGCTTATGTTTACTTTTTACTGCGGTTAATACCATATGCCTTTTATTCGAGAGCAAAGTGAGGCTAGGAGGTTGAATGGTTGACTTTTGTGACTCAGGGGGATGCTGGTGAAACTGCGCGACAAGTTCCGACACCCCGAGTGCTACACCTGCACAGACTGCGACGTCAGCTTGAAACAGAAAGGACATTTCTTCGTGGAGGACCAGATTTACTGCGAGAAGCACGCACGCGAGCGGATGACCCCGCCCGAGGGCTACGACGTGGTCACGGTCTTCCCCAAGTAGACGGATCAAGGACTTGAGCCTCAGACTGCACGCTAGTTTTAAGACACTTCAAGGCATTTCGTTTCAGCTTAGACACTCTTCTTGAGTGGAAGTTGATTTGCACAAAAGAACTTTGGCATGCGGTAGCCTACAGTAATATGTAAACGCTTCATACTTTTTAGATTACAGTTTATTCCTGTTTTGCCACTGATTTGAATGATAATTAGTGCAGTATAGGAAAAGAACCACTGTTTTTGGATGATTGTTTTTTTTTTTTTAAAGGGGGAAGTCAACCTCCCCAAAAAATTCTTGACAATAATACTATGCAGCCCAACTAGTCTAAATACGGTATTCTGGTTTATATTGCGTTAGTGGAATATGAGTTATGCAGCAAAATCCAGCCGTTTTTATTCATTTCAGGGGGGCGACCATTTTGCCACTTGCTGTCGAGTGAAAGCAAGTGGCAAAATGGCTGCCTTCAGATATTTTGCTGCATTTTTTTTTAACTCATTCACTGCCATTGACGGTTATAGACATCAAATATTCATTTTAACTATTTCTATTAGTTTATAATTTTTTCCCATTTTTGTTAACAAGAGTATGAAAACCTAGAATTTTTTATTGTACATTTAGAACAGATATAAAATTTGTGATTAATTGTGAGTTAACTCACGAAGTCATACGAAGTCAATTAATGATTCAAAATTTTAATCGCATGACGCTTCTAATTTTTAATAATCTTTTCTTTAATTGCGTCAGGCGATTTAAATTTTTAACTGTAATTAATCTCATGACTTCAATAGTTAACTCACGATTAATCATACATTTTATATCTGGTCTAAATGTACAATAAAAAAAAATCTAGGTTTTCATACTCTTGTTAACAAAAGTGGAAAAAAATGTAAACTAATAGAAATAGTTCAAATAAATTTTAGACGTCCATAGACGTGAATGAGTTAATCAGATTGTCATGTTAGGTCTCACATTGTTGTCGAGAATTTTTTACGGTGGACTTCCCCTTTAACCCTGCACAAGGAACTCATGGTGACAACACAAATGCATAATTTTTGTATTGTTTTTATTGAATAGAACTATTTTACAAAAATATGTCAAACATTTTAATATCAATTCCAAATAAATATTTTAGTTTTAAGTCGTTGCCTATTTTCTCAATGTATTGATTGCCTGGAAACTAATAAGTGCTACAACTTCAACAAGACCAAACCAATAGCTTAAAAAATAAAGCGTGTTAAAAAAATTAAATAAGTTACACATAAATAAATAACTGCTTAGAAATGTTTTGCAACAGTAAAGTGATCGTACAAAAGTGGGCATTGGAATGTTAATATTACCACTCATGCCTGAGCTCTGTCTCACTGTAGAGTAACTTCTTGGGATAAAAAGTCGCTTTAGCACAACAATTCAGTTCCGATTGTTCCGAGTGAGCTTCGGCCCGGCTGGAGACAGACAGGTTGTCTGCCGCGTGATTCTCTATACGCAGAGTCTCCGTCAGGGCCCAGATGTAGTTGTGGGCGAACCGCAGTGTTTCAATCTTGGTCATTTTAGCGTCCTCGGGCAGAGCCGGCAAGATGTTCCTGAGCGCGTTCAGAGCAGAGTTGAGGTTGTGCATCCGGTGACGCTCTCTGTCGTTTGCCTTCACCCGGCGTCTGCCCCGCAATGCGGAGTACGCGCATTTGCTTTGGCGCGTTTGGTTTTGACGCACGTCGTGTTCGCTGCAGTCTTTGGCGGTGTGGCCATTTGGGAAACTTCCGGATGTGTTCACGTCACTTAGCGCACAGTGCTTTTTGGGAAACATCCTATTCGGTTGGGCCTGCAGAGTGTAACAAATAAATTAAATATCGTATTGTGTATGTTGAAACATTTCCCACTCATTTGCATAAGCGTTAAAATCCAATACAGGCCTAACGGCCTAAATCTTTCGTAATCTAAATAACGTTTAGTGACGTACACAAAATGTGGATTATTGTGCTGAAAACTATACAAACAAACTAAAACTTACGGAAGCGTATTGCATTCACTTGGGAAAAAAACCCTCCTGTTTTCCTGACAATTTTTTTTTGGTTGCTTTGTTTTTTTGAGTAATTTTTTTCTTTCTTGTTTTTCTGACAATTTTTTTGGGTTGCTTTGTTTTTTTGAGTAATTGTTTTTCTTTCTTGTTTTTCTGACAAATTTTTTTGGGTTGCTTTGTTTTTTTGAGTATTTTTTTTTCTTTCTGTTTTTCTGAATATTATTTTCAGTTTTACTGAAAAAAATTGTCAAAAAAAATATTCAGAAAAACAAGCTGAAAAAAAATATTCAGAAAAACAAGCTGAAAAAAAATATTCAGAAAAACAGGAGAAAAAAATATTCAGAAAAACAGAGGAAAAACTTATTTAAAAAAACTGAAAAAAATTATTTAAAAAAAACAGAAAAAAATATTTTAAAAAAACAGGGGGAAAAATATTCAAAAAAACAACGCTCCCCCAAAAAAATTTGTCAGAAAAACAGGACTTTTTTTTTCAAGTGAATGCAATACGCTTGCGTAAAAACTACTGTAAACATTAAAATAATAATTTGTGACATTGTCAATCAAAACTGCATTCTATTTTTGGTGAACCCTTCTATCATTTATCAGGTCTATGTAAACGTATAGAAAAGACAGTTGCACGTACCTGGGTGAGGAAACGGGAGGCAGCAGACTGCGTGCTGGATGCGCGCATCCTTGTCATTTTATAAGGCTTTTATCTTATCTTTTTGTGCGCCTGAATCAACAGCATGTGTCAGATGGCCAATCAGCTTTCAGGCAGCAATCTTGCACGCTCTCCCCCTCGCATCAGTCTCATTACTGTATCTCTTTGTGTGTTCTATATGCGGGTTTGAGTCGGGAAGAGCAACACGTGGATTTTTTTTTTTTTTTATTGATTTAAGTGAAATTAAATATTTTTTACCTTGATTATAAGACTTTTTATTAAATTTGCTCAACTTTGGTTGGATTTTGCTGTGTGCAGGAAAAAAAAATTCCTGCTTGAAGTTTTTTTTTTTTTAATTATTATTAACTTCCCCAAAAATACAAAATCGATTATACTTGTGTGTTGATTTGTAACGTTCAGGTCAGCTGACATTGACAACTTTAAGGGTTTTAACTATAATTAATATAATTTATCACTGTCGATATATATCATTTTTAATGTGATGTTAAGTTACAGCACGTCATACTTGCCTCAATCTGCCCCTGCTAAAAATAGCTTAAGCACAATTTATGGTTTTATATTCATTCGTCATCAGGTTTGACATTTGCTTAAGTTGTGAAGGCGCATTTTACGCACTCGGGTGGAAGGGAGCTAAACCAGTCAGGACAGGAATAGATAAAACGTAATGCTAAAATAAATGGAAATATCGCCGAATATTCACAAATAACGTGAAAGCCATCGAAACTATTTGGGTGTTTTGAAAATAAATTAGACAGGCTACGCTCATTAAAATGCGTATTTTGGATGCGTAGTGCTCGCTCAAAATGACGTATAAGCCTATACAGCCAATACATTTCAGCAACTTTTGTTCTTGCTTGAGGCTTAAAACAATTCTAATGTTACAAACAATGCATATTTGAATCGATACTACGAGCTAACCATAAATATTCAAGCAAAAAATAACCTTTACTTTGTTGGGGCACAAAACTTTTGCAAGTTGGACAAAAGCTGTTACGCACGGGGCCAATTAACCAAAAAGACCATTTGGAAATGTGAACTCTGTTGTTATAGTACAAAGGGTGTTCCTGTGAGGCACAACCAATTAAACTTGATTCCGACAATAATTTGAGCCAAAATGGCTGCGCAAAACAAAAATATACATAATAAATATATTGTCGCAACTTCAAGCCAAACGGTGAAAATGCAAAATTTTCCTGAAGCCAAAAGCCCATTAACTATACATTTCATCTGAAATCCTTAATTTTTTACCAAAGCTCAAACATAATTACCAGTTTAAGAATAAAAACCTGCTTAAATTTCTGTCCAAATATATAGATTGGGAACAATCTGATCCCCATATGCTTTCAATAAAGTGGACAAATACACAGGCGAGATATGAGATGCCGTCTTACTATTATAAAAAGGCACGAAAAAGTCCAAGGTAAACGAAATACCCCCACTTCACAAATAATCAACGAAGTCTTATCCATTTTGGGATATGACGGACAGGTGTTGGTTTAAAGCAGTCAAGTCGCTGCTTGTTTTTTGTTTTATCAGCCTGCTTGTTATGCAAAGTGTGGGCAAACACAAGCACCCATATAAGCAGATATGACAGCGCAGTTGGTATAGAAAAGTAATTTAACAATATTTAACAATACAAATGAGCAAGCTCCAGAGCAGGTGATACCTGCACGATGCGCCCCCAGTTTTACTCCCCGACTACTTCACGCTCTCCTTTGCTTATTTATTATACCAAATCTATTTATTATTTTAGCAAACAGAGGTACCAGGTGGGGCTTTATTTTCGTCTTCAGCTTTTTGTTTGAAGGACGTTTTGAGAAGGCCAATCCAAGTCCAACAACTCGCTGACCAGATTGTTATCAGGGACGCCATTCAATGTGCCCCCCCTCCTCTCGCTCCTTCTGCCAAAGAGCTGCCGGGAGAGAGAAAGGGAAAAGGAAACTTCTTCAAGAAAGGGAAAACATCTTAAAAACATTTAATTGCAACCCGGATGCCATATGTACAGCTCTTGTGAAACCCTTCAACAATGTGACTGTCTTTTAGAAAGTATTGGAGTGCGCCTTTGGAGACGTGTGCGCTTTTGGAGAGGTGCGCGCGTCGTGACCGGAATGACCCTGAAAACACTTTACACAAAAACGAATTCACTTTTAATGTGCTTTGGAGTTTCCTTTCACAAGCAATGCATTGTACATCTCACCTCAGCTTTTGAAGCTAGTGTACACCAATTACAGTGGAATAGCCTTCCTCTGGAGGCGTTTTGTCTTTATTTCTTCAAGCTTAAGGACACGCGAGGCACAAAGATTCTCTTTGGTCTGGTTGCGTCTTGACCAGTTTCTGGTTTTCTTTGATAGATTTGGCTCGTGCATAAAGGACCAAATGTGCTGCTCACATCATTAAAGATTGAAATAAACATATAGGCTACCTTCCACAAACGAGCTCTTACAATGCAAGCATTCGCTATAAGAATCACATTGTTAAATGACTTTCTGACAGTTTAAATGTAAACTTAAATTGATTTTATTTTTAAAAACATGCAGGATTTAGGGATGCAGCTCATTTACTGGGAACCTCAAGATAAACTCACGAGTCAACCTGTTGGATTAAATAAAACATGAATACAAAAGTGTCCAAGTTATATCATTTTCAGAACTTTCAGAAGAGACTCACTAAATGTAAATCACATTTACATTTAACTGTCATACAAGTGCAAAAGGAAGTCTAAAATTAATACATCAGAAACAACAACTAATGTAATGTTATGTTCATTAGTGAGGAAGATTGCTTTGTTATAAAATGTTGCTATTGTCTTCAGTCATTCATTCATTCACATTTATTATAAACTGTATTTCTTGTCCTCATTTTGGGGTCACGGGTGAGTTGGACGCCAGTGGAGGTATGTACAGTATACCCTGGTTTTGATCACTAGCAAGTAGCAACATATATTATGACTCTTACATGCAGTTACCTACTACCTCCAGGAGGAGGCAGTGCAGGGCCAACAAAAACACATGTTCTTTCAACATTTCTTTGGAACGAAAATAATAAGGTTTCTTGGTGTAAACATATGCTACTATATGGGTGTTTTTTGTAAAGAGGCGAAGTACAAAAAGACTGCGTCTCACTGTATCGCTCAGGCTGCACTGCAGCGTCTATTCACAGGCGCGATCCCGCTACTGAGCGGTACGGGGGCTTTGACCTGCTTCGTTGCCGACCTGGGCCGGTGCACCCCTCTTTAGGCGACCTGGTAGTCCCGAGCTCCCCCGGGAGCACCATATCGATACCGAACTTAGCGCGGACACCCGCTCGACATAGTGCACCTGCAGCTCAGAAACCCTGAGCTCAAACGATCCGGCAGTCTCAGGCTCCCGGTAGCTTGGATTACAGGCGCGCGCCACCACACCCGGCGATAATCAATAGTATGGGTTGTGCTTTTGACGTAAACGCATGTGACGTCACGGCGGCTTCGAGTCTCATTAGTACTTAAAATGTTCCTAATCTCTGTACGCTTCCCATGGTTGCTTGCAACCCATTCGAATTGATCGAGTTATGGTGAATGACTAATAAATGTGGACAGGAGTGACAATTAAATGCCCTTCATAGAAGGCAGAAGGTACATAGTTAACCGTATCCATTGTTTTTGGGTCATTTTTTTGTTTGGTGGTGTGCAGTGACATTTTCCTGATGGCTAAATAAAAGTTGTGAAACAATCAAATGCGACAGTGTGTTGTGGCCAAGAAGTCTGCACGCATTTTCTGACTGCAACAACAATTCTTATAGCCATGAAGTGGTGAGGTTTGTACATATCCCTGTAGCGATGGTGAGGCAGCACAATTCCCAGCATGCTTTGCAGCACTCTTTGTAAATAGTTGGTGCCAATTATTTGCTTTGTTGTGAGTGTCTCTGTGATGTCTTTGATGGTGACAGACAAAAAGTATAAATGTACATCTCAGATGGAAGGAAGGATGGACATATAAGTCTGAAGCAAGATTTTATCAACACAAGAAGAGTACGACGAGTTCTTTCAAACTGGTTATACTGCGAAGTATGTGAAGTGAAGTAAATAATATTATGCAGCACTCTGTTCAACAGTGTATCTGTAGCTGTATATGTTTAGTTGCAGACACGCTTCTTACTGAAAATAAAAAAAATATATAAAATAAAAAAGAAGGAAAAATACAAATTAAAAGATAATAGAAAAACAGTACAAAAAACATTAATTTAAAAAAAATATATATTATGGAGACATATTGATTGGGCTATCCAGTATGTTGTCATATCTGCACATGCGCAGAGCGTGCGCAGACTGTCGCTTACTTCCCGTATCCTAGTTAGCTTGCTGTTGTGTTATGTAGTAGTAGCATGTAGATGAGAGCGAAGACCACAAGAAGCAGCCGGTTGGAGGTGACTTTCCTTTGTCTCAAAAAAAAAGAAGTTTGTCGGTCGTAAACCGTCTTGGCAACATGGATTACTGGGTAAGTGATACTTATTCTCCCATTGTTTATGGATATATCGGCACAGTTCCACTGGTAACGGTGATAATTGTTAAAAGACGGTACACGGCTCAGACTTGTTTATCAGCACTGACGTCAAATAATGAGCCGAGCTGTTTTTCTCTCTAGGATGCTCTAAGTCCACATGCTTTTGTTTAGTTGTGAGCTGTGATGTCAAAGTGTTACGGTTCGATTTATGGCTAGTTGCGCAACTGTTTACGTGAACATCTTGGTTGAACTGTTGCCATACTCAAGACAATAAGGCGACAGCAATGAGCAGTCCTGTGCAGTCCACGCACTCAAAAGTGAATGATATGCTTTATCTGTAAATTTATGTTAACGGACGGCCCTTCCTCTGTAAAAAAACAAAACAAAACAAAACTGTATACATTTCTAACAATCGTTTATTGTGGCACCCGTAGTTTAAAATTTGAGTTCCTGTTCAACTTGAGCCTGCAGGAAGTTTTAAACAAAGCTTTGGTCACAAGAGTGATGTGGAGTTACTAAGTGTCAAAGGAGGACAATGAACTCTTTAACAGACACAAGTACTGTACAGAGACAAAACTAAGGGGGCAGCAGAGGGCGGTTCCTCTGACAGATCAATCTCTCCTCTGCCTACTAGATAACTCACAATAATGACTACAGTTGTTGCAATTACTTTATGAGACAGTGAGTCAAGCAATTTGTTCCTCATTTGAATCATTTTGCGAACTATTGTGTGTGACCTGCAACTTTAAACCACTTCATAACCAGTTCATTTCCATGAAAACACATCCTCCCCTTTGAGACAACAAAAAGCCTCTACATTGTTCAGTCTAGGGGAGTAACAATGAGTAAGATAATGCTAATAGACTTGGATATGTGTTTTCAATGGGTTAAATTTAAATAGTTAACTCATTTTTGTTGGGGTGGCCGTTAAGGCTGTGAAAACCATATAAACATAATGTAGGCACATTGGCACAAAAAACGCGCAGTTGATGTTATATACTTTATACTGTTGAAAACAAATTATGTTTTAGGCAGTGGATATTTTGCAGCTAGCGCTATTTTGCTGTGAACGTGTCTTATTGGTCATTCGCCGGACCGAGTCATGCACGGCGTGTGGTTCCTGCCTTGCTTCAGCCGCTTCTGTGTCTTTTCACGTAGTTTAACTTTTCATTTTGTTTTGCCATCGAAGATAGACTTTTATCAGCATAACAAAAACCGGCAGAGCATATAGAAATTGTTGTAAAAAAAAAAGCACAAAGCGGGATTTGAATCCATGACATCATGCTTTTCCGGGGTGACCGCCTTAACCATTATGCCACACTTGTATCCACTTAGTACATGTTAAATCAGAAATCTGTGAAAATGATGGCACGCAAATATTTAAGCATACAACAATTGTTCAATTGTATGTCAAGAAGATATTTGTTTTAAAAAATGTTTAAAAGTGGAAAAAATACAGTTTTATTACAGACTACAAAATGGAAAAATGCCCCAACCAAACACTTTATCAACAAACATGAAGTATTCACACTTGACAGTATTTGCTTTAGTGGGCATTGCAACTTGAAGTAATGCCGTGGGCCACAGCCGGTCCCCCCCGGACCTTAAGTTTGACACCTGCGGTTCAGTGGGTGGGACCAAGAGAAAATGTGTACGTGTAAAAGTGGAAAGACTTGCCTTTTGAACTGATGTGAGATAGGGTTTAATCTCTTTTTTTATGACAGAAGAAGAAGCTTTGACATGCAGGGACCTGCACCTCTATCTTAATAGACTAAAACAGTGATTCTCAACTAGTGGGCTGGGACCCAAAAGTGGGTCACAGAGCCCTAATGAGTGGGTTGCGGGCAGGTACTAAAAAATTACTGTTTTCTCCTTTTACAACCATTCCAACATTGGATGTTTCAAGTTTATGAACGGAGTAAAAAAACTAACAATTAATCAATTTGCTGTTTTTTTCTTACAGCATTTTACTTGTACTTTAGTTATCTACTGTTTACTTAGGCAAATTATGACATGACATTAAAAAAAAAGATGTAACTGGGAGAGGTCAAGTCCACCATGATTGATTGATTGATTGAGAGATCTTGGGATCATGGAAGAACGTGAACGTAGGTGTTTTAGGTAGATGTGTTTTTTCAGTTCCTATCACATTTGCCAATTTAGCTATTTTTTGACACTCAGTTTACAATGAGCACATCTGGAGTTAAGTGTGCAGAGAACTTAGTAAGTGACAGTAAAATGTTATTTTTACTTTTATTTTAGTACTTAATTCCGTGGTGTAATTCTGCCACTTTTGACTAAAACATGAACTCTCACAAGTCAACATGTGGTCCCTGTTAGCAGCTCATCTATCACTTAGCACAGCTTGGCTTACCTTGTCAAACCTGTTTGATATCTTAACAAACAGCAGCTCATTGGCATCCCTCCACTCTTTATTCATTCAAACGAAATGCGTTTAATATCAGAAAAAAGAAATCGTCACCACTTTCTGCTGATGCATCGCTGACTTTAGGATACTTAAAATAATTACACAACCTGCCCAAGGTGCGCAGTTATGGAGTGTTCTTACTGCTTATTAGTTATGATGTTATCTTTTTGAACCTTAAGCTTTACTCTATCAGATAGTAGTTGAGGTGAGCCTCCAAGCACTCATCCTATCAAACCTATTGTCGTAAAAAAATAAAATAAAATCACTGATAATGACAAATTAAAGTGTACATAATCTCACTTTTATTATTAGTCGTTTTTACGGTTACTTTAAACACACCAGATTTACAAATACAGTATATATGACACATTTAGGATGATTTGAGGTGTTTGCAGGTGGATTGTTAAACATTACCGCCGGGCGTCTGCGTGCGTTGATTAGCAGTGAAACCGCTGGGCGGAGTCTGTAGTGATAGAAGTTGAGTAAACTGACAAACTAGCTCGCTCTTCTGCCTGGAGGAAGACGAGCACGGTGGAGAGTGTGAGCCGTTTGCACTCGGGAAACTGCTGAGTGTTTGTGTGAGGGGAAACCTGATACAATGCCTTCGGATGTAAGTACATCCATTATATTCATGGGGCATTATGTATTAATGTTGAGGGACATTTTTAACTTCTGGAGATCTTTGTACTGGATATTTTACCGTTTTTACGTACCGTACGACTGATGTCTAACCGTGCTAAGAAAACCTTGAAATCCCAACTATGCGTTTGTGTGCGTTAATCCAGAGTGCCTTGGAGGCATACAAGGAGATGGTGCTCATCTACCTGGAGGAGGGCCGGCGGCAGGTGAACGCGCACTGCAGGGATTTTGAGGCATGGCAGATAATCGGAGTGACGCTTGTCATCACCTTGGGAGCCGTATGGCTGAAAGGATTCCTCTTCCAGCAAGAAAGTGAGCACAGTTTTGAATTTAAATCACATCAAACCAGCTGATGTGGGCTTTTTTGGGAGGGACATGTGATTATGTGTCATAGTCATCTGTGAAAAAATTGTGGTTGTTGAGGTGCCAGCATTTCACGCAAGTTCCTTGTCTGGTTCTTGTTGGTTTTAGGTCTCTTTTCCAGAATGAAGAAGCAATTCTTTCGACTCATCAGAAAATTACCTTTTGTCGGCGGGGCGGTACGTACACTGACTAATTGTATCCTCTGATTCTCTTATGAGTCACGTCTGATGACTGAGTGCGGAGGGGGGGGGGGGGATAGACCTTTGGCACACTTAACATTGTGCACTGACTGGAGATAACATTCACTAACTTCTTGTCACGGCCATCTTACAACAAATTGGCATGAAGTTTCGACAGCACACTGAGCATAATATCACATCTTTTTCTCCGCGGCTCCCAGATATTGTCGCTTAAGTAATTCTGCTCTCATAATAGATTCAGAGACAACTGGACACGGTTCTGGATGACATGTCTGTCAGTCTGTGCACTCTGAAGAATGGCATGAGCTACACTAAAAAGCTGCCCTCGAAAGGCCTCTCGCACAGCCAAGTGCTGGACAAGATCAGCGAGTACCAATCTCTGAGTAAGTACCACAACTTGGACATCGATTTCAAAACGTTCCAAACCGACTGCGGACTGTTATTCTGAAGCGATGTGTTGTTGCAGATGAGGTGCAGTGGCAGAAGGGCTGCGTTTCCGGCGCAGTGTACTGGGGCGATGAAACACTCACTAAACTCCTGGTGAAGGTATGCGTCACTCTGAACATCTTTGCCTCAGGCCGCCATATGCTTGAGGAGTCACAATTTCATGTTTGCCACAATTAGCAGAGCTCCCTTGTTAGCAGCACGCAACTGCTAATGTCCAAAACAATCCATTCCATTCCGTTCCAAATGGACTTTTTCTAGTTAGCGTTGTATAGCATCGCATTACAGTATATGTTAAATGTTGTCATCTCTGCATCCATTGCAACCCGGTGCCTTTAGGCATACAATCACTATGACCACACAATTAAAATGGCGTACCTTAAAGGGATACTTGACTCATTGAACCATTTTCTGCTGTAAAGAGTTAATATTTTGTCCGGAATGAATTTGATAACTTCATTGTTTTTCTCGTAAAATTAATAACATTAAAAACAAATTTTTCCAAAATGACATCACCTGCGCTGAGGAAGTAGGTAACGCCCAATCATGGCTCACCTGTTTTCTGGGTTTGGTCAGCAAACTGAGCCATGATTGGTTGTTACCTACTTCTTCAGCGCAGGTGATGTCATCTTCAGTTGACAGCAAGTGGAAAAAATAGTATTAAAAGGTATTAATTGTAAATGAAAAATAATAAAGTTACCAAATTCATTCTGGACAAAATATAAACTTTTTGCTGTAAAGTATCCCTTTAACTAGAATATCTTGCGTGGCATTGTGGCTAAAGGTAGAATCATGGTGGGTTATTGCGCCTTTTGGTACTGTAAAATCCTCTTCCATTTCTTTTGGCAATTGGAGGGTGCTTTTGGTATATTACTGCCACCTTCTGGCCACTGATGGTGATGCACTAAAAGTATTGGCCCAATGCCAAAAGAAAGTCAACATGATTTTCCATGCCAGTCCAAGCTCTAATTTTAATTTATTTGCAAAACTATGATAAAAATGTGACTTACAGTCCAAAAAATACAAGAGCATTACTCTAAGTAGATATTTTTGTGGTTTAATTTGTTCTCCTTGTTAATAAGGTGTATGGTGATTTTGCATGGAGCAACCCACTTCATCCAGACATATTTCCCGGTGTAAGAAAGATGGAGGCTGAGGTCGTCAGAATGGCTTGCACACTTTTCCATGGTGGACCCAACTCGTGTGGCACAGTAAGCTCATTCCTTCATTCCCTCTTGATGTACGGTGTTACATGAATTGACACAAAGAGGGACAGCATATATTGACTTTTTTATTTAGGTAACTTCAGGAGGAACGGAGAGCATATTGATGGCCTGCAAGGCGTACAGAGACATGGCCTATGAACGAGGTGTCAAATACCCAGAAATGTAAGATCCACTTCATTTGACTTCAAGGCACTTTTAATACCGCGAATATTGTGACATCCCTGATTATCAGGATTTTTTTTTTCTTCCATCAACCACATCTGTCAAGCCGTACAATAATTTGTGGCAGGCCAATTTTGGCTCACAGGATGCTAGCTGCTGCTGGCCACTAGCATAGGTGGTCTCATGCACTGCTAACACCGCTAACTATTAATTACAGGTGCATTTCAATAAGGATATAATGTTATGTAGAGCTGTACTTAGAATTTTGTAGACAAATAATACTGTTTATAGTCAGAGCGGAGAGTTGTGGGGGGTGCGAAACGTTTTCTTCTATCTATGGTGGGCCTAATTGAGAAACACTGAATTATTAAGATACACTTGTACAGTAGTTGAGAAGCTTTCACCATGCCAAACATGATTTTGTTGCCATTTTTGCAGTCTGGCGCCAGTTAGCGTCCATGCGGCCTTCGACAAAGCGGCGCATTACTTTGGGATGAAGCTCGTTCACGTTCCCCTCAATGTGAAAACCATGCGGGTTGATGTCCAGGTGAGTGGGAAATAAAGCATGTGTGACTTGACTTAAGTGTTGAGTTATTTCATTTTGTTTCTCCTCCTTGATCTTAACAAGGCTATGAAGAGAGCCATCAACAAGAACACGGCCATGCTTGTATGCTCCGCCCCCCAGTTCCCACACGGGATTATGGACCCTATCCAAGAAGTTGCCAAGGTCAGAAGCAGAAGTGTTTCTCCTTTCATTTGGTTCTGTATGGAAACTGCCGCATTTCTCTCTCTCATACTTTCTTGACCTGTTTTCCAGCTGGCCTTGCGCTATCACCTGCCGTTGCACGTGGATGCCTGTCTGGGCGGTTTTCTGATCGTCTTCATGGCCAAGGCTGGCTACGCCCTCGCACCGTTTGACTTCAGGGTGAAAGGTGTTACCAGCATCTCCGCAGACACTCACAAGGTGAGGAAATGTTGCTCCCTTTTTTTTTTTAAAAAATATTATTTTTTAACTTCTATTCAAACATCAGTGTCCAAACTATGGCCTAGGGGCCATTTGCGGTCCGCCATCCATTTTTCAGCGGCTCGCGGCATATAATAATAATGACATTTGACATTTAATCCGCAAGATTAGTTAAATGATACAAATGAAGTATTCACGACTAATATAATAGAGACTGAGCAAAAATTGTTTCTTCCACTTTCTGCTCTGTGTTAAGGTCTGATTTATGAACATATTGCATTAATAATCCTCTAGAAGCGGTTTTAAAAATAGTCATCTTACAGTTTGCTCTTTTTTGGTTCTGAATATGGCGATGGGCTTCGGCTGCTGTTAGAAAACTTAAGCAATATATAATTTCTTTCTTAATCTAATTTTGATTGAAATTATATTATTCTATTGCTTAATCAATTCAAATTGAAGAATTTTAAAGTGGCTCTTGAATCTTTCAATTTTTCTGTATGCGGCCCTCAAATGGAGAATTTGGATATCCCTGCTGATTAATCGACAATATATAAAATTAATTGATAATCATATTTTTCATCAATTCTTGTTTTGGAATCAACTTTATTTTTAAATTGTCCAACACTTTGGAATTTCTTCCTCTCAACAGTAAATATTGGCCAATTAATAAGTCAAAATAAAACATTTGTAAACATTTGCTTTAGAAAAGGAACTGAATCTAAATTCATTTCTGTTTTGCGCATTCTGTCATCTCTGCATTGTCAGTTAGAAATCATGTCCTGTTTTTGAATAAAGAGATGGAAATTAGAACTTGTTCTGTTTTGAAAATGTAATAAATCTATAAAATAATTTAAAAAGTTAATCGATTATTAAAATATTCGTTATTTGCAACCCTAGTGTCCACAGAGTGGTTAAGTGTAAAACCTGACAAAATTAAACTACAGTTTTTGCTGGAAACGTCTCTGTTGTCTCACTTGTGCTATACTCAACCAGTTCCACACTTTTTAGTTCACAAATTAGCAGTGCTAGTTGAAGACAAATGTAACTTGAGTAGAGCCAGCTGAGTAAAATAATGTTTCGTTTTGTTGCATGTAGAGTACTAGAGGTATAATAAAGTAGTTGGCTCATATAAAAAGTTCATCACTCTGAATTTGGTTGTTTAATATTATGCAACCTCTTGGAATGGACACATTACAGTATATAAACAAAACAAGATGCATTTTATGTTCTTCTTTGGACGCATTTCCAAATGGATGGATGTGTAATTATTATTTTTTCATTCCTCTCTAGTATGGCTACGCTCCCAAAGGTTCCTCAGTGATTCTCTACAGTGATAAAAAGTACCGTCACTATCAGTACTTTGTGGCCCCCGACTGGCAGGGCGGCATCTACGCCTCGCCCTCCGTGGCGGGCTCCAGGCCCGGAGGAATTGTGGCGGCCTGCTGGGCGACCATGATGCACGTGGGCGAGAACGGATACGTGGACGCCACTCGGAAGATCATCGGTGTAGCACGCAAAATCAAAGCAGAGTAAGCGCTGCGCAGTTGTGGATTTTTGATAGTTGGGAACATTCAAAAGATCATTTTTGTGTCCCGATTGACAGGATTCGAAAGACAAAAGGTGTGTTTGTGTTCGGGGATCCTGAAGTTTCAGTGGTGGCGATTGGCTCACAGGATTTCGATATTTTCCGGCTGTCTAACGCACTGACGTCAAAGGGCTGGAATCTGAACACGCTTCAGTATCCATCCAGGTGAGTAGAGGCCAGGTAGCAGCATTTCCAACCTTCCGCAGTGTGTTGCGCTTGCGTGACAATCTTGTCATGTCTCGACAGCATCCACATTTGTTGCACAGTTCTGCACACCCAGCCAGGTGTGGTGGAGCGCTTTGTTGGTGATGTCAGGGAACAAGTTGCCATCATTATGAAGAATCCCAAAGAGAAAACCACAGGGAAGGTGAGATGACTCGTCGGACACGCAATGTGCACTTTTCCCAATTATTCATCATTATCTCCAATTGATTTTTATTGTCGGATTATATGACTAATTGAAGTATTTAAAGATAGATAATAGTAGTATTATGGTTAATCATTTGTGTCATAATTGGATTTGAACTAGAGAATGCAATTTCTCCAGAAATTGCATGTGAAGACTAAGAGGCGGAATAAAAAATATGGAATTTGAAATGTCGAATGAAGTTGAAATGGAATGACAATGACCTGGAAGGAGCTGAACATGTTGAAGTTTGAAACGGGTCAAGAAATGTTGAGCAAGGAGGGAAAACTGTAGATGTGTTAATATGGGAATGTGTGGAGCGAAAAAAGTAAAAGTAGTAGTAATACTTGTAGTAGTTTTACTTTTAGTAGTGGTACTCGTTCGTAGTAGTAATAGTAGTACTTATCGTAGTAGTTGTAGTAAAAGTAGCCGTACTTATTATATTACTCTACATAGTAATAGTAGTAGTACTTGTACTTCTACTACTACAAGTAGTTGTAGTAAAAGTAACAGTACTTGTATTAGTACTTATAGTATTAGTACTTGTAGAAGCTGTTGTTTGTTTAATAAAGTAGCCGTACTTGTACTGCTACTACGACTTGTACTAATAGTAGTAGTAGCAGTAGCAGGATTATTATTATTATTAATAGTAGTAGCAGTAGTAGTACTGCTTGTGATACTTGTAGTAGTAGTAATTTTAGTAGTGCATTTAGTAAAAGTAACAGTACTTAGTAAAAGTAGCCGTACTTGTACTAGTAGTAAAAATGTATTAATAGTAGTAGTACTAGTAGTAATTAGTCGTACAAGTAGCCGTACTTGTACTGCTTCTACTACAAGTACTGCCACTACTACTTGTACTAACAGTAGCAGCAGCAGGTTTATTATTATTATTAGTAGTAGTAGTTGTAGTACTTGAAGTACTTCTTGTGGTACTTGTAGTAGCAGCAGCAGTATTATTATTATTAGTAGTAGTAGTAATAATAGTTGAAGTACTTGTAGTAGTAGTAGTTGTACTTATAGTACTTAATGTTTTGTCAAAGATGGCCGCATGTGCACTGTATGAGGGTGTGTTTTTGAAATGTATGCAGATGTGGAAGTACACTTCAACGTACTCTAGGAAAGTCCAAATGAGGTGACACTTGAACCCGGGCTCTAACATGCTGCTATTCTCTTTCCCATCTGTTCCAAGGGAGCCATTTATGGCATGGCCCAGTCCATCCCAGACAGGTCCATGGTCACGGAGCTCTCCCGAGGCTTCCTGGACTGTCTGTACAGCACTGAGGTGCCCAAGTCCAGCACCAGCCACATGAACGGTAACGGTAAAGCCCACTGAAAAATAGATCAGGGTTGTCCTGAACTCGCTTGCACGTGGGAAACTTGCTCCGAGTTCACGGCTGAATGGTTGCCTTATCCTGCATCGCTGCACGGAAAACGCCTGCAAAGGTTTTTGAAAGCACAAGACGTCCTTTTAATCACCCCACAGGACAATTACTCAGACTGACTCTCTTAAAATGAGTTTTGGCGTTTCAATTGATTCAAATGTTGTGAATGTGTTTCATTTCAATATTAATCTGCATAGCAAAGTCGGAACATTTCAGTTAGCTGTTGTCATGTCCACAATTTGATGACTCAGCAAAAGACCACTGAGAGCTTGTTGGTGTGCTGTACTTGCGATCTGCATATTATGAAAACTGTTCTCCAACTGTGCGTTGAACGTAAAAGCACTGCAGGAACAAATCCGGGTTCCGATTTAAACCACGCGATAGTACCACTTGGTCATCCTCGTTGGATAGCACTTAACTTTCAATTAATGTGCATTTGTTGTACAGGTGTAGTTGGACTTCAAATATGGGAGCGTTTTATATATCACATTATGTCAGGCTTGAAATTAAACAGCTAGTGTAACCCAAAGCTTAACAGCTGTACTGGTTTTCGTACCCATTTGAAAACAAGATATTTAATAATCCCGCTTAAAAAGATGGTTGAAGCGATTGTATCTGTTTCTTGACTTCATTTGAGTCGCCGCCCATGTTTTGATAATTGTGCCCTAATTCAATCTACCTCACTTTGTACTTTTACTTTGGGGGCAAACGTGCATAACAACTGTTTGCTTTTCTTTCTAAAAGTTGCGCCTTTAACACTGTCAGGGCATTTGAGTTCTCTTTTTAAATGCAGGAAAAACACAAATGATTGCGATCCGCCATGATTGAGGCTTATTGATTGACCAGACAACATATTTTCACCTCTGCACTCGAAAGGACCATGTTTTATATTCATGGAATTGTGCAATAACTGTTTTATTTTATGAAATGATAGAACGGGGACTGTTGTGTAATAATGGTTAACAAACTGTAATCATGTTTATTGATAGCTTATCAGGCCAGTGGGTGTTCGTATTCTTACAAATGTCGAATAGTTTTCCAATGATCGAATGTTTTGACATGCTCGAGCTGCACTCCTATCAGGGTTGTAAATATTGATTCAGATAGTGCCTGCTTCCAAAACTGATGGCAAAAATCCCCCCCCAGCTCAATAGATGAATATTCACAGTTGACTTTTCAGTCAAAAGAATAGCGATTTATAAGTGACGAACTGTATGTTGTTGTTTCTATGGATGTGTTCATGCTGTAGCAATAACGAGTGTTCACCTCTGTGCCTACAGAGGTTTCCGGTCATACTACTTTCATTTAAGTTGCATTTAATAACCGCAATGGTTACTTACAATCAAAAAAGTCCACATTGTAAACAACGAGCAGTTTAGTGTTAAGACTTGGAATCGTTAGTGTTCTGTTTTCAATAAAATACATATACTGTGTTTTGTTTTGTTTCTGTGTGTGTGTGTGGGGGGGGGGGGTGTTGTTGTTGTTGGTAAAGCAAGAAGGAAAGAAAAGTTGGCAAAAAAGTGTTTTAGTATATTTTTTTTCAAAGCACTTTTGGTGTAAATAAGAGACAATTCTTGTAAATAATGTTGTCGCCAAAATATCAAACTATCTCCAAATGTGTTCCCCCCCCACCCATTAACTAAAAATGAATTAGAATTTCGTAAGATATAGAAATGACAAATGAACATTTCACATTGACAGTTCCTACCAGCTACTCCGCTGTGTGCAAAACCAAACCACAAACAGACACCTGCAAAAACACATTTGACACTTTACAGGCCTGTGCAATATTCAACACATAACACAAAAGGTTACTCTTTGGGTATCTTAGGCACACGGATTAGCATAAATGTAAGTCACACATCTCCAGTTTGTGATCACATCAGAGAGGCTTGGTCAATGAAGGTGGCCAAAGTGATGTCGTGCTGCGAGAGCCCCCCACAGTCGTGTGTGCTCAGCGTGATCTGCACCTGGGTGGGCGCAATGCACGCACATTAGTATCACTATTGTTTTGAAACAAAACAGTTTAATGTGTGAGCTAGACTGAAAATATGTTTGGGTTTGATGAAACAAGTCACAATATGAACTCATTCACTCCCAGCCATTTTCACTGAAGCAACCCCATTCGCTCCCGGCTGTTTTAATGGATTTTGACTGATTTTGCAAGGTCCACAGAATATTCTGTTTATTTGTTTCCGTTTTTGCAGACATTAGCATTAAAATATAACTAAATTTCATCATTATTCACAAACCTGTTGAAAACACTGGCAAAAAGAGCTTGTTGCAACATGGCCATTGCTGATCTCTTATACTCTGCTGCCACCTGCTGGCATTTTTTCCTAATAACTACCACTACTACTGCTTTAAGCCACCTCTTCATGTCAGAAGCTGCATCAAAGCCTTCTGTATATTCTTGCATTAAAAAAACAACATATAAATACGTTTTTGGGAGTGAAGGACAAAGTATGTAAAAACGTATTTACACGTGTTTTGGTTTGAATTAGTTTAAATAGATATATTAATAGTGATGAGAAAAAAAAGATCAAACAGCATTATCTGGATTAATGTTTTTTTTTTAGATTATGCAAATGTGTAATATAAAAATCACTTGTATCACTCACTAATTATCACCAATGGTAGGTGACAGATTAATATGGATAAACAACTTTTTTTTTTTACATTATACAACTTTTTTAGATTATGCAAATGTGTAATGTAAAAAAAAAGTTGTTTATCCATATTTATCTGTCACCATTGTTGATAATTAGTAGTTATTCACGAGTGATAGGAACCAAGACCTTCCACCAATAACAAAAGTGAGTAATTAACGCCACACAAAAAAGGTTTATAATTGCCTTTAGATGCCACAAGGTGGCGGCAAAACACTACTTTGTTTTTTCTCAATGATGCTCCTCAACTCACTTTTGCAGTGTTCCTTTGCTAAAAGATAGTGTCAGTGAATAACAGACCCTAAGTTTATTTTTTAATTTTTATTGTTTTTTTTTTAACCAAACATGAATTTGTGAATGCCGAACTGTAAATATGTGGGGGTCCACACAGTACCTTATTGTAAACATTGAACCACTCGGGATGATGGTTCATCTTCTCTGCTTGTAGTGCCACTCTGGACATGAAACCAAAGGCCTAAGTGGGAGAATATTAATTCCAATTGTCAATATGCTGTACAATATACCGATGGATTGCGTGTGAGTATGTGAACCTGATTAAAATCTTTAAAAAGAAACTCCTTGTAGATGGCGTCCCGTCCCACCACTTCCACCCACTGGGCATTTTGCAACAGTGGGAGAAGATGAGTCCGCTCCTCTTCAGTCAAAGTTTGGATTTTAGCAGCCTGGAATGACACAAGGGAGCGAGAGGGGGGCAGTTACACCAACGCAAACACTGATTGGCTACGCAGGAATCTCATCTGGAAACAATGAGAAGCTGCATTCTTTGCTTTAAAACAGGCTGGTACAAAGGTATGTGGTAGTCATGAGGGGGTGGGATTATTTGCCCCCCCCACCCTACCCTCCTGGTCGTTTGGCACATGATGCGGAATCACATGAATTACACGTCTGATGCTAATTTCCTGTCACACCTCGTGATCATGCACTCTTATTTGTTTTGTTTTTTCGTTTATAGGCAAGTGGGCATTTTAAAAGGCCATGTCCCCAGGCAAGCTGTTGGATTAAGAGAACACATGAGCGCCTACAAGAGAGCAATGACATCAACAGGTATCATAGCAACCAACGCTCTAATCTGCTGATCAGTGGCAGCAGCGAACAATAAGCAGACTCGAGCCTCGCCTACTCTCCTACTAGCGTCATACTGTACATGTGCATGCACAAAACATGCCATGAAAATATAAATAGAATAAACAATGCCATGCAATTTAAAAAAAAACACAGTATTAGATCAATGTTAATACAATTTGATGCAAATTATTAACTACTAAAAGAGATTTACACCGAAGGTTTGCAACAGGTTTGTGTCAGAGGTTGTGAACTCACCATGTTTGCAGAGAGCTCTCATACACAAAAGACGACAGCGTCTTCCTGTGCTTTGACAACAACTGGAATGAATCAACACATGAGCCGCAACCAAGGTCCTCCTTTTAGCTGCCCCGGGAGAAGCCTGAACAGAAACCAGTCTGTCAACATTGGTTTAATCATAAACCTCTAAAGCTGAACTCGCGCTTCAGGCTATCTCAGCGTAAAAAACTCACCAGACTATTTGTAATGCGTTCATACAAACATTTTAGAGCGAACCTTAAACCTCCATATGACAGTTCAAAGAATAGTTGCTCTGCGGAATGCAGCACCGTGCTGCCCCTTGGCCAAGGGGAGTTCATGTCAAAGGTCAATGAGCTGCTGCATGAGGACAACCTAATGAACTCATCTGTCATAGTGAGCGCCCAGGGAAATGAAGCGCTTAATGAAATGAAACATGGGGCAGGATGTGACAAGTGACCGGCTTTTAACACTCCAATGGATCTGCAAATGAGAACTTTGCTTAAGCCCAGTTTGTAACAAAGGAATGTAGAGGAAGATGAGTTCAATTAAAGGCATTACCGTACAGTAAAGTGTATCTAAAATTACACCTTTTAAAAGGATAACTTTAAGCAGCCATCACACAGGGTGGCCATTTTGCCACTTGCTGTCCACTGAAAATGATATCACAGTTGCACAAGTAACAACCAATCACGGTGCATCTGCTTTCTGAAGCTGAGCCGTGAATGGTCGTTACCTGATAGCAACTGTGATGTAATTTTTAGTTGTCAGCAATTAGCAAAATGGAGATGGATAAAAATGCTGGATTTTGCTGCAAAATGTTCCACATAGTAATCAGAAAGAATGCCATGTTTAGACAACAGGAGGCACATTAAACATTATTAGATTTGTGTGTGTGTGTGTGTGTTATTAAAAATGTTTTATGGACTATCTGCCACGGAGGAGGCGGGACTTCCGACTTCAGGTTTTTCACCCATCAACTTTGTTTCCGTTTCCGGTTTGGGTTTGTGACATGTGGGCTGCGTCCCAATACATGCGCTTCCGCCTTTGTGCCCCTCGGTTGCGCGTTCCCGTCGACGGGTGCGAGGCTGCGAGTGTGTAGTGTCTTTCTCAGTATCCGAAGCACTTCAGATAGCCGAGACGCCCTCCCGTCGATGAGCGGGAGCGCGCGGTTGAAGGGCGCAGGGGTGGGGGTGCGAGTGTTGGAACGCGGCCAGCAGCGGCCAGAAACGGCGTTGATGTGTAAAACCCGGAAGTCCGGAAGTAATAGAAGACCCTATATGATACAGCGCACTTTTAGGAACTGGCATGTGGGCCAAAAATAACATTTAATTCTTAAACAAATTCGCCCAAAAAAAAAAAAAACTCTTGACACACACCAAAAAGTCTCAGATGCATTCAAAACAACAAAAACTCTGAAAAGAGGCTTTTCCCCTCCCTCTTTTTTTTTCTTGTATGCGAGACCATTTTTGTCCCTGCTGGTGTAACCACAGACTAAGCGACTTGCGTATAATACAATACATGTGACAAGCTCCCATTTTCTTTGTATGTCTAGGCTGTTTGGTGCAAGCACAACACAAAATCATTTATCTTGGTGTTTTTGTTGTTGTTTGTTTTTTAAACCTGGCATCAGATCAGGGTTGTGTAAACTTTATATGCAAACAGTATAGTACTTTTGGAGGAGTATTACATAAAAAATAATAATTAAAAAAACTCATAAGGTGTGCTTATAATTTCCATTCCATTTTCTTTATCCGTGTCTTCTTTTACCAAATTATAGTGTTCCATAAAAATGAATTCCAAGCATCACAAACCGTATGACATGACAGGAACTACAAACCTCATACGCAAGCCGCCCTTTGACCATTCTTTATTAGTTAGAGATGACAGTTATAAAGATGAGCAGAGGAAGTGCTTTCAATTGACAACATGGAGCCGGTCAGACTCGTGCGAGCGTGTGTGACTTTACTTGTCTTCACAAGTGGCTGTGGCGCGCACGTCCCATCAGGTGAGTCAAGGATTGTTCTTGGAGGCCTCACTTAACTCACTAATCTCACTTGTGTTATTTCATGGTTCGGTAGTTTTTAAATAAATGCATGGAACAGCTTGTATTTGATGATAAAACCAAAATATTGTTCTATAGTGAGTTCTCTAAAGCAACAGATTCTTTCGATACTTTTTTCCTCTCGAAAATTGTGCTGTTTATAAACAATAACACAACACAATGCACCATTATTTAGCAGATAATGGTGACTGTGATGTTGAAGAAGATCTGATATCTTATATTTATGATGAACATAAAGTGTCACGCGCACATTGTAAATCAGCGTTTCTTGTCTCCATGCAGCGCCCGCTCTGAAAATAGACCAGGCTTTGTTAATATTTCATAACCAGCTGCCAACTGAAGTGGAGGTCTTGTACACTTCTGATTATTGTTACAAGGTAAACATGCACACTGAAATGAGTCATTAACAATTGATTGGGCTTTAGTGAAATCAGATTTAATTTTAACCGTTTTTAGGGTTCCTAAACGCAGCATTATCATTATATATCCTGTGTATAATTTTAACATGTTTATTTTTTTCAGTGTGTGTACCAGAATTTGGTCCGTGTGAAATCCAGCTACAACAATGTATCTACAGTCATCAGCACGAAATTCTCCTTGAGTATGCAGGTGGAATCCAACGACAGAAATGCAATTCTTTGCCGGTAAAAAGTTGAAATCAACTCAGTTGAAAAATAGCTGATATTTGTTTCCAGTTTTTCCAGGGAGTTTCCCAATGTCTCCAGACACAATCTAGCATGCTGGGATACCCTGATTGCATCAAGAAATACTCCCCCAGCACTGTAAATAATCTAACTGACTTTCTGCAGCTGAGTGATATTCTCTCTGAAACTACTACCTCAGTAGATATTGATTAGTAGCCTTTTTGGGGTTAATAAGACCTGACATTCCAATATTGATGGAAAAAGATCATTAAAGCTGCACAGTGGAGGTTAAACTGGAGATGGCGGTTGTAATAAATAAACCGTCAGGACAGCGGCGCTCCCCATCTGGGGATCACCCGAAAATATTGTGGCAGGATGGGCCAAGTGTCACATTATTTCATTCTGTTATATGTTGGTCTGGACATGGGCTTCCTTAGTCAATGCTGAGGTCTCTAACCAGGCTGCTGTTATTGATTTCCTTTCCCCTTTGAAAAAACACTCCAAGTGATAGCCAGTATGTCATTCCAATGGTGGATCAATGTGAGCACGCAATGTATGTTTTGGGGGTTGGAAACTGGAGCTAGCAGAGGATTAATGGATGCGTTTACGGTGGATGAGCACTAGGTGGCACTCCAGAGCTTCCTTTGGTGCGGTCACTGGTGTTCCATAGTGAAGCCCAGTTGGTCAGGATCAGATAAAGCAGCAGGAGATTGATCACCGCGCTGCCTTTTGAGAGAAAGGTCCAGTTGCTGCTTAGAAGCTCCAGGGTGCCAACATTGTAATGTATGCTGTCAAAGAACTATACAGTAATACGATTTCATTTAATTAAAAAAGAAAGACAGATTATTGACGATTCTGAACATCCGTGCATTTGTGATACTTAATGCAACGCAATGCAAATGCTTCCTTTATACGGGGAAAATTTGAAACAAACGGCGTATTGTATTCTTTTGCCTGGGACTAACATACAAACCACACAGATTGTTATAATAGCCAAACTGAATTTCATAATATTTTGAAATAAAAATAATCCACACAAATGAAATTACAACGATCCAAAGTCAAATGCTTTTCAATGAGCGCAGAGATTTTTTTCCGCCGCCATTTTGACTTGTGACGTCATATCTGAATTGTCAATAGGAAGATAGTGGTGGAGGTAAACTACCAACAGTTTTATTTCAATAAAATGATATTTTTGACAATTTGGTACCTGGGACTTCATTCCGGATTTACCCAACTAAATCCACTATCACCTCGTAATTAGAAGCCTATACAAAAACAAAACATGACTGTGCCATGTAGGCTACATCATCTGGAGTAGTTCCGAATCAATATTCATCAAATAAGATGACGAAATATTTTTAAAAATATAAATAAGAGAGGCTAATTATCGATGTACAGGAAAAAAAAAATACTGAGTGCAAATCACCACAAATGTCTTGGCAGTTTTGAGCAACCAATTCGAGGGGGAAAAGAAAAATGCTGACATCGTCAAGGACTAGCCCTCTGGCCCTGTCAGGACAAATTTAAAATCTGACATGGCAGCTCAGAAAGTGAAATCTGATTGGACAAAGTCTTGGAAGCAGTGCCAACAAGAGAAATGCTACAAAATGAAGAGAATAGACCGCTGGGAGTAATTTATACAATATCATGTAAACAAATATTGTAATTTAGAATGGCGCCAATGCTTCACTATTATACTGTGTGTATAATAATTTTATTTAACTGTTTGAATGCAGATGGACTCAGACATACGAGGAGGGCGGTCACTATTCGGTTTGGATCTTAAGGTCAGACAGTGCCAGCAATGCCACCTGTATTCATGGTGTGGACAAAGGACCTCACAATACCTACCTGCGTAAGTGTCTAACAACACGGATGTTTCACATTGAAGGAGGCTAGCGTAACTGGTTGCTGATTTCATACTGAACAAGAATATAGAGTTTTTTTGTGTGTAAAAAGTCTTATATCTTGGGAGTGCATCCAAAAGTGCTGTGTTTATCTTTTGGCTCAGTGTCAATAACCACGGAAAGGAAACCTGCCTCTGAACCTGCAGCCATTTTCTTATTCATGAAGTCAGCATACAAGCACATGACTTGCTTTGTTCGCTTTTAGCGGACAGTATTCTCTTCCGTCTCTTGGGATATTCAGCGTATTGATCACATGAGACATGCTTTCTTAAAAAGGGATAAAAAGAAAAGCTTTTGTGATTGTTTTGAGGGCTGAGACCTGTGCGTAGAGGACTGTGGGTAATACATTAGGGAAGGTGGAAGGATTAGGGCATAATGGGATTTTGAAAGCGTCTCTGTCCATAATGTACACCCTACTTAACAATATTGCAGATTATGTTGTGGATCCGACTTTTAAGGCCGGGGAGCCATTATCCGAGCAGATATACGGTCAGTGGAACTGCACCCCTCACAGTATGATGAGCTTCCATTAGCTACAGGCGCGGGTGATTATACAAACTCCCCACAGGGTATGCTCCGTTTAAGTAATGGTCTGGTCAGCAGCTGAAGCCGTGCTAGGGAATTTGAAAGTTTAGCTCCGCATCTCCCATTGATTGGCCGCATCGTGAGGTCATTTGTTAGGTGTGGTCTTCCTCGAAGGATGTGCGCAATTTCACCTAATGTCAGGATTGTGACTGCGCCCAAACCGCAACTTCAAGTTAAATAGCGATCCCTATTAAGTACCCGCCTTACGCAAATGTATTGATGAACTTAATCTAGTTGTTTCGAAGTGCCTCTATTCATCTTGCGTTCATCCTGACAGTAATAGAGCGAGCCCGACCGCTGCAAAGTGTGTTTCACTTCATGCGCTGAGAGCTTTATGATGTTTTTTTATGAGCGCGCACCAAAGATGCCATGACTTTCCAAAGGCGATGAAGTGACCACTCCGTGTTCAGAGAGGATGTCTGCTCGGGTTCAAATAGCGTCTTTGTATTTGTTCTTCCACTAAAAAGGCAAACACAGCATCCTCGCCCTCCCTTTCTGCTGCGCTTTGATGCACACAAATATCCCCTGAGCCTGTTTGTTCTACTTTTATAGACTGGTTTACAGCTGTAAAGTACATTACTGACATTTGAACGTTACAGATGATGATGTTTGTGTTTTTTTTTGTTAACGAGATTAAGCAAATATAGCAGTGCCTTTTTTGTCTTAATTTACTCCAGTGTAAATATATTCATTACATGTTGTTATGCTTCCTTTTGTTGAATAAGAATTAAGATGAAAAATCCACCAACAACTTAAGGGGCGGGGCCATCTTGCCATTGACTGACAGTGACATCACAGTGCCTAAGGACTCAGTTAACGACCATCACGGCTCACCTGTTTACTGAGCTTGATCATTTGACGTTCACAAAATGGCCGCCCCCTCACAATGGTGTGAAACGGGTGTATTTTTCTGCTTTAATCATATTTTATAAACACAATGTTTAAACCAGTAGAGGCGCGTAGAACATATTGTAAAGATTACCCCCCCCTTTTTTTTTTTAACTTGACTTCATATTGTCTAGGGACCACTTACAGTAGCAATTTTTTAATATATATTTTTTCTGTGATGTTTATAGTTAGTAGTAGTGTAGAGATGATCATAATTGAGATGATTGGTTTCTTCATTTAACAACGGGGAGAGTTTAAATATTACACACGAATAGACCAGCTAGCATTAGCACATGCTAGCAGCCATATTAAAGTGTCAACTAAAGAGTTATTTTTTGATTTAAGAGACTGTTAGTGTGTCCGTATTCCTTGTATGCCTCTCGGATTAGATTACCCACGTGATTGCTCTGTGATGCATTGACCAAGAATTAGGTGCATTAGGTTGTTGTTGTTTGTTTGTCACTCAGGGGATCACCTTTGGCACTGATTGACACACAAAGAACTCTGGGGAATTGGCTACATTGAACTATTTGTACCAGTTATATTAAGCTAGATCAGAGGTTGGTCTCACCAGTAGGGACCCACATTTGACCATTGTCATTCAGTTGCCTTCACTTTTATAGAAGTCAAAACAAGCAAATGTTGTTGTTGTTGTTTTTTAGGCAGTTTTTGATTTAAAGTTTGCATGTCTACTGGAGTGCTGTAATTTGTAATTTATTCTATGTCATTGATGATGTAACCATGTGTGTCTTTTCTATTGTGTTATCTAGCTATTCTGGTGGCAGCTCTCTCTCTAGCTGTAACTGCTCTCTTATTTGTTGTAACACCCTACATATACAGGTATGTACACAACTTTTAATGTTCCTTGTGTTTTTTTCTCCTTGTAGTTCAAGGGCTCTGTTTTTGTTGCCGCATACGTAAATGCTGGTGTATCAACAGCACAAATCACCCTTTTGTAAAGGCACCAATTTTTGTCTGTGAAATTACCAACACCCAGTCTAACCTGCCTCCGCGCAGATTTTTGACGCGCCTCACGGCAGACTTGTTTCAGTCACGAAAATAGAGCCCTTTAGAGTCAAATGTGTTATTTTAACTACAATATTTGATGTCTCTTACAGAAAGTGCCGCATATCAACATTTGTAAAGACCATTTGCTGCCAAAGGCCCCAGTACGTGCTTGATAATGTAAGTTACATTTTGTAAGTTTTTGTCAGTTTGTAAAATATCACATGTGATAGCTGTAATTTCTGAGTACATTTGTAAGTTACATCTTGATCTAACAGGCTACATTGTTTGGCTTGACCAGAGAGAGAATAGTGCATGGTAAAATTTTCAGAGCCTCCAGTCATCATGCTGCAGAGACACTAATAGAAAGATTGATACAAATGTTAGCAGAGCCAATTGTGCAGCAGACTGACATAGAGGCATTCAGACAAACATCTGAGTTCATGTGATGCATTTTCGGCGAGCATGAATGGCTCCTCTCATTCTTCCGAGCAAGATGTCTCAGTCTTCCACATGCTGTGTAAATGACATGTAGATCCATCATTACTCATTAGCGATGTTGTCTTCCTGCTCTGCTGCTTGATAGTGATACACGGGGGCCAAAAAGTCCAGCTAATCCAAGGGAGAGGAGTGTTGTTCTGACAAAGAAACTTATAAATCCGGGGTCCAACAATATTAAATAGAATGTTATTTCATAAAAGATGCCACTACATAGAGCTTTGACAAAACAACTTTACATTCCAAATTTAATCAAACAATTTTTACTAATTGTGTAATTGTCTGTTTTTGCAATCTTGAAAAACAAACAAAAACTAGCAACAAAAAAAAGACAATTTGTTGGTATACAGTACTGTAATATGGCTTAAAAAAAATCAAATTAAACAAATTCAAAAGCAACACAAGTTTTTCATGAGCTGCCATGAAACTGTGCTGCAATCCACGTCAAGTCGTCACCATAATGCTTAGTCATTTGTTGCTAGGCAGACTACACACGAGCTAATGTTTCCAATGTTGCCAAGGCACACCATATTACATTGTGAAAAATCTCATGGCACACAACCAAACAAAAATGTCACTCCCCATAAAAGAATTTGAAATAATGTTGATATTAAAGATAATTTAATTGTTCTGCCTGTCGCTCTATGTTACTGATCTAGATCAGTGGTTTTCAAATGGGGGTATGTGAAGGCATTACAGGGGGTACGTGAGATTTTTTAATATCTAAAAAAATTATATGTAAATATTTTTATATATATATATATATATATATATATAAGTTCATAAAATTAATTTTATATTCAGTAGGCTATTCAATTTCAGTGTCATAAAAACCAAGCATCTCCCCCATAACAGAATGGTTTAACACAACTTGTCATATGCCACCGAGAATCACCTGTCAATCACTTGTAAACTTTAAATTTAATATTCACTTAATTATTTATTTTTGACAACAGAGCTTTACTATGATCCCACAAGATCACGCTTTATGTTGATAATAATTTGTATGTGCACAAATCTTTATTTCAATTTTTTTTAATCTTTTATTTTTTAGTTATATCTTTTTATTTCCAAATAGTTCAAGATACCACATAAATACAAATAGAGTTCCAAAGTGTAATAAATCAGACAATGATCGCACAGCATTCCGTTTAGTTGTTGTTTTTTTTCAATCAGAAATGCTTTGTGCTGGTTCGTGGGTACTTGGTTGAAAATATATTTCACAGTGGGTACATGACGTCACTGGAAAAAAAAAAGAGTTGAGAACCACTAGTCGAGATAGATGAATAAAGTTGCTTTAATGTAGTAAATAAATATTAATGTTGAGACTATTTAAACAAAATTGGGTCATCCCACAAAATAATAATAATCTCTTACAGCCTAATTACAGTCAATGTCATGGGACAGTGTTTGGAAATACACACTAATATAATGACATCATTGTAAGTATTATTTAAAAACATTTTATTTCAACGTGCAGTTGAATGTGTCCACGTTATTAATTATGAAGTACATACTTTATGAGATGATAAATGCTGCTACCCATGATGTGAATGGATTTAGTATTTCAGACATTATTCCCTCCACCCCCTCTGTTATTGTGCCTGCAGGACGAAATTCATGCTACACAAGTGGAGGGCAGTGCCACCAAAGTGAAACATAAACGTCTGTGTTCACTGGACGCTTTTCGAGGGTATGTGCGCCATCACGTTATCAATCGCCATTAATCTATCACCACGCGAGCCTCTTTTTGCAGCAGTATGATGAAAATCTACAGGCCCAGCGTAATGAATAATTACAAGGGTCACAGTCTGGCCACAAGCTCCCCCAAGCTTTCGTTATCTGGCGAGGTAGTTGCGGGCACAATGTCTGATATCAACGCGTCGCGCCTTGGCGATGTGTTTGTCTTCCTATTGGACGGGGTGGATGTGTGTGATTGAATCTGGGCTCCCTGCTCGCCTTAATTGTGGCCTGGGGGGGGGGGGAGACACAAAGCACGCCTCTCTGGAAACAGGATGCTGGTGTGGCTCTGACGTCCCCCATGCCAAATAATTGATGTAATAATACAGTCAACATATCAGCACACATGCACATGGCCATAGATCTCCTGCCAAAAACGGAGACGGGGAGGAAACCCAGGAGCACAAAAGCAGCATCCAGCAGATGACTAACATCTTCTCCATCTGTGACTTGCATTAAGATACTCAATTGTGTGGAACCACAGCGCATATTCATCCAATCCAAAAACACTGCTTAAGTTTATTTATTTTGGGCTCAGCTGGTTAAGTGCATTCGCACAAGCGTTTCCAACAGTTCAAGGAAAGGATGAATGATATTCCATTTCCTATCGGTGCCGCTTCTAGTCACTCACCTGTTTGCTCATATTAGCTAAGATGTAATTCAGGTTACTGTTAAATTAACTTTGGCAGCGACTTGTTGATAAGTTTATAATTCAAGGATTGGGACTCCTACACTTAAATTATTATTATTATTATTATTGTTTTTTGTTTTTATGCCAAAAGTACTCACACACTCTACTTAGAAGTACAGATCCTTGTATAATAAATAAATAAATAAATAAATACGTTCAATAGTAGTAGTAGATTTTACTCCTGTTCTTAAGTAGAAGTAAAAAGTAGGCATAAAGTCAAAATGAATGTTTACTGTCAATAACATCTACAGGCCTACCATTTTGATAATTTGGCACAATCTCACTCTCAAACTTCACAAAATAGTTTCCCTCATTTAATAACATCCATAGAAGAAGAAAAAAAAATCACGTTATGTTTAGCTGCTCAATTAAAATGTAACATGTTTTCTTTTTAGCTAGCCACCTAGCTAGCGCTAGCTAACCAGCGCTAGCTTGAATAACAACATGTTCATGTTGTTGTTCAAACGCTAGCTAGCATTGGCTAACTGTGTGAACTGAGTTGAAAAAAAAAAAAGCTACATGCATTAGCTAATGATAACTGGAAAAACTACACCCCTGTAGCTTCCAATATAAATGTCCTGACTGGTAATAATGTGAAATACCTGGCAGAGGTGTTAAATCAAACAATCAAATCTCAGCCTTTTGACTTATGAGCCATGCCCCTGATAAGTAACAAGTTCTTGCCTCCGAGAACGCACACATCAGTCATCAACCGTAAATGCTGATGCATTCTTCATGGCAAAAGGTGTTTGTTGTGAGCAAAAGGGGTTCTTAATAATTGCCCCCACTGACATGATATAGTGTGCAGTGACGTTTACATGTTAATTTTTCTAAAAGGATCCCGATTTTAATTTCGGGCCTCACAACTAAAAGCTTGTCGCCAGTTTGCGTGGAAGAAATTGCCTCGTCAGTATTTAGTGGAACAGGAGGACAAATAATAAAGCAGAGCAGAGGATTGCCAGCTCTTCGCCAGATGGCTGACTCATTCATTTCATTCCTTGTTTTGACTCGGCTCCAGATTTTTCTCTGATTGGGTTTCAGAAGTGTCCTGACATTTGGCCACAGAACAAGAACTGATAAAATGCATCATCATCATCATCATAAAGGGGGCAAAATCTCAAATTTAGTGGGAAATTGATTTATTAATTAATTGATTAACTCATTCATTGCCATTGACGGCTATAGACGTCAAAAATTCAAAAATTAGTCTACTTTTGTTAACAAGAGTATAAAAATCTAGAGTTTTTTTTGGGTACATTTAGAACAGATATAAAATTTGATCGTGAGTTAACTAGAGAAGTTCTGCGAAAAAATTATTTTTTTAAAGAAAAAATGATTTGAAAAAATAAAATTCTTAAAATTATTATTTTTTGTTTTTTTAAAGAAAAGATTATTTAAAAAATGAAGGGCGTCAGGCGATTAAAATTTTAATAAAGTAATCGCATGACTTCACTAGTTAACTCACGATTAATCACAAATATTATCTGTTCTAAATGTACATTCATTTTTTTCTAGGTTTTCATACTCTTATTAACAAAAAAATGAAAAAAATGATAAACTATTAGAAATAGCCAAAAGGAAATTTTGACGTTTATAGCCGTCAATGGCAGTTAATGAGTTAAGAGGTGTTTCCCAGTTGTTGTGTCGTGTTATTTTTGAACTAGCGCAACTCAACATTTGCACTGGATGGTGAAGGTGAGAGTGAAATTGCTCATGCATACACAATAATTCATATCAAAGAGGTCTGTAAGTGAGTCGTAACCACTCACTACTCCTGGCCAGATCCGTCTATAAGTAATCTGTTAGCTATAAATCAATGGTAATATGACACCCCCACCGAATCAATCAATTGCTGGTGTAATAAATATTCAGAGGAAGACATGTTGAAGTTTGATTAACCTGATTCAACCTAAACATCATCTTCATTCTACTTAAAAAAGTAGAACAAATGTTTTCCATGGGAAAGATTTAATGATTATTTGCATCCGCGAGTGTCAGCAACGTGACGGTTGTAGTTTAATGTGCCTGAGCTGGTATGTTTTCATTAGAGAGATGGCCCATAAAGCCTCACATTGCAGTCGTTTCTTTTACCAGGACTCGTCTGGTCACTTCTTTAACCTTTGTCTTTGTCACTATGGCGACTAATGGATACGCTCGTCAAAACTTCAATGATATATGTGAGCATCGGATAGAGTACGCCTGGTTCAGTTTGATGGACCTTTGGAGAAGATAGTGGCTGATTAAAATCTCGTATCTGCAATCCGAAGCTAAAAGAGCAGTAACGGGGTTGGTGCGCCCTTTAATCGAATGGAGGCAGAAGTAGATATGCTGCACCTTATCAGATGGACTGGAACTTTTTACTGATTTCATTATGACACTTAACGACAGTCTTTTTTGTTATTGAATAACACTTAAATCATAACAATATCCAGTATATGATGTATTTAGGATGGTGAAAGGATACGATCTGCCCCAGAGCAAAGCTACAACATACCGGCACACTTTTCCTCTTGTCAGTTTGTGCCATGTAATTCTATACGCCGCCGATTTCTAACACCTTTTTTTTTTTTCCCGCCAGTGTGCATGATTCAGTGAAGCACTCCATCACGTGTGCAGTGTTTCAGCAGCCTTGCTTGCCGAAAAGCGTAAAGTGTATCATATATTAGACACTAAAGCCTTTAGTCAGCAGTTCTTGCTCGAGGAGATCCAGAGGACAAGTGTTCATTTCCTGAGTGATTCATACTGCTCAGGTTGCATTATGCTGCATGTAGTTCATTTTTTTTTGGGATTATCCAACTGAATCGGACCTGATTCTCAGCGCTTACTGTTTTTGCAGGTTCGCCCTCACGTTGATGGTGTTTGTCAACTACGGTGGAGGAGGCTACTGGTTCTTCCAACATGCACCGTGGAATGGTGAAGTAAAGTTGGATGTATTTACAACGGATAAACATGAAGATATGTTGTCACCTATACAACTCCAGATGTAGACTCCATGTTCTAACAGAAGCTAAAATTAACAATGTAGTGGTTTTTTAATTAAGTGTGAAGCCAATCAGAGTGATCAATTGTCACTGATGGCCAACGGCATTTTACACACTGTGATGGATGGCTTGCTAAGAGAGGCCAGCAGCAATTGTCACTGTTCACTGAATTGAGTTTGAAGGAGTTTTGTCACGGGTGATATGACATGACTCCTTCTTGTGATTGGCTCCAAGTCAGCCCTTATCTCATTGAGGATCTCCAAACTTGTTACATGTCACCATAAACTTTGCCAAGCCAAACAAGGTAAACAAAGAGTGTCCTTTTAAAAAATACTGTGGATTACAAAGGATTTGTCTATTTTCTTAGTTTAATTAATTGGCAAATTAGACGATTTAGGTCTGTTTTATGAAACTCAGCGGAACACATGTCAAAACGTTGGATACCTAAATAAGGAGATACTGAATTGTAACAGTCGGGCTGGACATTTTGAAAATTTTTACAATATGTATTATAGTAATACATTTTTAAAAGTTCTGTTCAACTGACTGATATGATGGCAAAATTCTCCATTTCCAGCAGTTTCCGACCCCGTTTCACTAATTATGACGAATGTGAGCTAAAGCATACACATTCACACAGTACATGCAATTGATCACCCGTGTATCATTGCAGATGAAATCCATCATTGTTTATTGTTATTAACAAAAATGAAGGAGGAAGAGGTACTTTGTGGGAGGGTATAAAATAAATGAGTAAGAAGAAAAACAGAATTAATCAAAGCTTCTTTTTTAAAAAAAATTTTTTATTCCAAAATGATTTCTTTTGCCATGAGGTGTGCACACTTTAAGTTCTGTAATAGCATATTTGCCAAATCTATAACACTGTATTGATTTTTACAGGTGATGTGATGAATCTTTTCTGTGCTGCAGGGGCCAGTTCTGTCACAGGACTCTCACTGTTTATTAATCATTTTAATAATAGATGCTTTATTTTTTACTTTTGGGGGATTTTTTAAAAATAGTTTGTTATAGAACCTTTTCGATTGCATGAATTATTTCAGGTCAGGAGCTGTGATTGTATAAAACAATTTACAGATTAATGACACAATACTTTTCACCAGGTTTGACTGTGGCGGATCTCGTCATGCCGTGGTAGGTCATGTTTTTAGTTTGTCACCGCATTCATTCCGACAAACGAAATACAAAGGGCAATCTTACCAACGCGAGATGTTGCATCATCGAGGTTCGTCTTCATCATTGGGACTTCAGTGGTGTTGGCGTTGAGCTCCATGCAGAAGCGAGGCGTGGGCCGCCTGCAGCTGCTGCAAAAGATCACGTGGAGGACCGCCGTCCTGCTGACGCTCGGCTTCTGCTTCCTCAACTACTCCCCGCGTGATGGACCACGTAGGTGCAAAATTAGCGTGTGCTGCTAATGGAACCAGTACATCCTGTTTGCGGACAGGTTTGTTATTTACTTCACTTCTGTGCTGGGAACATCATTAAAGCATAATAGCTCATCCTCTCGCCACATAAATAATGTACCCGTTCCTTTGAAAAACAAGACTCAGCCAGTCAGATGTACAAACTGGACCCATTGAAGAGCTGCAAAAATGTTCTGATTTAGGAACAAGTGAGCACCTCGTTTTTATACTCTGTCATATTTGGATAAAGTCCGCTAAAAGCACTGCAATTATAGGTTACAAATATTGTACGTGATGAGGCTATGATTTGTGCTAAAAGCTGGCAGAGGTGCGTAAGAGTTAAAAGCAGAGAAAAGCAGGTGGACTCTCCTCATTTCATCGCCCACCTGGGCTTTCACGGGGCGCCCTTTCACACATTAGCCAGATGCTAATGGCCTTTTTTCCTGGGTGCATGTCTGTGTAACCCAGTTAACAAAAATATTGTTATTGTGTGTGGATTTCCAATCCAGCACCAGGGGACGTTTAACGGGGGGGAAGATTGAGCAAAAACAAGCAGCGCGGTAATGGACGATTACAAAGAGATAGAATTACAGCCCTCAGCTCCATGCAGCTGCTCCTGTAGCTTCTCACAACAGGACGACTTTTACCATAAACTGAAGCTTCGACCTCGGTCTCCAAGGACAAACTCGGCCGTTTAGTGGCTTAGTTTGATCTAATAAGAGAATGCAGTCACATTATCTCGGTGTGCGTCAATGTCAGGCGAAGCAGAGGAACCTGCGATAACAATTGAAATCAACTCTGAGTCACCTCTTATAAACAGTAAACCATTTTGATGATGTCTTTTGAGTGCTTTGGGAAGTCTTAAAAGCATGAAACTAGCTTGATGGGGAAGCAAAAACAGTATGTAGTAATTTCTTTGGAATGTATACTAATAATCTTTCTATGACAGCCACTAGAATGCTGTTAGCTAATATATATTTTTTAATATCAGTTGACCAAGCAGAACACTCCTTGTGTTAGCATCAATGCTACGTTACACTTTTAAGCGGTTAGCAGTGTTTGTACAAAGTTAGAACACTCCTTGTGTTAGCATCAGTGCTACGTTACACTTTTAAGCGATTTGCAGTGTTTGTACAAAAGTTAAAACGCTCCTTCCTTGTGTTAGCATCAGTGCTACATTACACTTTTAAGCGATTTGCAGTGTTTGTACAAAGTTAGAACAATCCTTCCTTGTGTTAGCATCAGTGCTACGTTACACTTTTTAGTGGTTTGCAGTGTTTGTACATAGTTAGAACACTCCTTCCTTGTGTTAGCATCAGTGCTACACTTTAAGTGGTTTGGGATGTTTTATGTAAGTTTGGGGTGCTTCTCAGTGTACATACGTAAGAGTTATAGTAATTTTTTAATAATTCATTACAAGAATGCAAAATATTTGGTTGCTAGGGAGGACAAGTGGAGTATTTGTCTCCAGAAGACCAAAATAAATTGGTAGACTGTATGCTAGCCACACTTCAAAAATAATACTATAGACCGAGATGGGAGACACACACGAGTCACATGACTCAAGTTAGACTCGAGTTGCCAATATTAGAACTTGTTTGACTCAAATTGGCCCCTGAGTTCTCACCAGGTGAGCTTGTGTGATGCTCTCGGTTTTTCCCAGCCGGACCCGTGTTTGGACTCGATTAGCGCATCTTTCTGTGTTTTCTAGATGCTGAACCCCCTCCACAACCAGTTTTCTTCTCTCAGTGGCGTTGTGGCACATAAACAAGTGTGATATTAGTTAGCCTCCCCCTTCTGAGATTCCCTCCTCTTATTGGATGTGACCTGATGAATGATTGGGATTTCATTGTCTTTACGACACTTTTTTTTTTTCCCCCCAGCAAAGAGCTTTTCAATTAACTAATGTGTAGATTACCATCAATCTCTCAACCAAGAGTCAATCTTATCCTACTCAATCTTCGCAGAACGAGAGATGACCTGGAACCTTTGATCGGCTTTGCAACATCCGTATCTCACTGACTTGTGCTGTCCATCGGTCTTCTCGGGAATGTAGCGAGTGTATCGGTGGGATGGTTGAGAAGATCCCATTGTCAATATTAGCAGTTTGCTGATTTATAATATGCTGAGTTCAACACGTGAGTTATGTGTGTGTTGATGTATTCATCAGTGAGAGACTTCCTTGATTTGTTTCAGTGTCCTGGTCCTGGCTCAGGATCCCTGGGGTACTGCAACGCCTGGGCTTCACCTACTTTGTTTTGGCTCTACTGCAGATTCTGTGGGGATACAAAGAAAATCAGCAAAAAGCAGTAAGCTGCTCCACAGGGTTCTTGCCTTACTTTTATTTTTAATAGAAAAAAAAATCTAGGTCTATTTTGGTACTTTAATCCTGGACAAAGACCAAATCTTTAATGTAGCCAATTTCATATGGACTGCAATGCTAGTAAAAAAAATTTTTTTAAAAATATTTATTATTTATTTGGTGGTAAATAATCTCCTCAATGCTAGCTTGTCTCCATCCATGAAACCTTTATATAGTTTGTCCATGTACTACAAAAATCAAACAAACAAAATGAAAAAAAGTTACACCAATGTAGAGTGATTTAAAAACCAATAGCAAATCATGAAAAAATATTCAAGTTATCTTTATAAAATAGCTAACATATAAACTCTATAAAATTGCTTGATTGACTGATTTCACGTGTTTAATAAACTAAAGTAGAAATAATTAGAAATGGCCTTCGCATCCATCAATTTATTAAAAATACATATTATTATTTGATGTATCTGGCCCTCAGAGGAAAAAGTTTGGACACTTTTGGTCCTTTGCTTTATTTTATGGTGATTATGATAACTACAAGTTGTCTCAAACGTCAATAATATATGTTGGGCATTTATATATTTTTTTACTTTATTCATTTATTTATTCAATCATTTATTTAGTTGGGCATCTTTAACAGGTAAATTCATAAGGGATTTATTTTTGCTTTTCCATGCAAGCCTTCACTACTTCTGCATGTTATAATTGAATCTCTGTGTCTGTAACAATTTATTAAGTTATTTAGAAATAATATGTTGGTTAGTAATTAAATGATTAGCAAATTGTTTAGTTAAATGTTCATTCATACTTCACATACTTAACTCTTTAATGATGTCTAACCAAAATGTGTTATTTTTGTTTACGTTATTATATTTAAGTAAAATGCTTTATCATGATACAAATCATAATAAGTTTCATTGTATAATTTTCACAATTTTCCGTCATGCTTTTTGCTGGTGATCAAGTCGTTCCACGGCTTCATCGAGTTACCAAATATGGTTCCTAAACATGTTGATATTGGCCAGACTGTCATTTTGCCTATTGTTTAATGATTCAAGTTCAAAGTGAAGCTTTTGTTCCCCAGGGTAACTGCTGGGCCCCCATCCAGGATGTGACCTTGTACTGGCCCCAGTGGCTGACCGTCATCCTCTTGGAGACCTCGTGGCTGTGCCTCACCTTCCTCCTGCCCGTACCCAACTGCCCCACGTACGTAGGGCCGAGCCTGCTCCCCCACCCCCGTGCAACTCGGTCAACCAACTGAATAATTCACTGGTTTTGTATGCTGCAGGTGTAAATTGCACCGAGCTCTCCACGATGGTGCGAGCTTGTAGCTTTCTGGTTGTGGTGTCTCATCTGTTGGTGTTGTGTGTGTTATGAACTACAGTGATTTATGGGCTTGCGCTGAATGCTTCAGAGGGTGTAATTAGACTATCTGGCTCTGTCATGTGCAGTAGGAGGAGGAGAGGCAAAAGGATCCATCTTCCTTGCTTGGAGTGCTTTGCTAAGTGCTTCTTTTTGGGTGTCGCTCCAAACATTGTCTATTTCAGCAATAGCGCGTGTGTGCATTAATTATTTTCCAGTCTTGTAAACAGCATTGAAAATATTTTTCAGTGTAAATTAAATTATGAGATTTTCATTCCACACATTCAATTTCAGTAAGAGTGATTCATTGTGATTTTTTAAATTTTTTTTTACATCTGTGTTGCTAACAGAGGATATCTAGGAGCTGGTGGAATTGGAGATGATGGTCTTTATCCCAACTGCACTGGAGGGGCAGCGGGATACATTGACAGGTGGTTATTTGGTGATAACATGTACAGGTATCCAACTTGTAAAGTAAGTCTCTTTGAAATTTAATTTCACTTTTTATTTTTGTATTAGTGGGACCATTTACAGCATGACAGCATTTGTGTGTGTGTGCGTGTGTTCTCCAGGAAATGTATCGTACCACCCGACCTTTTGACCCAGAGGGAATTCTGGGAACAATCAACTCCATTGTGATGGGATTTCTGGGAATGCAGGTAATTTATATTTGGTGCAGTATTCCATCATACCTACATACAATGAATATTAGCAACAACTTTAATTTGTGGGCTTTTTTTTTTTTAGAGAGAGAGAGAGGATTTGACAGTCTTAACGGGTCTGTGATTTGATTAAGAATCAATTTTTGATTCAAAATGATTTGATTGACAAGCATTTCTGCTTCAATCTATAGATGTAGTCTGCTTTGCAAGACAGGAGGACAATGGAGATTTTTTTTATTTTTATTTTTTAACATTTATTAAATTTGGAATTGTGCCCTTTTCAACAAAAACAGCGTGTGGACCACATCTGCTACTCTATGTTGCTAACTATAAATGTTATAGCTTTTATAGTTCTGTCCTCCCTGAGTAGACTGACTACTATGTTAGCAGTCTAGAGTCCAATGTTGCTGGTATTTATTACACTCCAGTTGAAATTAACTGTAAACACACAAAACTAAGAAAATTACACACAGTGCACACTTAACTCATTTGCTCCCAAAAATGTATAAATACGTTATATTTTAAGTGTCCCAAAGATGTATTGAAAACGTTTTTTTCTTTTATGTTTTTTTTTTATGCTAGAGTATACAGAAGGCTTTGATGCAGCCTCTCAAATGCAAGGAACGGTTGAAGAAATGGCCAGCAGGTGGCAGCAGAGTAAAAGAGATCAACCAGGGCCATGTTGAAAAAAAAAAGCTAATTTACTCACAACTCTAAATAGATTTGTCAACAATGACGTAACTTAGCTATATTCTAGCTATATTCTAATGCTAATTGCTGCAAAACGGAAAATGATTTCCTGATGAAAGAAGAGATTCTAATCTTTCTTTTGGTAGGTTCCATGTTTTTATAGCAATTGAACACAATATTCTGCGGGCCTTGCAAAATTAGTCAAAATCCAGTAAAACAGCCGGGAGTGAAGGGAATTGCTTCAGTGAAAATGGCTGGGAGTGAATGAGTATACAAACACACTTTGTTTAGCTCGTTTCCAAAACGTAGCTAGCTCAAGGCTAATGCACAATGGAACGCGCCATTGATCTGCTAATGCTGATTAGACACTTTTATCACTCAAAAGAACGGCTATTCATACAAAAACGCTGCAGGAAAGTAACATTACTCACAGGCATATATGCGCTTTGTATGCTGCTCCTGCAAAAAAACATATCTATAATCTATTGACATAACTTGATCATAAAAATTTTTCTTCTATTCTTTAATGTGGCTAAAAGTGTATCTGAACACGTGGAACCATACTGCCCCTAGGTGGCCAAATTGTGTACAACATGAATACCACTCCCAAAAAAGGGACACAAAGAAGATTAAGACAGTGCTATAAAATAAATAAAATTGATTTGGGGACATTTTATATCGTATCTGAATCATAGTAAAATAATATAAATTCTTATGTGAATCGATTTTTGGCACTTTTTTTTTTTTTTTACTTCATATAACTGGGAAGACCTTTGAGGTAGCAGCAGCGTCAGTTGAAACTGTTTTGCAATGAGAATCTGCCATTCAAAATCCAGCATTTCTCATTTCCCGATGGACTATTGCGACTGAGCACATCAGTCACTGAGTGTTAGATGACACGGCAGGTGTCCGCTGGCCTCGTCTGTGTCGGCCCGTCTAATGTCCTCGGCTGAAATGTATTCATCATCACCAAATTAAAGAGAGGCTGCAGATGACTTACACCCCACATCTGGCTGCACGGGGTGGGAGAAATGTGACCGCCACATCAGGGACACCTCCCAGGCCTATTTGGTTACCCAAGGCCAAATAAATGAATATGATGGCTGTGTATTGAAATGAGTTTTGCTATCTGCTCTTATCTTTCTCCAGGCAGGGAAAATCATCATTTTCTACAAGGGGAAGAACATCCACATCCTGTGTAGGTTCTTAGTGTGGGCGACCATCTTGGTAAGGTCATCTGGAAGTTGTCACGCTCATATAAGACCATTTCATCTCGCAGCATTTATTTATTTAGATATTATATTTAGATTTTTTTTTAGATTTAGATTTAGATTATTATTATTATTTTTTTAAGTTGCCTGGATGTTAGTCATCACTATGAAAGCGCATTCATTAGCAGAGCTTAGTGAGGACATGTGTGTGATCTCAGTACAATTCAACAACATCCACATGTGGTGTGTTTCCGGGCAGACACGGCTAGCCAGCGCCGCAGGGGGATACGTACTATCTTTCATTAGTGGCCCATGTGGCTCTTGGACTGTTTTGTAAAACACAGGTCACAACATTAAATACACTTGCACAACAATACAAGAGTTGCATAAAAAAAATCTGCTCGTACAAATAGAATCATTAATCAAACTTTTTTTATCATTATCATTGAGGTTGTAGTTTTAAGTGTTTTTTCCGACATCACACTGAAAGATGTTTTTAATTGGTTGTTCCGCTTAGCTATGTAGAAGGGGCAAAACATATTTTCACAGTGTGAATTACAACCACATTTTGTTTTATTATTATTATTATCATCCTCTATGCTTTGTTAAGGTGTATTTTTTTATGTTTTATTTATTTTTTATGTTGACAGGTCCTTTGCTCACCTGCATGCTAAGTCTCTGCAAATATTTGTTGAACAAAGACATGGCAGTAATGCAGCCCTTTTCATGTGTGTGTGTGTGTGGGGGGGGGGGGGGGGGGGGGTAGCCAGAAAGGTACACATGTGACCCCATGGCTTTTTTTTTTGTGCTATACTAGAATAAATGTAGGCTATAAGTGTAAAGTGTAATTACACATCCACTACAGTAGGTGGCAGTGACGCTGTCATTGTTATATTTCTTTTTTGTTTTATTTAATGTTAATAACCAAGCATCGGTACTTAGAGCAATTTTATAGACATATTATTAGGGATGGGTGAGTACCGATAGCATTGGCCTTATTTGAAGATATCAATAGTGGCGATGGCGACCAAAAAGGAAGTAGAAATTCCCAATAATTCAATGCAATTTTTAAGGGAAAATACTACATTGGTATATATTGGTCTTATTTTTTAATTATTTGTCTTTTTTTGGTCAGCAAAAAAAGAAGTGGTAGATTTAGGGGGGTGAATTTTTTTCTTCTTCCTGGTGGGAATAACAGAAAAGAATTGTAAATCACTCTAGTAATGATTAACAGCTATAACAGAGACATCACAGAGTCATTCAAAACAGTTTTTTTTTATCACATTGTAGCTTCTCGTTAATATTTGTTTTGGAGCTTTGCTTCATTCTGGGTGGTCTCCAAACACAAAATGGGCCAAAACAGCCAAGCTGGCCACTATTTCACTTGGAGTGGGAATGTGTCCCACAGGGAAAGGCGAGGGTTATATGAGATGACCTGCTTTGCATCTCAAAACACGGCGCGAGGCTGTTATAGTCCACTCTTAACGAGATTGACAGTTGTCCATGTAGGAACCCTCCACGTGTGTTTGTTCGTTATTTTTCTAATCAGACCGAAAATGCTGCAGAGAGACTTCATGTGTCGTTTTTAAAACGAGGTTAAGAGCAGCCTGCGCGCTGTGGAGGGAAAAGTCCTCAAGTGGTAGTCATGTGACTTGAAGTGATGATGGAGCTGGATGGGCTGCCTGCATCACTGCCTTTGAAATTCAACTGTGCTGGCTGGAAGAGGAAGAGGCTGGCCATGTTGGCCAGGGGAAATCACACAAAAACAACAATTCAATTCAATACGAGAAATGCTCCAAAGATTCTGCCTTTGCAAACTTGCTTACTTTTAAAGCTGTGTTCAATATTTGATGTAGACAAATGCAAGGCTGGTCCGCATCACTATTTAATATATATGATGCTTAACACATTTTGTTGGACCACCTGTCATAATAACAAAAGGAAACCATCCAGCATTCACGTTTAAGACAGCTACTGGGCTTCTCTGAGAATTCTGAAATTAGTCAGCTATGACATTTAACCACTATAATTTATTGCAGTAAAGAATTAAATTTGTTTTGTTATCTTTTTCGCTAAAACAGGGACTTAAAAAAATCAAAGATGCACATTATTATATTTTGGAATTTAATTTATGTTTTAATGAATAAAATAAAAAAGAAATACATTTAAAATAAATAAATTAATTAAAAAAATAAATACATGAATAAAATAAATGGGTTAACCATTCCTGAAAGATGAAAAATAATTTTTGGTAATCAATAACACTGTCAATTTTCAGCAGTTGTGGCCTGAACATTCGATATAATTCTAAATTATGGCAATCTAAAGAAAATTTGCAGTGAACATTCAACACTTTTCTGATCACGTTTATAAGATTTTCAGTACTTTCATACTACTTTTGCTTCTATGTGCTCCTTTCTTTACTAATATATATTCATGCTGCTTTGTTTTGATCAGTTCCAAAAAATAAAACATCATTTATTCCAACATAGCGCATAAGAAAAATCCATATTAAATGGTCAATTCCCTTAAGTTGTCATATGTGTTTGTTATAAATGACTATCATTGGAAATTCTACCCTGAAAATTTCCCACCATTAATCTGAATCTGTCCACATGGTGTCTCCCGATGGTGAATATTTCCGCCCTGTTATTGTAGAGTGTTGGCTGGAGTCAAGTGAAAACAGATTACATCCATTTAGTTTCTCCCAGTGGCACCAAGTGATAAAGTAACACGTAACCATATTAATAAACATTCGACTTTTATGATTCCCCGCACAACCATGGTTGACCAGTTAATGATGTTGGCGGAGAGTTGCAGCGTTTATTGATGAATACATACAGGAAACCTAAATAAATAAATGGAATGATTGACAGAAATGCACAGTTGAATACGTGTCCAGTTTCACCAACCGAATATCAATTTAAATGAAGTTACTTTGAGATCGTTGATAGTTTTAGCGACCTGCCCTTGATACGACCACAATTGTGTGGAGAAAGGAAACATACAGTAAAGATGTTTTAGACATTAGCGGGTCATCGTGTTCATTCTCGCAGAAAGCCAACCACAAGACCACAATACTTTCCCATAAAACCACAAAATCCAAACCCGCTTTCCACCACGGCGGGCTTTGGCCTGGCGGATTGTTATTCAGGGTCAGACGGGCTTCTTCCCCCACACAAAAAAAAAAAAGAAAAAAAGAGGAAGAACAACAACAAGCCAAAGCCTTGTTAATTAAATCCCAACGATCAGTCTCCAGAAGTGAAGATTGAAATTGAGCGATTGGCCCACATACCAGCCTCATCCCGCATCCTGCAGCCCGGACAGCCCTGGAGGCTGAATTCAGCCCCGGCTCGGCTATTTCCACACCATCGATTCTGTCATCTATACATGGATGATGGATATCCACCCAACAAGCACTGATTCTGATCTCTGCCCTCGCTTGCTTTTTCTCCCTTGTGTGCAAAAATGTTTCTTCAAATATCTAAATCATATCGAAACGGGAACAGATTAGACGCGCTCGGGCTTTTATTGACGCCATCTGATTGTACATTCTGTGTATGGGGTCTTCAGAGGTCAACCGGATCCTCTAATCTGCAGGATTGACTTGATTCTGTTGCCTGGCGTTTTAGTTGCCCAAACTACACTTGATTCCACTTCATCGATTTGAAATCTGTTTCATTTCCCCCCTCAGGGAATCTCGGCAGCCGTCCTTTCTAAGTGCACGCGAGACGAAGGATTTATACCTGTCAATAAAAACCTTTGGTAAGTGCTTCCTGACCCTCTAAATCCAGCTACTTTCTTCACAAAAGAAAGGATGTGTTCTCCAAATGGCACAAATCACAGCTACTAAAACACGCGTTTAGTTACCTCTAATGACAGCCTGGATTGTAAATAATCACCCCGGGGTTGTCAGAAGTGTGAAGTGGGTTGCTCATATCCATGATCAGTTGATCACTCTTCCTTACGGGATCCTTTCGAACCCCTCCGGCAGTTTTGGCAGAAGCACTCGCACTTGGAAGTCGGATCTGGGAAAATCATCAGCGTAACTATAGTGCAGCCAAACGATCATGTGACTATTTGGAGAAAAGCACGGTATCTTGAGTAATGTGTTGGTTTGATGCTCCTAAAATGAGGTGTCAAGATGAATAATGTAGTCAAGACTGCTGTCATGAAGGCAAAAGTTGCCTCATGTTAGGACATCAAGTTGGCCTTTAAAGTTAAACACTTTATGTATGGCTTATCATATTTAGAGGAGTTCAAGTCGAGAGTATCTCATAAAAGTAGGACAATACTGAATAAATGGCATAATAAGATATCATATAATACGAAGTAGTATAGCAGGCTTCAGCAACCTTTCCTGTCAAAAGAGCCATTTTAGACCAATTAAATAACAAAAAAAAAAATGATGGAGCCGCAAATTATTTGAAAATTTTTTGCTATAAATATTCCAACATTTTTGTCAATTTTGGTATTTTTCTGCCTTTTTTTGGGGGGTGGACATTTTATGGTTACTTTTTGAATGTTTTCTTTTCTGCTTTTTAAAATTATGACATTTTTGGTAACTTCATGGACATTTATTGGGCATGTTTTGGACATGTTAAGGTAATTTTTTTAAACTTTTAAATCTACCTTTTGTTTCTCTTTTTCTGACAGCTAAAAAAAATGGACTCTGACATTTTTTTGAATATTTAATTATTATTTAATAATTAATTAATTTAAATATTTTTTATCTTAAAAAATGCAACAACATTTTCTAAAAAAATTAAGAGATCCACATGGAGCCAAAAGAGAGGGACTAAAGACCAGAGCCCTTCTATATAGCAACAGTGTAAATTTATTATTAGCCATTTATAGCAAAACCCCTGGCAACAAAAGTGAATTCACCCCTAAGTGAAAATGCCCAAAGTGTCAATATTTGTCATTATTTTCCAACACTGCCTTCACTCTCTTGGGCATGGAGATTACCAGAGCTTCACAGGTTGCCACAGAAATGCTCTTCCACTCCTTCGTGATGACATCACAGAGCTGGCAAAAATTTCGAGACCTATCCGCTCATTAGCCATCCATCGTTTGTGGATTGCCCCAGAGATGTCCGATAATGGAGAAATGCTTGGTCCGTCACCTTTACACTAACAAGTCACATGACATAAAAATCACAACTGTGCTTAATTTGGACATTTTCACTTAGGGGTGTACTCGCTTTTGTTGCCATTTAGCTGTTAATTGCTGTATTTTGAGGGATCAATCATTTCTGTCATTTCTTAAGTGTTGTCAAATGCGCAGAAATGTGAGGAGTTTACTCACTTTTGTGAGATACTGTACCCTAATACTGTGGTCTGGTCCCTCGTCAATCAAAGGGCACATATTGAGCCGGACAACCATTCACACTGGTCTCTTTTTTTTTTTTTTTTTTTTACAACACACCAAAAAAAATCTGATTTGTTTTACAACATGGCTGCTGCGTCCACTTTCTGAAGCTAGTGCATGACAGCATTTGTTCCACTTCCACATTCTCTTTCATATGATAGGCACCTCTTAATGTTGCAGCAGGAAGAATACCATTTCATCTGTGATGTGTAAGCAAATTCTTCCTGATGTTCCGTACCCCCCCCCCCCCCCCCCCCCCAAGCTGTGCTCATCCCTCGCCATTACCTGCCTGGGCTTTTATAGGCAGTTCATCATGCACAGGTTATTGAGCTCTTGAGTACGAGTCCCTGCCGGGATGTCGAGCAGTAATTAACTCCCAGCCAAGAGTCCTTTTTGGCCCCACTTCAGCTGAGAAAAAAAAAAGGGGGGGGGGCGCATCTCTGAGATTCTGGGAGGCAGCCACTTTGCATTAAATGATATTGCATCAAACATTCTTGCACTTAGGAACAGACGGGACATGGCTGGCTGGCAAGAGGCCACGGGGCAAGCGCCAAAGATACACTGTCTCTGCTTTATACACTAAATGGACAAAAGTATTTGGATGCTATGGTGGGCGTTGAACCATTTGCAAGACACGTCTTAGACCAACTGTCTGGGACACATCATCGGTGATATGAATTGGGGTCCTCGGTTGTTTTGGGTCTTGCAATATCGGACACCGTCACCGGGGTTGACCAAGCCAAGGTTGATCAAGCTCCCTAATGTCCAATCGGTTGAAGACTGAACATGAAAAGAGAAGAAAGGATGGCACGTGTCTCCTTTGCAGCTATAAAAGCTTCCGGTCTTCTTGGCAAAATTCTACAGGGTATCCATCTATCCAGGAGAGTTTTTGTAATATTTTTTATTATTATTATTATTATTATTATTCACTGCCACTGACGCCTCATTTTTAATAATCTTTTGTTGTTGTTTTTATTCTATTTTATTTATTATTTTTTATTAAGGAGTGAAGTCACGCGATTAATTACAATTAATTTTAATCACCTGGCGCCCCTAATTTTTAATAATCTTTTCTTCTTCTTCTTCTTCTTTTTAAAAAAAAAAAGAAAAGATTTTTAAAAAAGATAATTAAAAATTAGGGGCGTCAGGTGATTAGAATTTGCAACCGTAATTAATTGCATGGTTTCACTAGTTAACTCACGTTTAATCACAAACTTTATATCTGTTCTAAATCTACAATAAAAAAAAATCTAGGTTTTCATACTCTTGATAACAAAAGTGGAGAAAAAAATGTTAAACTAATAGAAATAGTTCAAATTAATTTTTGACGTTTATAGCCGTCAATGGCAGTGAATGAATTAAAAAGAAAAAGAAAAGATAAAAAATTTGGAGCATCAGGCAATTACAATTTTAATCGTAATGAATCACATGACTTTAATGGTTAACTCACGATTAATCACAAATTTTATATCTGTTCTAAATGTACAATAAAAAAAATCTAGTTTTTCATACTCTTGTTAACAAAAGTGGAAAAAATGTGAAACTAATAGAAATAGTTCCAATGAATTTTTGACGTTTATAGCCGTCAATGGCAGTGAATGAATTAAAAAGAAAAGATAAAGAATTTGGAGCATCAGGCGATTAAAAATTTAATCGTAATTAATCGCATGACTTTAATAGTTAACTCACGATTAATCTCTAATTTTATATCTGTTCTAAATGTACAATAAAAAAAAATCTAGGTTTTCATACTCTTGTTAACAAAAGTGGAAAAAATGTGAAACTAATAGAAATAGTTCCAATGAATTTTTGACGTCTATAGCCGTCAATGGCAGTGAATGAGTTAAAGGGGAAGTCCCCCTCTCAGTCAGGTTTTTTTTGTTTTTTCCTTCACACCATTTTGCAAAAACACATTCCTGTTGTAGTAAAGTGTTTGTGTGGTCTTTTTCGTCAGGTCATTGTCCTACGTGACATGCATGGGCTGTCTCTCCTTCCTGTTGCTAGCAGGCATGTACTTTATCACGGATGTTATGGGCTGGTGGGGCGGACAACCGTTCATATATCCAGGTACTGAATATGGCCTCTATGTTAAAAAAAAAATGCACATAATGCTGATGGTGAATGTATACGGCAGGAATGAACTCCATCTTGGTGTATGTCGGACACTCTCTCCTGGGTTTCTACTTCCCCTTCAGCTGGGAGATGAGTTTCCAAGAAAACCACTGGGAGTGGCTCTTCCAAAGTTTGTGGGGAACTGCATTGTGGGTGATCATTGCCTACCTGCTATACAGGAAGAAATTGTTCCTCAAAATTTGAAAAAATAAATGTGTTCTTCTGCATTTACAGTATAAATCCTGAGCTATTGTTGTCTATAATGGAGATTATCCAAACATATATGTATAAATATTTTTGATATTTCACTGTCTTCCAAACTTTTCTGATTCTATTAAAGGGTTTGTCAAAAAAAAAAGAAGCAACACTTTTGTGGTACTTCTTGACTTCAATCAACGACTTGGTAATTGAAATTTAAACCCAACAATTGTAGTACTTACACAATTTTTTTTTCTTTTTTCTTTTTTTTCTGGAGAGCTCAGTATTGTTCATTTGGTAATTTTACCGATTTGACATGTCATGTATCAAAAATAATGTGTGTATGTCAAATACACACATTATTTTTGATACAATACCTTTCGTTAGTTATTGTTACTAGGGATCAGCGTGTATCTATGGAGGATCAAAATTGCCAAAATTCACAATAAATAAATACATAAATGACTAAAAGTGAAAATAAAAATGGATATAAAGAAATATAATTCGAAAATTACATTAAAAAATATATAAATGGAAATAAAAACAACTAATATATATATATATATATATATATATATATATATATATATATATATATATATATATATATATATATATATATATATATGTATTTGTATTTAATTTTTAAAATATATTTCTTTGTATTCGTTTTTATTTTCCCTTTTAGTCATTTATTTAATTATTTAATTATTTATTTTTAATTTTGGCAGTTTTGATACATACTGCCAGGACAAAAATAATACCAATGTATTTATTTATGTGTGTGTGTGTGTGTGTGTGTGTGTGTGTATATATATATATATATATATATATATTTATTTTTATTCCCATTTATATTTATTTTTTTATGTAATTATTGAATTATTTTTTTATATCCATTTTTATTTTCATTTTAGTCATTTATTTATTTAGTCATTTATTTATTTAGAAATGTTGGCAGTTTTGGTACTCCATATGTATCAGGCCGATACCCATCAGTATCAGTATTTGGTATTGGTATCTGTGACTACTCAAGAGTTACGTACTCATACTCTCATCGGTATAAAAAAAAAGAAGTGGTATCAAACATCCCTGATTTTTATCATTTTTCATAAATCAATGAAATCACATGATGCCAGTGAGGGGTGTCGTTAAAATGACCCAATTTGGTTCCATGTCTTAAAAATGACTCCATTGTGATGAATCATTCTTAAATAAGTGCATGAAACGTCTGTAACTTGTTTTGTGAATTAATTACAGTGATTAAATCAAATATAGTCAAGTGGTACTCAACAAATTAGACCAAGTGATTCCACGCCACACACCAGGTCGCAGCCATTATGGCTCCGTTGTCATGGCCACGCCTCTTTTTCTTTGTGTGTGTGTGTGTGTGTGTGTGTGTGTGTGTGCCATCTGCTGCGTGAGTGACAATACTTTAATAGGGGTCAAGATGCACAACTCACATTAATGGGATCGACACCTCTCGGATCATCCTGTTGGACAATAAGGGAAATTAAATGCGATATATCAGAGGACACCAACAAAAAGCCATCACTGAGCCCTTGCGTACATTACATGAAGAAAACACCTGCTGACATGACAGGAAGTGAAAACGGATTCTTATCGCGATTCTCAAGTTCTTCAACTGTTCCCACAAAGTTGGACTCGTGGAATTGTCCAACAAATGTATTTTAAGATAAATAATTAACATTCATGGTGACGTGGTTCTTCTGCTGCTTGTTCCATTCCCAGTGGGCACACGCGGAGTTCTTGACTAAGACTCAAGTCCATTAGCCTTTTCCTAAACTACTCTGCCAGCAGTGGAAATGCATTACGTTGTCAATTGTTCTGACAAGGAAGAAAAGAAAAGTGAATATCATTTCAACCAGGTTGAAAGGGGAAGTCAACTCAAAAAATGCCCCACTAGCCTAAACACAGTATTCTGATTAATATTGCGTTTGTTAAATATGAGTTAAGTGACCGCTAGTTTTATCCATGTCAGGAAGCGGCCATTTTGCCACTTTGTTTCACCCGGAAATGATCTCACAGTTGCTCAGGGCTGAAGTAACAACCAATCATAGCTCACCTGTTTTCTGCAGCTGAGCCGTGATTGGTCGTTATCTCAGCTCTGAGCAGCTGTGATGTCATTTTTCAGTCGTTAGCAAGAGGCAAAATGGCTGCCTCCTGAAATGGATAAAAATGGGTGGATTTTCGATTCAAATTTCCTTAATCGATTTGATTTGGATTTTTCCTGATTCTGAACTTCAGTTCAATCCAATATCAATTAATTGTGGAACATCAGTTCTTATTAAATGTCAAGGACATGATAAAAACTCCACAAACATACAATTTGAATATTAAAGTAAATTTTGCGGAGGCAGTAACTCACGTCATTGTTACACATCAGCAAGGATGAGATGAAAATATTTTCATAATTCTAATTCGATAATTGTAAATAGAAACAAAAAAGATTCTGAATTGTCTTTAAGTGCAATAGGTCAGGTCTTCCATAAATGTAAGAAAAATACTGGTAATTTGTGTGAACAGTAAATTTCAAGAAAGTTTTTTTTTAACTCATTCACTGCCATTGACGGCTATAGACGTCAAAAATTCATTTGAACTATTTCTATTAGTTTAACTTTTAACAAGAGTATACAAGAGTATGAAAACCTAGAAAAAAAATTATTGTACATTTAGAACAGATATAAAATTTGTGATTCATCTTGAGATAACTATTGAAGTCATGCAATTAATTACAATTTAAAAAATGAATCGCCTGACGCAATAAAAAAAAAGAAAAGATTATTAAAAATTCGGAGCGTCAGGCGATTAAAATTTGTAATTGTAATTTATCGCATGACTTCACTAGTTAATCACAAATTTTATATCTGTTCTAAATGTACAATACAAAAAAATCTAGGTTTTCATACTCTTGTTAACAAAAGTGGGAAAAAAGCTAAACTAATAGAAAAAGTGCAAATGAATTTTTGACGTCTATAGCCGTCAATGGCAGTGAATGAGTTAAAGTCCTTAAAAAAATCAATTTTCTTGGGGAAAAAAAGAGATACTTAAATAATCGATTCATGGTTTTATGAATCGATATTTGGCCCCAAAATGAAAATGGATTCAATATCAATTATTCGATGTTTTTAAACCCAGCCCTACTTAAAACATATTCCACAAATGCAATACTCAGACTACTATATTTAGCCTAGTAGGCGTACAAACAACATACTGTAAAAACATTTTTTAGGTTGACTTGCCTTTTAAGTTTTAAGCTCTTATCATCGTAGCATGTCGCTATGAACCGATAATGTAGCATACATACTACAGTACGTCGTGCTTTTTAGAGAGAAAATATTGAAATAAGATGACTCCAAATGTGATGCCATCCCAGCATTAAATACATAACATGCTTATTGGAGACTCTTGTGGTTTGACATTGAATGTCTGAACTAGCGCACTCCCTTGCCACCCTATTGATTCGTGTTATGTATATGTCTCAAGACAGCTATAGTGTGTCATGTGGAAACTTCATCCCAGATCCAATGTTCTTTCTAATGGTACCTTCCCTGACTCCTATATCACATAATGCTCTGTTACGTCCCTTGATAGAGAAAACAGGATGTATGTGTCCTCCCGTTCACGGTAAATATACGTATTCAAACACTGATGAGTCTCAGCGGGTCCAAATGATAAAACCCTGCACAATTGCGCTGTTTTGCTTCCGTCTTAGTTGTCACTTCCAAGTTTCCCCCCATTTGACGAACTATCCCGAAAACAATAGAGGACTATTGGATGTAAGTGAAGCTCCTGAGAGGTTGTGACGTTCAGTCCAGTGAGTTTTGCTGCATGTTGACATTGCTTGCACAGTAAATGTTGTGGGACTGACTGGTGTCCTGCCCTGAGGCAGCGGCAATGCATCACTCCGCACTATCCAGTCACACACTTTAGCAGGGCCTTCGCACACACGCGCAAAACACTCCCGAGCAAGAAAAGGTCCCACGCTGCTTCTCACTAAGCCTAAAGGCAGCATTTAAAAGTTGTTGTTTCTAGGGATAAACCGATAATCAGCCCGGCTGCTAAGCGTCGCTGATATTTAGCATTTTATGAATATCGGCATCGGCCTCTTTGTTTTGTTTTGATGGCCGATATATTAAAAACTGATTAAAAATTTTTGCTCTGACGGGCGCTTTTCTCCTCCGTCTGCTCTGAGTCAGCGCCTGTTGACTCCCTGCAACATTAGCCTGCCCACAGCACCATCTGATTGGTTGCTCGTGCAGTGCTAACAGCCAATAAGCAGCAATTAACGGCTATTAGCCTGCGAACTAACGGTTAGGTCGCGGGCTAACCTAACCTAACCTAACCTAATAGCCTTTTTTTGCGGCTATTTGAGAGTTATCCCAGGGTTATCTTGCGAATTAGCAGCTATTTGGGAGTTAGCGTGCGGGTGACTGTTTAGCCCGCGAGCTAACAGTTAACGCCTATTAGGTTAGCTCGCGGGCTACCCTAATAGCCGTTTTTTAGCGGCTATTTGGGAGTTAGCCCGGGGTTAGCGTGCGGGTGAATGTTTAGCCTGCGAGCTAACTGTTAGCTCGCGAATTAGCGGCTATTAGCCCACCAACTTTCTTTTTTTTCCTGCAAATGTATATCAGCTTCAAATATCGGTTATCGGGCTCCCTGACTACCGATAATCGGTATCGTATCGGCCCTGAAAAAAGCATATCGGTCTATCTCTAGTTGTTTCCATGACTCAAAGAAAAATGTGCTGACTAGCCGCAATATTATGACCGCTTGTACTAATGGCATACAATACAAGAATGCATCAGAAACATGAAACTATTAGGCTAATGCTTAATTTTGATTGACAGAGAGCAAGTCTGAATCAGGAATTCCATTTTAAAGGTAAACAGAGACCCAATTAGAGGAAAACTTGGAAAAAGGGCATCCTTTTCATTTCCATCTTTGCAAACGTTTAAAAGTGACATCAAAGATGGGAAAAATGAAAATAAATAGTGGAATGAACTCTCTAAGAGACAATATCACTTCAGGTAGAGGTTTTCGCTACAGGTGATTCTCACGCACTCCGTCCGCTCTAATATGTGCCAACATGATCGCAAATGAGGCATTGAATGAAGCATTGAGTATCCCAAAAGTAATTGAGTAAATCAAAATACTTTATTATGGTACTCGATTACATTATAACTACAATATAAAATATTGTGGCAATATTTGTAAGTCGTAAAATTGGAATTGTACGCATCGCTCATATATGTTATCTCAAAGTGTTTGGCGACAGCACAATATGTAATAGTGGTTAATATGTCTGCCTCACAGTTCTGGGGTTCTGGGTTCAAATTTCAGCTTTTCTTTGTTCAGTTGGAATGTTATCCCATTGCATGTGTGTGCGTGAGTGACAATTGTACTTATGAATTGTTGTTTGTGACCCTAATGCAGATAATCAGTACAGAAAATGGATTCACATATTAAATATAAAAACAGAACATTTTACAATTCAAGAAAAAAACTGAAACCAAATAAAATGTAAAAAAAAAAAAAAAAAAAAAAGAGGAAGCCACCGGTCATGTACTGTTTAGCATGCAGGCACTAGACTGGACAGGAACGTACTAAGACAATGTGCACAATGTAAACATGCTTAGTAAAAGAACAAACGTTAAAAAGGAAAACTAATTAACCTGTGATGAAGTGATCTGAGTAGCTGTTGGAGTATTTCGTGGGTTCATCTTTTCTGTTGACACTGGCTAACCACGGTTGGCGCACACCGTGCCAACTGCTAGGAAAGCCCAAAAAAATATGGTGGACGCACGACGTGATGACGTCACAAGGGAACTATCTATTCTATCGTGACTTCAACTTTTGCACTGAACGCTAAACGGAACAGGGAGACAACGCTGTAAATCATAAATAGGGCGCTATTAATCAACTCTTCTATTAGATCTTATAAAATTGTGCGCATTGTGGCCAGTTATTGACGTTTCACAAGTTCTGCTTGTTTTCAAGCCATTCAATTAAATGTGTGATTATAATAGCAACAGTTTAGTATGAAAATGAATGGCTCAAAACTTACACCGATAAAATTCTTGTTCTTGGCACATTTTCACTGCACGCATGTAATGGTTATTGTTTATCATTTCCTCCCTGCGGCGTGTTAATGAGATGACTGACCCGCTGCTCTTAAATTTCCTGTAGTTGCTTTGCCGCCTGCTGCTACGGAAGCAGCGTGGGCAATGAGGCAGTGAAGCCCCCACCACCAGCGCACAAGCCGCTCTCCCCACCCCACCCCCCACACGCCCCGCGCAGCCGGTCCGCCCAGCAGCGACAGCAGCCACTTGGAGCCTGAACGCACCACCACCGCACCGTTGGATCCACGAGACACGGACGACTCGGAGTGGCGGCCACGCGGGACACGCGCACTGCTTTTGTTTTCATCGTCGCTTTTTTTTTTTCTCTCTCTACTTGCTTTCACCGGTTCCGTCGAGTCTGTGAATTTGCATTTTGCATGCATCAACTTTCACTTATGGTTGGCGAAGATGGGGTCAAGTTGTGGTTTCTCACGGGGAAACGGCGCTTCGGCGCTGCTGCTGCTGTGGATGCTGCTGAGAGGTAAGATTCAGCATCATTTATTTATTTATTTATTTATTTATCTAAGATGAGGGAAAAAAAGTGAGAGAGAGTATCGTTTGAAAGGGTACAACAAGTTTATTTTACTTCAAATGTACTCTTCATTTTACTCGGGAACATAGTAAGATGTATTATATATTTTTAATGCACTTTATTATTACAAATAACGATTAAAAGCGGAATTGGATGAGTAAAGGGTATAGGCGGAAGGGGGGGGGGAACTACACTACACGAACAAGTGGTTATGTGGGGGTTGTATTTATAAAGGTATGTAGAATGTGTGCGTGCATTTTTGGGGTCTATATGTGGAAATTATTCATCTAAGTATTTTTGGATTTCACTTCTTGATAATTAATGTATATAACGGTAAAGGAGGAGTAGATTTCAGGATAGTTGTACAGTAGCCTACTGTGATTTTTTCATTATGCAGTTTTTTCCCTACTGCATGTTAAATAAAAAGTAGAGATGGGCAATACGTAGACTTTATTTCACAGTAACAGTCAGCCACCCTCTTTGGGCATTTTTTTATGATCATTAACTAGAAATTAGAAAATAGAAGAATAGAAAATTGCCATTAATTTCATGCAATGTTAAAGAAAAATGCTATATTGGGATATATAGATCTTTAAAATGATGTCGTTTTTTTTTAGGGAAATTTTATGTATCAAAAGTACTAGTGGTATCGGTACTTGATATCGGTATCGGAGACTACTGGAAAAAAAAGTGGTGTTGAACATCCCTCATAGAAAGTTCAATTAATCAACTAAATTGTGTTATTATAGTTGTTTTTCTGAGCCCAAACAATGCGTGAAGTGACATCAACATGGTGTGTATCTCATGTTGCGTGAGGTATGGCATGTTGGTGTTATAGTGGAGTGAATACAGGCGTATATCATAATATCATAATCCCATTCACAATCCCGCAGCCCAACTGTACCAACACGGTCGTCCCAAGCGGTCTATATTTAAAATGGGGCTCATAGCTCAGGAGTGTGGATGTCTTCGTGTGGCTTCAAATGCAGACAAAAGTACAGAAGCGATGGTTTAATGCCTCACTGAGGGGTTGGACGTGAACCTTAAGTTCACCCTGAATCTTGAGTCGGACATTTTTGGACAAGTCTATGCTTTCAGTTGTTGTTTTTAGCGACTTTGCCCAAGTGCTCAAAAGCAAGGAAATTTAGTGTGAAACAACATTTCCGGGATATAAAATGGAGATTGCACGGCAGGCCAAGATAAGTAACTGTACTTTGTAATGTAGTCATCAAGAAAAAAAAAAAACAGAGCACTTCATCATCTTTTCAATCAAGATGAGACAGTCGTGCTCATATGAATTGTCCGTGTGCTTTCATTTCTGCAAAAGTGGTGACCAGTAAACGCAATCAGAAGCTTTCTTCATGCAGGGTTGTTAAAGTGATTCATGATCATTTTTAAGGCGACATGGCCGTATGTAATGTCCTCTGATTATTTGTCATGTTGACAACAGCTTTATAGAGTCCACAGGGCACACAAAGGCTGATTGATGTTAGTTGTGCATCACACATCCATGTTGCTCCAGATTGGCTTTACATGTACAGTATACGTTATTTAAAGGCATTTCTTCTCATTGTGGCTTGGGTTTGACGGAGAAAGTGAAGGGCGTGATGCTAATTAGGTGGGTGTTGAAATACATCCCATATGATCTTGTGGCAACAAAAGAGCTTCGTAGGGTGAAAGAGGAAAGGAGGTGAGCGGCAGGCAGGTGTGCAGCAGCTGCTCACGTCTCCGGGCAAACACCGCCTGTTTGTTTTCTTTGGGAAAATATTGTCTGAACACACCGCTTAGTTTGTTATCAGTTGCTGAAATGACGCGTCACATCAATTGCATTGTTCTCAATCCCATAATGACAATGACAATCGACTTCTTGAAGCTTCTGACGTAATATACAGTACATCCATCCACCCATATATATATATATATATATATATATATATATATATATATATATATATTAGTGCCTGGACTCAGGCCATAATCAGCACTTAATGATTGTTGTTCACGTTGACGAGCAAGTCCTCAATAAACTTTGAATTGGTTAGTTATTGTACTTACTTTTTGCTCTATCTTCATCAAACATTTACTAAGCTATATTCACTTATCTCATGTTGAGTGTGAAGGCAGGCAGTTGATGCAGCGTATCACCCCATAAAAAGGTTTTCAAATAACTTATTCCAGGATCCCGCACCGTACTGGGCTAGCCAAAATGTTGTTTTCTCCTCGGTTCCATTTTAAATCCATCCCCGTTGTGTTGTATGAGCCTGTAGCCTCGTTCTAGCTAATGCAAGCTAGTTCATCCCTCAAATCCTACCAGCATCCACATTTGCAAACTTCCTTTCGTTTGTTGCCATCAACGAGATGTTAGAGCAGCCAAATATTCCCCTTCGTCAAGGTTCTCTTCAATAGCCATCGGGACCGAGCAAAAAAGGTTGGATTACAGTGAGTGCATTGTATTGATTTGTTTTGCGCTGTTCAAGAGTCAACCAAGATAGCATTTAGCATTAGCGATTGTTGTGCATGTCGGCAGTATTTTCGCCCAAGGCATTTATACAAACAATTGAAGTGGCAGATATTAACACAGCAGAAATTTTTCAAGTGATCAATAGTTAAAATTTTAGAGCTAAATTGTGCACTACTATTAAAAAAAGTACAGCTATATTCCAACGACATGTATGGCCTTCATACACATTCTATTTTAAGATGCGTTCCACATGGTTTAAGTCCGTAACTGTCAAAAGTGCAGTCACGTTAAACAGTTACCATTTAACAAAATGCCGGTTCAGATGACGTCACACCATTTGTTCCGAGTCCACAAATTATGATTTGATTATTAACTTGCCACGCCCACTTGAAGTAGATATTTAACACCAGCAGTACTATGGATGGATGGATGGATGGACAGATGGACTGAAGGATGGATGGATGGGCGGGTGGATGGATGGATGGACTGATGGACTGAAAGATGGATGGATGGATGGATGGATGGATGGGCGGGTGGATGGATGGACAGATGTATGGGTGGACGGATGGACAGACTGATGGATGGCTATGGATCGATGGATGATGGATGGGCAGATGGACTGAAGGATGGATGGACAGATGGACTAAAGGATGGATGGATGGGCGGGTGGATGGATAGACGGTTGTATGGGTGGACGGTTGTACGGGTGGACGGATGGACAGACTGATGGCTAGATGGTTATGGATGGATGATGGATGGACTGATGGACTGAAGGATGGATGGATGGGCAGGTGGATGGATGGACAGATGTATGGGTGGACAGATGGACAGACTGATGGATGGATGGCTATGGATGGATGGCTATGGATGGATGGACTGAAGGAAGGATAGATGGATGGGCGGGTGGGTGGATGGACGGATGGACCGATGGGTGGAATGATGGATGGATGACAGGATGGACGTTTGAAGGGATGATGGATGGACAAATGGTTGGGCGGACAGAAGGACGGATGGCTGGATGGAGCGATGGAGGGATTGATGGATGGACGGACTGATGGACGGACTGATGGATGCATGGATGGACGGACTGTTGGATGGATGGATGGGTGGACGGATGGACAGACTGATGGATGGATGGCTGGGTAGAGGGATGAAGGGATTGATGGATGACTGGATGGACCGATGGATGGATGGATGGGTGGATGAATGGATGGACAGACTGATGGAAGGATGGCTGGGTGGAGGGATTGATGGATGAAAGGACGGACCGATGGATGGATGGATGGATAATATTTACTGGCAACTGGCTAGATCCCATACAAGAGTAGTATTAAGAATTTTGCATTTACAAAGCTAATAATGCTCAGCTTTGATTGGGTATTAATTTAAGAATATTTTTATTTTGTGGTCATTGTTGCTTGCATGTGCATTATTTTAAGTGTTTCTACTTGTCTTTTGGTGAATTTATTCATCTACGTGACAAGAAAAATATTTGTATTGGATCGCAATAAAGTGTGCAAGTCACACTCATGTTGTGCATGTTTAAAGCATTAACGGGGTAAGAGGAAAAATAAATCGAGCGCACCTTATTTGTGGCTCTTTAATGTTTTAAACATCTCTCTAATGCATCCAGTGGCTGTTCCCATCCTCCCCACTCCGGGTTGTGTGCTACTGATTGGTGAAGTGTTTCTTGCTGAGGTAATGAATCTGAGGAAATGGGCAATTAACGCTCAGTGGCTAATAGCAGCCGCAGCTTACACCTTTAGGTGACGTAAAGGAAGGTCAAAGATCTAAAAATGCTTCTGTTTGGAAAGCAGTTTTGGTGCATAAAAGACTTTCTTATAATAGTAAGTAGCTAATGATTAGTCGTAATGGTTCTCTTGACTAATAATTGATTAAGGCCAACAGAATCAGTTGCGGGCTTTGCTGTAGACCCACAACAGCCTTTTTCGGAATCCTTTTAGTAGCCGACAGTCGAACGTAATCCATCACTTTGGCGAGATGAGCCACAGATGTTTTCACATAAAAGCATCGAGCCGTTTATCTTCCACCGTGACCGTGTTTCCGTACCTTTGACCCCCCCGTTGTCCTTTGGTAACCTTAACCAAGTGCTAACCTCCAGCCGCGTCTTGTCCATCCCAGAGGAGGCCACAACCTCTCTCCAATCTCCTCCTTCGGGCTTGCATCATTTTCATCAGCATCTTTTAGCAGCGCCAAAGCAATCAATCTCATTTGGCGCATGCCGCTATTTGATTTAGCTCCTTATTTCGTTACATGATTTAGTAAAGCTTCTGTTTTGTGTTGCCAGTATGGAAGCGTCATTAATCTTGTCAATTTGTCTCTCTGGCTGTCACGACGCTTCTTTGAATACAATTTGAAAACATGATGCAAGAAGTGATTCATACATATTTTATATGAGCATGTTCCTTCTCATTGTACATGCAGGTGTGGTATTTATTTGTCTATTAGGTTGTTCGTCTTTTCTTCACTTGTGCTCAAGCTATTTGATGCAACAAGAGCTTCTTCCTGTTAGCAAAAGTAGTTTGATGGCCCAAATTTTTTTTTTTTGGGTGGGGTACAATAATAACCCTTTACTCTAATCTGTAGGAAGTAATGTTCATGTTACTTCTGAGAGGTTTAACATCCCCCTCTTTTTTTTTTTTTTTTCTCTGGAGAGCTCAGTATTGTTCATTCGGTAATTTTACTGATTTGACATGTCATCATCATTGCTCTCTCTTTTAAAAAAAAAAAATTATGTATTTTTTAATAGGTTTTAGGTGAACTAATGAATACACACTCACACGCACACACACATGCAAAATAAATAAATAAATAACATCCCCCTCTTAACTGCATGAAGGCTTCCCCAGCTCTGCATGATCCTTTAGTCAGTTATGGGTCATGCCTCCTCTTCATGCATGGTTAGAATTTAATTTGCTGCGATGAAAGGACTAGGAGACGTTGATTGAAATCTTGCCCTTTGGGAATTTGGGCCTTTTGTTTCACAAGTTGTTTTCCAGTTCCCCTAGTGGGTGCCTGCTGTGTTTCGCGTAGAATTTACAACTATGAGTGAAACAAAGAAGGACATTTGTGTCCTCGTGGATGTGTGACTACTGCAGATCCAGACGGGAGGAATAAAAGTAAATCAACTTACTTACTATCAACTAGTAAGTAGCCTACAGTAGCTACAACTAGTAAGTCTGCTCCCTGAAAAACAAACAAACAAAAAAAACCTATATTTTTTACTAATAACTGTAAGCTTTGTTAAAGGTGAAGTGACAGTCAACCCAAAATTATTCTATACAATAATAAGTGATATGCAGCCCCACTAGCCTAAACACGGTATTATCGCAATCAATATCAATCAATCCTTATTTTTAGCACCTTTTATACTTAAAGTGGAAATCAAGTCTAAAATTTTCTTTACAATATGTTCTATATGGCTCACTAATCTGAATACGACATTCTGATTCATATCGTGTTTGTGGAATACGAATTAAGCAGCAAAACCCACCCGTTTTTATCCATCTCAGGGGGCGGCCATTTTGGCACTTGCCTTCGGCTGAAGAACGTCACAGTGACTCAGGTAACGACAAATCCCGGCTCAGCTTGTGAACGTCACATGACCAAACTTACAAAACAGATGAGCCATGATTGGTCGTTATCTGAGCTGCAAGCAACTGTGATGTCAGAATCAGTCGACAACAAGTGGCAAAATGGCTGCCCTGAAATGGAGAAAAACAGGTTGGGGGGGTTCGACTTAATTCATGTTCCACAAAGACAATATTAATCAGTATGCAATATTTAAACGAGTGGAGTCACATAGAACATACTATTGGAAACTAATTACATACTAAAGAAAATGTTTGACTTGACTTCCCCTCTAAAAAAAAACACACACAAAAAAAACTATGACTGTGCACATTGTGTTTAAAATTAGAAATGAAATCCTTATCAATCTCATCAATAATTTCTTGTTTTCAACAATTGCTGCTGTGTACATCTGAGATGAGATGTTTTCCCAAAGCAGGCTAATGTCTGGGAGTCTGCGTCACGTGACCGATTCTTGCTCCCCAGACCCCTGGGAGTTCTTAAAACTTAATTTGTACTTGCATCTAACCCCTAAGGAGATGTTCTATTAGATTTGTTGATGACTGATGAACATGCTACTTTGGATTGTGTGCTCTTCTGTTCTCTTTCAGCTAATTGGATTACATTATGCTGTAATGGATTATTATGTTAAGGTATGCAGCGCAGTAAAGTGAGCAAACTACCTGATTGGCTTTTGCCAGAAAGTGATCAGATAAATCATAATGCTGCTGGTGAAATAGGAAATGACTTTATTTCCTACTTTGAAATCCTGATCTTTATTCGATATATGTTGATCTTCTAGTGTGATATGATGCAACAATACTGCACGCCGGCATTGGAGACACTTTAAAATGTTGTGATCAATAATGGCCTTCATAAGTGGAATTATATCTCAACATGGAACTTTTTTAGATAATTGAATCATGGTAGTGAACAAGTCCTATAACTGTTGCATAATAACAGGTAGTGTTGTCTGATAGTTGATGATTTGTAATTGTAATTGATGGTGTAATCAAAAATTAAAAATTACTAAAAAAAATTGTCATCGTAATTAATTGCATGACTTCAATAGTTAACTCACAATTAATCACACGTTTTATATCTGTTCTAAATGCACAATAAAATGTACAATAAAAAATAAAGTTTTTATATTCTTGTTAACATAAAAGTGAAAAAAAGGTCAACTAATAGAATTATGGCTGCATCTTTTAGTCACTTTCATAATAAATCAGAAAATTTAGTTAATTTTTTTTTTTTACTGTGCTGTAAAAACGAGTGTGATGTTGATTTGTGTTGATGTCATTTTTCTGCCACTAGATGGCATCATTACATTTGTAAGACATTGATGGCAGCTCTGTGCACTTTTCTTTTCATATTAAGAGCTATCTAATCATTAACATGAAGTAACAGGCCAGTACAGGCTTTCCAAATAAGGGGCGGTCATTAATTGCACGTTAAGAAAATTTGTGGCATTAAAGGAACTTTAAATGAACTGAGAATGAACGCACTAATTTTCCACGTTTTATATTGCTGTGCCCGTGCTTATGATGCGTCCAAGAGCGTGCCCATTATGTGTGTGATGATTTTACACGCGCTTCCATCATCTCCATGTCTGTCTAATCAGTGGAAAACAATCAGCATCGCCGTTGATTAGTATGGTTATTGATTGGTCTGCTGCCTTTCCAATGAGCCGTTTCCAAGGACACATGCAGAGCATGTTGACCTTGGCAAACAGAGGGAGGCCTCTGTGCTAACACCAACCAAGCAAGACTAGCGATCTGTCAGTCGCGATGTTGTGTGCGTCTCTCGACTCCACAGTTGGCCGAGTGATTCTTAGCAAGCGCATGAGCTCATTGCTGGTAAATCTCTGTCGGAGCGCGCATTGAGCTAATTGAGTTGCCGTCTTTGTCTAGGACAACAGAAAGGGCGTCCCACCCTAGCAGCCCCGACCGACTAAGCACCTCTAGACACACTTTGGTTTGTGCGGCATCTCGTAGATATTGTGATGAGCCTCCGTCCCCTTTGTCCTTCCACAGATAATATACGAGAGGAAAAAAAAATGGATACACGGGTCATTATTATTATTACCTCTGGCATCATAACAAGGTCAAACAAAGAGTATGCCGTCATTGTGTTTGTTTTGTGGTGTGTGTTTTTTTGCATCCACTCACAGGTAGAAAATTGTAAACGTGGGAATGTAAGAGGCCTCTTGTTCAAACACAGTGTCTGCCGGCAAAATTACACACTCACCTACGTTTGAGAATTACATTATGACAGGTGCAGCTCAGTATCAGCTTTTATAACACTTTAATGGTTCAACTTATGATGGTAATATTTGCTCAGATGTAACAAGCTAACGCTGTTCCAGGAATGATTTGCAGTGATATGCCAAATTCATAGAAGAACATTATTTGCTGTGTTCTAAACAAGGCCAGAGGAACTAAAATGTCACTTTTGTATCATTTCTGTGGGAAGGTAATGAGTCATCATGTTTTTGAAGAAGGTCAGCTTGATCCATCCAATTAATTAACTCTGATTACTTGCCTTCCTTTGGCTTCAGTCCTGGAGAGAAATTCAATTTTGACTGATATGAACAAGTTGTGTTGCTTAGACTTGGTGGCTTCAAGCTAATAAATATGTTTTGCTTCCATTTGGTTAGCAACTGGGAGTTTCTAGTTGGTTTTATGTCTAGAAATAAATCACTGTCAATCATTATTGTCATTTGTTTGCTGATTTAGGAGAATGATTGAACCCGTTTTCCCACTGTGACAAGTCGGGGTCTGCTTACCAAGATAAGAGTGCCCTCTAGAGGCTGTAATTGGTATAATTAGAGACCAGCCATTTGTATGTATCTTTCCCCTAAATTGCCTGCAAAATACAATCATATGTACCCTTGCCAAATTCAAATGGTTTATCAAAAAATATTTTAGTAGAAGCAAAAAAATAAAAAAATAAATCACCCATACAATTCAATTAATAAATTTAAGATGTTGTCTTTTTCACTATTTCTATTTTGTTTGGTAGATAATAACATTTTGCCTTTATCCTCTACCTTGGCTGTAACCGAGGGAACAAAATCTAATTAATTTATATTGTTATAACTCATTCCACAGGAGGCGCAGCAGCGCCGTTGTTTTATTTTTTTACCCCCCAGGAAGACTTTCAACAAAAAAGGTTGCAACCACCCTGAGTGAATCACAATCTTTCAGGAAAGAACATTTTATCCATCAATCCAGCCTCCTGTCATCCAAGTCCTGTGAAATTAAATCAATGTCTGAAACCAGAGCTGAGGCCTGAATTGCACCAACAGAAATAGAAAATCTAGTTTTGCTGTCTGCTAATGACATTAGCGCGCTCCCTAAATGGTCGCCCACTGTCGTCAAAGGGGATCATAGTAGGGATATAATTACAGGACGAACACTTGCAACTCAATTTTCCTGTAAAACATATAGCTGATGTGATGCAGCTCCTTATGGATTAGCTTTACAAGCATATATACCACCCCCTTTCCTCTGGCAGGCAATGATTCATTTCTCCTCTGTATCATGTGATCTGGTGTAATTAAACTTCTCAAGGTGAATACAAGGTCGATCGGAAACCACATGATTATCGACCACATGAGAAATTCATTAAAAGAGCTGCCTAAGTGTCATTTGAGCCCTCCTTTCAATTTCCGCTAACTGAATGCAGGAGAAGGTGGGGGGATTATGTGAATGCTGGGGGGAAAGCTCCTGATTTAATAGCAATCCATTAAACCATAAGTTATAAATACATATATATTTGCCGATTATTTTTTAAAGGTAATTAATTGCATGATTTCAATAGTTAACTCACAATTAATCGCACATTTTATTTGTTCTAAATGTACAATAAAATGTACAGTATTTTTTCCCCTAAGTTTCATACTCTTTTTAACATAAAAGTTTGAAACAAAAGTTCAACTAATAGAAATATAGTCTTTTAGTTACTGATACAGTAATTTCATAATAATTCATTAAATTGAGTTAAAATCAAAAATATGTGCTGTACTATACTGTACAAAACAAGTGTGATGTTGAGTTGTGTTGAGGTCATTTTTCTGCCACTAAATGGCATAATTGCATTTGTAAGATACTGGTTATAGTTCGGTGTGGTTTTTTTTCCATATTAAGCGCTATCTATTCTTTAACATGAAGTAACTTGTGAAATTCTGCACATTTTTAAAATTGTAAATTGTAAAATTGATTTGTTCTATTGTATTCAGCGTTTATTAAAGTTTTTTTTTACCTCTTTTAATACACTTCTACATGGGCACCATTAGTTGCACGAAGCACATCAAGACGGTACTCGATTTCATGCCATGTTAGCTGTAGCATAGCCTCATCAATTGTGGCAATGGCATCAGTAATCCTTTGCTTAAGGTCAGTAATGATAAACACAGTTTTTTTTTAAACACTTAATACAATAGAACAAATCTGAATAAAATATCTAATCAATTGCATTTTTAATACATTTTTTAAATGGTAAAGAGACTTTATGGACACCCTGTATTACTGCTAAGTTTTGACGTGGACGCTGCGTTGTGACTGGATTTCCCCCCCAGTACAGGCTTTCCAAATAAGCGGCGGTCATTAATCGCACGTTAAAAAAAATTTGTTTCGTTTTAACTTTAAATTAACTCAAAATGAACACACTAATTTTTTGACACCATTAATTACATTATATATATATATATATATATATATAATTATATGATACTGTATCTGTATCTTGTCTTCTAACCAGACCATTATCATGTGTGCAGCTAAAGGATTGTACTTCCCCCAGAATGAGTACAAGGAGACCATTTATGTTGGCCAGGTAGCAGGGAGTTGGGTCCTCCAGGTCCACGCCATGTTGGACAGCGAGTCTGAGAAGCCGCACTTCTACCTGTGCTGGTCAAGATCGATTAAGCGGCCAGGCTACAGCAGCTGGTTTGACATGGACGCCAACACCGGAGTGCTGTCCTTGAACAAAACCCTGGACGAGCATGACTTTGCCTCGCTATGTGAGTGGCATACAAGCATTTCACGTTAATGTCGGAGCCCATTGTAGTGACGACGTCAGGTATCGTCTACGTAAGATTCAATTAGATTGACTACACTCTACCCATACTGATAAAGGAGTTTCATCATCAGGAAGAGGTCTGTTAGAGATTGAAATGCCTTTGTTTTCTCTCTCTCTGAATCCTATCAGATAAACCTTCGTGGTCTGTGAAGAAGTTGTCGCTTTATGTTATGGTGCTACCTAATTTCACCAAGAGGTCCTGGTGCATCACAAGAAATACCCCTCGGATCATCCTGGACTTTGTCAATGCCACGATGCCACAATGCGCGCAGACGGATATGAAAGAGCTTTGCTTCCCTCATCGAGACAGCGCCAGACCACACATCATGGAGAACAGATTTCCTGGGGCGGTCATGCAGCTGCGACGACTCACCAGACTCAACGTGTGTCCCAACTACACCATTTCTTACAGTGTGGAATCAGGTTAGAGACTAACAAAAAGTACCAAAGATTGTATCTTGACAATGATAGGTATTAGTTACCCTCACAGGTGATGCTTTTTTTGGTGTGCTGGCCCTAGACCAAAGTTCGGCAACCTTAAATATTCAGAGCCATTTAAACTGTCACACATAAAGAAAAAAAAACATAGTGAGCCACAAAACCCTTTTGACTTCGAAAGTGAGGATAAAACTACATATATAAAACTATATATAGTGTATTTCACTTATTAAATCAGTAAACTGTTACAGAGAACACAAAACGTCTGCATTACCAGAAACATTTTGAATTCTGAAAAAAGCCGCTTCCATTCAAATAAAATGAATAATTTAGTCTCTACTGTATTTGTGTCCTCATAATCATGAAATGAATACAGACAATAATTCAAGATGTCACTTTGAAATTAAAAGACGATTTCACTTAGCAATACGATAATAGCCAATTAGAATATTATGATTTTCCCTCTTAGATTTATTTATCCATGGTCTGCTTAATGGAAGTGGAATAGCCTAATAAATTTGGGCGCCAGGTGTTGCACATTGCGATGCATTTTTTGAGCAATAAGATAATTAAAATGTTATATTTTAATGTTAGAAACGCATCATACTCTTCAAATTTAAAACACATAAAAGAAAAAACGAACTAATTTAAATTTAAATAAAATATGTCATATGCGGCTCTGGAGCCACAGGTTGCAGACCCCAACCCTAAACTTTTCAAACTTGGCAACCCACCTGTACCTTTTTAGCACTAGATAGGGTAACCCTGTTTTCACAGTTCTGTTTCGTACACTATAGAAACGTAGATGACCTCACAGCTAACATTTACCATTCTGACACCATTTTTCACAGGATTTGGGTGTTGAATATTGTGTACACTGACATCATCTCCTAGAAGCTATCTTGCTAGCTAGCTACTAGCTAGCTAGCTAGCTAGCAAGATACACCTATCTACTTGCTAGCTAGCTAGCTAGGCATTATCATGATGATTCACCTATATCAGAGGCAAGCGGTTGGATATGCCACAAAACTTTTCATACTGATTCAACTCTTTTACTTACTCTAAATAAAAGTTAAAAAAAAAAAAAAAGTAGTAAGGTGTATTCCATGTTACGTGTCACATTGCTGTTTAGAGCAAGCTAGCATTTGATAGCTAACTTTGACACTGATGCTGGCTTTAGATCAGAGGTCACCAACCTTTTTGAAACTTGCTTGGTACTGATAAATATAAAGTGCTACCAGTTTGAGACACACTTAGTTGCTCAAAATAGCTTTTAATTGTATAATTGTATCATCTTAAATGTAATTACCAGTTATTAGTTATATTTATCTATGTGAAGACAATGATCCATGTTAATAGTTTCTCACAATAAATACAAAAATACAAGGTAGGAAACAAATATCAATGAGTTTAGTCATTTGTGGAAATGTGGAAATGTGTGGTAATGTAGCCTACCTTAAAAGCAATATTAAAAACATAGCAAAAAACGAAAACAGTACAAGCAATGGAATCGTAAATGGCAAATCATGGAACGTCATTGTTTGTATTTTTACCAAATCAAAATAAATTGGGTGAGTGCAGGAAGCAAAATGTTTCCACATCTAATGGACTCTGACTTTATTTCCAATATTGACATCTTCTTAAATGTCGTCTAAACAGTGGTGTATATTTCCTCTTGTTCTAACAGAGACGCCCGCACCCTTCGCTGTGAATCAGAACACCTCAGAGATGGTTGTGACTGCTTCTTTAGACCGAGAAGAAAGTGAACGTTACAGACTCCTTCTGGTTTGCACAGTTAGTACAGAAACCGCCATCACGACGCTGGACACTCCTCTGGATGTCTTTGTCAATGACGAGGACGATAACGCACCGCATGTGAACGGAACCGACACGGCGGACATTGTCATCAGCTTCAATCGGACCAAAGTAAGAAAACAAAAGACTGAATCTGAAATTAGATTTATAGAAATGCTGATTCATCTCGTTTGTCTCTTTCCAGGGTGGTACTTACGGCTCATTGTCAGTTTTTGACAGGGACTTGACGTCCATCTATTCTACAGACCAAAGTCACAATAAGTATGTTGAGACCTTGCTCAACACCGATCCTTGGACCCGAGAAACTTTTGATGTCAAACGTAGCTTCAGTGAAAAGAAAGCTACTCATAACGGCGTCAGAGAAACCATTCACAACTATCGTAAGTCATCCCATCAACTCAACCTCATCTTTTTAAGAGCAGATGTTTGAGAAGAAAACCTGTCATGTGTCCCTTTTAGAGCTGATCCTGAAGAGGAGCTTGCTTGTGACGGAGAATCGCAGCGTGCAGTTGGACTACCTGGTCAATGACACCACCTATCCTGGTCTAGAGGGAACTGTGTCGCTTCACTTCAACGTCACCATCTTACCGGTCCACATCCGCTTTGAGAACATCACACATATCTTCACACTCACACGGAGAGCTTCGGTTTATGCTCAGGTAGTCAAACTCAACTAAAAGTGTATGTAGGAGAAAAAATGGCATCTGTTTGTTCATCATGGGATTATTTTCAGACACAAGACTAACCTAAATTGGCAAAATTTTGATTTTTTTTTTCTTGAGGGGGGTGGGGGGGGGGGGTAGAATTAGGGTTCAATCCACTACCTCGAGTTAATCTCTAAGGTTTGCGTTTAGCCGTGGTGAAGGATTGTTCCAGCAGCCCATTTTCCCCATTTTTCATTAAACTCTAATCAGTCAAATATTTTGTCAACAACGGTGTGCAATATCCTGGTGGTTTCTTCTAGACAGGACAAAATTTTATTACTAGACTGAATTAAGGTGAAGGGGAGATTGTTAAAGCAAGCTGTCAGAACTTCCAGTGGATCCTGTGAGTTAACATAACGTTTTTATTATATTATTAATATTGGGAATCCATAATATTTTAAAATTTGGAGCCGATATTTATTTGCTGTAAAAGTGAAAATATCAAAATTTCAATTTCCGAACACTTGACTTTGTTTAAAGGCCTTTAAGAACAGCTATTCAGATTTGTAACATGTTCAAGTTTTTTTTAAACGTAGAAAATAGACTTTGTTGAAAATTATCGTATAAAGTTAAATGAAAACATCAGTTTGCTAAAAAGTAAATCATTGAAATAATTGAAACGTAATCTTCACTATTTAAGTTTAAGAAACAATAAAGACAACAACCACGGAGCTACTAGCTAGCTTGCTACCAGCGTGAGGTGCTAGAAGAGAATTTAATAACTCAAAATAACTCCGTTTTCAAATGTTTGCTCATCGGCTGTTGGATTTTTCAAAATGTCTGATGCTGATATGTATCATAATGTTAAAATAATCGTCCTGCATTGTTGTTTGGTACATCACAGTAATATGGTGTGTATTGCTGTTGTTTCTGCAACATGATAGACTCTGACCAAAATTAAACAATGTCGCTATATTGCATTATGCGTATTTGCCCAAATGTATTTCATAAAAGTCCACCTCAGTAAATGAGACATATTAAAATTGCTTAGTACATAACTGTGGTAAATAATTAAAAAAAAAAATGCTACTTAGCTGAGTGCTTAACAATGTTGCTGTCTAAAAATCTGCCTCTGCGCTACTTGGAGAGCCACATTCATCATCCTCTCCTTTGTAGACACTTGATCAGAGTGGTAGCACTTTTTCAGTTTCACTTCTTGTCAAGCCTGCCCCCTGCTGACTCAATACCAAAAATAAAAACAAAAACTACTTTTCAGGTACAACATGGCCTGCCTGGTCACCGGTCAATCGCAGGCCACATATGAAAGTGACATGAAATCCTCTTTCACCCCTTCTCAGGTTGGTAGAGTCTGCGTGGAAAACTGCCAGCAGTTTGATGGCTTCAGTGTCACATACCAGCTCAAGGTTCCTGATAAGAACGTCTCTGCTGACGAGCTGTCCTGCTATTCAGCCATAAGTATCGCCCAGGCGCCGGACGAAATGTGGGGATTCCTCTACGTGAACGACTCCGAGCCCCTGAGAAGATCCGAGTGCCAGGATCTGCAGTACATTGTTGTCGCTCAGGCGGCGCACGCACAGTCGGAAACCAGCACTCAGATTCAAATCATTCTGGATACTGAAGGTGGAATACCAGCAAATGCTTATAAATACTTAATGCAATCTTTATGCACTCTAAAAACAGTTGGGTCAAAAGTAACCCAATTATGGATCAAAAATGGATCGATCCACTTTGTGGGTCCATTTGACCCAACTTTCTGGGTTGTTTTATACAAAATGACCTAATTTTTTGACCCAAGTAAAGGATCTGACCAATATTTATGAGTTGTTTTACGCTGAATGACCCATTTCTTGATTCAAAGTTGGGTCAAATCGACCCACGTTTTTACCCATAGTTGGGTTATTTCTGACCCAACTATTTTTAGAGTGTGTGAAATCTACTCTAAAAAATAAAAATAACCCAATTATGGATCAAAAATGGGCCGATTCACTTTATGGGTCAATTTGACCCAACTTTATGGGTTGTTTGATACAGAATGAAATTTTGTTTTTTCTTAAATATATATATATATATATATTGTGTGTGTGTGTGTGTGTGTGTGCGCATTACAACCCCGAAAGTTGGGTCAATTTGACCCAAGTTGTTTTATAAAAAATGACCCAATTTTTGACTCAAATATGGGTCAAACTGACCCAAGTTGATGATCTGGCCCAACTTTCTGTGTTGTTTTACACAAAATGGCCCAATTACACTCTAAAAACAATTGGGTCAAAAGTAACCCAATTATGGATCAGAAATGGATCGATCCACTTTATGGGTCAATTTGACCCAACTTTCTGGGTTGTTTGATACAAAAGGACCTAATATTTGATCCAAAGTTACCCAAGTAGAGGATCTTTCCCAACTTATGGGTTGTTGTACACAGAATGACCATTTTTTATGTTAGGCTTTTGTTTTGTTTTGTTTTTGGTGAAAAGCAACCCCGAAATTCTTGTTTCTTTTGTTTTTGTTTTTGTTGTTGTTTGTTTTTTTGAAAGTTGTTTTCTAGAAAATGACCCAATTTTTGACTCAAAGTTTGGTCAATTTGGTCAATTTGACCCAACAAGTATCTGACCCAACTTTTGGGGTTGTGTTATACAAAATCACTTTTTTTTTCTTCTGCAAAGCAACCTACAAATTTGGGTCAAATTGACCCAAGTAGAGAATCGATCCATTTTTGACCAACTGTTTTTAGAGTGTATTTTAAATCCAAGTTGTTTTTTTTCCCCCTCACATCATTTCATCCCAGTCCTGCTTTTCCCCAGTTGTTTAGAATTAAATATTTTTATGTCATGTTGTTCCCCTCTTCTCAGCGTATTTAAGAAAAGTATATTTTGTGCCTGTTTTATGTAGTAAACCAGGACAGTCAGCAGTTCCTGTCCTGCGCAGAAAACAGACATCGAGGAGACTGCGAGTCTACCAGAGGCCTGGGGGCAACTAAAGGGAGATGCCAGTGGAGGCAAGGCACTGAAAAAGGTCATTTACAAATATACGGTAGTTAAAACAAAGATTGGCATTGGATATTCAACACACTATATAAATTATATAAATATGATTATTATTACAGGAATCACAGAAAACTACTCGACCTGCTCCCCAGACCTGCGCACATGTCCGGATAGCTTTTGCGATGCAATTGAAAGCAAAGATACATCACTATGCCCGCAAGACTGTACGAGTAAGTTGTGATATGGATTGTTCTTTTTTTTTTTTGGATGATGAAGCATGGCAGATTCTGATTGCGTGCATGTGTGTGTCTGTGCGTGTGTATTTTTGTGAAGAAGAAACCGTGACCGGCGGGCATGAGCTCGGCCTGAGGAACGGCATCCAGGCTTGCCACGGGACCTGTTATTGCTTAATGGACAGATGTTTTTGTGAAAAGGAAGATATTGAGGGTGAGTTGTTGAGAATGCTTGCGAACGTAGCGAATTTGGGGTTTTCACTAGGATTTGTGAGGTATTCATAGACAGTTTTTACCTGTCAAAAAAACATTTTTTAAACATGTTCAGACAATATTTTACTGCGAAGATCTTTGAAACTTTTTTTACGAACGTTACCCTGACGAAAAAAACTAAATTAGCTACATTTGCTGCTTAGGGAGATACAGGGAACTTGTCATTTATGTATTTATTTATATTTTTGCTTTATAAAATGAAACTTTTTATTTTTTTAAATTGAGAAATTATGTTGAAATTTTGAAAAACTTTATTTACAGTAGGAAAAACTGTAAATAAATAAATAATAAAACTGGAAGCGCCTTGTAATTTTTTGTTATAACTTTTAAACAAAAGCTGCCTATTCTTTTTGTTTAAAATGAAAAGAAAAACCATAAAAGTGTTCAAAATTTGAATTTTTTTTTAACAAATATGCTTTAATGCTAATGTTTTCTCTTTTACTGCAAATGATTATTGGCTTGAAATATTGGTTATCAGCCTCCTTGACTACTAATAATCAGTATCGGCCTTGAAAAAACCCACATCGGTCTATCACGAACATTAGCATACCAAAAGTGTTTCTCTCCTGCTAACTCCACATTTCTACTGTTCCCCCCCCAGAGGGTCTCTGCGACGACATGTGTAAGACGGTCGTCGCCACGGTCCTCCTCCTCTCCTTCATCCTTTCCATCCTCCTTTCTTCATACTTCATCCACCGCTACCACAAGAACTCACCCAAGCCCCCGATAGCGTCCGCCGAGATGACCTTCCGCCGGCCGGCCCAGGCCTACCCCATCAGCTTCCCTGCTAACAACCTACGAAGAGGCTCACAAGAATCCATCGAGGCCGACACCTTTAAAATACCCGTGAGCTGCTTCTCACCCCGCGCGTTTGATTCATTTTGACCTTTTGAGATCTCATATGGGACGCGATGTTCATTTCCTTTCAACAGGAGGATCCCAAATGGGAATTCCCTCGTAAGAACCTCGTGCTTGGCAAGACATTGGGAGAGGGAGAGTTTGGAAAAGTTGTCAAAGCCACAGCATTCAGGTTGAAAGGAAAAGCAGGTTACACTACGGTGGCTGTGAAAATGCTTAAAGGTAAGAGAGATCAAACCGCAAGCAGATGTTACTAAATGATGATGCAATGACCATCCATCAATTTTCTATATCGCTTGTACTTTTTCAGGTCAAGCAATATAGTGGATCAATTCTAGTTACTTTCACACCTGTTGGCAATCAAGAGTCTTTAATTAACTGAACTGAACACATGTTCATTTTGAAATGTGGAAAGTGCTTTTTTTTCCGAAACCATCTTTACACTTTCCGACTAGAATGCACAATCAGCCACATCTGACATGTAATAATTTAATTTAAAATGTTACTAATTCAAGTTGACTGTAAGGGCAAGAAGTAACAAAAATATTTTGTCAAATTTGTTCCACACTTCCACAATGTTCATGTTTTTTTTTAACCAGGTAAAAATAATTGAGGACTAATTCTCATTTCCAAACATGACCTGTAAATTGGTATTAGAGTTTTTGCAAAATTCTTCTCACTAATAAGCAAAGTAGAAAGAAAGAGATGGTGAGAAAACAACACTCACTCAACTCTGTCACAGAGATGTTCATGTACAACTAAAAGGGAAGTCAACCCAAAATTTTCTTGGCAATATTATGTTGTATGCACTCTCAGTCTAAACACGGCATTCTTATTGATATTGTGTTTATGGCATAAGAATAAAAGCATCTCAGGAGGCGGCCATTTTGCCACTCGCTATCGAGCTGCTCAGGGCTCAGGTAATGACCAATCCCAGCTCAGCTGGTGAACGTCACATGACCAAACTAAAAAAAAAAAACAGTGACTCGTGATTGGTCATTATCTGAGAGGCCTGAGCAACCGATTTTCAGTCGACAGCGAGTGGCAAAATGGCCGCCCCCCGAGATGGATAAAAACAGGTCGATTTTGCTGCCGTATTTAAGACTAATGGTGGGATTTTTACGTGTACTTTAATGTAGATGTGCTCTGTCCTGATCATTGTTTATTCTCCATGACAGAAAACGCCTCCCATAGTGAGCTACGGGACCTGTTGTCAGAATTCACTTTACTCAAGCAAGTGAACCATCCTCACGTCATAAAGATGTACGGAGCATGCAGCCAAGACGGTAGGACCTCATCCAAGCTCCTCAGTCACAGCCGGCGTTGCGCGCGGAGTGTGACAGACTGTGTTTCTCTGAATAGGTCCATTGTACCTGATCGTCGAATATGCCAAGTTTGGCTCGCTTCGCAACTTCCTCCGCGAGAGCCGGAAAGTTGGCCCGAGCTTCATGGGAATGGACGCCAACCGAAACTCCAGCTATTTGGAGAACCCAGACGACAGGGCGCTCACTATGGGTGACCTGATCTCCTTTGCATGGCAGATATCCAGGGGCATGCAGTATTTAGCTGAAATGAAGGTTTGACCTTTTTTTATTTTTTTTTATTGTGCATCTTCTCTATATATTATGATTAAGCTTTCTGAGATTGTTTTGTCCGACAGCTTGTTCACAGGGACCTTGCAGCACGAAATGTGCTGGTAGCAGAGGGAAGAAAGATGAAAATCTCAGACTTCGGCCTCTCCAGAGATGTGTACGAGGAGGACTCTTATGTTAAGAGGAGCAAGGTGAAGAGAAAAAAGAACACACATTTGAAACATTTCAATGTCATCTCTGAATTCATCTCAAAATCTTGTGGTATCTTTTGTGAAGGGTCGAATACCTGTTAAATGGATGGCGATAGAGTCCCTGTTTGATCACATTTACACAACGCAAAGTGACGTGTGAGTACAGTCATCATTCTTGAAATGTTCAAATTAATAAGTCACTCTCCATTATATGTTATATGTTATTGTCGTTTTTATTCTCCTCACTTTTTTTGCCAAGAAACAATACTTCTGATTGACACTGTTCACATTTCAACTTGCTTCAAAAATGTATCGTCTGATTCCACATTACTTTGCACAATTTAACGTTAAATATCAACTTTTTCCCATTCATTTTTAAATGGTACCGACATTGAACATTTACTAAGTTGTGGTGCATTTGGTAAATTGCCTTTTCCAGTAACCAGGAGGTCGCGGGTTTGAATCCTTCCTCCGACTGTACATTGCAAATATATCCATGACAATTATGCTAAGAGATATAAATGTACACCAACTGACTATCATGGTTCCACTTTTCCGTGTAAATTAAGGGTACTGCATGCCTAGATGGCGCTATTGAGTGATGTATTTATTTTTTGCATTTTTCCATTGGATATCATTAGTTCCACTTTTTCATATAAATGAAGGAGGTTACTGCATGCCTAGGTGGCGCTATTGAGTATTTTTCATCTTTCCATTGGATATCATTAGTTTCACTTTTCCATCTAAATGAATGGAAGGTACTTTCAGATACCAATTTTCCATATAAATTTCAACTTGCTTAAAAAATTAACGCCTCCCGGGTTCAAGTGTTCTTTTTATTCATTTATCTTTCAACTACAATTAATACTTTGTTATTGTCACATAATTTATCTTTCAATTTACTTCATAAGCATTCGGCTTAGCATTCAGCTATTAGCATACATCTTAGCATTCAGCTATTAGCATACATCTTAGCATTCAGCTATTAGCATTTAGCTTTCACCATTCAAACGCAATTCCTGCAGAAATTGCACTTATATTACGCCGAATGGTGTGTTTCTTCTTGCGTCCAGTTGGTCCTTTGGTGTGCTCTTATGGGAAATCGTGACATTAGGAGGTAATCCATATCCCGGGATTGCACCTGAACGCCTCTTTAACCTGTTGAAGACTGGCTACAGGATGGAGAGACCGGAGAACTGCTCCGAGGAAATGTGAGCTATTTGTTACAAGTGCACTGCAGCACACAAAGCGCTCTGCGGGGAAATCAAATAATATTTACGCAAGCAACTGCAAAAATATTTCCTATGCAGGTATAACCTTATGGGCCGATGCTGGAAACAAGAATCGGACAAGAGGCCGACCTTTTCTGACATCAGCAAAGAACTGGAAAAGATGATGGTTAAAAGTCGGGTATGGTGAAGCATTGCCAATCAAATTTCCTTCAAGAGCACAAATATTGTTTACATTTATTTAAAGGGAAAGTCAACCCCCAAATGGTCTTTACAATTACGTGTTCTATGCTGCTCCACTACTCTAAACAAGGCATTCTGATTATTATTGCATTTGTGGAATGTGAATTAAGCAGCAAAATCCACCCATTTTTATCCATTTTAGGGGGCGGCCATTTTGCCACTTGCTGCCGACTGAAAATTACATCACAGTTGGGCTCAGGTAATGACCAATCACGGCTCACCTGTTATCTGAAGGTGAGCCGTGATTGGTCGTTACCTGAGCTCTGAGCAACTGTGAAGTCATTTTCAGTCGACAGGAAGTGACAAAATGGCCGCCAGTGGATTTTGCTGATTAACTCGTATTCCACAAACGCAATATTAATCAAAATATGATGTTTATTATTGCATTTGTGGAATGTGAATTATGCAGCAAAATCCACCCTTTTTTATCCATCTTAGGGGGCGGCCATTTTGCCACTTGCTGTTGACTGAAAATGACATCACAGTTGGGCTCAGGTAATGACCAATCACGGCTCACCTGTTATATGAAGGCGAGCCCTGAGCAACTCTGATGTCATTTTCAGTCGACAGCAAGTGACAAAATGGCCGCCCAGTGGATTTTGCTGCTTAACTCATATTCCACAAACGCCATTTTAATCCGAATGTCGTGTTTAGACAGGTGGGGGCACATACAAGATCTTGTAAAGAACATTTTTTGGATTGAATTCCTCTCATAATACATTTTGAAGAACAAAAGAAAGAAATTATTCCTTGTCGCAACAGTGAGAAATGACCGCATTTTGTTTTCATTCTTTTTCCATTCACATTTGCACACACGTACAATCGGTTATATCTGGAAAAACCCATATTAAATTCATGCATGTGGCAGGAAAACAAAATTGCAAGCGTGTACTGTTGATAGAACTCAATTGTGGTGAAGCTTTTGTGCCATTGTTGCTTGAGAACCTATTATTAGTTCAAATGTGGCCTTGGCAAGGATGCATTTAAAACACTGCAGCCATATTTATTCTTGTTCAAACAGGGCTGTATCTTAATCAAACAAAGAAGTGTGTTAAAGCACAGATAAAAAAAAAAAAAAAAAAAAAAAACAAGCTTCACCCCCGCCCCGATAATCAGCCTAATCACACCTTGATCTGCTTTCGTCAGGATTACCTGGACCTGGCAGCGTCCACGCCTGCTGACGCCCTGCTGTACGATGACGCGCTCTCTGAAGAGGACACACCACTTGTGGACTGTAATAACGCCCCTATCCCTCGAACCCTCCCCTCCACATGGATTGAAAACAAGCTCTATGGTAGAATTTCCCATGCATTTACTAGATTTTAGAAACAGGGCAAACAGGCTCTCTGTTCTAGCAAGTTCTGTTTGGCTTTCTATAGTCAAGTGTGTGTGACTGTGATCTGGGCATGCCTTCTTTCGCTGATTATTCCTGAACCATTTCATGGTAAAATATATTATGCGTTGTCTTACATTCTGTTTTATTTGGACCTGCTTCTAATGTACAGGAAAGCTGACCAAAAACTCTACATTTGTAAATACGTACTACACTCATCATTTTTTTATTTTTTATATATACCGTTTGCACATCATTAACATTTTATTTGTACTTTTTAACTTTTTTATTTTATTTACTTTTTTGGGTCATAATGTCCTCTTTTGTTGGCACCGATGGAAACTTGTGACATTTGAAACAGGTCCTCGCTGAATTTAATCCCTACTTGTGGTTTGAATTTCAGATTGTCATAAATTTTCCTCACTTTTTCCATGTGTAGCTATTAATCTATGATTCCGTAATGGAGAAGCAGTAAGGCTTTTGAGTGCAACTCTTTGGTGATGTGACTTCAATAAACAGAATGTATAGGTTGCTAATGCAATACTAATTGATGCCTTGATACATTTCCTACCATTGATAACGGTGACAAAGCCATAATTTACACGTCTGTCGATTTTTTTTTTGTCTGTTGGCCACTGCAGAGTTTGATTTAAAAGCCTTGCTGTCTGCGCACTGCTTTTCTTTCACTGAGTGCAGAAAAATGATGTGTTCTCATTTTTAGGCATGTCATACCCGAACTGGCCCGAGAAGAGCCCGGTACCGCTCAACAGACATGATGCCACTAATCCAGTCTTTACAAGATATGCCAATGATAGTGTTTATGCAAACTGGATGGCTTTGCCTTCACCCGCAAAAACTGTGGACAAGCTTGATAGCTAGATGTGACGAGACAAATCCACACTGTAGAAAAGATATGTTGGTAGATGTGTATATTTCTATAATACTGTATAGATGCAATCTGATGCTAAAAGTTGGTTCCCTTTTATTTCTGTTGCACGGGTATGAAAACTGGGGTCTTTTTTTCTTTGCTGCGAAACTAGCTGAATCAAAGCAGGCCATGTTTCATTCAGCTCTCATGTATATTAATAATTACCTCACAGTCATGTTGGCCACGTTGTATCACTGCATGACTGTTGTACCAGATTGTATGTCAGTGAGTGTCAATGTCTTTTAAGTGCCTGTGCCGCTTCCACAATAGCCTCCAAATATTCATGTGCTACTGTGAAGATCATGTTCCAGCCCAGGAATTAAAGGGGACACCTTTACCATCATCTGCTGTAGACAGCTGGAACTGAGTGGACAAAAAATGTAAAGTTTCTACTTTGGAGGACTGCGCTCCTTGCTATGTCCAAAGACCAATCTTTTTTTTAGTTCTACCCCACATGATGTTTCAGAAACATTTCCAAGCAGAGGTAAAACGGACTCCTTGTTATTTTTATTTTATTTTATTATGTGCAAAGTGTCAGTAAATCAATGTTACTTTTGTTTCACTCAGTGTAAGGACACGTCAAGGGGAAAACGTATGTAAACGAATGAGTGCTATCATTGCTGTTTTCTTTGATTATGTTACAGATAATAAACAATAAAAATGTACATTATCTTCACAGCCCATTTTTTGGTGAAACAGAAACATCTAGAATATCTTGTATTATACATTTGTGCTCATAAGTTCACATACGGGTACGTGAACTTATGAGCACAACTGACGTTTCATGCCCATAAGATCCAAAATACTCTGGCAATTGTTTTGATATTTTCAGAGGTTGAAGTTGACATGAGTAAAAATGTGCATGTGAATTTTGAATTCATAGCAATTTATTGTCATTAAGTGACATTTAGTTTTTGTACATGTAAAGTTGTGGCCATTTACATACCTTAAGGGTATGTACATTTATGAGTACAACTGTATAAAAAATATATTATTGGTTTAAACAACTAATACTGTTCAGGCAGAATCTATCTATCTATCTATCTATCTATCTATCTATCTATCTATCTATCTATCTATCTATCTATCTATCTATCTATCTATCTATCTATCTATCTATCTATCTATCTATCTATCTATCCATTCAACCAACCTACCAACCAACCCCAGCCCTCCCTTTCGCATGTCCGCCGGCCTACCCCGATATGCAAAATTACCAACGCCGGGTCCAACCTGCCCCTGTGCAGAGATACTGTATGCCACACAATCATCCAGCAGTGGTAAGAGGCTTTTTTCTGAGTCTGTTTGTTTTGTACTGGTCCTTTCGAACTTGCAGTGACTGCCAGAGGGCAACAGGTCCAAGAGGTGGGAAGGTGGTCTTTTGTTATTACCTCAGCTCTTCTGAGGCTGCAGGACTTGTTTTTTCTTACCTCAGCTCTTCTGATGCTGCAGGACTTGTTTTTTCTTGGATTTCACTCAGAGACTGGGGGGGGGGGGGTGGGGGGGCTCTGCACTACCTTGACTGCTATTTGGAGCTTCTGCTATTCTCCCTTGTGGGAGGACCACACAGTGATGCAGTATGTCACAATGCAATGTCTCAGTAATCAAGTGGTAGAATGGCACGTTGTTTGTCCTGAGCACTCTCAGGAAATGCAAAGGCTGCTGTCATTTATTCCTTAAATTGTCCCAAAACAATTTCAAAACATATTCTTCAATATTTCCTTAAAATAAAATACAATGGAAAGTGGTTCAGATAATTAATGGATGGATGGATAGATGGATAGATGGATAGATGGATGGATGGATGAATGGATTGATAGAACGCCTTCATTGGCATTGCCGAACAGCAACAGCCGCATGCATCTGGCAGGTTTGTGTTTCAACGACGAAAAACAAAAAAACAGAAAATAAATCAAAGCTATACTAAACAATGCTATATGCTAAAACAATAATAATTATTCAACCCCACTGTATGCCTGCAATTAAGTAATTCTTATAAATAGTTATGCAGTACGCTTATCCCATATTATTAAAAACAGGCTGGAATAAATCAATCACGTAAATATATTCACATAGTTTAACTGTGCCAGACTAATTAAATTCTGTAAGAAGTGAACCACTGAAAATATCAGTACCAACATTATAACTCACCTCGTCAATTTGAATTCGAGGGGCAATTCGCGTATGAGTTGGAAATTTTACATGTCCGCTAATATGCATATACAATTGCTGTTAATAATACACTGACTCGTGCATTTTGTGGCGATTTTAAGTACTATAATAAATATATTTTTGTAATTACCACGAGCGTCAACGTGTCATGTGACATCAATGAATTCTATTGGTTCGTGCGGACCGGAAGTGGATGGCAAGACACTCTTGCTTTTGCTCCGTGGCATTTTGCAACACAGGTTGCCTGTCGCTGTGGGCTTCGCTTCTAACCTCCAGCTTCAAGAAAAAACGGCGAGGGACTCGCACATGATGAAGTGAGTATTTGGGTCTGCACGACAAACTTGCCTTGCGGGACGTTTTATAGACAGACAAATTACTAGAAACCGTAGCGATAACACAATGTCGCTAAGCTAACAGCACAACCTGGTAGACTTCCGGTTTAGACTGTTCAGAATAATTGTTGACTGGCAAGAATTATTTAAAAAATATATAAACACAGATTTTAGTTCAATTTATCATGTCACGCTGCCTCACATGTATATTAAAATATGTTTTTATGTCATTACTGTCAGCATGTATTGTACAGCTAATGAATGACCTTACTGAAATTCTATTCTATCTACTTTGCTTGTTGTCCTTATTAAAGTTTGGAGGCAGGTTACACCTACAGGCTACAGCTATGAATAATTTGTAGTCTACAACAAACATGTATGTATGTGGGATGAGTACAAAGTACTCATTTTGTGGCAGCTCGTCTGTCTGACATTTCTGAGGTTCCTTTCTGTGTGGAAATTGCATGTTGACATCGTGGTTGTGTGACTTGTATTTCTGCCTGCTTGACCCCCCCCCTCCAAAAAAAATCATGTTGCGCAAGTTAAGACTCAAAAATGTCAGATGGTGTGATTGTTTGTCTACGTGTGCAATTGGCCTCTTACGCAAACTCAAGCCAATAACCAACAACTGGTTTAAGTTACCACAAAGAACTGTTGGTTTACAACATGTCAAAATAAGACTAAAATGTTTTTTCTCTCTTGATTTTGAAGTTTAAAATACAGAAGGACATTCCATGATTGTTTTATCAAGCTGTACATACGAATTATGGTGGCGGCCCTACTGCTTTTCATTGTTGCCGTACGACTGATTTATTACGGAAAGGTCAGGTGGCGACCAAAACTGTCAGGTTAGAAGAATTGCACCACTCTGGTCCAGGCTTGATTAGACGACCTGACCTTTAAACAATTTGAGAAAAGCTGAATAGAAAACCTCTTGGAAATGTTGCACTATTAGACACAGTAGTATTTGTACATTCACTAATCGGGATAACCACAATAGTAGTAAAATAGTTCTACTAATCTGAATACTTGATATAACTTTTGAGTTGGATATCATAAGTGGTTAAAATAAATCCTTAATTCAAAAACATTCACGTTTCTATGCGTGAGTCTTGTGCTTTTATTTTCTTAAAGACCAACCGTTTAACAGGAAGTAGCTTGTTGCACGTTTGTACTGTTGTTAAGCAGTCGGAGCAGGACAGTTAAGTCTGTTTGACAGAACTGTGTTTTTTTTTAATGTTAATTTTGGAGCCTTGTGGTGTAGTTTGACTTTGGTGTTATGTAAGTGGCGTCAGCCTGGTTGCGTCTTGCTCAGTAGGTGACAGAAATCAGCCCTTCCTTTAAAACCGATTAAATAATAGAGCATTGTATTCATTGTGGGGTGCTTAATAATTGTCCAGTGATGGTAAAGCTCATTATGGTTCTTTCCTCCTCCATAGGTAACCATCGCATGGATTTACACAGGAATATTTTACCAAAACATCCAAAGAACTTCCAACTGGACTCACCAGAACTGATTTACCACTCAGTTTTCTTGAAATGTCTTGCAAAAAAAAAAATCTAAAATGCTACTCGTGGAAGGCATACGCCGATTTCGATCCAAAGTGATGTGAAAGAGTGCGCGAGCGAGGAAAGGGAATGCCGACTGGTCAGCCGGAGCTTGTATGAGAGCGCGATGCCCAGACGGGGGTTGCTGCTCCACGGCCGGGTGCGCTGGCTTTTCCTGGGCCTCCTCCTGCTGCTGGTGCTGCTGTTTTTCGCCTACCTGCTGGAGTGCACCCCTCAAGCCGACGTCAGCCTGGTCCTGCCCGGCATGGCGGGGGAGCCCTACGGAAAGGAGTACTACCAGGCCCTGCTGCAGGAGCAGGAGGAGCGCCACCTGAACCGCGCCGCCAGTCTCAAGCGGCAGATCACGCAGCTCAAGCAGGAGCTGCAGGAAATGAGCGAGAAGCTGAAGCTCCTGCAGGATAAGAAGGAGCTGCCCGAGGCGCAGGGCTTGGCCGAGAACAAGGAGCAAGAACCCGGAGATCTACTGGACTACCTGCACTCTCAGATCGACAAGGCCGAGGTCAACACGGGGGCGCGCCTGCCCAGCGAGTACGCGCTGGTGCCTTTCGAGAGCTTCACCTCGTCGAAGGTTTACCAGCTGGAGATGGGACTGACGCGACACCCGGAGGAGAAACCCGTCCGCAAAGATCGCCGGGATGAACTGGTGGAGGTCATCGAGGCCGCGCTGGAAATTATCAACAACCCCGACGAGGAGGACGGCGTGGAAGATGACGTGCCCGTGCACAGGCAGGCTTACAAAGAGGGACACTTCATAGAAGGTAGCGTCTGATGTGACATGAAGCAAGATGACTAACTGTACAGTAACCCTTAACATGAGCAGTATAGCAGTGATAGACAAATGAAGCTTCATGAAACACTTGTGCGATTATTATTATTTTTACTCCCTTAGATGGCACTCTTTGTTTAAATAAGCAGTGAAAAAATAAACAATGTCCATTGCACTAGCCTTTATATGGGCCTAGATAGCACCATCTAGAGGAGTAAAAAAATATCACAAGCACTTCATTTTCCCATCATAGAGTATAGTACTGTATACTACTTTTTTTTCAGACTGATACTGAACTCTTGAGTTGTCACTAGAGATAGACCGTCGTTTTTTTTTTGTTCAGGGCTAGGGGTGTGAATTGCCTAGTAGCTTGCGATTCGATCTGTATCGCGATTCATAGGTCACGATTCGATTTGATACCGATTAATCCCGATATGAATCTATAAGTCAATCATTGCGATTTTTTTGTAAAACTCAAATTTAGAAAATACTAATCAGTAAACTTTTACATGTACACTGTAAGATTTGTATGAAAAGCTACTTTAGACTTATATCTGTGGTCCACCGAGTATTCCCAGCCTCAGCAGCATTTCTTATAAAGTTAACTGAAAATTTAAATCAATTGTTTCCTGAGGTTAATACAGTTTTTAATTGATCTATTAGCAGCTGTCAGATAAAAAAAAAAAAAAAAAAAAAAGAGCAGATGCCGATATTCATCAAAATGCTGAATACCGGTGCCAATAAGCGACCCAGCCAATAATCGTCAATACCACTAGACACTTTTGATACATAAAATTTCCCTCCAAAAACAATGAAAAATAATTTTAAAGAAAGACCTATATATACCAATATAGAAAAATTTCCTTAAAGGTACAGTATGGTCTGAATTTTTTCCATTGCCATTTGTAAACACAACATTCAAAACTGACGCGCCAACCAGGAACGACTGTGAAACTAGACTACCAATCAGGAGCGGGCATTTGCGCAGTGAAATTTGCATATGCCACTGATAGTAGCTTGCCTTTGTGGCTTGGCTGGAAAGGAAACGCACACAAATGTCCCGAACAGGCCAAAACAAACGCTTCGGACCATACCTTTAAAATTGCATGAAATTAATGGCAATTTTTCTATCCTTCTAAATTGTAGTTTTTAGTCCCTGATCGTATAACGGCCACAAGAGGGTAGCCGATAGTGGTATTGGTGACGCTGTCGTGAGTACCGATACATATTTGGTACATTAATCAATGAGTCAGATTATAATAATAATAATGATGATGATTATAAATAGGACTAATTAACATGACAATATTCAAAAACAGGACATTATTTCAGATTGACAGTGCATAAAATGCAGAGGTGGCAAATCCAGGTCCAGAAAGTAAAAACAGTTTGGCTTTAGCCCCTGATGCTAGCTAGCTAGCACCTGGGCTCTAGCTAGGGAGCTAGCTTGCTACAAATCCCAAACTGTGGCAGGGTTTTTACTTTCCGGACCTGGATTTGCCACCTCTGATAAAATGCACAAACTGTAACATAACAGAAAATATGCAAATATGTTTGATCAGGCTTATTAGTCGTTCTTTACAGAGGATAAAGAAAATGTCAAACTTTTGTTATATTTGGCCATATGTTTTCTGACAGGCGTAAACATACTGTAGATTCAAATTATCAGCCCATGTACAAATGTTTGAAAACACTGTCATAGGCAAACATAGGCTTTATGTTGAAAAATGAATTAATTAATATTCCAGCAACATAGTCGAGCGGAAATAGATTTTTCACAAAACTGTTCAATATGGGCACAACACACATTTCCCATTTTGCTTTCCCTTTGGAATGTTTTGTGCCATGTGCAAATCGACTTTCAAGTTGTTGTGTTTTTATTCAATTTCCTTAAATACTCGCACACACTTTGACTGTGTTTGAGCATATTAACATACTAAATGTCTTTTTATTACCATGAATCTCATTCTTCAACTGATTGCGTGTTGGCAGGCATGTACAGGACCGAGCGGGACAAAGGCTCACTTTACGAGCTCTTCTTCACGAAAAAGGAGTCCAGCACCTTCCGCCACGTCACCCTCTTCAGGCCTTTCGGTCCGCTCATGAAAGTCAGGAGCACGACTGTCGACACATCCGGAATGATTATCAACATCATCGTGCCACTGGCGGGCAGAGTCGAAACCTTTTTACAGTTCTTACACAACTTCAGGTGAGAGCGTTTTACTTCCTGACATGTTCTAGCGTGTTCATTCGATACTCGATTATCTGCTTCTTTTTTTTTTTTAAATCTTGTTATTAGTATTTTAGCTCATTCACTCTCCGACATTTTCATTGACCCTTCGCCCCCGGCTGTTTTACTTTTTTTTGACTGATTTTGCAACGTCCACAGAATATTCTGTTGATTGCTATAAAAAAAGACATGAAACCTACCAAAAGAAAGTTTAAAGTCTTTTGTTTTTCCATCAGGAAGTTCCATTGAAGTTTCATCATTATAACACTGTGGCAAAGACTTTGTTGCAACATGGCCCTGGTTGATCTCTTATACTCTGCTGCCACCTGCTGGCTGTTTGTTGTTGTTGTAATAACCACTAGATATGGACAAATGAAACTTCATGAAACACTTGATATTTTTTTACTCCTAGATGGCAAAAAAAAAAATAAAAAAAATAATCCATTGCGCTATCCTTTATATTTAACCCTATAAAGCCTGAACCATGTAATATTATTGGTCCTTAAAAAATAAAAAAAAAGTTTTGGGAAAATCATCTTCCACATATGACTTTTGATTTGTGTCATATTTGACACATCCGGTCACAATGCTTTAAATTCGTACATTTATAACTCAAAAATATAATAAATAGACATATCAAACATATTACTATTTCCAAAAATCAAAAAGAACATTTCGCACTCTTAATAAGTATAGGCGCCTCTCCTTTCTCAATTGCGGCGATCTTGCAAGCTCGCTGAAAAAGCCATCAGCTGGGTGATACTGCCCTCTAATGGATTATCCGTGCAATGCATGTCAGATCATAAACGTTAATGGGCAAAAAAATATTATACTCATGAAATAGAGGGCTCAAAATGTCTTGTATTTAATACGATACCCTTCATGAAGCTTCATTTTTCTCATCACTAATAACTACCAGTGCTATAAGCGACCTCTTCATGTCAGAAGCTGTATCAAAGCCTTCTGTATGCGCTAGCATACAAAAAAAACGTATACATACGTTTTTGGGAGTGCAGGACAAAATATATATAAAAACGTATTTATACGTTTTTGGGTTTGAATGGGTTAGAGTGAAGTGTAACACTGTTTTCTCTTAGGGAGGTGTGTGTACAGCAGGACAAGCGAGTTCACCTCACAGTGGTGTATTTTGGCCAAGAGGGGCTCCAAGAGGTGAAGTCATCTTTGGAAACAATGTCAAGGTTTGTCCTTTTTCTTACAACAAGCTATCGTCATGAAAAGAATTTGGAAAAATGCCACTTTTTTTTTTTTTTTGGGGGCCAGAGATGAGAGTTTCTCTAATTACACCCTGATCCCGATGAATGAGGAGTTTTCCCGAGGGCGGGGGCTGGATATTGGAGCGCGCGCTTGGAACAAAGGCGACGTCCTGATGTTTTTCTGCGACGTCGACATCCATTTCACGTTGGACTTTCTCAATACGTGTCGTCTCCACGCACACCCAAGTATGCTCCGACGTCTTTCATTTGAATGAAATGTGTATTTGAGTGTAAGCGTGACGCTTTTTTTTTTTCTGTTTTATAGACAAGAAGGTCTTCTATCCAGTGGTGTTTAGTCTGTACAATCCTGCCATCGTTTATGGAAATATGGAGCTGGCTCCACCTGTTGAACTTCAGTTGGTAAGGCCTTTGATTGGGGATGAATTACAGTTTAATATTCAGCTACATATAATTGTCTATTTGGAATAGGTTCACAAAAAGGATGCTGGTTTTTGGAGGGATTTTGGCTTCGGTATGACGTGTCAATATCGCTCTGATTTCTTAAGCATTGGTGAGGACACATCTCGATTTATTACTCGTCAATTTATCCTGAACTTCACTCATTTCATTTTTTCCTCCCTTAGGTGGTTTCGATCTTGAAGTGAAAGGCTGGGGCGTCGAAGACGTCCACCTATACAGGAAATATCTCCGGAGCGAGTTGGTGGTGGTGCGCACGCCGATGTCCAGCCTCTTCCACCTGTGGCACGAGAAGCAGTGCGCCGACGAGCTGACCCCGGAGCAATACCGCATGTGCATCCAGTCCAAAGCCATGAACGAGGCCTCCCACTCCTACCTGGGAATGCTGGTGTTCCGGGAGGAGATCGAGGCGCACCTCCGCAAGCAGGCCTTCAAGCCTCAGAAAAAAGCGGAGGACTGAGCAGCGTAAAAAAAAATAATAATAAAAAACAGCTCGTGGGACGCTGATGGTATCAATGCACAGCTGTAGACAAATGAATGTACAAAAATAACAAATATGTGGCCGGTTGAGCTACGGCAAAACTGAAAAGAGCGGATGATCACGTCACCGCTTGCCCCTGCTGCGTTTTGTACACATTTTCCAAAAAAAAAAGCAAGTCATCCAGCTGGGAGGTGTCGGCCATTTAATTCCTGTGAAACGGACCCAACAATGTCAATATTTTTGTCGCTGCTGCTGAGCTAGCTTTCGAATGTCATTTCAGCAGTTCATGTTGACATTCCTTAAACAAAGGTGAAATTCCACTTCTTGTGTTTGCTTTAGCAAATGGGGAGAAATCAACTTTTAATATCGATCGTGGAGCCATATTGTTCAGTTGGTATTCTATTTATTAGCGGTTTGATAAAAGGGACCTTTTTTTTTTTTTCTGTGACAGTCACTGTCATAATAGAGAAGCATGTTAATGTGATTGTTGAAGGTGCAAACATCTGATGTGAGCATGCAAAATTTAAATTGGGTCAGAAGTTACCTGAATTTTTATTCTTTGAAGTGTGTCGTTTGGCACTATTTATTCTCAGTACTAGACTGTGTTGGAATGGTACGCGCTTGTAAATAGTTTTCCAAAATGATGTCTTATTAGTCATGTGAATCGATTATTTTTTATCTCGTACTCATGTTTTGACACCTGCAGACTTTTATTTTTATTCCAGAGGCCACGTTCGTTAACTGCTGTTTAGTCTGCTGACATTTGACAAAAAAAGTGAAGAGAGGAGCCCAGAAACTAGTGATGGACAAATGAAGCTTCATGACACACTTGTGATTTTTATTATTTTTTTTCCTCTAGACCAGAGGTCCCCAACCCTGGACCTCAGGGACCGGCATCCAGCCTGTTTTCCATGCCTCCCACAGCCAACACAGGTGGAGATCGTTATCAGCCTTCTCCAGAGATTGCTGATTAGCTGATGATATGAATCACCTGTGTTGGCTGTGGGAGGCATGGAAAACAGGCTGGATACCGGTCCCTGAGGACCAGGGTTGGGGACCTCTGCTCTAGATCATAGGTGTCAAACTCCGGTCCTGGAGGTTTTGGATGTTTCCGTTCTCCAACACAGCTGATATATGATCAGCTCATCAGCAAGCTCTGCATAAACCTGGTAACAAGCCTGCTGATTGGACTCAGCTTGTGTTGGAAGAGGGAAACCTCTCAAAACCTGCAGGACTGCGGCCCTCGAGGACCGGAGTTTGACACCTATGCTCTCGACGGCACTCTTTGTTGAAATAAGCAGTGAAAAATGACACAATTTTTATTGCCCTAGCCTTTATATTTAAACCAAGAGCACCATCTAGAGGAGTAAAAAAATATTACAAGTGCTCCATTTTCCCGTCACGACCAGAAACTTGCAGTTGGGGAGTACTAGTTTTCCGTCTATAGACCAATCTCACAATGCTGTGCGACCTTTGTGGATGTTACTGCAACCAAATATTTTGGTTGGTTCATTTGCTTAGTATATATCGTCTTCCTCTCATCCAAACAACTGAACACAAAGGAATGTGGAAGGATGTGATTTATTGGTCAATTTTCCCATTGGCTTCCAAAACGGCTGCTACTTTATTCCAATCTGTTGGCATAATGTTACAAACCTTCTTTTCCTTGTCCAGCTCTATAATTTATACTATAAAATGTTACAATAAACTTGTCAATTCTTTAAATATTCAATGGCATTTACTTTTTTTCATTTAGACTAATAGTATAATACAGTTTTGCATCCAGCAAATCACATGGAGTCAGTAAAAGAAATAGCACACATGATCCAGGAAAATGATATGAAATAAACCAAATGGAAAAAGTCTTTGATGATGGGGGTTTATTGTACTAATGTACCACATGTTCTGGCTGGACCCCCATGCTTTTGTAGATCTCCTTGAGGATAAGCAGAGCTGTGTCTTCAGACTCCCTACAAAACACAAACATTTCATATACATTAGTCCTTACAGGTAGGTGTCAATTTGAGAAAGATTAACTCATTCACTGCCATTGACGGCTATAAACGACAAAAAATAATTTTAACTATTTCTATTAGTTTAACATTTTTTTTTACACTTTTGTTAACAAGAGTATGAAAACCTAGACATTTATTTTTATTTTTTTTAAGAAAAGATTATTAAAAATTAGGGGCGTTGATTAATCACAAATTTTATATCTGTTCTAAATGTACAATAATTTTCTTTTAGGCTTTCATACTTTATCAAAATACATTTTTTAACTAAGAAATAGTTCTAATGAATTTTTTATGTCTATAGCCGTCAATGGCAGTGAATGAGTTAAGCAACATCAGTCCTTGTATTTTCGCTGGTGGAAATGGCACTTCATTACCAAGCTGCCTAATTATACACTTGTTAATTAGCAAGTCTTGTACCAGTAACAGAGATGACTCTGGAGGGCAAACAGGTACTCATTGAAACTCTCAATGGGCTTCTCCTGCAGGACAAAGTCGATCCGATTCCCTCCATTCAGCATCCCGATCCTGACCTGAGGTTCCTCCTCTTTTTGTGGTTCGGGGACCTCTAGGGCTTTTTGTTCTGAAACTAAAAACGGAGCACTGACATTACAAAAAAAAGCCATTTGTATCCATTTGAGAGTGAGAGAGAGAGAGACTCACAATCGTGCGCTCTTTTCTCCTGCTCTTCAATCTGATCGGCCACCATGGCCAACTCTGCCTGAAGTTGAGCAGACGAGGTGTGGGCGCGAGCAAAATCGTTGAGTGTCTGCCACGCGCTCTTCAACGAACTGATAAAACCATGCTTCAGGTCCGAGCCCATCCTGGACAGACTTTCCTTCAGCTCTGAAAACACAAAGAAAAGTCCGTATTAAGTATTGAAATGGCCACGCAAGCGTTTCTTTGTCTTACCGAGATGTAGCCTTTTCCTTCCTTTGTGATGTGGTATCAAAACAGGCTTCAATTCCAAGTCTGGTATTATCATGGGCTCGATCCTGTATGCCACCGGGTCCAACTGAAACAGGAACGAGAGACAGTCAGCCATGACGACTGATGCCTACATCGTACATGGGCACGATGAAGGAATGCCTACCGGATGGTAAATATTGAAGAATCCTTTGCACGTTGGCAGCTGATAATTCTCTTCAATCTTCTCCAAGCCTCTGACAGTCAAAAACATGCCGACCGGAGAACCCAGGGCAAAGAAATTCAATGGACTGAAATCTAGATTGTGGTAGACCACCGACACCTGGGGAAGCAAAGCATGATGTACAGCGTATACGCTTACATTTCAAGAATCATTTTGAGGTGTTTGGTCGACACGACGACATGTACCTGTCCTGTGCCAACTTCAAAGTAGTTGTAGTCGACGTGGATGGAGGAGACGCCCGCCGGCAGACTCTTCTCTGGGCCGGTCTCAGCGGCTTGTGCGGGCTCTTCAACTTGACTGACCATCTGGACCTCGGCTTTCTTCTCCTGCCAATGTGCACAAGAGGTCAGACGATTGTTGAAAGGGGTCACGTTCTTCAGAAAATCAATTTGACACAACTTGCCTGTTTAGCCACTCTTTCTTTGACAAATTTGGCGATTTTCTTCCGAGGGCCGAGCGGAATTCCCATCTCCTTCAGGTCTTCGATTGTACACATGAGCTAAAAGTAAATAAATAAATAAAAATTACAAAAATATTGTTGTAAACACAGAAAAAAAAAAAAAACTTTAACCCTGGAGAACCCACGGGGTCAAATTTGGCCCCTATAAATTCTGCTACTCAAATAACAAATACCTTTTTTTTTTTTTTTTACAAATTTAACTTCAAAAGTCCAGAGTGCCACTTCTGACCCCTGCATGGATGAATATTGCGCTTACATGAGCCAGAGTGGTGGTGACAAGATGGCTGGCAACTTGCTGTTTTTTTGAGCTGGAAATCAATCCAAACAAAACCATCTTCTCAGCAAATCATCAGATGGTAAAATTGTGTTTTTTTTTGTTAATCTAATTCATATCATGTTGCAGAATGCCTAGGATTGTTTTATATATATATTTTGATAAATTAGCAACTCTGAGCTAGTTTAAAAAAAAAGGGTTAAAATTGAAAAAACATATATTTTGGTGTTCAGTGAACTTATAGCAGTCATTTAATGTATAATTCTTAATTTTCCAAAGAAGAAAAGGGTTCTTGGGTTCTCCAGGGTTAAAGTGAGACGATGTCAGTAGAGCCCAGCCTGCTCACGATCTTCTCATTCAATTTTCACTTACAAAAGATTCAATGTCAATCTTTTCCTCGTCAAATGTGTTCTTGTACTCGGACAGGCCGAGATGCTCCAGCACAGCGGGAAGGTCCTCTAACTCCTCTTCTTTGGGCTCGTCCTCCGCAGCTGGAGGTGTGACGGCTTGTGGAACCGGGGCTGCCACCTTGATTTCAGAGACAAACTTCAGAAATGCTTGGGACGCATATTATGGCTACGATTATTGATGGTTCATAAATAAAACGGCATTCACCTGTTTGGCTTCTCCGTTGATGGTGGGCACCGCAGAAGGGGTCATGTCAGTCTTTTGATTTGACAGCAGGTCAAAGAGGATAAGGGACCCTGCAATGAATGAATATCCTTGTTAGGGTTGCGGGTGACCGAGAGCCAATCCCTGCTGACTTTGGGCAAGAGGTGGGATACACCCTGGACTGGTTACCAGCCAATCACAGAGCACATACTGTTTAGACAAAGAAGCATTCACACACAGGTTCTACCTTTAGACAATTTAGCATTCAGTGAACCTAACATACATCTTTTTGGAATGTACGCATACAAGGGGAAACATGCAACACCCCTCCCCAACTAAAAAAAAGTAATTAATTAGATTTTTTTTAAAAAACATAATTAAATAAATAAACAAAAAAAATGCTAATCCCACATATACATGACAAAACTGAGATTCAAACCCCAGAACCTCAAAATTTACAGTAAATTTTGCAGACAACATTTTACTCTAAAAAGAGTCTATTTGGTCCCACTCTAAATAGAGTAAAACTTACACTTGGAAGAGAGTAAAATATTCAGAATAAATTTTACTCCCATGAAAAAAAACCTAGTCAAGTTTTTCCACTCAGAAATTCTAAGTAAATCATAGAAAGATTTTTTTAAGTACATTTATTAGTATAATAAAAAACTAAATTACACTAAGGTTGAGGAACAAACTCACAACCTGCAGCTTTGGAGACGGCCACTCTACCACCTGAGCTATGCCACTACTACTATATGCTAATATCCCAAAACAGACCAAAAACATTCTCTTGTAGTAAAATTTGCTCTGAATATTTTACTCTCTTCCAAATGCAAATTTTACTCTATTTAGAATGGTACCCACCCAATAAACTCTTTTTAGAGTAAAATGCACTCTACAAAATGTACTGTGTGAGGCAGATGTGCTAACTGCTAACCAATTTTTCTGACCACTATTTTTAGCTAACCACTATAAAGGCGTGATAGTTTTCATATTTGAAATTTTTCTTGAAAAAAAAAAAAAAGTAGAGCATTACCCAAGCTGTGCCCCCCAACAGATATTGCTCCTTTGTATTCAGGGTTTCTCTTCATGAACAGCGCATGAAGTCGGTTAATCTCAAAGGCAACTGTGTCCATGATGGTCTGGCAGTAAGTAGGACTGTTGTAGAAAAGCACATCTAACAAAGTCTCATTTGTAAAGTGACGCAATCGTCCAGTGCTTGGCAACGTGATTTTCTTTATTCTCCTGCAATGACAAATGAAAGGTTGTAGAATAAAATTAAAAGCTTGCACTTTTACAAGATGACATAAATAGCACAACATCTCAAGGACGCAAGGTCCCCTCACCTGTCCACCCCTGTGGCATCTCCATGTAGAGCCGTGTGCCAATGGACAGGCAGGAACTCCACCCGGCTGATGGCGCGATCGTCCAAAGGTTTCTTAAAGTGACTCTGCAGCAGTTTCAGCGACACACTACGGAAGTCGTCCACTAAAAGTATAATCATTTGTATTTATTATGCAGTATCAAGCAAATGTGATGATATTTTTCATAGACAGTTCTCAACATAAATTAAAGAGTAAGCTTTTTCTAATTGTTTTTATTTTGTGTGCTCCAATTTCATTGGCATACGCTCATTTTTGAAAGTTCATTAAATTTGCAGGGAACAAATACATATCTGTGAATACAAATTTCCCACATTTGTGAGAATATTCTAGTATGCCATAAAACAAAATACTCGTACAACTTGTTGAGTACTGTTTGCACAAATAACACTTTACATAATATATGCAAATTACCTTACATTTGCACTACTGTTTGTTTGTTTTTTATTTGAATAAATATATTTTATTGTTGATATAGACATCAAAGAGGCTGCAGAAATACTGGCATGAAACTCACCACACTCAACCATGCTTCGAAACCTCAGGTCACATACAGGACCAATTCCATGAACCATGAACACAAGATGGTCCACTTTGGGGAGCTCGCCTAGAAAATGTATAGAGAAGAATTTTTGTTGAAGTTTTGTTATGGCTGTTATCAAGAGTTTCATGATGATGCATTAAAAGGTATTTCACTATTTTTTTATGTGATTTGCCTTTTCATTTTAGTCCATGAGCTTGTTTTAAATTAACCTAGCATGTATGTTTTTCAAATGTGGAAAGAAGCAGTCCCAAAAAGAAAATCGGAGCACTGAGAGAGCTGAAATTCAAAAGCAGAACCCCTTGACCATGATCCATTTCCCTCTACATGTGAATTTGTGTCAAGAAGATCTTGTCTACCATCAGGGACTTGATCATGGTCATCATCAATCCCTCTCTTCACCACTCTGGGCCTGGTCTGTCCATCCTGATTTGCGGCCCAATCATCAGGAATGGAGGACGGCTGGAACTGCACTATCACCTACAGACGCATTGACAACAAAGCTTCGTCACACATCGAATCGCTATTCTGAGGGTTCGCACAACTTTTCCAAGTTCCTGCCATTTTTAGCTTCATGGTAAATATAAAAATATAAACAAAAGAGACTTATCGCATTATAACACACAGAGATATAACTGATCTAAAAAGCAAATATATATTTTAATTTTTTCAAGCACTTTACCATGGGACTTGTAATAGATTTACCTTTGGATTGTGCATGACAATAGTTTCTCCAGATGGGAACTCCAGTCTACGATGCCATTGGTTGGTTGATACAGCTTTCTTATACTCTACCTGTGGAAATAAAAATATGATTGAAATTGACAACATACAGTGCTGAACATAAATCCATCGTCAGGGGGCTCGTGAAGGCTTTTTAGTTAGCTCTGCTTCCAGTCAAATGAAGTTGGATGACAAACCTCTAGTTTGTCGCTGAATTCCTCAGAGTAAGGGATGAAGCGACTATCCGTATCCCCTTTGTAAAACCAAGTGCAGCGGCGAACCTCCGAGTCTTCCTCCTCCCAGTAAACAGCTGATCGCATGCGGTCGTAGAGGTGCACATCAAAACGACCTCCGTCTGTACGCACGATCACATTTTCTGGGTCTGGCTGAACTAGAGGAATAAAACGGCACATTTTAAATCTCTGAAGCCTATTACGTGATTTGCCTCAGAATGGCTGTTCAGTCAAAATACCAGAGTTATATGTTTCCTCAAGCTGGAGGGAGTCGATGATGCTGAAAGGAAGCCACACACTTTTGGACTCCACTAGCTTGCAGTAGAACCAGTGTGGTTGAATAGGCTCATATACATTATAGTTGTATTGCATCATGGGGCCAGCAGGTACGACTGCACCAGTAGAGTTGGTCGGAGGAGCTGGTGGTGGTGTTTGCATGTGAGTGGGAGGAGGCTGAATGGAGGAGAAAAGAAAATAATATTTTCCTATGTATAATAGTTACCCTTCAAGGAATTTAGAATAACTGCTGAGGTTTACCTTTGTGAATGATTGTGACCCTGAGGTGACAGAGTAGGGATTGTGTTGTGACGTGTGGCTTTGTGGCAGGACCTCTGGAGCTGGAATATAAGGACTAGCTTTGCTGCTGGTGGGGGTGTGTCTATATGGATTATGACTCTGTGGTTGCATCTGCGGAGGTGGCGAGGTCATGGTGCTAGGGGGAGGAGTGTGGCGTCCCATTGGGCTTTGACACACTGTACTGCCGAAAACAGGAGGGGTAGTGTTCAACTGTGAGCTTGGAGGCATTAGAGGGGCCATATTCACACTGCTAGGAACAGACGCCGTGGCAGCACACATGGCTGCTGCTGACGATGATGGTGGTGGGCATGATGGTTGGCCAATAGAAGCAAACGGGTCACTGCTGGTCACTGGGTTAGAAAAGTAGCTGAAGGTAGAAGGGGCTTGTCCATTTCCAGAAGTCTGACCCAAAAAGCTGTCCTCCTCGCCAACTTCAGTAGAATCTTCTGATAGATATCACAGTGCACATTTTAAAGCATTAATTAGTTTATCTATGCTTTGCACGAAACATGACAGTTAAAACTTAAATGTACTACAGTATTACTAATCTATTACAGGCTAATTAGGTTATGTTAAACATTCAAACAAATGAATAAATTGAGTGCACTACAGTATATAGAACATCAAAGCACTCGACACAATGTAAATCTCAACACGAGAATTAAACGTAAACAGAAGTGTACTGTACTATATGAAAATCCATGTAAATCTGTTAGCATAAACTCTGACCACATGACATGGTTGCAAATTGGTGCTATCCTGTCAGACAACATAAACCTCACAACGCAATCATGCTTTTCACTCCTATTTCTCGGCTGTGTGGAATGAATAACAGTTGACGTCCCAACAGGAAGTCTGCTAACTAGTTAGCTTGTATGCTAACGTTTCGGCTATCGGTATTTCTTCTTACCTCCTGACAGCACGGCCGGACCAGACGCCTGACTCACTGGCATAAAAGGCAAATTGAAGTTAAACTCCGGAGCCCCGCTAAATAACAAATTTGCACCGGGGTTAGGAACATTATTGTTTTTTCTATCTGCCATTTTCCTCTAAATTACACGTAGCCACTACCGGAGTAGGCAGGCAGTATGGTCATGATGCGTTCAAAATTGCTGGGAAGAAAGGAAAGTTCTTCAAATGACGCGTCGCCATCTACCAGAGAGAAAAAAAGAAGATATATATTTGTTGATTATAGTACTATATTTTTGTAGACTGTAAAAATAACAACGTAACGTAACGTTGTTTATGTTACGTCATGTCACAACTGCCAAGCTCAGTAACTGTAAACACAATATAACAGTATGGCAGTACTTTATTTACTCACGTAAAAATAATATTATTTTTTTTGTATAACAACAACAACAACAACAATAATAATATTAATAATAATAATAATAATTGTCGTCGTCGTAGTAGTAGTAGTAATGTATGGAATTACATTAGGGTAAAAAAATGAATTTGGAAGAACAAAATGTATGTGTTGATCTTGAATTCTGAAAAATAAAGCTAACGTGTGAAACTTTTTTTTCAGGTAAAATATAATTTAGATTTACTTTTTTTGAATAAATTATGTATTTAACTTGTCACTTTCATAAAATATTTAGAAATTTGAAGTCTTATTTTGTCTTAATTATATTTAACCTGGTTTCACGCACTTATTGTTATTTTGAATGCATTGTTATATTTTTCACAAGTCAAGATCTACACGTCAATTTTCCAGTTTCACATTTAATTTTTTCATGTGCTAAACTCTTGACACAATTAAGGCTTGATTGTAATCACAAATACATTCCCGCAATAAAAATGAAATAAAATTTAAAAAAACTTCCAACACTGTATAGTATGCCGAATTCCGATGTAACGGGAATGCGGCACCCTCAAACGGATATTGCCTGCGATATGGATGTGACTGATGATTTGTATAATACTGTGCTCATTCAGCATCCCTACAGATCAACACCCGTGGCTATAGAGATCTACTAAAAATGTAGCGCTTCTTGGATTAGAACAAAACTCACATCCCGTTTTCACTGCCACCTGTAGACGGGAGGAATACTTTGCACAGTGGTAGTTTTAGTTTACTTACCCTTTTCGTAATATTAATTATTTTAACAGTGTGGTGAAACTTGCGTCGATAGAGAATCAACATAAAATAGACAAAACAAAAAACTAACACTAACACAGAAGTGAAAGCTATACCCCTTTAGATCCGGCAGGTCTTTAAAAGTAAAACAAACGCACTCCTCCCTTCGCCCAGTGACGTTTGTTTCCCGCCCTAGCTTCTTCTGCCATCCTGTCATAAGTGAATTCAAGTAACTATTGTGTCTTATCCGCTTTATTTTAACAGTTTCTTTCACATACATTCAGCATTTGTCTATATCGGCGATGCCTTCCACACATAACTGGATTAACAACCCCCTCGGTGTTGTCGAGGAGTTATTTGGTAAGACCCTCACTCGCGTGTTCAACATTCAAGTCCAGTTTGTGACTGTAGCTGGTTAGCTTTGGAGCTCATGGCAACTGTACTTATGTGACTTGCTTGCTATTCGTCGGAGGCAACATACATACAGCATGCTTTCCTTCACTTTATAAGTAACACCGCCCCACGATTGGCTGCAATAACTTTGGTTGACTTTTGTGGAAGAAACGTGACAGGTCGGATGTTTGGAAGTCCGTACACGTGAAATTGACAATACGAAACAAAGTGTGGGTTCGGTGAAACTCCAAAACTGTCGTAAAATCGTCACTAGTATTTTTTTAACAGTATTATAAAACATTCTATTTGTTACGATACAACTCCATACAAAGGATTTTAGAGTTTCACTTCCACGTGGATGCTTCAGTTATTGCACTTTTCTTCCAGAGGCGTCTGTCCTGCTCTGCCAATGTGCCTGATCCAAACTAATATCATGTGCACGTGTTAATATTTCAGCTGCATCTCAGAACAACCCAAATTCCGGTTGGGAGGCAAAAGTGGTCGAATTCTTCAAAGGTCATCTAAAAGAAAAGGATGCTCACACTTCGGTAACATTGATGCCAATCCTGCGCATGTCAGAACATACTTTGTCATTGAAAATATGAATATATTCTTGTTTTTTTAAGGTTCCATCGATGAATGACGTTCCACTGCATTACCTAAAGCCTGACAGCTTGGTCAAGTTCCGCTGTTTAATTCAGGACATGTTTGATCCTGAGTTTTACATGGGAGTGTATGAAACTGTTGATCCATCATCACAAGCTAAGGTGAGCACTCCCATCCCTTTTTGAGTCAGCCTTTTCCTCACATATTAACAGTCAGTATATTTTATTACCGGTTTGATGGTTTATTTAGTTTTAAAATCTCAAGGTTTCAATTACTGTCCGTCGCCGGTAATGAGCTCTTCTTTTAAATGTTGAGGGGACTTCTAAGGAGCTTGCAGAGATAACTAAATGAGACGCCATTTTAAAGTTGATGATGAGAGGCCAGCGGTATTTTATTCTCCCAGAGGAGGGATGAGCAGTTACAGGGAGAAGGAGGGAGAGGCAGGACAGAGAGATGCTTTTTTTGTAAATGATTAATGTACATTGTCCTTTAAATAAATGGTGCTAGGGGGCCCACAAGGACAACATGAGTAGCCTGCCAGTCTGTTCTAAAAATAGCTCGCCAGTGATGATAGGACATTGTGACTTTTTAATGTGGTATACGTTTCTTCATATCCTAACTTAATTTTTTTGTGTCCCAATTAAAAAGATTGTAATTCTTGAGCTGTAATTTTAATACCCTGATTTTTTTTCTTATGTTCATCACACCATCATAATTTAATATTGGCCCATGCCTACTTTCAATATATTGATTGCTGTTTATTTTACTGTCTAACAAACAGGTGTTACGGTGTGGGAAGTACAAAGATGTGACAGAATGTGGGGTAAGTACATCAGTTACATTCAGATCCATAAATGCCCTAATTAATGACTATTGTGTTCAACCTCAGGTGGATTTTAACTCCAGAAACATTGTGACCTCCGAGAGACAAACTTTCTACTGTGTACCTGTTCCTGGGGAAAATTCTTGGGTGAAAGAAATATCCTGATCTTGTCTGAATTTTGATGAAAAAGCTTGTAGACAACCTGTGTCTATTTACTAGGGGTGTGCCCAAAAAATTGATTCTCATTTAGAACGATTCAGAATCGATTTTAAATGTCCTAAAATAGATTTTATTTAAATGATTTTATACTGTCTTGCCTTTGTCTGTGTGTGCCTTGATGTGGAGCGCTGTTCATGTTGTACCCGGTTTGGCCACTGAGGGGCAGTGTGGTTCCATGTAGTCTAATACACTGTTAAGTTGTAGCCACATTAGAGAGTAGAAGGAAAAAGTCACGATCACGTTATTCCAATAAAAGTTGGTTTATTTTTTTCAGCGTGGAGCCATTCTTTTGAGTGAGAAAAGTGTCGCGAGTAGCGCGCTAATTAGCATTAGCGTGTCAGACTGGAGTATATCATTACAATTCCTTGCACATCTAAAGATTGAAGCAAAAATCATTGTCAATCCAATCATTTTGAATTAAAAATCATTCTTAATCAAAAATCGATTCTGAATCAAATCGTGAGACATTCAAATATTCCCACCCCTACTCTCTCATTTCCCTTAACTCTGTTGCACTGTTACGCTGACTCGAGTCAATCGAGGGCGCTGCCGTCCACCTCGTACGCGCCAAACAGACAAAAGCGCAGCTATGAAGACGATGACATGGATGGCATGGATGCTCAGCCACAGAAACAGAGAGAACATCATGCAGGTATAAGAACAGCGTTACAGACTTCTCATTTCTATTGCATCGCCAAGCACAATTACAAATAAATAGAGAGTTAGGATCTTTTGCCATACATGAGATTGCTCCTTTCTCTATCCTGCAGGTGTTCAGATGAACCCAGACCAACACGGCAAGGCTGACGCTCGGAGGAAGGAGACGGAAGTTGCTCCCGGCAACATGGCGTCCGCCTCACATCTTGACCTCAACTTCCCTTTACCAGATGAGAAAGGCCCATCTTGCTTAATCAAGGTGCATTATCTTTCTGAGGTGGACTGACGTGTCTGACCACTAGGCCATAAGTCAAGGTGTGTTTATGGCAGGTGTATGAGGACTGGGAGAGCTTCAAACTGAATGACATCATCGAAGTCTATGGGATCCTCTCAGTGAGTCCTGCCCTCAGCGCTCTGGCAGAAGACAAGTATGAGTCTATTCATAGTAGTTTGATACTCCTAAAATGGCCACCTGGGACATCTGTCGCTTTGTACATCCACGCAGGGACGCGTCCTCGTCCCTCGTCGACCCTTCGGATTTGATGGAGACGACAGAGGAGCAGAGAGTGCACAGCCCCCCAGCGTCGCTGGTTCCGCGTCTCCACATGCTCTACGCCAAACCGCTGGCGCAAAACAACCCTCTGCTGCCTTGTGCCACCTTGCAAGACAACCACGCCTGTGAGCAAAGTCCTCGAGCAGTGATCTTAAATGAGATGGGCGGTCTGTTTGTGTGATTTCACACTTGTTATAGTGTGAGAAATTAACACTGTTTTAATACGTTTTTGTACGCTATCTACGGAAAAGTCCCATTTTCAATCATCTGTGTCCTCTTTTAACTTTTGAACCTCATTCTTGTTACTTCTTGTCCCTTCTCTTCTAGTTTTATCTTCAACCCTGAGTGAGATGGCGTCAGTCCGAGGGGACTTTCACGCATATCTAACTCGCATCCTTCTGGGAGATTCCATGGCTGCCGAGTACCTCATCCTCCATCTTGTTTCCAGCGTGTACGTGTCACATCACACGTGCACGTTGTTCCCCGGCTGCCAGTCGCATAAGGAGATTTATTCATTCAAGGCTTGGTATTTTTTTTCGTAGGTATGCCAGACGAGATGTGCTACCGCTCGGCAAGTTCACGTTGAACATGAGTGGATGTCCCACCGTGTCCTCGTATACTGAACGTCTCTACGAGGTCATCCAACAGCTTGTTCCTTGTGTGAGTAAAATCCAAGACTGTTGTCATTGGGTATCTTGCTTCCATGTGACGTGTGGTCTAAAAAAAAAAACAAACAAACAGTGAGCTAAGCAAGATGAAAAACTATGTCATACTGTGACACAAAGACAATAAAGTGGTCAAAAAAACTCAACTGTTTGTGACACTATAAAGTGGCAAGTGTGAGAGAGAGAAAACAAGAAAAAACGTCTCAGATTTGCAAGAAAAAAACTTGAGAAAATGTTTTGCGAGAAATGCACGTAGCGTATGTATGTAGCAATACTTTTCAGCCGGATTTTCAGATAAGGAGATAGTAATTGCTTTAGCAGAGATTAGCCATATCATATTAAGCATTCACACTTTTGCAGCGTTGTTTACAAGTCGCTAGATGTTTTGAATCTGCTGTTCGCAGTCATTCGCTTGCATTTACCTATAGTCAGCTAGTCTTCTGATTGGTCTTATTAGTCAGCTGATCAGGGGTCAGGAAGTGTTGTCGCTGTAGCTTGCCGTATGTCACGAGATAGTTTAGAAATCCGTCTCCATCCTGCCTTTTCATTTTATAAAGATTGTTCCATTAACGACCAATGAATCTTCACGTTATATAGCTGCTGGTGGACAAAAGCCATCACTTTGTCCAGACTATAGTAAATCTACGAGTTTATTTCTCATAAATTTAAGAGGTATTTTTCTGGCAAATTTGCCATTTTATAATGTCACCAATCTGCAAGTTTATTTCTTGTAAATTTGTGTGTGTGTGTGAAGTATTTATTAATTCTTTATATATTATGAAAATTATTTATATTTATTGCCTTAACCCCTGGGTGTTATTTTATTTTGAAATGGCTTGGTCAGAACCAACAAAAAGCCAAAAAATGGTCAAATAACGCCCAGGGGTTAATACGACTGAAAATGACATCACAGTTGCTCAGTAATGAGGTAACAACCAATCACGGCTCAGCTTTGGAAAATAGGGCGGTGATTGGTCATTATCTGAGCAACTCTGATGTCATTTTAAAGATCAGTTGGCAGGTAAAGAGGGCTGAATAGGGATATATGGTGGAAGACAACATTTCTGAAAAAATAAGGAATCGATTTCTTTAACAAAAAAAAACCTTCTGTCCACCAACCTCTCTTCTATTCATACGCTGTAGTCGTTCTATCTGGGCATGAGCCTTCGCAACATGAATCAGATGCGTATGGTGCCAAAGAAGGACTACGTGGCCAACCGGCTGGTGAGCGGAGCCTTGCAGCTGGCCAAGAACACTTCCCTGTTCCTTGATGAAACCCAACTGGAGCAGGGACAACTGGACACAACAGGTGGAACTCACACATGCCACCAGGGGTCGACCCGAGCTGGCGAGCTCCGAAAGCATGATTTGACACTAACAAGACTTGCCTCTGTTTGTGTACGTGTGTGTGGTGCTGTAGGTGTGCGCAATGTCACAGCTTTGGGGAATGTGATCTCATGGCAGAAGGTTGATTATGACTTTAACTACCACCAGATGGAATTCCCCTGCAATATTAACGTGCTGGTGGCATCAGAGGGGCGCTCGCTGCTGCCGGTGAGGACACGCAGCCGCACTGATCTCGCTCACCGCGACGCCCACGCCACAACCGAGCCTCTCCCCTGCCAGGCCTGGGAGGTGTTAGGTTTCCGCCAGCCTCTCCTGAGACCGGATCATCTCCGACGCTGGAGGTTGTTACCAGCCAGCATCACATTGCTGTCTCAGCTGCCATTGGCTGGACGCAGAAACCCCCTCCAACTCGGGGGGGGCTTTAGCACGGGTCTCACTCTGTTGTCAACAGTGCAAGGAATGCACTGTGTGCTATTCCTGTGTGCTGGGCTGTTATGTTGCCATGACGGCAGCTGTGTGCCACAGGAACAATCCAGAGAGAGGCGTCAGTCTGCAGAGAAGGGCAGCACGCTGTAAACAACCTCCAGGGTTGGTCAGAGGTCCGGTTGTGTTTGTTTTGGCGTGATGGCTGATCGAGATTTGCTCCTTGCTGGCGTGCAGTGACATGATGACGGCAAAGAGAATTGTGCATTCAATCACATGTCATTAAAACAATGTCACGCATATATTTCTTTCTTTGACCCAACAGTCAGACTGTCAGATACACCTGCATCCTCAAGTGGCTCCAGACCACATGGATGAATATCTCACTAGCATCCCCATAAATGCGCAGACCACCTCCCAGCTCAACAAGTTCCGACTCTACCTCAGTGTGGCCCGGCAGATGGACTACAATATCTCGGAAGAAGTGACCAAGGTGAGACAGCCCAGTAGAAAAAACATGTTGCGTAGACTGCAATCCATATTGATCTATTGAGCAGTCACTTAAGACAAATTGTTTCCCCGTTGTCTTCAGTCGGTCGAGGATGATTTTGTCGACATGAGGAAGGACGATCCCCATAGCATAAGTGCTGAGGACCTGCACCGAATGCTCATTGTGGCAAGGTGGGCTTTAATTGTTTTTATTTTGATTATATGGGGAGTACTTTTTAAAGGTCACTTGTTGTGACTGAATTGTCATGCCACCAGTATCAAATGTGTTGTCAGAAAGGACCAAATTTTACCTCAAAATGATTTATTTACTTGTACAAATGGTCAGCTATCTATGCCAGCAACGCATATTGACAGCCAGAACAATTAAATGTTCTTCTACTAGATGGCACAAGATACATGATTAACCACCTTTTGTATCATAGTCGTGGCACACTTTTGATATTTTTCCAAATGTAAAATATGTGCCTTAGGAATCACTGCAATGTATTTGAATGTTGCAATGGGATGCGATTGACCAGCTCTCTGTTGTCAGGTTGCTGTCTCTGAGCCTGGGGCACACGTCTTTGTCCAGAGACGTCTGGCTGAGGGCCAAACACATGGAGATTCAGCGTAGTTGCAGGATGGAGCAGCACAAGAGCGTCAATGGAAATGAGCCATAGTTGCTCTATTGTTGGCGATTGTTATACTTTTAATACTCAGTTTATTATTTAAAAAATAATAATAATGATTTCATCTATGTGCATTGTGTAGCTGTTGCTCCATGCTGGAAGTTAAGGCCTTTATGCCTTTACAGTTTTCCATGTTTATAATTGTTTCCAAATGTAAATAAAGTTGTAGAAATAGTTCCATGGTTTGTTTTCTCTTGTGAATAATGCATGTATCCGGTCGTTCCCATGATCTACGCGAGCTTCCTGTATTCAAACAACAAACCTCACGCAACACATTTCACTTGTACTTTTTATTCCAATGGAATATTGGACAAGAAGTGTGCAATGCACTTTGCCATCAAGTACACCCAAAGACGATGAGAATAAATAGGACACTTTAATATATAACACAATGTCAACACAGGAAGAGTGTTGATTAAAAAGGTGTGACCACAAGCATATGACATAGTGGAACAGTGCTGAACAAATGCTTTAACAACTATTCAGATGATGTCATCTTGTGGAAGGGCGGACAGACACAACAGACAGAAAATGAATGGATGGTTACGGAAATACTTGTCAAAACTAAAGGAGAAAAATGTCACCTACATTAACTATAACCTCTTGCATAAAAAAAAAAACATTGTAGCATTGTGGTCTCTATTAGGAATGTTGAGAACTACCATTCCTCTTACACTAGCTCCAGTGTTATCATCCTAAAGCATCGTTTAAATAGAAGTTCTGCATTAAAACTGTGCATTCCAGCAATATCTTAAAGCTTTTGGCAGCTCCACTCTCCAAAATAATAATGTAGCAACCACAAAGCAAACTAGCGCACCTTGCCTGCTGGTCAGCAAGTTGACTGCAGTAAATGGGCAGATTTAACTTAACAGTCAATATGAAATGTGATCAATTATCTTGGGATATTCCATCTCAACGCAGATCAGGTTGTTTTTGATTTACAGTATAGAAATCAGTACATTTTGATAGTGACCCAAATTTGTCTGGCTTGATATTTTTTTACACAGCTTTCTCCAATTTTACATTTTCAGAACGCAATAAGGCAAAACCTCTGATCATGAGGTTAAAATGAAATTAATTTGCAATTTCCTGAAATCTGCATTAGGTATGCGCTTTTTATCTTCAAACTTGCAGCCATAAAACAGCTCTTAAATACAGCAGACACATAAAAAACCTAGTTATTAGAATCGTGTGCCTCACAAAATAAGAAATGAAAGAGTCAGCTGATAAAATATCCCAAGATGAAACAGAGTTACCCTGAACATTTCCCTTTATACAGTACAGTACACAAATGTAACAGGTAAAAATGGATGGAATATGTCGATTTTAAATACCTGATATAAATACACAGTCCCACTTTAATTCCCCGTTAAGGCAAGTAAGCTTTCAGTTTTGGGAGTGTTTCTTTATAGTTGGATTGGTGCATTTGCAATTTTGCATATATACCTACAATGTGCTACTCAGCTGTCGTGGTTACGTATACAACATCAATCTACAATGCAAGTTGAAATTACAGTGAATTTGTCCCAACTGTTTGAAGACTGGTTATGTGGAGACACTCTTCTTACTCTTGATACAACTTTCCAAAATATATATGTATATATTATATACTCTTATCTCCACTTAGCTGCCACCCTACCATCCATACATAAAAAAAATCCGCGGTGTTAAACAGGGAACGGAGGCAATACTCAGGACACGCTCACAATCATGATACTCTTACTAAGGTCTTGTGTAGTCAAAGTTTGTACCACATTATAACAACACTTGACAATATTGATATTATATAACCTAACTACTTAAAGTTTGTTGTCTTGTTAATTTCCGACTGCTCTACAAAGGTTAATAGTTAACACCAGAACATCATTTTGGTCAAACATGAGGACAGCTGTTACAAAAGGGTATTATTTATCCATCACAAATACCAATAGGTGGCCTGCACATACCGTGGAGTACATTATTCATCTAGAGTTGGTCCGTCATCATGCAGCTAATAATGATCTGCTCCGTCAAAGTCAGCCAATCGCACCAACCTGTCATGCAAGCGTTGTGGACAATTAAAATCACTTGAGAACAGTGTGATGTTTACATGCACGAAAAACTGCACACGATCCCAACCTTAAAATCTGTGTTTGCTTTTATATGCCCAAGCTTTTCTACCAGTATAACCAATCAACTGTCATCTCAATTGAATCACACTGTATGTAAACATTTAAAAAAATACAGCAGATGTGTTAAATTCCTTCCATTGAAGTAAAGAATTGGTTTGAAAGTGTCTTAGATTTCTGATGCAATTATATAGTACAGCCTTTTATAGAAATGTGCGAGTAATGTAAGTACATTTTTGAAGACATTATTTAAACTTACTTAATATACAGTATTAAATTGCACGTTTTGTTAGGAGTGGCTTTAAAAATCCAGCTATCCCAAGAAAATATGATGGCAACTGACAACCAATAAAATTGACCGGCGCCGGAATTTGTAGGCTATCAATGTGCAAAACGTTCCTTTTCTTGTTCTTGTGTGCATGTAAACATTCACTGCCGCGTTGGTACTGCCTACAGTTCGAGATCCTGTACAACACTGGCTACTTGGACTAAAGGGGCGTGACTGAGGGCACGTGTTGGCCAAGGAGTGAAGCTAAGTACAAACCATCGCTACTGCTAGTAACATGACGTCCTCCGAAAATGCTGCTACAAGCAAAGCACTAGATCTGAATGATCCTGGTCTGGCACTGCGTAAACATTGCCTTCAACTCACTCTCTTGGGCCTCATTGACTGTATCTGGCTCTGGGCTCTTTTGCACCTTCGCCACGGCAAAGCTGATGCCCTGAGTGAGCCCCGCCTGGGTGAGACTGGCCACCTGGACCATGGAGCTTTTGATCTTGGCAAAGGGGGATACGACCCGGCTGCCGTTGCTGTCAGCGGGCGAGGGGCCGAGGCTGCCCTCCAGCTGTGAGCCCAGACTCCTCTGAGAGCCGCCCGACACGGCAGAGCTGGGCTTCTGGACGCTGAGAAGGTTGGAAGCGGAGGTAGTCATCTGGACGTCGAGTTGGGATGGCCTGGGGAGGTTCGACTCCTCCTGCTGATGCGTTGTGCTTGGCTGCTTGGGGTCGGCTGGGTTTTGATTCAGCGCAGGCACTGTGGGATTGAGCGGATGGGCGGGCGCCCGTTCTCCGAACACCTCGACGGGTTTGGTCTGTGCGTCCTGGACAAACTGGTGGCAGTAGGCATCGAAGGGAGTGCCGAAGTCAATCAGAATGGCTTCTTCGGCCACCGAGGCGGACCCGGGGGACTTGTCTTGGTTGACCTGAGAAGCGCTCTCCTGCTGGTCTTCACAGCCACTCACCCGGATAACGGAGGGAATATTTAGCTCCACGCTACCGATGGACTGGGAGCGACTGCCCAGTCTCGGGTTAGATGCTACGATGCCGCAGCTGGGCAGCACATAGTCCACGTTCTCAAAGGAGCCCGAGCACGGGTGCTCCGGATCGGAATTATACGAGTCGGAATCATCCGACATATCAAAATTTGCGTCGCTGATATCTTTTGAAGTTCCTACGCCGGGATTGCCATCCGATGTGTCCAAACTGCTGTCTGACTTCCACAGGTTAACATGCATAGTTGGCTTCAGGAAATTGACCTTGACTTCCGGTTTAGAGAAATTTCCCAGCTTGCCGAGAGGCTTGAAGGTGCTGATGTTCACGCTTGTTTTGGTCTGTTTTACTTTCTGATTCAAAGAGGAGAACTTATTGAGGAGGAAACTTTTGCCTTGAGCCAGCCCAGAGCTGCCTTGCGCTTGCTCACCAGTTTTGTTTTGGATCCCCATTATGTCTTCATGAGGTCTGCTCTGACGCCTGAAGCACGGGCACATAAAAAAAAAAAAAACGTCAGGAATAATGAATATTGTTTTTAGGCAATATTATGAATATATATCCTAATGACCTCTCCAGCTTCTTTTCAAGCACCAGTAGGTCCGGCCCCCTGGCCTGTTTTGTAATGCGAAGCATCTCAGCAATGCATTGTAGTGTATCTGAAACGTAAGATAAGAAAATCCTTTAATGATCCCCAGAGGGGAAATTACAGTGTTAGAGACAGAACAGGGTACTGCACACAGCAGATTGTTTAAATAGGAATTCCACCTTAAACATTTCTGGACAATAATATATTATATGTGACCTCGCTGGTCTAAACATGACATTCTGATTAATATTACATTTGTGGAATATGAGTTATGCAGCAAAATCTAGCAGTTTTTATCCATCTCAGGGGGCGGCCATTTTGCCACTTGCTGTCGACTGAAGATGACATCACAGTTGCTCAGAGCCAAGGTTATTTTAGTTAAAAAAAAAAAAAACTAAAATTCAAGAAACATTTTTGTAAACGAAATAAAATAAAAATGCTTTTTAAAAAACGAAAACTAACTGAAACTACATTTTACATTTAAAACTAACTATAATTCTAGTGAAAATGTCCTTAGTTGTAGTCTTTGCTAATTAATTTAATACATGAGCCTTTGGGGTTGATTTTAAATGTGAGTTCAGTATATTTATTTCAATATCAACCGTAATAAGGATGCTTGAAAGTGTGTTACACAGAAGTGACGTCATCTAGGAGCAGCCAATAGAAAAGCACCTTCAGATGACATCACTCCTAGGCGACAATTTTGCTTTTTCATTTAATTAAAGGTGAAACAGCGCTAGGTAAAAAGTGCATTACTTTTTTTCAATTTACCATAGTGTTTATTAAATCTTGCAAACAAGTAATACACATTTGTTTTCAAAACAAAAACAAATACTGAAACTAAACTAAAACCCTTTTTTAAATAACTAAAACTAATAAAAATTAACAGAGCCACCCTGAAACGGAACGACCAATCACAGCTCACCTGTTTTCTGAATCTGAGCTGTGATTGGTTGTTACCTGAGATATGAGCAACTATGATGTCATTTTCACTTGACATTAAGGATTCAAGGATTTATTATTGATGTGGTAATAAACCTATATACAACCACTTTTAGGGATAAAAGTGTCATGTGATTTTTGATTGATCAGTAAATAATGTGATAAAGATAAGTAAGGTGTGAGGTGAGAGGTCAGCCTCTCTCTAGATATTGATATTCAAAGGTGAATACAACCTTTTCCATCATCCTCGGGATTCCGGGTGGCCGCTCGCAGTGTGTGAAAGTATCCACTTGTCTCTTCACTTCTGTAATGCAGGCGCATACAGCAGAACTTTGGTTTGCCAAACAGTGTCGGCTCTGGACCTGCAAAAAAAGATTACTCACACTGACAACTTCCATTTTTGGGGGTGGTTTTAGTTTTCATTTCCTTGAATGGATCATATTCCTCAACAATATTACTACAAGGGTACTGGGAGAAACTCTTACACACACTTTTTAGGAAGTGACTCAGTCAGTGTACAAAAGCCAAGTCACTTCTCCTTTGTGTAAAACTGAATACTTACCAATCTCAATCTTTTCCAAACCCTCTAAATTGAGGCGCTGGTACTGGTTGACTTTATCCGCTTCTTCGTCATAGCTACGGATGAACACAACCAGTGGATGACTCCAAAGGAACAAATCCCACTTAATAAGTTGGAATATGTATTGAGACTTACTAAGCAATGTAGTAGGCTTTGTCAGACAGAAGCAGAAGCACATCCACATCTTTATTAGTGGCATCGATAAGGCTGAAAAAAAAAAAAGGCATACATGGAGTAAAAAGCTTAAGACGTTTCTGGCCACATATCACAATAGCGGTTCTATTATATAAGAGCCATAAGTTAACTGAGAATAAAAAGTGCTGCAAACCTCATGTCACAGTTAATGAGAGCCCAACCACCATGAAACCTCTCATCGTCAGGCAGGAGAAGCTGCATGTATGTCTGCAATAACAGGCTGACTTGTTCCTGGACTCCTCTTTGGCTTTCCTGCTCTTTTTCTTCATGCTCCTTCTCCTTACTGAAAATTGAGTAGAGGTCTTCAGTCACTGGAAGACCCATCATGAGGTCTGCAAAGAAATGGAGAGACTGTGAAAAGTTGTTTTTCCCACGCAAAACGCATTGTCAGCAGATGTTTTTGTTTCCGTTTTATACCGATTACTGCTTGTCTGTAAGCATCTCTAAATCGGTTCAGATAATATCGGTTGGCTGAGTTAACGCCGTCTTTCATCACACCAGCCAGTTTCCTCTCGCCCGTCCTCGTAAAATCTCCCTAAAGACAAAACAGTGGTGCGTTTAGTAGCAAACACTTTTGTATATATTGATGCATGCCAGAAAATTAATGAAGCGTCACTCTATGGGATGTGCATAAAGCCAGCAATAACCGTAATACCTTAAGTGCTGCTGTGCCAGCATACTGTCTGCTGATGGTGTCACCGTTGTTGGCCCACATGATCTGATAGATCTTGTAACATTTGAGAGGGAGGGGCTGCTCTGGAGGCATCACACCCAACTTCTTCAGCTGAAATGAATATTAGAATTTTAAGGATCCTGTAGGCTAGATTCTCCAATTAGGGGCCAGAAAGGCTCTGGTTTGAAAGTGTTACAGGAAATAAAACATTCAAAGCTGAATCATCATCATCTTGGGGAAACAGATGCTCTCGGTCTCTATGCTGATGATTCAAATGATGATTCAATGTACCTGCTGTTCCATAACAACCCGAGCAATAGCAGCTTGGACGACGTTGGTCCTGTCCAGACAATCCATGCAATTAATTCGGAAGATTCCCTCTTGCTTGCAGATGACTCCAGCTTGGTCCACCCTATCGGAGACACCCAGATGCATTTATATTAATATAATAACGTATGGCAGTTTGCTATCATTTCTGTAATGTAAAAAAAAAAAAAAAAAAAAGATTAACAGTCCACAACTTGATCGTACTTACCAAGCCCATTTCATGTCAGTGATGATGTCAAAGATAGCATCCGTCAGTGTTTGCACATTTTCAAATTTCATCCCTCGACTAAGATACAAGGCAGATAAAAGGGAAGGAAATGTTGTGTTACCAAAAATAGAATTGCAAACGCATCACGTCGAAAGTGTTTCTCTCACCAGTGCTCGTGGAAGTCAAATGACACATAGGTGAGGCTTGGGTTGTTGTAAAGAAGCACTTGCTTTATATATGCGTCTCCTATCAACTTCTCTCGTCCACTCTGGTCAACTAAGTTAACTATGACCTGAAATTAAGAACAAAGAATGATATTAAATAGCACAACATAGAGAGTTTTTTTTTTTTTAGGACATTCAATTAATATGGAACACAATTAAGGTTAGCATGTTTGGTTTGGTGAGGCCCTAAACAACTGTTTCTCATTTGGCCCCTTGGGAAATGTTCACCAATGCTCACATTACAATACATGAATAAACAGTAAGAAGGACGCTGAGAACATTGACACCAAATACAACTCCTTGGGGAGGTGCAATGACAACAATAATTTTCAAATTCTACATTCACCTGTCTATACCTGTAAACCTACCGTACCTCTTTCTTGTACAGTTTAAGTTGCTCTTCAAAGTGGGCAGCAAAGTACGACATGGTCTCCTTCTCTTCTGAAAAGCCAGAAATGTTCATCAATTTAATGACAGTTTAATTTGACAAACCAGTTAAACATTATATCATGCATTTTAGAATCACACAAATTCTACTGAAAACTAGGATGACTAAAATCATGTGTCTGACTGGAACACTGGTATTGAATTAAGTACCGTTTGAATTAACCACAAATCCGAGGACCGCAATAAAGCCTGAAGAATGATTTCCGTTGACCGACTGCACGCAAGAAGTGCTTTCCACTGACCTTTCTCCAAGCGTGGCCGGGGATTGTAGCGGTATCCTGCCTGGCTCCAGAAGACAGGCACGGAGCCACGAGTCTGCACAAAGGACAGAGTGTGGCTGTGCACGTGGATCAACTGCTCCGTCTCCACATAGTTAGCCACGTGGCCGTCTGTATCGACTCCCCTGCGTTTGTACCGCATCCCTTTGGAAAAAACAGAATCGATGAAGAGCATTAAAATATTGTTTTCTGTTATGTAAACCTGCTCAAATAAATGTATTTGAAGACAGAGTTCAAATCAATTCAAATTGCTTTTACAGTTAGGCTTTATTGGTGGCGCTTAATTAATTTAGAATAGACCACCTGTCAACAAAAGACCATCCACTGTTATGAAAAGCTGGATTTAACGCAGACCCCCCCCCCAATTTCAATGAGTTTGTTTTATTTTGTACAGGAATTGAGAAATTTTAAACCAGAGTCACCTTTTTGAGTCTTTTATGTAAAACAGTACATCTTTATGACTAAAAGCATGAAACTGTAATTTCTGTTAGAGCGTTTCCAATGCTTGTACAAATACAGAGACATAAAAGTGATTTTTGGTGACCAATGCTGTTAATTTGGCCCAGCTGTGGCATAAGCCTTACATAGTGTAGCGACCTAGTGGATGTTATAAGCACTATATCTTGATAGTATACCTGCTCGATGGCGGCTACGTCTGGATATGAGCGCGACGGTGAAGCGGGGATGGATGTCGTCAACACAGGTCACCTCCTGCGGTGGAGTTTCAGGACTGCTCCGTTCCTCATCAGACGTCTCGTTATAATTCACGACAAGTTCCTCGACTTGAACAAAGCCCTGGATGATTGGTATCACCCATTCGTCCACCTCAGTGGTCTGAGATAACAAAATATTCATTGTTTGAACAGGGATGTGATTTGACCAAAGTGAAATTATCTGAAAATTTAGCCGGGGGTCTGGGGGCCTCATGGGTTTTCCGTGTTTTTAAGTACTTTCAATGCACTCACATGACAAAGAAATAGACAAAACAACAGCATAAATTTTCAATGTATATTGAACTATCCCATATAAAATGGCAGTTTTAGTCAACTCAAAATCAGTCACATTCAAAAACATTGGACTGCCTTTGCTTTTAAAAACTATCACTGAGAATATCATCATATCTAACTAATGTGATTACTAAGTTAACACATAAATAATGTTGAAGAGTTCAAATTTCATGAACAAATAATTGTATCATGACCAAATGAAAAGTAACTCATTAGAGCATACCACAAATGTCTTTGTTATAGCAGAAGATGTTATCTGTCGGAGTCATGTGCATACACAATGAACTACTTAAAAAAATAAAATAAAATAATAATAATAATAATCGGAATTTTTTTTTGGGGGGGGGAGATAAAAAAAAGCGGAATTCCACGAATTAGCGGAATTCCACGAATTAGCGGAAAAATCACATCCCTGTTTGAAATAATAACTTTCCTTTTCTGGTATGAAATGCAAACCTCCATCGAGGCCAAATTATTTAAAAAAAAATATGGTTGGTCTGACTCTCGTTGATTGGAAAAATAAAGACAATGCAGGTCGATATGGTTTACTCATGAATAAATCATATCATCTTGATTTCCTCCCACACTGACTTGCTCAGTGAGAAATCTGGGCTTGTTTAATTGAACAGAAACCTGATATACTGACAGGAAGGCATGACTTTTTAAGTTGTATGACTGGCAACAGATAAATACACAGCCTTACTGTACCTATTGCCATCTAATGGAATAGCATTTAGTTGTTCTATCACTACATATCGCTGGGCATAAATAGATAAACAAAAGATGTATTTGATTATTTCCCACAACACACGTATTGATCTCTTATGGCACCCTGGTTAACTTGGGAATCGGTGCTTTGGTTGGTAGTAATATACACCATTTAGTAAAAATAATAAACATAAACTGCCTGCTTGTGTAATTCATGCTCTGCTGATGAGATATTTTTTTTGCTTTGACAAGCTCATCTGATCTACCTTTAACTTTCACTTTGTTCATAAAGCGATAACAATGAGTCAAGGTTGCACCATATGTTGCTATTTATTTGTCTTCCGGTGGTTTCACTAGCCATGGAGACTAAGGAAATCGAATGAAACAATAGAGTAGGTGTGTTTCCCTCTAACCGCACATGGGAGAGGATGTTCTGGTCTCACACAACATATTACCAAAGCAATCTCAAATTCCTTCACTCGCACTCGGGTTGCGATTCCAAGTGTTGGGACGTATATTAACTGGTCAACTGGGGAAAATAAACCTCTACTGAAGTAGGAATATATGTTAGTCTATATAGTATAGCTACTTTTAACATACCATTTTGCATATATCACATATTACACACAGTGAATATTTCATAATTCAGCGCTATCAGCTGTTATCTTCATTGCATGGTTATATTTTCTTTACGATTATCACATTATGCAGTGACTAATACTTTGCTCGTCAACAAATGTGGATATCGGCACAGTCATTTTATTACAGTCTTAACATAATCAAAGGTGTAGGGTGGGGCAGGTTACCTGTAGGTCTACAAGATCTTGAATCATGTGTTTGTTCCAGAAGAACCGGTCATCCACCTTACACACACAAAAAAAAGTAAACAATTTCTGTTATCCAACCAACTTTTACTTGAACATTCACATGAGACCCGAAATCCCAAGTCGTGTTTCCCTCCTGACCTGTTTCCAAAGCGGTAATTCGGACCTCTCCAAGTCTCCTTGGCGTTGCACAGTGTTTGTCAGGTCATAGGTGGGGCTGTAGTAGAAGGAGTCAGAATCCATGAATATTTTGTACAGCTCATCAAGTAGCCGCCTCTCGAGACGTTCCTTCTCTTTGTTTTCCTTAACCTGGAAGGCAGGTGAATACTGGATTGGGCAAGATAGGTAGGTTAGGTAATTCAGGTAGGTAATTTAGGTAGGTAGAGAGTAGGTAGGTGGGTAGGTGGGTAGGTAGGTAGGTAGGTAGGTAGGTAGGTAGTGTGTTAAACTGGTAGAGCATAATAAGCATCAGCAATAGCAGAACCATCAGTTGCGTGACAAACTGAACAGAGACCTACCTTTTTCTTAATGGGCACAGCCACATTGGATTTTATTTGGCTTAAGGTTTTCATTAACTTGGACTCATCAGGAGACTGAACCAGTTTCTCTGATTTGTCAATTCCAAAATGGTGCTTTTTGCAGAGCTGAAAAAGATGAGCTTGTGTCATTTTCGTGTAATATACAAAATGTCACCAAGACAGAACTGCACTTGACAAAACAAGGAAACACTACCCCTTACTAGTAAAATAAATTTGGTAAACAGCCTAATGGCTACATGGAGCAATAGGATTTATGTGAACAGGGCAGTGAGGGTGGAGGAGGTTGGGTCATTATTCTGCAGCACAATGTACAACAGGGTGGAGTCTAAACAGTGTATTTAGGAGCAATCTTTTACCATCAATATTACTCACTTGAAAATAATGTGCCTCACCATCCACGAAGCTGCCCTGAAAGACTGAAATCTTAGCAATACCCAGCTTCTTTTGAGTTTCTATACAATATTTTCAATGGCACCGTTATGTCAGACTTTTAACAAAACACAGCTACACAAATATATTGTAGTAGCTGATAGACCGATTATGAATCATACACTGATGCAGTCACGGTATTCTTGGCTAACACTCAATGAGGTCAAGCATCATACACTTTGCCACGTGTCGCATTTCAGACATAGGATGCTCACCTCCAACTCCAGCTCCTGTGGATCTTCATCAGACAGAGGGATGACAGCTATCTTGATGATCTTGTAGACTTTGTGGTTGCCTGGCAAATGGCCAACAAGCGCTTTCTGGCGGATTAATACAAGGCCGAGAGGAAGATCTGGCAAGAGGAGTAGAAGAAGGGGAGTTGGGTAGGGGGTGACTGCATCACGGGTGCAGAATTCCTCACATTCTGAAAGGTGTGAAGAAACCAGCCTCAAAGCAGCTATTAATTAATTATAATACAGCAGTACAAGACATCAGGTAAATAAATATTGAATAAAACAGTATTAGCTCATGTTAAACTACCGTGTCTGCGAAAATAATACAATTGCCCTTGTGTAAGGTAAAAATAACTCATGCGCTGTGCTTCTGAGAGGCAAAAAAAAAACTCATCATCAATTGAATCATCACCATCACATCACTCCTCTTCATCACTACATGCATTTCAAAGTACATTTTGCACTAATTTTCACACCTTCACTTGTGAATGTGAAACGAGTCACAGTAATGAAAGATTTGCCATATCAAGTAGTCAAAGACTAAGGACCAATGTTTTTTTGTACGGCCTTTAAGAAGAAATGTCAAATACTCCATCTCCATCTTTTTACCTGTGTGAAGCTGTATCTTTCCGATGATTCCTTCCACCAGGCCCAAACATACTGGATTCCAAGCAAGCAGTAGGTCTGTTGCTGAAAGAAAATTAAGACGTAAGTGTGACAGAATGTCATGGAATAACTGTCAACAAGGACTCACAGATATTTTTCACAATTCCGCTATGACTTCAAACCCAGTAAAGGTCAAGAATTTTGACTCAAGATGTATCAAATTGCAGTGGTCTGTCATTCATCAAGCACATAGCATTCAAGAAAATGCATTATTCTGTCAAAACACAGACACTCTCAACTCAGACTAGGCATGCCATGTAGCGGTGAGGCTGAGTCAAAGGAAAACTGGACTGCATATCCTACTGAAGAAAATTGGAAACATGTGACCAATGGAACATGATGTTGTCATGAGCATCACACAATATGACTAATATTTCTTAATTTTACAGACAACACAAATGAATAGAGGTGAAATCTTGAAGAAATATACAAAACTAACTTTGCTTTCAAGAAATACTTTCCTCCTGTGTGGTCAGGAGTAGAATGGAAGTTGAGAGAGGAGCGGAAACCCTTGTTCCAATTAAATTATGGAACAGGGGTGCAACTGTAAACCTGTTCAAGAAGGCTACACAATCGTAGGACATGGTATCAACATCAACACAGTCTGGAAAGGCTCTATTAAAACCCCCTTTCTTCCATTTTCACTTGTATGCTGGGATCCTCACAAAACACGGAAGCTGTCATTAATTAAACCTATGATTAAACTCTGTAGACTCGTTTAATTAAGAACTAGAATGTCTGGTTTTCCTCCTCTATGTGCAACATAAAAATAAACAAGAAAACACGCCAGCCTGTCTGTAGCGTCGCAGGTTGCTAAAATGAAATACAGTACAGTGCACAAAACGAGGAAAATTGTTAGTGAAGTTGGCCAAAACACTTCGATAATGTGCATTATTTTTTTAGGTCAGCAAATTGTGAGCATTGTTTGTGGGTTAAGTTGTTGGAAAACATGTAAGTATCTATTAATGAGTGAATCAGTTGGGGTTTGATTTGAACTTGTCAAGAAAAGGAATGTTCGATTCAAGGAAAAGACCGACTGGTGGAAAGATACGTACCAGGTTTGAGTGTCATGGTACCGTCTTTTCGGCTACACCAAAGAGCGCGGTCCCCGTTCTGAAGAATGTAATCGTCTTTGGCTTGGAACAGCTCCATTTTGTCAGTATACGTTAAACAAAACGAGTCACTAGCTAGACTAGAGGAACAGCCTTGAGAAGGTAAGTGTCAACTCGGTAGGATGACCGTAGTCAGCCGGGCGGCGAATTGCTAACTCCAGTTAGCTCCTCGTTCCCCTCCGGCTGGTTGAGCTACAGCTACGAGCTAGCAGCAGCTGGATGCTTGTCCGATGGGTTTGCTCCACTTGTACGCATATTGGCGATTGCTCTCCCTCACCACTGGATACACATTCTTCCCCGTTGTTAGTATCAGGCTGGGCACAAAAGTAAGGCATAAATAAATGGGGAGATGTCTCGGTAAACTGCCGCGGAAGCCATCCAGGAGGTACCAGTTTCCTGCTCTAAACAATGACACGTGACCTGTCGTCACCACAGGAAAGCAGGTAGCGGGCAAGCCAAGAGTCACCTGCTTTCACTCCCAGTGGAAAGTTCCCATTTGGGAATAAGTGCTGTTATTAACTGAATGTTTTTATTGTATAAGGCGTGGCGTGGAATATTTATTAGTTAAGGTTTTTGTGTTCCCACCCACAGAAAGAGAGGGGTTAACACTCCACTATGACTCATAGAGGCATCCTAGGGGGACAATACAGGGAGCGATGACACGAACACTGTTGTGGGTTCATCTTATCATAAATGCACTAAAACCTTTCAAGATTATAATTAGACTAGCTAAAAATATAGAATTCTGTTTTATCAGTTAGTATATGTCTACTGTAAAATAGAGGCGCAACAATTATTCGACAATAGTTGAAAGACATTGCCCAAATCCTCCTAATTTCAGATTCTCAACTGTAAAGATGTCTGTTGTCCTCTGTAAAAGGGATTATGTTTGTGTTTAATCAAAATAAGACATTTGTAGATATCTGCATTTTCATTCTAAAACAATGGCCAACATTTTTGCCTGTTATGGACCAAACCAGTAACTGAATAATAAAAAAATGCCTGTACATTTTCTGAACTGTCAATTTAAAATATTGTCAAGTTTTTTTGTTTGTTTGTTTTTACTGAAGGGATGGAATTTAACATATTTTTACGTGATGTATCAATTAATTAAAATAATAATAATCAACATATTAATCAATTATTGCGATAATTGTTAGTTGCAGCCTTACTCTGTTGTTGAAGTAGGTCGACAAATATGACTGTCCTTTCATAGATTTTTCCAATATCTGTAATTTACTTCTGTATTTGTTTCTCGGATAACTTCACAATTTTACTCCCTACATTTGAAAGCAGGTACTTTCCACACCTTGCTTTGTCACCACAGGCCTGTTACTTTATTCAACCTCCGCAGATGACACAACGTAAAAACAAAATGCGTAGAGAGGTCAAGTCAACCCCAGTTGAGATCGATTGACTGAGATTTTGGGGAGAACTAAGGCCAAAAAAACGGGCTGCAGTGACATGGATGAATGTGAACCACAAAGTATATTGATAATGAGTATGATGCAGCGGAGTCAGAAAAGCAAAACATTCCCCGTAGATGGTCTGATTTACAATAAGTGTTTGTTGGTATCGGTTAGTCTTGTGTCTTGTTCCAGCATAGAAACCTCCAACTTCTCCATCTGATCATTTCAGTGTGCATATTTACTTCCATTGTGCCAAGTTATCAAAACACGGTTTGTAGATAACTGACAGGAAAAACTTTCCGTTGTTGTACGTGCAATCTGTACTGTTTTACTTTGACTTAAAGAAACACTCCTGAGGGGGTCTGTATCGTTTTTACTGGCATTAAGCAACTTTGAGGAGGATGGTAGGAACACTGCCACACAAAAAACTACAACTGGGCTGACTGCTTTATGGCATATGTCACTTCCCCCTTTCCCCATTTGTAACAAAGACGGAAGTCATTTTGAATGTTGACGCACGATTACTGCTTTCCTGGCAAGAGCTGCGAAACAAATGAAAAGTTTTGTCTGAGGAGACAATAAAGCAAAAAGGAAAAGGGAAGCTACCCGGATAAAAGGAGAGTCAAGAATCAACATTGGCCCGGATTTCACTCGCTGGCATGAGCTAAAAAAACGACGCAAAGCGCTTGTCCTCATGGGAAAAGTGGTCTTCCTTCAGACATAACAATACCGCTTTTGTCCATATGGCGTCGCCATAATCAATGTAAACTGAAAGTTCCTTAGTATTGCTTTAAGGATTAAATTAGGATTTGGGGTTTTATAGTTGTTGTTTTTTATTCAAGTATCTGTGTGCGTACTTTTGCCATCTCTGTTTAGTGGAGCAAAATATTAGTCAGAAATACTGTCAAATACAATTTATTTCAACAATACCAATATGACTTGCTTTCTACAACGCATTTGTCTGCGACTCATCACCCGTGATTGATACTTAAGCCACAATCCGTAATTTGTGAGGGTTATAAGGCATTACAGAGGGCTTACCTTGGTGACAAATCATTACACAAATCGTGCGAGGCTAATCATAAAACTAATTTTAATACTTTTCAAGTGATAGCTTGGTGTCATCGTATTGCACTTTTAAGGCAGTTTTTGTCTGTGATATTACAGATTGTGGCTTTGGTGTGTCTGCAAAGAACATTCTAACAATCTGTAAGTGCTGATTGTCTCACATCACAGGTCCATTTGTCTTAACACATTCATAAATATAGTAAAATACTATATAGTGAAATATAAATACTTGATAGATTGCATTGAAATTACATTACCCATGTCTATACAAACACTCAAAACACATCAAAATTGGTGTAACAAATATTTCAAAAATGATGCTGATCATTCAGTGTGATACATTTCCACGATGAAGTGCAAAGATGACAAAGTAACTCACGTACCAAAAAGCAGCATCCTAAATGACAAAATTATTGTCGTTTTCGCCACAAAGCAACTCCAACATTGTAATAAAGGGGAAATGCTTTTGTGTTGACAGCGTTTTGCAGCGAGTTCAGCTCTAAAGCTCCAAATGTTTGCACTCTTCATGCACTGCATACAAACAAATGTGCCGACTGGATTGAGTAAAGCTCCATACAATATTGAATAAAGACAAAAGGCATCTACACGTAACATTCATTAAGAAAATACTTGTCTTTGTTGTATGATAAATAAAGGCCTCTTCATCAAACTCTGATTCGACTCAAACTTCATGTCAACACCTTGCTCATGACAGGTGTCTTATTATGAAGACACTAGCACAATACTGAAGGCAACAATGTTGTCTTGAAAAGCGTGACAGCGCAGAGCTCCCATCAATTATGTGGTGAACGGCAAAAAAAAATACTAAAACTGCTAATGAATGCATGCAAGTTTCACAAATACTGTGCAGAGTGTGATCTCGTTCACTATCAAACAAACACTTCCAGCTTCTTGTTAGGATATCTCCTTTGCCATCTCCACATTCTCCTTGGTGATCATGCTGGGCTCTCCTTTCTGTGTCATGCTACCTCCCTCCGCCAAGTTCTCACTCGCAGGTCTTGTGGACGGCTCCTCCAGTCGCTCCAGTTCCTCCAGTATGGTCTGAACGCGACGGACGCCATCCCTTCTCGCCTGCCGTACATCCACGCGACCTTCCGGATCAACTGAGTCTAATGCTAAGAGCTCTTTGGTCAGCAGTTCCTCCAGTAACAAATATTTCTTATCATTCTTTTTCCCTTCAAAGCTTTTCACCTCTGCTTCCAGTTTAGCAACCCGCTCGACTATCTTCTGTACTTTCGCCAAACCTGGGTGGACGGGACACTGGGGCGGTTGTTCAGCCTCTGCCCTGACAGGCGGGACTTCTGCGGCAACAGCCGCTGCTTCTTCATGTGCTTCTGGCTCGGTGACGTCGGCGGTGTTTTGCTCCGCTTGATGGGGCTGTGGGAGGTGTTGTGGTAATTGCTCGGACTGTGGAGAC